>NC_064619.1:554710343-555332999 GCF_023898315.1 Schistocerca nitens | reverse complement strand
GGTGCAATATTAAATTTGGGATCACGGTTCGACTTACTAGACTCACAAATGGGAACAATTAAGACAGAGATAGGAACAATTAAAACTGATATGGGAACAATGGAAACACGGTTTGACTCACTGGGATCACAGATGGGAACTTTGGCAACACGATTAGAAACTGATATGGGAACAATGGAAACACGGTTAGACTCACTGGGATCACAGTTAGGATCTGAATTAAAAACAATGGAAACACGGTTAGATTCGCGAATAGGAACATGTTTCAAAAACATGAAGGATGAATTAAAGAAAGAAATTAGAGAGGAAGTACATCCGATTTTGAATGCTCACAATAATAGATTAATTGCAGTAGAGATTAGACAAAGGGAACAAGATAGAGAACAGGAAGAAAGAGATCGCGTGATAGTACAAAAATTTTCAGAATTAAATTTACAACGTGCAAACGATAAGGAAGAAATATTTGAGAGAATCGAGGAATCCGTACCAAATGACTGAATAAATAATCTAACACAAAAATATGAACAGTTAACTACTAAATGTGTCAATACTGAAACCCGAGTCGCGACACTTACGGAAGACGTAAATAAACAGAAAGAAAAAATAGGTGATTTATCGGAAAGAGTTGAGGAGATTTCAGATAAATTGACAAGTCTTAGTTTAAATGGGGACAGAGATTCGAATGATACAGCTCCATTACCATTTGCAGAAACCGAAGAGTACCAGAACATAAATAAACAAGTTGAAAATCAGGGAAAATTTAATGAACGCGTTAAAAGGGAAGTTGAAGCATTACGAAAGCAAATCAAACAAATCGAAGGCGAAACCGTAGGAAAAGACAGCAAAAGAAATTTAGAATCACAGATACCAGGGGGGTTTGAAGAAAATAATTTGTTTCATTTACGGGATGCAACAAGAGAGCGCCAGGCGCGCGAACTTGACAATAATCAACATTGGGACTGGGACAGACGCGGTAGGTCTTTGTCGCCACGAGGCGAAAACTTTGACTATAAACACTTTTTGACAGTTCGGAAATTTAAGATCTTTCGCAATTCTAAGAATGACATACATCCATGTGCATGGTTAGATCAATTTATGTACGCACTTCCGCCAAATTTGCCACTAAGTCACAAGCTGAAATTTATGTGCAGCTATTAATGTCCTCAGGGGATTCATTACACTAAGTGAATATGTGCCATAGCGCTCACAGGGCCCCGAGCTGTAGTGGTGCTATTTCCCTTTTAGTTTTCTGCACCGCTGCCTACTCTTTCACTATTCTTTGCATCTATAAAAACAATTCTTCTACTATCCATCTATCTAGACAGTAGGTAAAGAATAACCGGATTTGACTACTTTACCCAAAAGTGACTTTGGAAATTACCGTTTGGACTTACTGTATCTTCTGCAGCATTCATTCGTAGTTTAAACGAAATTTTACCTGTTTATCTTCGTGACAATATTACTTCATATGTTGACGACATTCTTATTGCTAAAGATTCTTGGAGTGAGCACAACAAAAATTTTGGATTCATTATTACGTATTTTTGCATGAGTTGGCATTACAGTGAACTTGGAAAAATCTGAATTTGGTCGTTCTCAGGTGAAATTTCTCGGTCACATTATTTCTACAGAAGGTATTCTTCCTGATCCAGAGAAACTAGATGGTATTCGTAACTATGCTGTTCCTACCACAAAACGTGATGTTCGAATTTTCCTTGGTGTCTGTAATTTTCTTAGACGCTTTGTTAGATTGGATGATTTGGCCACACCTCATTTACACATTTCAGTTATGCACATTTTGGTCCCAGAAAATGCTTTCATAAATTACGAGAAAATTGTTACTTCAGTAACATGGAAAAACGTATTCGATTTGTTCTTGCCAAATGCAAATTATGTCAAAAGGCTAAGCCGCCAACGATTTCTCACAGAGCACCGTTGTTTCCTATCATTCCAGCGAAATTAAAGGACATGGCTGCAGTCGATTTGTTCGGTCCAGTGGTTCGTTCTACTAATGGTTTTGCGTATATTTTCGTAGCAGTGGAATTAACATCAAAATATGTGTGTTTTACACCTTTACACAAAGCAACAGCTCGTTCAGTATCTAATGCTTTCATCAACCATTTTCTTAAAGAAGTTGGTCATGTTGACAAGGTTATATCAGATAATGGATCACAGTTTCGTTCTAAAATTTGGCTTCGTACTCTACGGCGTCGGAAGATTAAACCAATTTTCATTTCACTTTTTCACCCTCAGTCTAACGCTTCAGAGAGATGGATGAAAGAAATTAATAAATTGTGTCGTCTTTATTGTCATCAGAATCACAGAACGTGGGATCAGTATCTTCATATTTTTCAAAACATTCTGAATGAACTTCTAATGATTCAACTTCTTTACCGCCTCTATTGATATTAAAAAATAAAGCACCGTCAAATCGCATTTCTGAAATCGTTCCTTTTCCGCCTTCAAGGAAACTGCGGCATTCTGAAGTTGTGAACCTGGCTTTGCAAAATATTGCATCTGCGGCTGCTAGAAGAGAGAAATTAGCTAAACGTCCTGGTCGTTTAAAAACTTTTTCAGTTGGCGAAAAGGTGTTAATTAAGTCTCATCGTTTGTCTCACAAAGGAAAGGGATTGTGTCGCAAATTTTTTCTGCTTTATAACGGTCCATATAGGGTTCGCACAATTATTCATGATAACACTGTCGAAGTAGAAACTCTTAAATCACGACGCTCTAAGGGAATACATCACATATCTAACGTTATAATTTTTGTGGAATGACATACTTTAGAGAAACTAACAGCTACATGTAAACACACGGATAGTACAAGGATACCGCGCTGTGTTTTGGCGGCGGCACATACTCAAAGCAACAGTCAGTCTGAGCGCCGCACAAGGCAGTCGTTGACCGCAAACAATTACTTCCTACGTCACGCGCCTACAGCTGATCGAGCGCTCAGTGCGAATGCACTGACAGCCGTAAACAAATACACAGTCTAATTTCTCGGATTAAATTCAGTATAAAGCTATAGTGACTTGATGAATTATGTTATTAACGTTCAGTATTTTTCAGGATACGGTTGTATAAAGTATTTAAGACCTTCAGGTAAATTCTGTGTGTGTCCGACGTTAACAGGACTTACTATGGAGAAAATTTCAGGAAGGATGTAATTTCAAAAAAAAAAAAGGAAGTAAAAAAAACCAAAAAGGTAACGATTAATTGAATTTATTTTTCAGGTAACATATTTCCACTTAGGTACGTACTTTAGACGTAATTTGCTGCTCCCGATTACGTGATTCATACTTTGTGCTAAATTTCATGTTCTATGAATTTACTTGTGAAGCGACGTGCTTGCGTACATTAACTGATTTTGACAATGAGTGATTAATGAACAGGGTTGTTACTTGTGTATATTATGCATCGCTTGGCTGCTATGCTTTTCACTGATGTCACATTTTATTTATTATGTGCCTGTTGTGCTTATTTATTTAAATTATAATGGTCACCTGATTAATTGTGTTGATATGGTTATGTGTGTAAGTTATACTTTGTGATTTATCTGCTAGCGCCTTCATGTTTACTTATTAAGATTACATATGAACATTTATTTGCTTATGCTGATATGATGATAATGACCTGTTTATTACGTAAGATATATGTTTGCTGCTGTGCGTATGGATTGCATATTTACACATTTCTGTTTTGTTGTCATAACTACTCTTCAATTTAGAATATAGCAATGCTGATGTACAGTGTACGAACATGGAGTTTAGGTTACACTGTGGTATTAATTATAGTTTGTTCGCTTGGCAGAGCCTCGTTGTAGGGATTGTGCTTTATCCACTTGTTGACATTCTGTTCTCTACTGGTATATTTACTCGCTATTGCTTGTTTTGCTTATGCTCAGTGCCTTATATTTTAAGATAAGAAAATGAACTGCTATAATTCGACGAACGACATTAGTACAAGAAACTTCATTGAAGTCACATGAGCTGGAGGTTTTATGGAAACTGTATAAATTTATGTTACTAGGAAGGAAGCTAACGACATGACACACCAACATTAGGTTTAGACCATTGACAGATATTACACTGCATTCTTCGTGAGCAATTGAAATAGGAAGTGACACTTGACACAAAACATACTCCACATGTTTGCTTCTGCCATGATTCTTGAAGTGGTGTACACACTGTGAAATATTGTGATCATTCACACTCCGTAATCGTACTTAATTACTGAGAGTTATTCGAACTAAAGGCTGTTAGAGGTCATGTATGCATTTCTTTTATTTAATGATGAACAAGGAAACCAAAATGTATTTTATGATTCATAATGAGTAGAATATTTGGATCAGATGGGTTACACAGAGGTTGTGTGGGGACACTGTGTCTTCGGATTGCATGAGATGATGAATTGAGGTTCGCACTAGAATTTTGTCTGTACTTGTTCGAGGAGACTGACTAGAGGAAAGAGTTGTTATGGTAGTGAAATGATATTGGTGCTGAGGTTTATATGTATCGACGTATTGAAGAGGTATTATTGAGGTATTGATATTATGTGAAGTTGATGATTATTGGAGTTTTCGTGGACAAGAGGTAAGGTAAATAATATTGATGATAATGATTATATGTATCGACGTATTGAAGAGGTATTATTGATGATATTGATGATAAGGTTAATATGTATCGACGTAAGAAGTATTACTGAAGTATTATGATTATGTGATGCTGATGATTAATGGAGTTTTGGTGGATAAGAGGTAAAGTAAATGAGGAGCATATTTTTTGTTGTTGGTTTATATGGAACAAGGAGGATGAAGATGGCAGACTAGAACATTTAAGTAGAAGGAAGATTGTCTACGCACACACTTTGTTAAATTACTAAGCAGTACATACTTTTTTTGAGAGAGGAAGCATTTGCATATCTTGGCACACTGACAGTTGTTCAGCAACCATACATTTTGATTCGGCTTGGCAAACATTGGTCTTGACATGATGACTATGACGTTGACTAACTATTATTGACTGTTATACATTGCTGCCACTACTACTTGATACACAAGTTGAACATAAAATTTTGACAGAATTGCATTTACACAGTTAACACTATTCAATTACACAGTAGCACTTAATGTGGATGAAAAATGAGTGAGTGTGTTTTGTGTGTTTTCCTTTCCCAATCCCAAATTGGTCCCAATCTATCTCCTAAATATTAGTTTACTAGTTTCTTGTGGCTTGCACTGACACCCATAAATATTATAGGTTTACTGATATTTGTGTATTTGTAATAGTAATATGACAATTATCTGATATCTTTTGTGTGTTTATTATGATTTGTATGTTTAGTGTAAGAGCATTGAGAATAATTTTTTTAAAGCAATTGTGTGTGCTTTCAAACTATTGTTCATGCATGAACTGTCTGATTAGTGATGGTGAATATTATGGACTGTTACCTGCACTTGTTCAACATAATGGGTGCCACTTGGAAATGTTTAATTTGTGCTAATGAACTTTGATTAACTGACTGATTAGTGATAGTGAATATTATGGACTGTTATGTGCACTTTTTCTACATGATTGATGCCACTAGGACATGTGTAATTACTGCTGATGAACTGTGTGATTAGTGATAGTGAATATTATGGACTGCTGTCTGCACCTGTTCAACATTGCTGGGTGCCACTAATGGAACTGCTTCTACTGAAATGATGTCACTTGTTGGTGTCTACACATGCTCAACATTACTGGGTGCCACTGATGGAACTGGTCTCCACCTGTTCAACATTGCTGGGTGCCACTGATGGGCTGCTTTTACTGAAATAATGTGACTTGTTGCTGTGTGTACCTGTTCAACATTGCTGGGTGCCACTGATAGACTGCTTCTACTGAAAAGATGTCACCTGTTGATGTCTGCACTTGCTCAACATTGCTGGGTGCCACTGATGGACTGCTCCTACTGAAATGATGTCACTTGTTGCTGTCTGCACCTGCTCAACATTGCTGGGTGCCACTGATGGACTGCTCCTACTGAAATGATGTCACTTGTTGCTGTCTGCACCTGCTCAACATTGCTGGGTGCCACTGATGGACTGCTTCTACTGAAATGATGTCACTTGTTGCTGTCTGCACCTATTCAACATTGCTGGGTGCACTGATGGAACTGATTCTACTGAGATGATGTCACTTGTTGCTGTCTGCTCCTGCTCAACATTGCTGGGTGTCACTGATGGACTGCTTCCACTGAAATGATGTCACTTATTGCTGTCTGCACCTATTCAACAATGCTGGGTGCCACTTATGGACTGCTTCTACTGAAATGATGTCACTTATTGCTGTCTGCACCTGCTCAACATTGCTGGGTGCCACTGATGGACTGCTTCTACTGAAATGATGTCACTTGTTGCTGTAGCACCTGTTCAACATTGCTGGGTGCCACTGATGGAACTGATTCTACTAAAATGATGTCACTTGTTGGTATTTGCACCTGTTGACCATTGCTGGGTGCTACTGCTGGAACTGTCAACTACTTGTTCTTGAGCTATGGAAAGCGTTTATGTGAATATTTTTATAAACTGATTTTTTGTGTATTACTGTTTGTGAAAAGTTATGAGACTCTTACCTGCACATATTCGTCATTGCTGACGCTATTGATTGAACTGTTTAACCATATAATACTTGTGCAAACTATTATGTAAAGTCACATGTATGAAAGAATTTGTATTGCTTACTGTATTTCATATATTAGGTTATTGAAAGGTCAGTGCAAAGCCAAAATTTTATGTAGTTATGGGATATTTACGTATTAATATTATCTTTTATTTTTGTCTGTATTTTTTTTTTGACGAATTTGGTGGTATTTTCACCACCAATGCTGGCAAAAATACCATCAAATTCTAGCCGTGGAGGAAGGGCATAAGAAAGGTGGCTACACTGTTACGCTCAGTGCTTTATATTTTTAAGATAAGAAAATGAACTGCTATAATTCGACGAACGACATTAGTACAAGAAACTTCATTGAAGTCACATGAGCTGGAGGTTTTATGGAATCTGTATAAAGTTATGCTAATAGGAAGGAAGCTAACGACATGACATACCAACACTAGGTTTAGACCATTGACAGTTATTACACTGCATTCTTCGTGAGGAATTGAAATAGGAAGTGACACTTGACACAAGAAATACTCCACATGTTTGCTTCTGTTTGCCATAATTCTTGAAGTCTGTGTACACACTGAAATATCACGATTATTCATACTCCGTACTCGTACTTACTTACTGAAAGTTATTCGAACTAAAGGCTGTTAGAAGTCATGTATGCATTTCTTTTATTTAATGATGGACAAGGTAACCAAAATGTATTTTATGAGGCATAATGAATAGAAGATTTGGATCAGATTGATTACACAGAGGTTGTGTGGGGACACTGTGTCGTCGGATTGTATGGGATGCTGAGTTGAAGTTTGCACTAGGATTTTGTCTGTACTTGTTCGAGGAGACTGACTAGAGGAAAGAGTTGTTATGAAAGTGAAATGATATTGGTGCTGAGGTTTATATGTATCGACGTATTGAAGAGGTATTATTGAGGTATTGAGATTATGTGAAGTTGATGATTATTGGAGTTTTCGTGGGCAAGAGGTAAGGTAAATGATATTGATGATAAGGTTTATATGTATCGACGTATTGAAGAGGTATTATTAATGATATTGATGAAGGTTTATATGTATCGACGTAAGAGGTATTATTGAAGGATTGAGATTATGTGATGCTGATGATTATTGTTCTGGTGGATAAGAGGTAAAGTAAGTGAGGAGCATATTTTTTTTGTTTTTGTTGGTCTATATGGAACAAGGAGGATGAAAATGGCAGACTAGAACACTCAAGTAGAAAGAAGATTGTCTACACACACACTTTGTTAAATCACTAAGCAGTATATACTTTTTTTTGGAGAGAGGGAGCATTTGCAAATCTTGGCACACTGACAGTTGTTCAGCAACCGTACATTTTGATTTGGCTTGGCAAACATTGGTCTTGACATGATGACTATGACGTTGACTAACTATTATTGACTGTTATACATTGCTGCCACTACTACTTGATACACATGATGAACATAAAATTTTGACAGAATTGCATTTACACAGTTAACACTATTCAACTACACAGTAGCACTAAATGTGGATGAAAGATGAGTGAGTGTGTTTTGTGTGTTTTCCTTTTATAATCCCAGAGATGTGGTCCCAACCTATCACCTAAATATTATTTTATTTGTTTGTTGTGGCTTGCGCTGACACCCATAAATATTATAGGTTTACTGATATTTGTGTATTTGTAATAGTAATATGACAATTATCTGATATCTTTTGTGTATTTATTATGATTTGTATGTTTAGTGTAAGAGCATTGAGAATAATTTTTTAAAGCAATTGTGTGTGCATTTAAACTATTGTTCATGCATGAACTGTCTGATTAGTGATGGTGAATATTATGGACTGTTACCTGCACATGTTGAACATAATGGGTGCCACTTGGAAATGTTTAATTTGTGCTAATGAACTTTGATTAACTGACTGATTAGTGATAGTGAATATTATGGACTGTTATGTGCACTTGTTCTACATGATTGATGCCACTAGGACATGTTTAATTACTGCTGATGAACTGTGTGATTAGAGATAGTGAATATTATGGACTGTTACTTGCACTTTTTCTACATGATTGGTGCCACTAGGACATGTTTAATTTCTGCGGATGAACTGTGTGATTAGTGATAGTGAATATTATGGACTGTTACTTGCACTTTTTCTACATGATTGGTGCCACTAGGACATGTTTAATTTCTGCGGATGAACTGTGTGATTAGTGATAGTGAATATTATGGACTGTTACTTGCACTTTTTCTACATGATTGGTGCCACTAGGACATGTTTAATTTCTGCTGATGAACAGTGTGATTAGTGATAGTGAATATTATGGACTGCGGTCAGAACCTGCTTAACATTGCTGGGTGCCACTGATAGACTGCTTCTACTGAAATGATGTCACTTGTTGCTGTCTGCACCTGCTCAACATTGCTGGGTGCCACTGATGGACTGCTTCTACTGAAATGATGTCACTTGTTGCTGTCTGCAGCTGCTCAACATTGCTGGGTGCCACTGATGGACTGCTTCTACTGAAATGATGTCACTTGTTGCTGTCTGCACCTATTCAACATTGCTGGGTGCGACTGATGGACTGCTTCTACTGAAATGATGTCACTTGTTGGTGTCTGCACCTATTCAACAATGCTGGGTGCACTGATGGACTGCTTCTACTGAAATGATGTCACTTGTTGCTGTCTGCACCTATTCAACAATGCTGGGTGCCACTGATGGACTGCTTCTACTGAAATGATGTCACTTGTTGGTTTCTGCACCTGCTCAACATTGCTGGGTGCCACTGATGGACTGCTTCTACGGAAATGATGTCACTTGTTGATGTCTGCACTTGCTCAACATTGCTGGGTGCCCTGATGGAACTGCTTCTACTGAAATGAAGTCACTTGTTGGTGTCTGCACCTATTCAACAATGCTGGGTGCCACTGATGGACTGCTTCTACTGAAATGATGTCACTTGTTGCTGTCTGCACCTATTCAACAAAGCTGGGTGCCACTGATGGACTGCTTCTACTGAAATGATGTCACTTGTTGGTGTCTGCACCTGCTCAACATTGCTGGGTGCCACTGATGGACTGCTTCTACTGAAATGATGTCACTTGTTGATGTCTGCACTTGCTCAACATTGCTGGGTGCCCTGATGGAACTGCTTCTACTGAAATGAAGTCACTTCTTGGTGTCTGCACCTGCTCAACATTGCTGGGTGCCACTGATGGACTGCATCTATTGAAATAATGTCACTTGTTGGTGTCTGCACCTGTTCAACATTGCTGGGTGCAACTGATGGAACTGTTTCTATTAAAATGATGTCACTTTTTGGTATTTGCACCTGTTGACCATTGCTGGGTGCTGCTGCTGGAACTGTCAACTACTTGTTTCTTGAGCTATGGAAAGCGTTTATGTGAATATTTGTATAAACTGATTTTTTGTGTATTACTGTTTGTGAAAAGTTATGAGACTCTTACCTGCACATATTCGTCATTACTGACGCTATTGATTGAACTGTTTAACCACATAATACTTGTGTAAACTATTATGTAAAGTCACATGTATGAAAGAATTTGTATTGCTTACTGTATTCTATATGTTAGCTTATTGAAAGATCAGTGCAAAGCCAAAATTTTATCTAGTTATATGATATTTACGTGTTAATATTATCTTTTATTTTTGTCTGTATTTCTTTTTGGACGAATTTGGTGGTATTTTCACGACCAATGCTGGCAAAAATACCATCAAATTCTAGCCTGTGGAGGAGGGGCATATGAAAGGTGGCTACACTGAGCCACAGCGCCAGAGATCGCGCTAGAGAGTATTGTTCCGCCGCCTCCACTGGCAGTTCTTGTCGAGATGTGGCAGTAGTGAGTTCTAGTCGAGAAGTCGTAGTGGGCAGTGATTATTGAGAAGTAGCGGAGGGTGTGCTTGCTGAGATGTCGTAGTGGGCAGTGCTTGTCGAGAGCAGATGTTGTTCCAATGGAGATATTGTAATGATTAGAGTGCTTTTCGTCAATATATATGAAGGTAACAAAACTCTTTTTTTTTTTTTTTCATTATTTCAAATTCCTGTATAATGCGTCATTACCGGTTCAGTCAACAAAGCATCTGGCTTTTGTTCTTGGATTAGAGTGTAATTCTGGTTTTCTTGCGTAATTATGGTATTTCTATTTTCTTTAATTACTTCAGTATAAATGGTATTTGAAATTTCTTGTCTTATTGAAGAAGAACCGTGCCAGATGTGTACGTTGAGTCATACTTCCACACACAGAACAATGACACTTGTGTTTTGATTTCGTAGGTTTTATAGTTGCTGGGGACTTAATTAATTAATTAGTTGTGTGAACATAAATTTTCGTTTCATTCTTTGTTGTTGTTCCATGCAGTCAGATTGCGTACAAAAACTAGTCAGGGCCAACCGTTTACGAGACTTCGTACCCGGACATTCAGCTAAAAAATTTAAAAATTATTTTCATTTTATATTAATTAAGCCCCCATGCAATCTATAACTCTTTACTGGACTGTGTGACCACTAGACGACCCTAAAATGTAACACCTAAAAAAGCGTGACAGGTGTGTCCTCCAGAAGTAGCATCATCTGTCAGCAAAGCTGCATCTAGAAACAGCCTACATTTGTATCGAAATGCCTTAATATGAATAGTCTATGACAACAGAAACACTCTGGCAGCTCAGACCTCGTGCTTGTTACGAACACACAATTTAATCATTTGGCTCTCAGAGCACTCGTTCAGGCCGCACTCAGATTTCCGTTATCAATGATGTTTCCATCTGTGATTTCCGAACACCGTTACCAGCGGCTCATCCACGGAACTGCAAGGGTGAAGCACCACTGGGAGAAGGGAGTAAGTAGTGCAATCTTGCCTACTCTGACTCTAGGAATATCGTTTCATATTATTGTACTTTAATTAGTTTCATCCCAGTCCTTCCATTCTCTCATTTTAGTTTAAAAACACTGAAGAGGCAAAGAAACTGGTATAGGCAAGCGTATACAAATATAGAGTATGTAAACAGGCAGAATACGGCGCTGCAGTCGGCATCGCCTATATAAGACGTGTATTTGGCGCAGTTGTTCGATCGATTACTGCTGCTAAATAGCAGGTCATCATGATTTATGTGTGTCTGAACGTGGTGTTACAGTCGGTGCACAAGTGATGGGAATAGCATCTCCGAGGTAGCGATGAAATGGAGATTTTCCCGTACGAAAAGTTCACGATTGTACCGCGAATAAGAGGAATCTGGTAGAACATCAATCTACAACATCGCTGCGGCCTGAGAAAAATTCTGCAAGAACGGGACCAACGGCGACTGAAGAGAATCGCTCAGCGTGACAGAAGTCCTACACTTCCGAAAATTGCTGCAGATTTCAATGTTGGCTACCAGCAAGTGTCAGCGTGCAAACCATTCAACGAAACATCATCGATATGGGCTTTCGGAGCCAAAGACCCACTGATGTACCCACCCTTGATGACTGCACGACACAAACCTTTACGCCTCGCCTGGGCCTGTCAACACCGACATTGTGACATGTTGCCTGGTATGACGAGTCTCGTTTCAAATTGTATGAAGCCCATGGATGGGTATGGGTATTGAGGCAGCCTCATGAATCCACGGGCCCTGCATGTCAGCAGGTGACTGTTCAAGCTGCCGGAGGCTCCGTAACGGTGTGGGACGTGTGGAGTTGGAATGACAGGGATCCCCTGATACATCTAGATACGACTCTGACAGTTGATACGTACGTAAGCATCCTGTCTGATCACCTACATCCATTCATGTCTATTGTACATTCAGACGTACTTCGGCAATTCCAGCAGAACAATGGGATGCCTTGCAACATGCAGTTCAGAAGAGATCCCCACCCCCTCGTATTCTTACGGATTTAAGTGCAGTTCCTACTACTTCACCTCATTAGTGGAGTCCGTGAGCCGGCCGTTGTGGCCGAGCGGTTCTAGGCGCTTCAGTCCTTAACCACGCTGTTGCTACGGTCGCCGGTTTGAATCCTGCCTCGGACATGGATGTGTGTGATGTCCTTAAGTTAGTTTGGTTTAAGTAATTCTAAGTGTAGGGGACTGATGACCTCAGATCTTAAGTCCCATAGTGCTTAGAGATATTTGAACCATTTGGAGTCCGTGCCACGTCATCTAGTGGCAGTTCTGCGTACTCTCGGGGGCCCTACAAGATATTAGGCAGGTGTACCAGTTTCTTTCACTCTTCAGTGTATATCTCTTTATTATGATTACAAGTGAAGAAGCGTCATTCGACAATGTTCGCCTTTTTGTTTCTAAAAAGAGAGAATTTACTGTTCTGTCACTAAATGAGACGTCTGGAAAATGTGACGGTTCTTATAAAATGACCACAACTAAAGACTCTTACTAGCTGTTTAAATATAACAAGTTTGGAAAATATTCCTTTATCGTGGAGAAACATAATTACTTTTTACATAGCCAAAGCTGAACGATGGGCTGCAAAAGGCGTAGGATATGCGAGAAACATTATGAAGGGAGTCGATGGCTTGCCTGCAAAGACTGCAGCCGTTACAACATCTCTTGAGCTGCCGAACCCACCGGAGTACATGAAGAAAGGCTTCCCCCGTCTAAAACTGTGGCTGTGTATTCTGCGATGCTTTTTAAGTGAGATGGCCACAGAACGCTTGCATATCACGGCAGGCAATGTGACGTCAGATGCTGAAACTTCATTCGGCACCGAGCACCCACCCACATCCCCAGTATATACAAGTATCTACGCTGGAGCTGGAAACCCGACCTCGAAACGAACCGCAGGATGTGCGTCAAAGGCTGCAGACTCAGAGGTACACGATGTTATATTTGGGCCGCTGGAGACGACATCTGAGTCCTCCGGGGCGTACTGAAGTGCTGCGTCACGAGCTGACAGCACCACGGTGATGCTGGCGGCTGCGCCAGGTCAACGTCCATGGGCGTCTTCCGCTGCGGAGACGACCGAGCTGCTGGAGGCGACATCTGAGACTGTACGGTGGCTGCAGCATGCCCTGTCCGCATGTTGAATTTGTGAACAAAAAGGCAGTAGAATCTCCCGAGTGGATTGGCCGAAGTTTGTTTCGATGCCGTCTGTACAAACCTGTCGTACCGTGGGCTATGTAGGTGGAACGAGACAATACCTCAGACACCACACCGCATTCTCATCTGAGTCACCTGCCAAACTCGCGAAAGAACCCTGACTGCTGAGGCCAAATCTGCGACTCCGAAGGAGGGACATAATGTCCTCTGTGGCACACGTGGCAAATGGAGCAGCGTCCTGTGGCTCCACCAACGACTTTCCATCTTTGAGAAGGGAGTTATATGACGACAGAAAAACTTTGAACGCCTGGTCTTGTGTGCGGGTGGCTCGCTAGTTGTCCACCTATGATTTGGAAGTCCTTACAAAGCATCCAGCTTCATTGCTCGACTGTGTATGAAAGCGACCTGCTGAATACCATCGCCTGCAGAAAACTTTTCAAACTCCAGAGATGTGAACTGACCCATTGCCCGACCTCAAGTAAGCTTTCAGCGCAGAAGATGGATGTAAGAACTGATACTATGCTAACTGTTGTGGCAGACTTCTTTGGAACGATGAAGCGAAACTTTCTGTACTCGTTGACAACCACTAACCAGCATACGTTCCAGTATGGCACAGCAAAGTCTACCTGCAGCATTGTCAAGGTCCGTCAGGACATGGTCACTCAAAGTACCGCTGCAGGGGAGCGGAGTGGTACTTTGCACCATGCTTCATCACTTTTGGTGTGCAACATGATGATGTCCATCTGCACAGAGATGGCACACCGATGATCAAAGTAACAACAGACCGCTGGGTGACGGATCTCCTTCAGGCTCCACAGCCACCCACGATGAACGAACTCGAGAACCATCTGTACCGTTCGCTGTAGTTGCGTTGGGCCTTTGTCAATAAGTTTGATGCAAATGCAGTTGGCCTGTTATTGAGGCCCACTCAGAGTGACCACTGCACCAGTGCCGTAGGATGATGTTTCTACTGCAAGAATGACTGGCCTGCTGGGTTGATGTGGATAAATAGTGATCACTTAGGAGTGCTTCTCTCAGCTGCAGCAAAGCGGGCTGACGTTCGGCCGACCATATGAACACAAAGCTCTTGAGCTGCAACCAACTTAGAGGCGCCGCTGTCTAAGTGACATTAGGGATGAAATGGATGTAATAGGTTAGTTTCACCATTACAACTTGTAATTCCGGCGCAGTCAAGTCGCGGATGATTGCTAAGTACAACTGTAATAGATGTATGCTGTGCGTATTAATCGCGAGGCCACGATACTCATTTATAGTGAGAAAGATGGAACACTTGGAATGGTTGGACATAAGTCCCACTTTGGACAACATCTGAAACAATGGCTCCAAATTTTGTAAGTATTCTGCTATTGTACGATCAGAGACAACCATATCATCTAAATAATTAGAATACGAAGGCTTTGCGACGTCAGTTGCTCCAAGCGCCTTTGGGAAATATCTGGGCTGGAAGCACTACCGAATGGTAGCTGCTGAAACGGAAATAATCCCTTGTGTGTGTTGTTTACAAAAATCTTTATATCCTTCATCTAAATGCAGATGCAGGTAGGCCCCCTAGAGATCAGTGTTTGAAAAGAAATGACACCGACCTAATTTGTTCATCAAATGCTCAGTGCAGGGCAATGAAAAAGAATCATCAACAGTTTGTGATTTGATTTAAAGTCTTCAGAGAGTCTCGATATTTCCGACAGTTTAGTAAGGACCACCAGGAGTGACGCCCATTGGCTTGACGACACTGTTTGATGACGTCACTGTCCTTGGAAAGCTGCAACTCTGAGGCAGACTGGTGTCTTAACGCATAAGAAACAGGACGAGCATGAAAAAACTTAGACTGGACATTGTCTTTCTTTGATACATGGGCCTTGAACCCTTCGGATTTGTCTAAACCATGCAAAACAGGGAAATGTGCTTGTCACATAATACATTAATATATTTACAGAAACCCAGACGAATTAATTTGTAACACCTTCCTGTGAACTGACAGTCCGAAAAAGGTCAAAGCTATCCACGCGAAAAATGTTTGTAGATTCGCGAGAGCATAGCACATGAAATGAAACTGTTTTAGTAGTATCACAAATGTGGTTGGTGAACTGCACACTCCAAGCACTGGAATTGCGTCCATTGTATGCTGACAGCGGGTTACGTGGCTGCTAAAGTTTTCGACTACCTATCCATTCATATGTAGGGTGGTTGACCTGTGTAACAGTAGTATCAGTATCTAACTGGATATCAAGACACTTGTTGAAAATACAAAACTAAACAAACAGTTTACTGGATTGCTGAGTGATAAGTCCAGAGTTTGTGTCCTGACAACCTGATAAAACAACAACCCGATCAGCGGACCAAAGCACAGAGGACACAACGTACAACTCATTAGAACCACTGTCTGACATGAAAGTGACAACTGCACCATCTGTATTTAAACATGCCGACTGTATGTGAGCTTCTTTGCCACATATGACATACTTAGCTTTGTTGCACGGCCACTGTGATTTATCATGTGTTTGAAAACGACATACCCAAGACTTCCGCGATCGTCCGGGCTGTGCAGTAGCATGACCGTGCAACCTAGACAATGGACGACGTCTGACCTGATTGAATACTGGTCACCCTCGAGCTCTCTCACTCTTCACAGCAGACATTGAAATGTCCTTCGACTCAATAATTGACAATACTGTAGCTTAACCCACATGAACACTGAAAGTGACATTGTTTAGTAAAGTCTAAATTTCTGTTACCCACTGTTTGTAGAACTGATCTGGCTTCTGTTTTAATCTAAAAAATTTATAACCCGCAGCTGCTACATGCAATTATGATTTAAGATAATTTTGAAGTTTGTCAAATAACTCATCGTAGAGGACCTCATGAGGTTGGAGATCTGGAAACAGTTTTACTTGCAACAGGAATACTTCTGAGCTTATGGTGGAGAGACAATAGTAAATACGCTGGTTACCTGTTATGGTGTAGGTGTTGAGATGGGCCGTTAGATGTGCAACATAATCAGCCCAGTCTACGCTTCGCTCCAGAAACTCTCTGAATTGAGGCACTTGAACCTTGGTTGGCTTGTTTTCAATTGAACAGATTCGGGTGGCGGTCGTGGTGCTGCCACAATTCCTTGTGGTCCTCGTAGTAATTGTTCAATACTCTGTCCCTGCAACTGCACAGCTTCTTTAAAGACACACGTAGAAGAAACATCTTGAATACTCAGTATGACAACACTCACGAACAGAAAAAATAGTTCTGCTGGAATCTCTAACTGTTATTGATTTAAAAAAACGACAATTAGAGATTCCAGGTCTCATGAAGGTTTGCTAACAACCGGTATTACCACATACGATTCGCGACTGGAGCAGGAACCAGAAAGAGTAACTGTGGTATTAAATATATCCTCGACACAACAAAAGGTGGCTTGCGTTGAACAGGTAGTCTATATATTGCATCATAAATTAAATCACCCCTTTCCAATGTCACATGTTATGTCAGCATGTCGAATTACTGGGAGCAACGATTAGCATTTGACAAGGTTACTACCATTACCCCGAAATTAACTGGGGAAATGATAATCGTTGAATTGGATGGTTACCCCAGAGGCAATTTGAGCACTTTTGATCAGCTTGCAAGGTGACTGACATTACACCAAACGAAACTGAGTCAATTATGAAAACAGACTGTGATTTTATATGTACTGTAAATTGACAGTGGCAGCCAGTGTGTCTTAAGTAGTATTGTAACACACGTGCCTGACAGTGTGAATGTATAATGGGTTTCAGTTACTGGTGCTTAATATTGCGTTGTAACACCAGTAGCTGTGAGTTCGTGTTTGAGCAATGGGTATTGTCTACTGGGGTTCTCAATTACTGGATATCAAACTGTAACAGCACTAGCTGGCAGTGTGTATATATATAATTGCTGTCATTGTAGATGCGAGCTAATGTATCTTAAAACTATATTTTGACACCAGTAGCTGACAGTGTGTACATGTATTGGGCATCTGTTGCCGGGGGTGGCTGCTACTTGATCGAGAACAGAATGGATTGGAATGTCAAAAGATTCCAAAATACATTTCATTCATACAGACTATAAATACGGAACCGAACAGAAGAGATCAGAATCTAAAAAAGGTTCACGTTTCATTTATTGCCACGAATAATCGAAACAGAATGGAATGGGCACGATTAGAAGGTAAAAAATTTCCGCGATGCATTTCATTTATACAAATTTTTAAAACATGGTGTAACGGATTGTCAAAAAGTTTCACATTACATATCGTTTATGTACACTATCTAAGTGTAGAAAAACGGAACGGATCAGAATGTTAAAAAAAGCCCTTGATGCACTTCATTCACGCAGATCGTTAACTTTTTGTGGCATGTTCCAACAAGCCATATGAATTAGTCATCGAGTTGATACTTACCGATGGCAGCAAGTGAACACTTGTTTTAACAAGCAAAACTCTTAGTCAAGTTCATGATCTCACAATGATAGTCAGTATCCTGTCCTTAACATCTCAAGCCATGACGATTTTACTATGAACTCAACACCATTACAGTGGCCAGTAAAATACTGCGCTGCCATTGGCCGTTTCATTTTCATGACCAATATAGCATGACATCACTTCTGGAATGTGATTTTATATGTTGAAGGTCAATGCACTGTGTGTGAAATTATGATGATGTCATGATAAAATGAAGTTGGAATGTTTTGTGATGTAACAGATATCATAAGGACAAGCATATGTGATAACATGGATCTGTCTAAGCGTTTTACTTGAAACGGGGCTTGACTTGCTGGCATTGAGATGTCTCAACTACCTGACTAATCAACTTTGCTTATTGGAACACGTTAATTGTCTGTGTTGATAAAATGCATTGTGGGAACTGTTTTTGACATTTCAATAATCCATTCTGTTCCATTTTGACAGTCTTTGTAAGCAAAATGGTTTGTGAAGTTTTTCAACGTTCTGTTCTATACCGTTTGAATGATCTGTGTTGAGTGTATTGTGAAACTTTTTTGACATCCCGAAATGTTCTGCTTTAATGGCTGTTTGATTGGAATGCACTGCAGAATTTTTCAGACACTCCAGTCCATAACATTCTCAACTTTAAGATCCAGTGTCTGACGTCCACTGGGCATACACACTATCAACTATTAGTGTTGAAATGCAGTTCTGAGATCCTGTAGTTAACATCCCCAGATGACACTCACAGCACAGAGACATACTGTGAGCTACTGGTGCTACAATTCAGTTTTAAGATTCAGTAACTGACACAGTGCATCTACATATACATCTAAATCTGAACTCCACAAGCCACCTTACGGTGTGTGGTGAAGGATACTTTGTGTATCAGCGTGACTTCCCCACTTTCTTGTCTCAGTTGAGTATGGTTTGTGGGAATAACGATTGCTGGTAAATGTCCATGTGGAATTCGATCTCTTCAATTTTATCGTGATGATCTTTTCGTGGAATATACCGGGTGATCAAAAAGTCAGTATAAATTTGAAAACTGAAGAAATCAAGGAATAATGTAGATAGAGATGTACAAATTGACACACATGCTTGGAATGACACGGGGTTTTACTAGAATCGAAAAAATACCGACGTTCAAAAAATATCCGACAGATGGCGCTTCATCTGATCAGAATAGCAATAATTAGCATAACAAAGTAAGGCAAAGCAAAAATGATGTTATTTAGAGGAAATGCTCAACATGTCCACCATCATTCCTCAAAAATAACTGTAGTCGAGGAATAATGTTGTGAACAGCACTGTAAAGCATGTCCATAGTTATGGTGGGGCATTGGCGTCGGATGTTGTCTCTCAGCATCCCTAGAGATGTCGTTCGATCACGATACACTTGCGACTTCAGCTAACCCCAAAGCCAATATTCGCACGGACTGAGGTCTGGGGACCTGGGAGGCCAAGCATGACGAAAGTGGCGGCTGAGCACACGACCATCACCAAACGACGCGCGCAAGAAATCTTTCACGCGTCTAGCAATATGGGGTGGAGCGCCATCCTGCACAAACATCGTACGTTCCAGCAGGTGTTTATCAGCCAGGCTGGGGAAGATGCGATTCTGTAACATATCGGCGTACGTCTCACCCGTCACGGTAGCAGTTTTGGTTTCCTGCACCATCCGTCGGACATTTTGTGAACTTTGTTTTTTTTTGTTATAATAAAAGCCCATATCATTCCAAGCATGTGTGTAAATTTTTACCTCTCTATCTACATTATTCCGTGGTTTATTAAGTTTTCAAATTTATACAGACTTTTTGATCACCCTGTATGTAGGAGGACACAGTATATGATTTGACTAGGTCCATATTCTCTTGGAGATTCAGTAATACACGATACTGCGATGAAGATTGCCTCTGTTGCAACATCTGATACTGGTGTTGGCTAAGTGCCACTGTGATGCTTTTACACTTACTAAATGAAATTATAGCGAAATCTGCTGTCGTTCTTTGGATTTTCACTATTTCCTTTATCAGTCTTATCCAGTACCGATCGCAGACTGATGTGCGATATTCAAGTATTAATCAAACAAGTTTTTTGTAAGCTACTCCCTTTGTTGTTGGACTAAGCTCGTCAACATTCTTCCAATGAATCTCAGTCTGATACCTGCATCGTTCAGTATTAATTTAATGCAGTCATTCCGCTTCAAATCACTCTGTATGGATATTCCTAAGTATTTTATGGAAGAAACATCTTCCAGTGATTGTTCTGCAATTGTGTAATCAGTCGTACTGCCTATGCACTGTGAGGCTACTGCTGTATGATACTGTCTGAGATCTAGTAGCTGACACCCACTGTCAGGTTGGGGTACATATACTGTCACGCATTCAGTGTAATTTTAGTCACCGCATCCATTGATCATCATTGCCTCACCCTGTAGTATCCTCGTGTAGTGGCAGGCATCCCATATGAACTTATCTTCGTTACGCCCCTCGCATTCAGGATTATGGTAGTCACCTTGTCAACTGACCATTATTGCCCTAATAGTATCCACCATGCTATCTGACATATGGGGCGTTTTGCAGCACGTTTTCTGTATTATGGAGTATTTTGTTGCAATTTTTCTCTAACATTGTGATGCACATGGGTAATTGTTAAAAGTGTACTGTAAGAAAGCAATGTATAGTGATATTTCTTACAGATTTGCTGTAACGTGATGTTATATGTGTTATTTGTTACAACTTGACTCAAACGTGTAGATGTATGGGGCAATTTCTTAAGTTTTTGCTATAATATGGTGTTGCGTGGAGAATGGAGTAGAAGTCTTCACAGTGCTGTATCATAAGGCAGCATTACCAATAGAAATGTCAAATGTTTAGTTCTGTAAGGTAAATCTAATACTGTAGCAAGGTGTCACTGTAATGTTTAGATGACAATGAAAAGCTACTGAAAGGATAGTTACCCTCATTTCCTACATAAACATGTGTGTTTGACTGCTGCTGATGCTATTTTATTGGAGTTTCTCTGGTACCACGCACTGCGGAATTTGAATCAGCGCCAGATGTCATGGGGGTCAAAGGCCCCTAGAGGTCTCTGCACTATCGCGCCGTAAGCTGTGGCGGCGCGCGCCTCCCAGCCCGCTTTTAGTGTGAGGGCGCCACAGTGGAACATGTGGTTCCAGCGGCCAATAGCAGCGTTCCCGATAAAGTACTTAAGCGCCTGCCTCTCGCTTAGCCAGGCTCCAGACCATCCAGCAGATAGCCCATTCCCACCTCCGCCTTCTGAAACTCCTGTCTGGCCGGTCATGGGGATTGCAACCTTCTACCGTCCTCCACACCTACAAATCCCTCATCCGACCTATCCACTGCTATGCCACCATTGCCTGGATCTCCACCCCCACCCGCTTTTACAAGGCCCTCCAAATCCTTGAACGCCATGTGCTCTGCCTTGCCTTCCGTCATTATCATCATTCCCCCACATGGCTCCTGTATGAACTGATCCCCTTCCCCCACCTCCTCCTGTTCCTCCAACATCTTCGCATCCTTTACATTGTCCGCAGGCTTGACCCTATGGTTTCCACCTTCCTCTCCACCCCCCGCCCGTTGCCGCACCTCTATCGCTGTATCCCTCCTTCTCTCCACCTCCACACCCTCCATCTCCTTCATAAGGGCAATTTCCAGCGCTTCCCCCTCCTGGGTGACGAACTTCGCCATGACTTCTACCCTTCTTTCCAACTATAACCTGGCCTTGTTCCCACTCTCCCCAGGGCCCCCTCCTTCTCCCAGAGCGGATTTTCCTCCTTCCCCCCCCCCTGAGACCCTGCACCCCATACTTGCCTCTTTCCTTCCCACATCCCTCCCTACCTGGCCCTCTTCAGCGCACCTCCCGCCCATCTCCCCCCTCTCATCCCCTCCCTGCCTCCCTTCTTCCGGTCTCCCTGATCTACTTGCACCTGGCAGATCCTCTGTTTTGATCATCGTCAGTGTGCCACGTCAGCGTTGTGTTTAGTGCTGTTTCTCCTGTGCGTCAAGAGGTGTGATTTTAATTGTGTACTGCCTTGAGGCTCGCTGTCAGTGTTTGTTATGTGCTATGCCATCCGTCGATACTTTTTATGCTCCAGTCATACTGTGCCTTGTGTTCTTTTAATTGTCACAGTGTGTGGTTTTTTGTGTGTGCTACTTTTAAACCGTTTTTTATCTCCATTTTACAGCCGCCCCTTTTTTTGTCTCTTGCCTTCCATGATGTTCCCCCTTTTTTATATCTATGTTGACCATATTCTCTCATTTGCATATTTTTCACTGTCTTCTAATGTTTGTTCTATGTCTTTCAGCTGAAGAGCAGCGCATATGCTGCTGCCAGCCTGCCCCGATGGGGAATTGAAATACAATAAAGAAAAAAAAAAAAGCTTAGCCAGTCAGTCTAATCTCGTGTACGTCCGTGAACACATCGCCTCGCGTTAGACAGCTTACTTACTTGTTCTGTGTACGAGTGGACGTGTTTGTTAGGTTTCCTGTGACTCCGTTATTCGATCTTGTTGTTGTTCGTTCTGTCCTTTGTTGGTCATGTCCGTTCTCTCCCATTGTGTTGTTGTTCACGGGGCTCCCCACGGGTCCCGCCGTGCTTTCCGTCATTTCAACCCCGCGACCGTCCCGGTCGCAGTTAAAACAGTTTGATGTAGTTTGTACTGCGTGACACCACGGCATAGTATTGTTAGCTGAAGATAACAAACATTTTGTACTGCAAGATCAATTTGCTACTGTAGCGGCGTCATCTTAATGTCTGGTTAAATATTATGTCGGTCTTAGCTGTAGGAATACGAGCTTTTGACAAATTTAAACATGGGGTTGACATTGTTACCTTTGTTACAAGGTGCACTATAAACCCTTACTTACATTTGCCGTAGTTCCCATGAGTCTCTGTATTGTTTTTATTGTCCCTAGTACAAAATTGTATGTAATTTGGTTTCTGTAATCCATAATGAAATGCCTGAATTAAACACAGTAACTAGCCAGTTAGTGGTATAAGTAGTGCCAGTATGTGAAACATGTGTATTTTGAGAAATAATACAGAAATTTTCGTCTGGAAATATTTAATTTTACGATTCATTGAGCCTAGGAATATTTGGTATGGAATCTATGTTTACCTGTCATCAAGTGCTGGTTGACCTGCAGGCTACATCGTTAGTGCCAGTATGTGTATTTCTTCCTAATGTTACAGAACGGTTAAATTATGACTTTTGTGTTTGAAACCTTAAACATTACTAGAAGTAATGCTGTTAAATTTTAGTTCAATGTTCTACTTTGCATTCATGATGGGAGATCTGTAACAACATATTATGATAAGCAACCTGCATTGCGTAAACTCAATATCATCATATATTTTGAGACACTTTTATTTTGGTGCAAGAATCGTATTTACGAGATTTCTAACGTTCCTTTGTCTATTTCTTTTTTATTTTCCCAGAGCCATTAGTTTTTGTATCCCAGGATACTACTGAATTTGGTGGTCAAGGAAGCTGTGGAAATTTAATTAGCAGACAACTTGCTCGACCACAATAAAAATTTCCAGTTCCATATATCATGGGAACCACCCCTTATGTCTGCACTCTCGAAGGAAATAGTGCTCTAAGTCTTCATGACCAACAATCAACTAAATAAATCGTAAGTGCTGTAGTTGATTTGTTTCTTTCTAACATATGTAAAGTTTAGTCTTTGACTTACCCTCTCGTTACCAACATTGTTATCTCTAATGCATGTGTATTTATTGTACAGTGTACTTTCAAATCTTTCAAGTGACTTATCCTGACAATGGGTGAAAGTTTGTCAGACAAAATATCGGATCATGATTTAATAAAATCCTGCATGCAATCCTTGAAACGGTGGAATACTCTTCTCTATGCATGAACCGTTGTTTTGCAATGTCTTTAGTCATGTTTAAGTCTTGTATTCCAAACATCACAAACTTTTATTTGTGTATTATGAAAATGTGTCGTTCAAGTCATACAAGGCATAAAGATATCATCGAAAATCTACTTCGCCTTAAAATGGTGCTTGGTCAGTTCGTTTCTCTTTGAATATATTGTGTTTTATATGTAGTATATTCGAAAAAACGACTAGATTTGTTGTTTGGTATTTCAGAGACTGGGGGCCATATTTATAATCGGTGAATTTCATAGCATCTCTCAAAAGTTCGTTTTTTCTCACATTCTCATTTACGGCTAGGATAATCAGTTGTCTGGTTAGCATGCTACATGTGCCTTGTATAGTTAGAGAAGAAAAATGATGTGAAATTACCAAGTTTCCTAGTAATTTCAGAGTTCACGGATGACATATACGAGATCTATGTTAACCAGATTCTCCCAGCAGCTGACAGTTATTCAGACTGCCTATTTGCTTGAATAGGGTGCTAATTTAGCCAACATAAGTATTGTTCAGTTTTAGGCTTTGCTAAGTGTGTTTTTGTACATACTCTCCCTTATGTCTAAAGATGAAATGTCAACTGCCTGCTTAACATGTAATTTCTCAGCCGCATGTAGTTTACAATAATTTAGCCATGGAAATAACATGGAGGCACTTAAATTGAAAGTCTACAGCCATATTGTAGCCATCAGTTATGGTGGATACTTTAGTTGTGGAAATAACATTGATGTAAACAGTGTATTCCAGATGATTTTTATCTCTTTTTAGAGGCTTTAAGACATTCAGTTAACGTTGTGAGACATAAAAAGGATCATTTGTTTTGTGGAATACTTTAAACGTATTAATATTTAATTTTAAGATCCACAGAGTCGTACATTAGCTGTAGGCATGAAATTTTTGAACCACACATATCATTAGGGCGCTCAATTTAAGAGCTGACAGTCATGTCTGAGGCATTAATTTTGGCAGATATTTTAGGTTCTGATGGAGTTTACAGATTTTTGGAGAAAACTTCAATTTTAAATTAACATTGACATACTTCACAAGCATAATATGTTTCAGAGTATAATTTAGATGTGGAAAAGTTTTATTTGAGGGTCCATTGCACTACCTACTGCAGTACAGAGACCAAACTACAGGCATTAACAAGTGATGCTTAACCTGTAAATTAGATGATTAGTGACAAGTTACACCCACTTCGTCAATATCTTTAACTATTCTCGATAAATAAACGAATACTTTCAAACATGTAAATTTACAGAAACCTTAAGTAAACTTTATCTATATTTTACAAGAAAATACTGCGTTGTTATCAAAACATTTACATTTTATTGAAAACAACACGAATTTCAGATTGTAGTATAGCTTTGAACATTATGTCCTAATAGCTGCTAGCACAAGTGAACTAGTTCCCCATCTTAGATTTTACCTGTTACATTTAATTTTTAACATTAATTTTATTAAAATTTATGCTATCACAACAGGTTACTAACTTTGAGTTCTGAATTTCCCACTACCACCATCTTGCTTTCAAAGACTGCAGAACTGTGCCTGTAGTACCGATAGGCAGTCGACACTTGAACTATGTGCCATTGTTTCATGGCCATAACGCTGCTATGTAAATGCTTTTCATTGGAACCTTTTCTGATATCACAAATCTTAATCAGGAATTAGAAGCCTTCCATGTGTGGAACACTAACGTATCATTAATTTGTGGACAGCTATCAGATGGCATTAATAGAAGCTGTTTCCATTTTTGGCCTTTATGATACCTTGAGATTGGTTCGGCCATTGCCAATCAGGTTTCTGACGACCTATGGTAGAATGGCAGCCTGTTATTCCTCAAGAGCTTAATCCAGAGAATATAGTGATTTTGGGCGCTGGGTTATGCAGCATTGTCGACGTTTGTACGAATGCCACAGGTGTTACATAGGGTTCAGGTCGTGATAAGACTAGTGCATTTCAGGAATTCTATTTTACACAACCCATTGCATCACACATGCTGCTATATGATATGGTGCATTGTCATACCCATACAGTCATCATCTCCGAAAGGTTCCTTTGCTGAAAACAGTACATAATGCCACAGGATGTGCTCATATCGTTCTGCATTTAGTGTTTTCTTAAGCGAAACAGAGAGAACACAACTAAACCACAAAAAAGTTTCCATTCTGGAACACTGTCTCCTCCACATTTTACTGTTGATAGTGCGGAGCATGGCAGGTAACGTTCTCCAGACATTCGCTAAACCGAAGCCCTTACATCGGATTGCCCCAGAGTACGTAACATAATTTATTATTCTCAATACATCATTTCCTTTCACACGGGGCTCAATGGCGTTGCTCTTTACGTCACCTCAAGCATAGTTTGTCACTGAGTATAGAAAATTTGGCTTATGAAAAGCTGCTAGGCCATTATATCTCAATGTATTTAACTCCCTATGCACAATTTTTTAGGTGAACTGCTGGTAGCAATTGGGAATTCTAGATATTCGTTCCTTTGACTTGAAGTAATTTTTACAGCCACCCTGCGCAATGGTCGACGACCCTTGCCATGCTAGATTTGTTACTTGGTCGGCATAAAATGACTATTCCACTGACTCTACTGACAACACAATACTCCTCAACTCCTTGTATACTCATGCCACCTGGCTGTCAATTCCGCATTATTTAAGGATATCCAGATTCTTCCAAACAGTTAATGCATTCCTGGGATACGTAAAAGGCGTTCAATCACATTCTAGATAACACCAAAAACGCAAAACGAACATCAGAAACTGACATATTGTCCATAATATAGAAAGCCGTAACAATATGGCTAACGGTATTTATGAACTACTTTACATTGACAGAACACATTGCTATCACACATCTTAACCACATATAAATGTCAAGATACAGACTTCTGTTAGTGATGTACTGGATATACAAGTATACCGAAGTCAGCTGTATCATGCTATCAATGATTTAACTATCCTAATGCGAAGACTTCTTCTTTCACAGAGTACCACTGGCCTCATAAAAACCCAAATTAATTTACATGGCAGTATTTCACTGAAACAACAAAAACACACTTCACAGCTGTGCAACTTCACAGTTATCATTCTATTTACAGGAGTGTTACACTCAAGAAACTATGGAACAACTTGAATTACGATCGTGCTGACCCAAGTGGTACTCAGTTCAAAAACAACAAATAAATTTTAATGCATTGTAAAATGAACAAAACCTTACTGGATACAACTGACGATAGTGAAGGAGAAAGTCACATATATTTTTAAAATATATTTTGAAAATAATAGTTTTGGAAACAAAAGAGACACTAATTTACAATATGCTAATGGGGTCACAGTGACCCCAGTGATAGTTGGAGGGAAAAACTTACTGAAACTCGTTAAAAAGCAGGATTTGCCCACACCATCCTACTTTACCTACACTCCTAATTCATATGTTAAAGCAGATATAAATTGGTTTTTGCTGATATTCTTATTCAAATATTAATGTCAATATCACGATAGTGAACACACTTTACAAAATAATGTTAGCTAGGTGTAAACGGAAAGCCTCTTCAAAACATCAGTATTCAGGTCATGCTATTTACCGTTCTGACTTTATTGTAATAATTAGTTCGAATAGAAATGCAGTAGTTCTGGAGTTGTTATAATTACAAAATTTCTTACAGTCAGGTATCCATAAAAACGTTGCGAACTAATAAGTTAAATCTACAGGAAAGACGCCATTCACCAAAAAGAGTAATTTCCTCTGATTTCAGTAATGTAATTACATTTACCCAAACTTAATTCGTTTGTCAGCTACCGTTAATTAAAAATTTCAACTATTCCAAACCTTCAGGACAGATTATGACCAAAGTACTTTAACATTCCGGGATTTAATCACATGCTTTTGTTAATCTTGAGTTCCTGCATTCAATGACAACAATATGATGTGACAATCTTCACTAATTAAGAATTATGTAACTCTGAACAACTAAATTTCACAATTCAATATGATTGCAATTCTTGTAATCCAATTAATCCCTATACAATTTAATAACACTGCCTATATCCAATATTTGTTAAACCAAACTTGACCATACTTTCAACTGCCGGTCACGAGTGACCTTTTTAACCTACTGGATTTTCAGACTATAACTTAATAATCAAAACTGCTTAATGTACTAGCGTGAGTCTTTATAAGGTCAACGATTGTGCCATTTCAATCAGACTACGTTCAGTCTTAGCTTTCACTTCATTTCGATTAGTGCACGTTGATTCTCAGTTTTACTTTCACAAGTCTTAGCATTCCGTCGATCGCGTAATTATTGGATTATGTTTGTTATTCCTTCAGCACCATGTTCCAGTTACAGCAAAGTACGCAGTGTGTCTCGTAGCTACGTTTATTTACATCAGCCTTGGGTACCGTTGAATTTCAGTATAATGTTGGAGAAGTAATATCGTGTAACTCATCGGCAGGTTGTGAGCAGTATCTGTTAGAAGGTAAGTAAAACGCTTTGAGCATTGGCACTGTATATTGTGGGAAGATTATTAATATTTGGTTTGCTCGTAATATACTTCAGAAATACTTGGAAGGATAGACAGCATTGGTCGTATATTTTTGTTTATTATCGCAAAATCGATTTTCGGTCACTTAGTGACCATCTTCAGTGCTGTAATATATAACTTAAATTAGTAAGCACTGGTGTCAATAAGCTTACGGTGATCACATAGACTCAATAGTCGTAAGCTTATTGACACCAGTGCTTACTAATTTAAGTTATATATTACAGCACTGAAGATGGTCACTAAGTGACCGAAAATCGATTTTGCGATAATAAACAAAAATATACGACCAATGTTGTCTCTCCTTCCAAGTATACCCATTATCTGGTCGTAGTGCACAGGACACTATGGAGTCGCCAATGAATACTTCAGAAATGTTTACATTAGATGTTAATTAACTGATTTTTAGCACTGTTAGGTAGGATTTGTAATAGTCACTTGTGTAAAGACTAACAGAAAGCTTAACATTTAATGTTATTTTGCTTGATTCGCAAATGTCCAATAAAAACAGGAAGAATTTTCTGTGTGAAACTATAAAGTAATTGTTTGACTTTTCATATAGCTGGACATAGAATTCTATCATATAATTTTTCAGACGGTGAACCAGCGTATGTACAGAATTACTGAGTGCAGATAGTTCTATAGGCAAGTCCTGTAAAGTGACAAGAGACTGGATAGTATGTGGTTAACTCATTTTTTTACGACAGTTTCAATTATTTGACGATATTTGCGATCGCTCCAAGGACGGGAATTTCTTATTTTCTCTATGGTTTTCCATCAGTCTTGGTGGAAAATACTTTGTCTGCACAAATTACCGATGTGCTCTCCAGTCTCCACAGCTAATTTCTCCAGGAAATCAATATGGCCAGAACATACAGGACTCCCTACTGCGCCTGCAAACGTAGTGGAGGGAGGTTGAAAGCTGAATGAACAAATATGCCATCTGACTACATTTAGTGAATTGTGAGACAGTGCACTAACTGCCACAGGGCCGTGGAACAATAATGGGAGCTTTACTATCAGTTAAATCCAGATAAACTGAAACAGAGATCTTTAATTGTTCCAGTAACATCTATGAATGCTAGGGTATCAATCCTGATAGGAGACATACATGCAACGTATATGTAACAGTACACGATATGTTCAAATACAAAACGATTCCTAAATAATTCATTAGAAAGCAAAGTCTCGAAGTATTCTTCACTGCAGTACGCGTATTGAAGATCAGGGTCATACGCACTTGGTTCAGTTAGTAGGTAGTTGCCTATATATAAGGAAATAATATTGCTGGTGATCGCTGCAGGAGTCAAATCAATAAATATTTCAGCTACATTGCTCGTGAATGTCTTGTATTCATGAAAAATGCTTGAACTAGCACATGTGCAAGTGAAAATTAATGAGCGAAGGACTGAAAAATGATTCTGCGAGGAAAATAATTCATGAGAGATTTGAATTTAAACTGCGCTGTTATTTAAAAAGAAGAGAGAGAAGCTTATGAATAACATGAAAATGTACGCTTGTGCAACACGTGGCCGTACAGAAACACACATTAACAAAGGGTAGAAATAGCAACCCATATTCAGGATTATTGCCTTAGTATTATTTAAAGAGTGGGAAAGCAATGTGCAAAGTGACTTCTTTGCTTGGATGTACCAATGAAAAACAGATATTGGTCCTGACACATTCTAATAAGGAGGCGAATCGAACAAAGATCTATCATTGCTCACGCTAATACATAGATGCAAAGCAAAGCAATTGACGTGGAAAAGCATGTATCGTAGAATCATGCTAGTGTAGCCGTGAGCAAGAAATAATCATACGAATAATCGTGGAAGATGCCCATCCCAGTATCAAATGACAAATATCTGTACGTTACAAGTCGGTGGCAGGCACAACGAAGTTCACAGCTTCAGGTAGAAATTATACTCTGTCTGCCCGTCCGTGCTGCCGTGGCGAACTCAAAACTCGGCGGCAACTAACTTGACTACCCGGCTGGACTCAACCTTTGAAACACTGGCTACAGACATGTTCTGAGCTAGTCAACCAAAAATATGGGCACTTTACCAGACGAAAACGTTGACTAGAATTTTAGGCCTTGCGAGTGCATCGCAGAACTCATACTAATACATAATATGAACGACGTTTATAGCAGATGGCTTTCAAGGTGACTGCTTGTTAACTAGGGTCATGGCAATTGTAGGAAATGAAGCAGGAGAAGTGGTCACCAAGGAAGTATATACTCAACACCCAAATACTGAATTTTCTGTATCAACATCGGCTATAACCTCGCTATTGAGATACACGTTACGTTTACTCATTTGAGGGAAGAAGCGTGGCAAGAAGTGATGGACAATAAGGTGCGCCTGATGAAGTCAGCTACTACACCGCGACATGCCTTTTTGTGGGTGAGATGAACTCCTTCGAATCACCTACTAATAGTGTACAGCCCAATAGTCCAATCACGCATGGATTTCTGCAATCGTGTCAGCTTCCCCCAGGCGGGCCAGTCGACAATATGGGATGCTTGTGGCATACAGATATCAGTTCGTTACATTTTAACTGTATGTATCTTATATTCCAACAAGATGGCTGAGCCGTGAAGGGCTAGCGTTTATCTCATTTATTGTTTGTCATCTTCTATTACTGTGCTGCCGCCTCGTTTTCTTATTCCGTTTACTGGCGTCATTAACTTCTTGCCTTACTTGCCCGTGAGCGGTAGCAGCAGCGCGAATCGATAAGTGCACTGTCGTACCATCTCTGGAGCGACCGACAGTATTTCCGGGTCATTGTCTGATTGTGAGTTCGGCATGGACCAGCAGTGCAGTCGGGACGCAGCAGCAGTGAAGTCGGGGACGGAGCGCCGGTGAGGCGCTGACAGCCAATGCTCGCCGACCGCTGGCGACACACATGAACTATCCGACGGAGGGAGATTGGAGCGGGACGACCCTTGGTTGGTCGTGCAGTTGGTCGTCTCATTGGCCGACGTATAGTTGGTCCTTTCACCGTTTCTGGGTCTGGCCAGTTGGTTGGTTGGCGTGGAGCAGCGAGGATGTCTCCCTGGCGCGTGTCTCGCAGGACTCGCTGGCGACGTCCACGCGTGGTTGGAGTGTGAGGGGCTGTTCCTATTGCTACGTGATCCGTGGCTCACCAATCCGGCACACGAAATGTGAGTCTTTACTTAATCTACCAGCCAGCCCCAACTGTTCATACTGTTTGGGCCTTCAGCCGAATTTAGAGAAATGTTTTAAGATGAGGTCTTCTGCCTTTTAAACTTCAAATTCTTGTTTTGAGTCTTAAGTGATTGCCCTTCAGCCGGTTTTAAATTAAAGTTGTTTTGCCATTGAGGCGTAGATTGAATGGCGCATTAAGCCGGGAATTACGTTCCAAAATTAATGTTTGGCTTGCTCTGTTTTTAATGTTCTCTTTACTCTTGTAATATTTGTCAAATGAATCAAGTAGTCCGTTCGAATGCAACTGACAGCCACTTATTTTGGCCCCTTTCCACAAATTAAACTATCTGTCCTGTCCTGCGGGTATGGCAGAGGTTGATTTTTCAGCTAAACCAATATTTTCCAGAATTACTATTTATACTGTTTTCAATAGAACAGTTAGGGTTTAAATAACACTGGATTACATCGACAAAGCTGACAGACTTACATTCTATACTGGTGAGTGTGACTGGGTGGGTGAAAATGGGCGAGAGTGATGTGTGATTTTAGGCAGTTTTATACATTAGGCATTTTTAGTTTTACTGGTTTCATGAACATTATGCACACAAATAGGCAGTTAAACGCGTCAGGACGGTACTACATTAAATTATTACTCGTTTTTGAGAAGAAAGTTTCGTTTTGGATGGTCTTTGAGAAGACCTCTAGTTACCTACAGCCGAGACGAAAAATGATGGCTATCCATAGAGAGAATATTACGGAGTTAATGCTCAAAATGACTACAAATCAAAATAAACTGTTGTCTAAAGCCAGAGCATAGTACACGTCGGCTTTTTGGACGAAAGAGGTATTCATACTTGGTGCGTCAATTTGAGAGTGTTAATGTAATTTGTTACTTGTTTACTGTATTCGTACTACTGATAAACTTTGTGATGTAGAACGTATCGACTGAAAAAAACTGCCCACATATGAAAAGTATATATTTACATCAATACATTACTGACAAATAGACTGTACCTGAAAATTTATTTCTATTGCGATATGAAGGAAGTGTCTAGGATAAACTACCTTAATCTATGTTTAGAAATAATCTTGCATTCCATTATTGCATATAGGTTATTGAGGAGTTTTATAGCTGTATATTGCCTTTTCTTTTATGTCTCAAAGTTTTCACTAAAAGGTACAATAGACAGTTTTTGTTCACAACTATTGTACCATAGAACATCATTGTTATCCTTAAAGTATGTAAACAGATATCATCAGGCACCTAATAAGCGACGCTGTATAATATTCCCAGTTGATTAAACACATTCATGGGTGATGAACATTAGAGGAAACGAAATTATATTTGTAATTACTTCCTTTAGTGTAATTACTCCATTTTTCCTAAGAGAAAAGCTACCTCACACCATTATCAGTCTAAGTATATTTAGTGATGTACCCAATTCTAACTTTTTTTTTTTGGGTCATCGGTCTTCTTACTGGTCTGATGCGCCCCGCCACCAATTCATCTCCTGTGCCGACCTTTTCATCTCAGAGTAGCACTTGCAACCTACGTCCACGGTTATTCGTTGCTTGTATTCGAATCTTCCTCTACAATTTTTGACCTCTACAGCTCCCTCTAGTACCATGGGAGTCATTCACTAATGTCTTAACACATGTCCTATCATCCTGTCTCTTCTCCTTATCACTGTTTTCCACATAGTCCTTTCCTCTTCGATTCTGTGCAGAACCTCCTCATTCCTTACCGTATCAGTCCACCAAATTTTCAACATTCGTCTGTAGCACCACATCACAAATGATTCGTTTCTCTTCCGCTCCGGTTATCCCACAGTCCATGACAATTAGATTTTCATCTCCCTTTACGTACTTTTCCCCTTTCAATATCCTGATGTACTTTCTCTATCTTTTCTTCTTCAGTTTGCGACTTCAACACGTATACCTGATGATGTGTCGGCAGAAGTGCCAACACCGTGTTGTTTGAGGAAGCCGAAATGCACGCTATAAGCTCACGCAGGATGGCGTGAGGTCTGAAACAGGATACTTAATGAATGCTATAAAGAAAAGTACGTAGCTGCTGGAATACTTAACTTTAATCAACAATTGGTGAACATTGGTCTTGTTACTGTACATGCTTCATTAGATACATAGCAAAGGATAAATGGCGCCTTGCTAGGTCGTAGCAATTGACTTAGCTGAAGGCTATGCTAACTATCGTCTCGGCAAATGAGAGCGTATTTGTCAGTGTGGCGTCGCTAGCAAAGTCGGCTGTACAACTGGGGCGAGTGCTAGTAAGTCTCTCGAGACCTGCCGTGTGGTGGCGCTCGCTCTGCGATCACTGACAGTGGCGACACGCGGGTCCGACATGTACTAATGGACCGCGGCCGATTTAAAGCTACCACCTAGCAAGTGTGGTGTCTGGCGGTAACACCACACCTGAACTATCGTTGTCGGTGTTGGTTTGTTGTCGATTCTGAAATGAACAATCCTATCACTGAATTTTTCACGGTAACACACTCTCTACCCTATCTTTCTGTTCATAATGAATCCTACTCCCGTTGTACCATTTTCTGCTGCTGCTAATATTACCCTATAGTCACTCGACCAGAAATCCTTGTCTTCTATCCATTTCAGTTCACTGACTCCTACTATACCTGGACTGAGACTTTGCATTTCCTTTTTCAGATTTTCTAGTTACCCTACCACGTTCAAGCTTGTGAGTCCTCACGCACCGAGTCGTACAACGTTATTTTTGCGTTGATTTTTTAACTTTACCAGTTGCTATAACTATACTAGGTCCGAACTGGTCTCGGAAGACCCAACGGTACTGATTTCTGCCGCTGTTGATATGACCCTATATTCTACGCTCCGACTCGTAGACTGTTAAGATTTAGTTTACTATATTTTTTCATTGTCATCTTCATCTTTATGCCGTTGGCCACTGCTGATTCTTCCGTATTTTATGAGTGTCTTTTCCACCCGACGGGCAAGAGGATTGCTCCCAAGCACTGTCCAATCCTCGACTATCGGCAGAGCGATGGTGACTCCTTGCAGCGGATGTTATTGGCCTTCATTTGTGATGATTTTCATTCAAATCACAAACTGACCCTGGGCCCAGGACACTGTGATAAGCAGTCAAAGACGATACACTTAGTTAGCAATTTGTTAACAACATTCCAATTATCTACCTTCATGTCACTGATTGTCCTAATTGTTCCTGTCATTCAAGAGCTTTCACTGGCGTATAATTGCTTCCAAGACCATAAGTTGCTATTCAGAAATTGGTGTATTTCGACTCTTTCAAGCATGAAACGTTTTGAATCTCCTTGTAAGCAGGCAAGTTGCGCCTACGTTGTGACATATGAAAGTAGCGAGTGACGCCGCAGTGCCTGATACTGCACTTAGTATGGTGGCTCCTTTTCCTTGAGTATTACTAAGCTTATCGAAAACATTATTAATAAAGATGAAGATGAAGATGTTGTTCTAAGAAGCGATTCTGAGGCGGAGCTCATATTTTGTTATTGGCTCCACCCCACTCCATGTTCCACCCCCCCCCAACCCCCTCTCTAGTCACTTCCCCCTTTATCTCCCCCCCCCCCCCCCCCAATCCCCTTGAGAACCAGCAATTCAGAAAAATCCGTAATGTTATTAGCATTCGTCTGAAGAATTGATTTAAGAAATATAATAGCAACCAACTCTCACAACTTCGACAGCGTAAGAACTTACACGATGTAAAATCAAAGTGTGCATTCACCAAAGTCAGTATTTCACTTCCCTCTCCAGTAATGATCAGTTTTCCCGTCTATGGCTGAGCAGCCGTTTAAACAAGGAGACTGCTCTTAGCTTAAGTCGTTTCCTCGTTAGTTTAAGAAAGTCATTCTTTGTTGCGGTCTTCCTCTTTCGGTGCTGTCTTCACCCGCCTTATCTGTGGACTCATGAAGCGTATCAGGTTGTTTGCTGGCAGTATGTATGGCCAGTAGGGAGCGAGGTAGCTGAGTGGTTAGGACAATGGATTCGCATTCGGGAGAATTTCGGTTCACATCCTCAAACTTGCAGATTGAGGTGATCCAAAGTTTTATTGAATCGGTTAAGGCAATTTCCGCACTGGTTGCTGTAGAAATACCAATGCCGAGTTCCTTCACCATCTTTCTCTAATTCGGGCTTGTGCCGTGTCTATGATGACCTTGATGACGATGGGACGTTAAATGCTAAACGTCCATCCTAACTTATAGACAGCCTCTGTCTGTGCGACTTTACTTTGGTTAAATACATTCTGCAGGCGGTCAGGTCGCCTGCTTATCCGCCTGAGGATTTCTATGGAAAGCGACCGGACAGGCGCCATTGTTAAACATAACTAGTAATGTTCTAGCATTCTTTCCAATTTCGAGAGTCTTAGTTTCCACGCTACTTTATTCTCTAGTTCTCGACTCATAAACTTGGAATCGATACAGAAAGAGTTCATAATTGAAGGTCCAGTTTGAAAGTGCTATAGAAAAAGAACCAACTCTCAGAATGACGTTAAATTAGAACAGCGTATGATTGGTTCAAGGGTAAACGTCATGGAACAAAAGAATTTAATGTAAATGTGACCAAGAGATGTCGCTGTAAGCGTTAGAATACGCACAGCAGCAGACTCGTGGCACATGTCTCCTCCTCAGTTTGCGTCTGAGACGCCGAACTTAGCTATCTCCATGAAGTATCGCGGGCTGCTGGTAAAGCTCTTTCACAAGAACTGTGACTGCGCGTCAGTAGCCCTGCAGATGTTCCGGACACTCAAGGACATGAAACAAATGCATTGGTCCGACATTTGCTAAGGATTTGGAGAAAATGATTACAAAATTCGAAAAGAGATGTTCTTTTGAAGTGTAGTGTGGAAGAGGGAGGAAAGCAGTTGATTGGACGTCTGTTGAAGGCGTGAACACAGCATTGCAGGAGGAGTCGAGCGGTGCTGTGCAAACATGCAATGCAGGAGGAATTTACTGAACGTTGGATGTAACTGCGAATCCTACGAAACATCTTTCTTTGCCATCCATACAAAATTACGAATGTTAAACAGTCGCTTGCTGCTGACCTGCCAGCATGACAAACGTTCGCTCTGGAATTTCTTGCTACCATGGAAATGGACAATAAACGACAATGGAACGTTCTGTGGACAGACGACGGCCATTTTCAACTCCAATTACATGTCATTACGTCGAATGATCACCTGGTCTTAGTATTTCTAATTTCTTGCTGTGGGGTCATCTGAAAGCTGTTATGTTCAGTACTTGAATTACGAACCTTGCTATATTGAAGTCTCACCAATCTGTCACCGTAAGTCCATCTTCATACTGCTGTTATTTATAAAACGTCAAATCAAAATAGATTCAGCGGTCTATTTCCAGTTTTAATTTACTTTTGGTAGCATTTCCAGCATTACATTACACCATCTTCAGGTCCCTTGACCAATGTGTAGGAAGGATCCCATACAAAGTCGCTGGTACCTGTATGCTTATTTTAACAAAGCATTTCGTTTTTTCGTCATCTGTCGGGTTGTCTGAAAGATGTGTTCCGGTCTCAAGGTGCTGATCGAAAGGATCGCTTTGTTAAGAGAAGTCTGCGAATGACAGTGACTGTGTACTGGCCGATACTTTGACAGTAAAAGAGGTGGAATTTTTCCCGGCCGTGTGTTAGGGGGCCTGAAGATTGCGTAATGTAACGCTGAAACTGGCAACAAAAGTAAAATAAAGGGGAAATTTAGACTGCTGAATGTGTTTTGAATTGATATTTTGTTCCGATCTGTTGTGTAACGATTTCAACTTATGGCAGATAATGGTGGATAGCACATTGAACATGTTTAGTGCCAGTCCCACAACAGTTAGGAAATGCTGTCCTTTTGTTTTTTATGCTATTGTTGGCAAAAGGAAAATTAAAAATCTATGTCATTTGGTCTTTTATGTGAATTTGGCCTCAGGGCAATTAAAAATCGATTTTTGCCATCCCCTGTGGTATGACCTTCCTGTGATGGATGGACTTACGTTCCTCATAGTGGCAGAACTGTTGAGGCCGAACTTGTACTGCCATGCTCATTGAATAGTACAGATGGTGTTAAATTCAACTCAAATAGCCGACTGCTGTGGCCGAGCTGTTCTAGGCGCGTCAGTCCGAAACCGCGCAACTGCTACGGTCGCAGGTTCGAATCCTGCCTCGGGCCTGGATGTGTGTGATGTCCTTAGGTTAGTTAGGTTTAAGTAGTTTCTAAGTTTAGGGGACTGATGACCTCAGATGTTAAGTACCTTAGTGCTTAGAGCCATTTGAACCATCAACTCAAATTATAGTGGTCGTATTGCGATTCATCTGTCATTTTTAGCCGAGTCTATGCCCGTTAAGATGCATACAGAGCCATCTCTTGTTAAATTTTTGGTAGGATTTTTTTTTTCCATGGCGATTGCCTTGCTTCAATAGTACGCTGTTCAAATTTGACGTCATTCCTCTTTCTACAGCTTTTTGAAATTGGAACTTTAATTATGGACCCCTCAACGTTAAAATGCAAAACCGTTCGGTAAATTTCCATTTCGGAGAGACCGTGTTGTAATCTTATGACATTTATGATATCCTTCCTTTTTTGGTCCACTCCCGATCTCTACGAGAGAAACCCGAGTACAGGCTAGAGAGATGACTAGGTCCTGTTACCTAGTCATCAGCGTGTACAGGGAAAACGAGAAACATCTTAGGTGGTTTCGCGGCGGCGCCAGTTGCGAGTTTCAGTGCTGCGGATACCGCCTCAGGAGGGCACTAGTGACCGCAGGTCGAGATGAGGCCCAGGTCTGCAGCCCGCTTTGTCATGTCGGGCGAGCAGGGCTTTTCATTAAGACGGAGGCCCTGCAGCAGCAGCAGCAGCAACAGCAGCGCCCTGGGGCCGCAGCGGCGGTCTGGGTAACGAGCGACGCAGGCGGGCGGGCCGGCAGCCTTGTTCCTGGGGAGGATGAGCACCGCGCCAGCCGCCGTTCAATCTCCATTCCTGAGAGCGTGGCCGGGGCGCGGGGGCCTCCTCGCCGCCCTCTGGCTGCGTCGTGGCCTGACCCCGGCGCCCCGCCACTCGTCTTCCGCTCGCCTCGGCTGCGGCCGCCATTTCGTCCTCTCCATCGTGGCAACTGCCTCTCCGAACTAGATGCCTTCTTTCGAGGGCTCCTGATCCTCGTAAAGTCATCTTAGCGCCCTTCTCTTAGTTCAAACCAATTCTGAGTCAGACCTAGTGACTAAAGAGACATTCCTCTGCACAAGCGAGTCCCAGTCCAAGAAAAATTTCATTGACGCCATTCCATTCTACAGCTGATGGTTGTCCATATTCGCTACTGCAAATACATTTCATGCGCATAAAGAAACCGTATAGCTGCGAGTAATACGACGGCTATTCGGAAAGTAAGGTCCGATCGTTCGCGAAATCGAAAACACTATGAAAATCAAAAATATTTGATTTTCAACGGTTCGCTACACCTTCAGCTACTTCCCTACATACTCGCCGCTCCTACGTGAACATTGGTCGTAGCTCTGTAAGAACTTCCCAAAACCGTCATCATATAAGACAGCCTCCTGTGTTTCTCTCCTATTCTCTAAACTAGTTTACGTGTCATTGTCTGTGCCAAGATGTTGTCTTCACAGCCAGTTCATGTGAGTGTAGCCACTCAGAGGGAACCAATTGCAGGCTGCAATGTGAGTGATCCCAGGAAATGCATGACAGTTATGTTACGTGGGCTGCATGACATCAGGCGAAATCTCTCAACAGATCGTCATACTTGGTGGGAGACACTACCTTGTAGGGATCTTTAAGTGCTCATTGTGCACTCCGGATCCTACAGACACTGCCCAACATACACATGCAGAGCTTCATCGGATTTTCATTATGGTTTCCATACTCATTTGATGTAGCCTGCCACGAATTTCACCCTTGCACGAGACCCTTGCACCAACCTTTCAGCTCTAGACAGCACTTGTACCCTATACAGGGTGTTACAAAAAGGTACGGCCAAACTTTCAGGAAACATTCCTCACACACAAAGAAAGAAAATATGTTATGTGGACATGTGTCCGGAAACGCTTACTTTCCATGTTAGAGCTCATTTTATTACTTCTCTTCAAATCACATTAATCGTGGAACGGAAACACACAGCAACAGAACGTACCAGCGTGACTTCAAACACTTTGTTACAGAAAATGTTCAAAATGTCCTCCGTTAGTGAGGATACATGCATCCACCCTCCGTCGCATGGAATCCCTGATGCGCTGATGCAGCCCTGGAGAATGGCGTATCACATCCGTCCACAATACGAGCACGAAGAGTCTCTACATTTGGTACCGGGGTTGCGTAGACAAGAGCTTTCAAATGCCCCCATAAATGATAGTCAAGAGGGTTGAGGTCAGGAGAGCGTGGAGGCCATGGAATTGATCCGCCTCTACCAATCCGTCGGTCACCGAATCTGTTGTTGATAAGAGTGCGAACACTTCGACTGAAATGTGCAGGACCTCCGTCGTGCATGAACCACATGTTGTGTTGTACTTGTAAAGGCACATGTTCCAGCAGCACAGGTAGAGTATCCCATATGAAATCATGATAACGTGTTCCATTAAGCGTAGGTGGAAGAACGTACTGACGAAACTAAAATGAGCTCTAACATGGAAATTAAGCATTTCCGGACACATGTCCACGTAACATATTTTCTTTCTTTGTGTGTGAGGAATGTTTCCTGAAAGTTTGGCTGTACCTTTTTTGTAACACCCTGTATTCGCGATTTTTTTTTCTTTTTTGACATATCTCCATCTCTGTCTTCCTCTGGACCTTTTACCTTCTGCAGCTCCTTCGATTACCAGGGACGTTATTCCTTATTAATAAAGCTATTAGCCTGTGTTTCCTCTTGACAATTTTTTCCTCTGTTTTCCTTACTTCGGCGGGTGGGCGCCAACCTCCTTATCTCTTTATCTTGCCAATGCTAATTTTTACGCCCTTCTATAGTAGCACATCTCAGACTCTTCGATTCTCCGCATTTACCATATTCCCACAATCCATGATTCACTTCCATACAATGATGGGCTCCAAATGTACATCGTCAAATATCTCTTTCCGTATTGAGGACTAGTAGACTTTCTACGCTTGAATACCTACATTTTCTTTGCTAAAAAATGTAATAATACCGTACCAACAGCCCTTAGTTTGATATTGTTTTATGACGTAACCAGCCTCGACGTTTCAGTTACCTCATCTTCAGAACAGTCGCGTGGATGAGACCAAGTACCACTCGTACATGTATAAGTCGGCATTGTCTTAGATAGAATAGACCCCGTAGTAATTTCTCACTAATGTTGTAGCTGCTGAGGTTGGCCAAGGCTGCTATACGCCAGGAAGCCGAGCGATGGTGCAGGAGTGGTCGAGTACTACATCACCAGGCGTCAACAGTACATTTATATCTGTAATTGCATGTAATTGTCAGGGTGTTACACAGAGAAGTGTAGGTGCTTCGCAGCGAATGTAGTGCACGCTCCTCAGCAGTGCACTGGGGAGAGCTGCTAAGGGGATGGCGTGTGGGTTGCAGCGTGGACATTAGTGGGTATCGTCCATTACCGGAAGTTTTCTAGTACAGCGCGGCTTTACAGCTCAGTCTCTTGTACAGAGCTCGTCATGCACTTGGCGAGTTCAGCCGACTGCGAAGTTTAGGACGATGGCTATCGTAAGGGACAACCCTGGTATCCAACCATGTGACGACCAAGACCGCAGCACATGCTCTTGGGACGGCCAGAGGACTGCGTGGATGCACCACAACTGAGCAGTTTGCGCAAGACGGCTTGCAGATCAGCCACGAACGACGCTCATTAGCTGAAGGTCTGGCAGTGCATCAGTCTTCTCCTCATACGTGATTTTCAAGTTTGCTGCAGCCGCAGACCACGACCGAGGTTTTCATTGGAATGGATGCGTCTCAAGGTTGAAGCAACAAGTGGGTATCAGGCAGACGAACATCAATGGGCTTGTCGTGGCTGCACTGAAACAAAATAGACGTTATCCCTGATACTGGCTGCATGGGGGACTGGAAAGCGTTGTAGGAGAAGGTGTTGAAGAAAGGGTTACGGGAGAAAATGGCAATAGGAATAAAATAGAAAAATGGCTAATTGAGCTATGTAACAAATTCTAGCTAGTAATAGCCAATACTTCTTTCAAGAATCACAAGAGGAGGTATACTTGGAGAAAGGTGGGAGATGAATATTATATCATGGTCAGGCAGAGATTCCGAAATCAGATATTGGATTGTAAGGCGTGCCCAGGAGCAGACATTAACTCAGATTACAATTTAATATTGATGAGTAGACTACAGTTTAAGAGACTAATAGGGAAGAAACAATGTGCAAACAAATGGGTTACGGAAACACTATGGAATGAAGATATATGCTTGAACTTTCTGAGGCTATAGATATTGCGATAATGAATAACTCAGTAGATATTTCGGTTGAAGAGGAATGGACATCTATAGAAATGGTAGTCATAAATCTGAGAAGGAGAACATATGAACAACGAAGGTAACGGCAAAGAAACCATGCCTAACAGAAGAAATGCTGCGACTGATAGCCAAAAGAGGGAAACACAAAAATGTTCAGGAAGTTTGGGAATATAGGGACACAAGTCACTTATGAATGAAATAAACCGGTAGTGCAGAGAAGCTAAGGCAAAATGGCTGCATGAAAAATGTGAAGAAATCGAAATCGAAATCATTGTCAGAAGAACTGACTCACTACATAGGAAAGTCAGAACATACCTCCGCGAAATTTAAAGCAAGGGCTATAATTACATTACATGACATTAATACTTGTTGCAGATATTGTGAAAACAAGATTTCGTATCCATTATAATTATCCGGGCTGTTATGCCGTGGTCGGTTGATGAATTCTGTGGTGATTCCCAACGTTTCGTCTCCGACTGCGGGAGACGGAACGTTGGGAATCAACACAGAATTCATCAACCGACGACGGCATAACAGCCCGGATAATTATAAAGGACATAATATTTCCGGCCGTGAAAGTCTACATTTTAGTAACAATACTTCGTAATAATGTGAAACGTGTCAGTAAGATTTCTTTACACATTGTATTTTTTGTTTTATTTATTTTATTTTATTATTTTTACAATTATTTACGTCATATCTACAATCTCCTCTGCTGAGGAAAGGATTAGTCATTCAGAAATTATTTTAATTTATTTGTAAATTCTGGTTGGCCATCTATCACACTTTTAATGCTATTTGGATACTTACCAAAGACTTCTGTGGCAGCATAATTTACCCTTTTCTGCAACAAACTCATATTTAACCCAGAATAATGAAGATCATCATTTCTTCTAGTGTTGTAGCTATGCTCTTCACCATAATTTTTGAAGTGGGTGAGTCATTAATAACAAATTTTATAAGCGAATGTACGAATTGTGAAGGTACTGTGAGTATCCCTAGTTTGCTTAAATCAATCTCTGCAAGGTGATCCTGAGTGGTCTGTTGCTATTTTTATGATTACACGCTTTTGTGCAATGAATGTTTTCTGTTAATGATGAATTACCCCAAAATATAATGCCGTATGAAAGCAGTGAATGAAAACAGACATAGTAGGTTATTTTACTGATATGTTTACCACCAAAGTTTGCAATAACACTAATAGCATAAGTAGCTGAATTCAAATGCTTCAGCAGATCATCATTATGTCTTCCAATACAATTTCTCATCAATTCACGCACACAGATATTTTGAATATCCTACCTTGGCCCTTGGCAACAGCGTTCTATTCAAAGTCTATCAATAATGTTATGCCATATATATATATATATATATATATATATATATATATATATATATATATGCCTTCTTTCTCAAAATTTAGTGAGAGTCCATTTGCAGAGAACCACTTAACATATTTCTGAAAGGCATCATTGACGATTTCCTGAGTTAACTACTGTTTTTTGTGTGTGGTTACTATACCTGTATCATCATAAAAAAATTACTAGCTTTGTCTTCATGAATGTAGAGTGGCAAGTCATTAATATATATTATGAACAATAAGGAACCCAAGACTGTACCGTAGGGACACCATTCTTGGTACCTCCCCAGTTAGAGGACTCTGCTGAATTTTGCAGAATATTGCGCTGTTATTTTCAATCTTACACGTTTTTCCAGTTAAATATGAATTAAACCATTTGTGCACTGTCCCACTCATACCACAATACTTGAACCTACATAGAAAAATTTCATGATTCACACAGCCAGAAGTCACTGATAGATCATAAAAATGACAAGGGGGTGCTCAGTTATGCAGAGCATTTAGTGTTTGATCAGTGAAAACATATATGGTATTTTCTATTGGAAACCCTTTCCGAAAACCAAACTGACATTTCGTTAGTTCTACATTTTTACACTGTGTGATGCTACTCTTCAATATATTATTTTTCTATAGTTTCGGATAAAGTTATCAGAAGTGAGATTGGGAGGTAGTTGTCATCATCAGACCTATTCCCATTTTCATACAATGATTTAACAACAGCGTATTTCAGTCTATCCAGAAAAATGCCCTGTTTCAGTGAGCTACTACGTAAGTAACTGAGAATCCTGCTTATCAGTTGGGAACAACCTTTAAGCACTCCGTTGGAAATGCTAGTTCCATGTGCGTATTTACATTTAAGTGAATTTATTATTTTCCTAATTTCAGTAGAAAATGTGAATCTCAATTTTATAAAATTGCATTGCTGTTGCCTCTTCTGTATTCATCTTTGCATTTTCTAATGAGCATCTGAACTCTATTTTCTCTATAATACTTAAAAACGATTATTAAAAGTAATTTCTGCTTCTGACTTTTTTAAACAAACTTTTCATTGAGCTTAATAGAAACAGTCTTGCTGTGCTCTCAGTTGCCCTGTTTCCCTCTTAAAAATTTTCGAAATTAATTTAATTTTATTATCAGAGATACTAATCTCGGACATGATGCACATACTTCTGGTCTTTTTAACAACTTCTCTTAATACAGTACTATAATTTTTATAATGTCTGACTGGTTCTGGATCATTACTCCTTCTACCCATAGATACATTTCCCTTTTCTGTCTACAATGATTTTTGTCCCTGTAGTAACCCATAGCTTTTTTAGAAGGTTTCACTGTTCTCTTAGCGAAAATGTTTCCCGAAATACTCTCAAAGGTATCATGAAATAGGTTAAACTTTAAATTATCAATAGATTCACTGTACATCTCATCCCAATCTGTTCCAAGTTTCCCCTAAAATTTGCAACTGTTAAATAGTTAACTGAACAAATCTTTTGGTGATTTTGCATTACTGTATGAAGCTATGTCATATACTGTAACTAGCTGTGCAACATAATCAGATAGACCATTTTTTAAAAGGAAAAGTTTTAATTTTATTAAATTCATCTTCATCTACAAATACATTATTTATCAGTGTGCTGCTTTCGTCTACTATGTGATTAGGAGAACCAGTAACTGGTGTCAAATTGAAAGAACCAAGTAATAAATTCTTTCTATCAGACTCTTTCAGAAAATCTACATTAAAACCCCCACAAACAATAATTTGCTTCCCCCCCCCCCAACCCCAGGGGGTCTACAACTCTTTTGTGGATACGTGCGTAGCGAGCACGGGACCCCGAGCTAATGTGGCACTCCTTCCTTTCCGGGCTGCATACCTTCCTTTTCCGCATCCTTCCCTCTCCCCCATCTTCGCCCCTCCTTCCCTCACCTCTGGCTCTTTCCTTCCCTTTCTCCCCCTCTGGGGGTATGATTAGTGCCTACGTCCAGAGACGGACGCTCGTAAACGTACCGCATTCTTCGCCTTCTCTGCTTGTATGTCTTCATCCTTCCTTTGTCCTTCTCCTTTCCTTACCTCTTCTCTTTACCCTTTTCTGCGCTGCGGCGTTTGAGACCTCTCCTCTTTCCTTTCCCTTTCTTTGTTTTTCCCTTTCTCTTTCTTCCTCCCTGTGTGTGTCTGAAGGCCGACCCACGCATTTTTGTGCGTAGCCGGTGAGGGGGTAACGCGTAATTCCCCGCCCTGGGTAGACAGGTAGGACACGTACATACCCCCTGGTAACGGCCAGGCCCAGGGAGGGGTGATTACTCGAGCTGATACCTTCCGAAAGTGCCGATTGGTCCCTCTGTCCGTTTGTCGGGAGGTGTGACCTGAGGTGTGAACAATCACCTAAGGTGGGAGTGCCCTCAGAGAGGGCCCCCACAAGGGAGGAGCGCGCCATCGGAGACGCCGGTAATCATGGGGGATTCTTCCGCAATCGTTTCCTCATCTTCCACTATGTCTGCTCACAAGCGTAAGTTCACTGAGTCTCAGCCACAGACAGTTCTTCCATCGTTGCCAAAGTTCCTTGTTGTTTCTCGGTCTGACGAAGGTCACGACTTCTCCACGGTCAACCCTTTCATTATTCAGAAAGGTGTCGAAGCAATTGCAGGTCCTGTAAAGTCTTGTCCCAGATTACGGAATGGCACCCTGTTGGCAGAAACAGTCAGTGCCCTCCAGGCACAAAAATTGCTGCGTACTTCACTGCTCCACACCTTCCCTGTCCGGGTTGAAGCACACCGCACTTTAAACTCCTCGCGTGGAGTCGTTTATACACGCTCCCTCGATGGATTGTCTGACGAAGAAATTCAGCACTACCTGTCTGACCAGGGCGTAACGGCTGTTCATAGAGTTATGAAAAGGGTTGACACGAACATCATTCCAACCTGCACTGTCTTCTTGACATATGACAAAGTTCAACTCCCATAGAAAATCAAAGCAGGCTATGAGATAATTTCCGTTCGCCCTTACGTCCCAAACCCTACGAGTTGCTATCGGTGTCAGCGGTTCAATCACACCAGCCAGTACTGTTCCAATCCAGCCAAATGTGTTATGTGTGGCAAGGATGCCCATGAGGATGCTTGTCCACCTCCATCCCCTCGCTGCATCAACTGTATGGGTAACCATGCTGCTTCCTCTCGAGATTGCCCCGTTTTTAAGGACGAAAATCTCATCCAGGAAATCAGAGTGAAGGAAAAGGTGTCGACCTTTGCTGCTCGAAAATTATTAGCCAGTCGACAGCCCACCGTGCCTCAGACAGGAAAATACAGCACTGTCCTTGCTTCTCCTCGGCCAACAAAGGAGGCGGCCACGCAGACTTGCGACCTCACCTTTAGTGCCACGGTCGTCAGATTGGCCAGCGCAAAGATCGCCCGTTCAACCTCACCACTTTCGCCTGCCCACTCTCTGGCTCACCCTTCATCGGGTTCTGCTAAATCTCGAGCCCACAAGTCAGACACCAAGACTTCGAAAAAAGAGCATACTCGTGAAGATTTTTTACGTGCCCCAACTTCACAACCATCGGTTCCTCCTTCTTCTAAACATCATATTTCCAAGAAGGCTTCAAAGAAACCCAGTTCATCTCCTTCTCCGCCAAGGCGTGTCCCATCTACAGCACCACCTGACGGAACTCGCCCTCGGCCGTCTTCTGTGTCGCCGAGGCGCACTGCTGGCGGCCGATCAACCGGCCGATCGCTGGTGGCAGGAGCTGCTTCTGAACAACCTATGGATCAGGATCTTCTGCCTTCGGCTGAATGCCTTTCCATGCTGTCGGTCGCAAGCTCTGAGCAGTCGTCGACAGCAACCTTGGTCACATTCCTCCATTTTCTGTTCACCCTATGTCCATTATCCACTGGAATATCCGCGGCATTCGAGCCAATCGGGATGAATTTTCGATCCTCTTACGATCCTACTCGCTGGTCATCTTCTGTCTTCAGGAAACAAAGCTGCGTCCCCATGACCGCTTTGTTCGCCCTCATTTTCAGTCCGTCCGATATGATCTCCCCTCTGTTGAAGGCACTCCAGCCCATGGAGGTCTCATGATTATTCTCCATGATACTCTCCATTATCACCCAATCCACTTAAACACTTCCTTCCAAGCTGTCGCCGTCCGTCTTTCCCTTTCTGGATACACGTTCTCTCTTTGTACTATATATATTCCATCGTCCACACCAATGGCACGAGCTGATCTCCTTCATCTTCTTGGTCAGCTTCCACCCCCCTATCGTGCGGTAGCGTTCTCGCTTCCCACGCCCGGGTTCCCGGGTTCGATTCCCGGCGGGGTCAGGGATTTTCTCTGCCTCGTGATGGCTGGGTGTTGTGTGCTGTCCTTAGGTTAGTTGGGTTTAAGTAGTTCTAAGTTCTAGGGGACTGATGACCATAGATGTTAAGTCCCATAGTGCTCAGAGCCATTTTGAACCACCCCCCTATTTGCTGGTTGGGGACTTCAATGCCCACCACCCGATTTGGGGATCTCCACATCCTTGTCCACGTGGCTCACTATTGCTAGACGTCTTCCACCAAGCGGATCTAGTTTGCCTCAACACTGGGGTCCCTACATTTTTGTCTGTCTCCACGACAAATTTATGTCATTTGGACCTTGCGGTCGGTACTGTTCCGCTAGCTCGGCGCTTCGAATGGTTCGCCCTTGAATACACACTCGAGTGACCACTTTCCATGTGTCCTTAGACTGCAGCCTCAACTGTCATATATGCGCCCGCGACGCTGGAAGTTTGCCCAAGCCGATTGGACACTTTTTTCGTCTCTAGCGACATTCGATGACCGTCACTTTCCCAGCGTCGACGATGAGGTCACACATATTACCGACGTTATTCTTACAGCTGAGGAACGTTCAGTACCACGCACCTCCGAATTGCCCCGGCGCCCCCCAGTTCCTTGGTGGAACGAGGCATGCCGTGACGCAATACGTGAGCGGCGACGTGCTCTTCGCGTTTTCCGCCACCATCCTACTTTGGCCAACTGTATCCCCTATAAGCAGTTCCGTGCGCGATGCCGTCGTGTCATCCGCGATAGCAAGAAGCCAAGCTGGAAAATCTTTATTAGCTCATTTAACACCTTCACTCCCTCCTCCGCAGTTTGGAGTCGGCTTCGACGATTCTCAGGCGCGCCTAGTTTCTCCCCGGTCTCTGGGCTCACTGTCGCGCATGATTCATTAGTGGACCTCGTCGCTATTTCTAACTCATTGGGTCAGCACTTTGCTGAGATTTCGAGCTCTTCAAATTACCCGCCAGCGTTTCTCCCGAAGAAACGTGCAGCGGAAGTGCGACATCTTGCTTTCTCCTCTCAAAATCGCGAAATCTACAATACTGTTTTCTCCATGCGGGAACTCCAACACGCACTCTCTTCTTCTCGCTCCTCCGCCCCAAGACCGGATGGTATCCACGTCCAAATGTTGCTGCATTTATCAACCCATAGTCTGCGTTACCTCCTTCGCCATTATAATCGAATTTGGACCGACAGTACTTTTCCCAGACGATGGCGGGAAGCTATCGTCGTTCCTGTTCCGAAACGTGGAAAGGACAAACATCTCCCCTCTAGCTATCGCCCCATTTCTCTCACGAGTAGTGTCTGTAAGGTTTTGGAGCGTATGGTGAATTACCGTTTAGCTTGGTGGCTGGAATCCCGCAGTCTTTTAACACCTGCCCAATGCGGATTCCGAAAGCATCGTTCTGCAGTTGACCATCTTGTTGCTCTCTCCACTTATATCATAAACAATTTTCTCCGGAAACGCCAAACAGTAGCAATATTTTTTGATCTGGAGAGAGTGTACGATACCTGTTGGAGGACAGGCATCCTCCGCACACTGTTCTCTTGGGGCTTTCGAGGTCGGCTGCCCCTTTTTCTTCGCGAATTTATGGCAGAGCGCACATTTAGGGTGCGGGTGAACACTACTCTCTCCCGTACTTTCGCCCAAGAAAACGGGGTACCCCAGGGCTCCGTGCTGAGTGTCGTACTGTTTGGCATTGCCATAAATCCTATTATGGATTGTCTCCTTCCTGATGTCTCGGGCTCCCTCTTTGTGGACGATTTTGCGATCTACTACAGCTCTCAACGGACCAGCCTTATTGAACGACGTCTTCAAGGATGTCTCGATCGCCTCCACTCTTGGAGCATCGAAACCGGCTTCCGTTTTTCTCCCATTAAGACTGTTTGTGTTAATTTTTGGCGACGTAAGGAGTTTCTTCCACCCTCCTTACATCTAGGACCTGTCAACCTTCCGTTTTAAGACGTCGCTAAACTCTTGGGTCTTATGTTTGACAGAAAACTGTGCTGGTCCTCCCATGTTTCCTATCTTTCGGCTCGCTGTCTGCGATCCCTCAACACCCTCCGTGTCCTGAACGGTACCTCCTGGGGAGCGGACCGAGTGGTCCTTCTCCGCCTCTATCGCGCCTTAGTGCGCTCGAAATTGGACTATGGAAGCATAGTCTACTCCTCTGCTCGGCCGTCTATTCTTCGGAGTCTCGACTCTATCCACCACCGTGGATTACGTTTAGTGTCTGGAGCTTTTTACACCAGCCCTGTGGAAAGCCTTAGTGATGAGACTGCTGAACCTCCGCTGTCCAATCGGCGAGCAGTCCTTCTGAGTCGTTATGCTAGCCACCTGTCTTCCATGCCGGCTAATCCAGCCCATGACATTTTTTTTCGACGCCTCCATTGATGTAGGGTATGCAGGACGCCCCTCCTCCCTACTACCACCGGGAGTCCGCTTCCGTCAACTGCTCCATTCTCTTTCCTTCCGCTTTCCTAAAACCTTCTTGACAACTTGGGGTACAGCACCGCCTTGGCTCCGTCCCCGGATCTGCCTGCTCCGTGACCTTTGTCGATTTCCCAAGGATGGCACCCCTTCACTTGTTTATCGTCGGGCATTTGCTGCTCTATGTGCACAAATGACGGAAGCCACATTTATTTACACCGATGGCTCGAAAACATCGTTAGATGTAGGAAGTGCCTATATTGTTGGCGACATCCCAAATCACTTTCGGCTTCCCGACCAGTGTTCGGTTTCTACTGCGGAGCTTCACGCTGTTCTCCAGGCTGTCCACTACATCCGCCGCCATCAGCGGCTACAGTACGTTATCTGCCCAGATTCTCTCAGCTCTCCCCTCAGTCTCCAAGCTCTTTACCCTGTGCACCCTCTGGTCCACCGGATTCAGGACTGTCTGCGCTTGCTCCACCTGTGGGGCGTCTCGGTGGCGTTCCTCTGGCTCCCGGGACACGTTGGTATCTGTGGAAATGAGGCGGCCGATAATGCAGCCAAGGCTGCAATCTCTCTTCTTCGGCCAGCTATTCAATCGATTCCCTTCGCCGATCTACGGAGCGTTTTATGTCGTCGTGTTGTTCTTTTATGGCACGCACATTGGTCGACACTTTCCCATAATAAATTGCGGGACGTGAAAGCTCTTCCTTGTGCTTGGACCTCTTCCTCCCGAACGCGTCGTCGGGAGGAGGTAATTTTAACTAGACTCCGGATAGGGCACTGTCTTTTTAGCCATCGACATCTTTTAAGCGGCGATCCTCCCCCACTCTGTCCCCACTGCTCTCAGCTATGGACGGTAAGACACCTTTTAATTGAGTGCCCCTATTTTCATCCGTTACGCTCCCGTCTACAGCTGTCGCCTGATATATCGTCCATTTTAGCAGATGACACGCGCTCAGCCGATCGCGTTCTCGAGTTTATTAGTGCCAGTGAAATGACGTCAGTCATTTGAAGCTTTTTTTGGGGACAACCAACCCCTTTCTGTAGTGGATTTTTAAGCCTTCCTTCTGCTTTTAGTTTCTCCAATTTTATGACTTTCGTTCCCGTTGCTGCTGGTTTCCATTTTCGGTTTTTTACTGTTTCCTAAGTCACGGACCGGGCGCTAATGACCATAGCAGTTTTGCGCCCCAAAACCAAAACAAAAAAAAAAGTTGCTTCCCTCTGTCTGGCTTGTTGTTGTTGTGGTCTTCAGTCTTGAGACTGGTTTGATGCAGCTCTCCATGCTACTCTATCCTGTGCAAGGTTCTTCATCTCCCAGTACCTACTACAACCTACATCCTTTTGAATCTGTTTAGTGTATTCATCTCTTGGTCTCCCTCTACGATTTTTACCCTCCACGCTACCCTCCAATACTAAATTGGTGACCCCTTGATGCCTCAGAAAATGTCCTACCAACCGATCCCTTCTTCTAGTCAAGTTGTGCTACAAACTTCTCTTCTCCCCAATCCTACTCAATACCTCCTCATTAGTTATATGATTTACCCATCTAATCTTCAGCATTCTTCTGTAGCACCACATTTCGAAAGCTTCTATTCTCTTCTTGTCCAAACTAGTTGTCGTCCATGTTTCACTTCCATACCTGGCTACGCTCGATACAAATACTTTCGGAAACGACTTCCTGACACTTAAATCAATACTCGATGTTAACAAATTTCTCTTCTTCAGAAACGCTTTCCTTGCCATTGCCAGTCTACATTTTATATCCTCTCTACTTCGACCATCATCAGTTATTTTTCTCCCCAAATAGCAGAACTCCTTTACTACTTTAAGTGTCTCATTTCCTAATCTAATTCCCTCAGCATCACCCGACTTAATTCGACTACATTCCATCATCCTCGTTTTGCTTTTGTTGATGTTCATCTTATACCCTCCTTTCATGACACTGTCCATTCCGTTCAACTGCTCTTCCAAGTCCTTTGCTGTCTCTGACAGAATTACAATGTCATCGGCGAACCTCAAAGTTTATATTTCTTCTCCATGGATTTTAATACCTACTCCGAATTTTTCTTTTTTTTCCTACACTGCTTGCTCAATGTACGGATTGAATAACATTGGGGATAGGCTACAATCCTGTCTCACTCCCTCCCCAACCACTGCTTCCCTTTCGTGCCCCTCGGCTCTTACAACTGCCACCTGGTTTCTGTCTGACATGTAGTACAACAAAGAATCAAAGTGTTTCAGAAATAGCCGAAAATTTCCCAATGGCAACTTATTTGCGACTACAGTTATAAAAGTACCACTATTTAGTTTAAGCTCACAGGCACTGTCTTCTGTATGTTGCTCGGCACAAAATTTTCTGTTTTCTATATTTTCCACACTATGATAAACATTAACATGTATGGTACTACCTCCTTTCTCCACACTGTCTCTACTTACATGTGTAGAAACTTTATAACCAACAACATTTAGCTTTTCCATATCTGTAAATATATGTTTAGATAGACATAGTACCTCTGCTCCACCCTCAGTTTCTAAATCTTGCAAACAAACAAGAAGCTCATCTACTTTATTTTTTAATCCCCTCATAATGTGATGCAGTGTGCTAACATTATCTCCCACGTAATTTTATGAGATTCTTGTGATATACTAACATTATCTTTCACTGTACTCTTGTGGGATTCCTGTGATCTTTTGCGTCACCAGTAACTGCCTGTTTGGGCTTTTAATTGAGCTTCATTTCATTTTGTATTCAATCATTTGACATTAATATTAGCTTAAAAACAAGGCAATCCCTTGAGTTTCAGTGCCCCCTATTACAGATTAGCTATATTAGAATGAAATTTGATGAGAATAGAATATAGACTGAGTGTAAATTGACGATAGACGAATGTGATGAGAATAGCGAGAAACTTCTTAACATCAGGACTGATGGCCACGAAGTAGATGATTCTGTTACCTAGGCAGCAAAATAAGCAATGACGGACGGAGCAATGAGGACGTCAAAAGCAGACTAGCACTGGTGAAAAAGGCGTTCCTGGTCAACAGAAGTCCACTAGTATCAAACAGAGGCTTCAATTTGAGGAATATGTTTCTGAGAATGTACTTTGGAAGATTAGCACTGTATGGTGGTGAAACATGTACTGCAGGAACACCGGAATAGAACCAAATCGAAGCATTTGAGATCTCGTGTTACAGGCGAATGTTGAAAATTAGATTTACTAATAAGATAAGGAATGATGTTCTCCGCAGAATAAGTGAGGAAAGAAAAACGCTAACAAGAAGGGACAGGATAACAGGATACCTGTTAAGACATCAGGGACTAACGTCCATGGTACTGGAGGGAGCCGTATAGGGTAAACACTGTAGGGGAAAACAGAGATTGGAATACAGCCGACAAGTAATTGAGGACGTAGGTTGCAAGTGCTACTTTGAGATCGAAAGGATGGCACAGGATAGGAGTTCATGGCGGACCGCGTCAAACTAGTCAGAAGACTGATGACGCAAAACAAAGAAAAAAAGAAAGAAAGAAATAGCTAAACAGGCGGGATGGCGATCTGACTGTATGTGTTGGTGATCTCTAGATGCTCGGTTATTCAAGCTACAGACGTTGCGCGTATGACACGGTGTCTCCAGCTAGATGAGCGAATCTGCCGCTCTTCACTGGACTCGTCGGCGTTCCTCGCTTCATTGTGGTCGCTCCATAACTATTTTGTTACTTGAACTTGGATCTTTCTGTGACGTTTGACTGTTGCAGAGTGGCTCTGGTGACTGACGTTACTGACAGTTACTCTCTGTTGCCTTCTGCTGATGTATTGCGGTGTTAGCTCTTTTGCTTCCATCACTCGGAGGTTGTGTAGTAATGATCAGTTAGTGCCTTGCCTTCTTCTAAATTGGCGGTGTGCCTTGTTGACATATTAGCTGACACACCAATGATGAGGTTGCATGGTTGGCTGTGAACACGTGGGGTAAAAACTTGAAAAAATTTGGGCGAGCACCCCTCTTCATTCTCGAATGAACACTCTCCCCTTCTTCAAAACTTCAGAATATTAGTCCAGAATTTTCCTCTGATTATCCTCTGCAACATTCTCTTACATTTACATACGTAGCTGTACACTTCATACATCAGAGTTTTTTTTTTTATTCTGTGAGCTGAGCAACGTGCTACCTCTCTCACGTAACTCCGTAACACTATAAGTTTCGTTTCACTGAATCTGTCTTAAGTTTACGCTAGGCTGTCTCTAGCTGAGTCCATGTAAGGTATAACAAGTTCACAGTTTTACTTATTCTATACTTTCCAGGTCATATCCGTTAACCACGGCGGATATCCGACGTATTGGTATACTGGGAGGATTAATATTTTTACGTCTAAGGCAAAAGTAAAGTATGCATACTGCTATAAGAAACGCAACAAGACTGGTGTTTGATAGACTTATGGTTATGACGTTTTTCTTGAAACTCCTGAATGTGTCGGAATATTTATTCCACCGAAATTTTCTCTTGCTGGACTGCAATTAATTTGCCGATAGAGCGCATTAGGTAGGGATATACAGCGTTGTTAAGGCAGGTTATTGTTTGTTCTGATAGCAGTCCAACGGTTTCTTTTGCCAGTAAAACGCAGAATGAGTTTTGAGTACCATCATACCAGCGGGTGTAACTGGGAGGCTTAAGTTCGTTACGGTTATCTCGCAAGTTGCGTCGTTCACTAAAATTCCACTGTTGTGTAACACGAGTATTAAGACTCCCGTATATTTCTCATTCCTCTAGCAATTCAAGATTACAGTTGAAACCTTCCCGTCTCCTCTATATCTCTTTTGTTACGCAACCTTCCCTCTACAATAACCTATGAAACCTTCCCTTAGGATTTCTACCTCTTGCTTAATAATAACAAATGAAATCTTCCGTTTGAAATTAATTCTTTTTCTCAATATTCGCATACAAATTTAAATGCTGCTTATTAAAAGTTATTTTCTGATTATTTCGACGAAACAAAGAATGTGTCGTCGTCGTGGCCCTCAGTCATTACCTGCAATAACCCAAAACTGTTCCTTACCTTTTTTACTATTACTGTATCGCCATCTGACTGCTACATCGAACTGCGACATGAATATACTTACTCTGTTTTACTATACTCTATTAGCTGCTGGTGGGCTGTCATAATAACTGGCTGTATTCATTACCAAAGCTGATGTTATTCTTTAACAGCAAAGCTGACGATATTCTTTAATTAATTTGACTGAAGTTACGTAATTCGTAGTTAAACTTTTTCTTGACATCAATAAAATTTTGTAAATTTTTACGTTGATGGTTTTTGGGATGGATTATAATTAGTACTGCAATATTGCTGGCAAAAATTAATTATGTTCTGAATGAAATGATTTTACAAACGTTCAAATGGGACTTACATTTTACAATAATCTTACAACTAGCATTGCGCAAACATACCTTCAGTAGTCTTGAGTTTCACAAAAAAAATTATTCAATAATATAAGTTCCTCTTATGATAACAGTTAGCTGATGTCTCTCTACACCCGTGTATAGTCTCTTATAAATCATAGCTGGTGGCTGGCCGGCACACCGCTCCCCTCAACCTCTCGTTTCAGACCTGCTACCGACTCGCTTCACTTCTCGCTTACTACTGGCTTCCTACGAACGCTAAAGTGCGGTCTCTCCCGCCAACAATGCTTTCTGGTGCAGACAATCCCTGCTACCATTACAATATGTATCAATGCGCCGTCTTCCCCGCTCTTTCCTTAAAATGTATCCATACGCGGTCTCACCCGCCCTTTTTAAAATTATATCAATGTGCGGTCTTTCCTGCCAACAATACTTTGGTGCAGACATTCCCTGCTACCACAATTGTTTCCAACATGACAAATATTAATTATTCCTACTTAATCCTATTAATAAAATATAAACATCTTTCATAAATTGTGGTTTGACAATAGACAATAGAAATATACACGGCTTACACAGTGTTCGGTGCAAAATCTGAGTAGATCACTTACGTTGCTACCTTCTGAAAATTAAATAGTTTATTCTGTCATTTCATTTTCTCGTTTTTTCACATGTCTGTGCACTCGTCTGTATTCTTCTGACTAGACAAGTGGTGATGCTTTCCGTCCGACACTGCCGTAGGCCTCTGGTGACTTGAGAGCGTGAGTCTCTCTATAATTCAAAGTTATTAATGCCTCTCGCGTCCTCCATTTCTACACGTAATTATTTCTCACATCTTAGTGGATAAGGGTGAATAGTATAATACTGGTGCCTCGCGTTCATTTCATCGTACTGCCGTGCTCTATTCGTACCTCAACAGTGGCTATGTGATGAAATAATGCCAAGTACTTTTCCGTCAGTTCTTTCACGAGTTGTAGCTCTACATGAATCTGTTCTTGCGCTAGATGCAACGCCATCGCATGGTAAACTGCTTCTTGCAATAACGCTTCATGCATCACTGAGTCCATCGGCTAAAGCTCGTAATAATCTAGCTGTTGTCATTCTTCTGGTTTTACGTTCAACTGAATCTGTATTTTTCCCCAGTCCCTATCTAATTCTTTGTTTGTGTCCCATGCGTCCTGTGCTATCTCGTGTATCATACAGGTGTTTTCTATATCATCCTGTTCTAAACATGACCATAATGTATTACGCCTTCTGCTGTGGTATTGGGGGTCCCCGCGAACAGTTATACTTGCCAAGTCTTGTCGTTAAACTTCCCATATATCTAAATTATCAGCTTTTCGGAATATTGTCTTCAACATCTTTCTTCCTGCGTCGAACCATATTCTTTTCTTACGAAATTGTGTCCATGGTACAATATCAGTTATCTGTGTCAGTTTAGCTCTCAATTTTCATAGGGCAGCATCAGTGCTTCCTATTCAGCCTGATTCTCGGTGAGAACTTTTATCCTTTCTGCTTCTCTATGTAAGTCTACGAAAGAATCTTGCAACTTGCAAACGTGGTTCTTCATTTGCCACACATCAGAAGTCAACGTCATTGTCCACCGATGAATTGTTAGCAGAACATCCGGTTGTGTTGCAAACAATGTACCTGACTCTGACAGCTGATAGTGAATTGAATGCATCGTTTCTCCGCTGGTGACATGTAGGAACATCACTACTGCTGATCCCTATTGAACAACCACCTGAGGCAAGGAACATTCTTCATTTCCTCTCTATCGGTTGCTGAAAATGTCGGTAGTACGTATATTATTTCCTTAAATGGTTTAACTGTATTAACATGGACATTAAACGTGTCTTAATAACTGCTCTAACCTATATTCAAGAACTACTTCTTTCCCTTAGGCATGCAAGGATTAGTGACTAACACCCACTGACCCACTCGATATTGAGGTAGCGTTCCTACATGCTCTCCCAACCGTTCTTGTCGTTACAAGGTTTTACTGTTAGCTTGCTTCACTTTGTGACACATGTCAAGAATTCTCTTCACAAATATTTTGAATGAGTCACAGTTAGGTCTTAATTTATAAATCATGACATCAAAGGAGGACGGCACTCACCAGCCGTGCACCATTTTGAACAACGATAGACTGGTGCTAGTATGTGCTTTAGAATTACGAGACGGAGCTATGTACTGGATGTTTGTATCCCAACTGTTGTACTATTTCCGTAATAAAATTTTATAAATGGTCCTATGCACTCATTCCTTTCTATCATTAGTCCTTGGATAGAGCGAGCTTGTTTGTAATTTCTGGATTCAATGTACATGGCATGACTACATAATCACGTCTGATACAATATTTGTACCCTGACACATATTAAAGGTATCACGCACACCAAATTTAAGTATTCGCCGATTAACTATAGCGGTAGCCACTATACTAACCTTATGATTGGGAATCGCTACCATTACTACATAGTTTGAAACGTGATGTAGAATTGTCGGTAGTATTTATTTCCTTCAGTTGGTCTACTGAACAGTCCAAGGGTATCGATCCCAATCGTCTGAAAAAGGTTAAGATGCCTCGGATAATGGTTACAAAGGAATTTTCAGATGACTAAAATCTACTCTCTGTGCACGAGGTGTACAGTCCTTCACGTACTGCTCAACGTCACACTTTTTTGTCTCGTACCCGAATCATTCCACTCAACTGAACATCATTCTGCATCCTCCATGACTTGGAAACATTTGATCATGCACTTTCTGTAACATCTCATCCTCGAACACTGCCAGAATGCATGGTCTCAATTTAGTCGTTCTGCAGAGTAAGCCATAATCCATCAGGAACTGTGGCTGTAACCTGAATACCTAAAGTTTCTTTTAAGAGACTTGTGCTGTCTGCTACTCCATTATAATATTCCTTAACAAGTTCAGTTCTACAACATTTACACTCAGTGTATCCACATTCAAGTGCTTTCTACACCATTTGTGAACAACTTCATTATCAAAAACATTGAGTTTGAATACATACCTTGCTAACCTACCTGAAGGATCTTTCAGGCCCATCCACTATTTCAGTGACGCATGATACAATATTTACTCATATTTCTGGCCCTATAAGCAACAACTAATTTATGCAATTTGTTATAGATCCACTAACATTTCCTTTTCCATACTGGAATAGTTACACTTTGCTTTGTTCGGTTGTCTTGGAGTATGTGCTACTGGATGTTACTTTCCATCGATATTCTGGAGCTGAAAACAACCATCCACTCAGTTACTTGCGTCACATATGAGGATAAATTACTTCTCAAAATCAAAATGGAAATGAGCATATGGCATTGTGGGCTGGGAGTCCCCCATTCGGAGAAGTTCGGTCGCCGAGGGCAAGTACTTACTGCATTCGATGCCACATTCGCGACCTGAGCGTCGGAGATGGGGATGAAATGATGACGAGGACAATACAACACCCAGTCCCTGAGCGGGGAAAATCTCCTGCCCGAGCCAGGAATCAAACCCGGGACCCCTGGCGTGGCATTCCGCCGAGCTGACCACTCAGCTAACGGGGCGGTCTCTCAAAGTCAAGAAAGATCAATACTGGATGAGAGCCTAATGCTGTCTTCAATATTTCAAACATAGTTTGAAATTCTGCTGATCCCTGGAGCCAGCCGGAGTGGCCGAGCGGTTCTAGGCGCTACAGTCTGGAACCGCGCGACCTCTACGGTCGCAGGTTCGAATCCTGCCTCTGGTATGGGTGTGTGTGATGTCCTTAGGTTAGTTAGGTTTAAGTAGTTCTAAGTTCTAGGGGACTGATGACCTCAGCAGTTGAGTCCCATAGTGCGATCTGTGCAATAGTTTTTAAGCATTTTCGTCGGCAATTAAGTAGACCTACAAATGACGGTAGTTGTTTTATGTCTTGTGGTGTTAGGAGGGTCCAGACTCCCTCTGCTAGGTGATAATTGGTGTGAACACGTTTACTACTAATTACGTGTCCAGGGTAGTTCACCTGTGACTGCGCAAAATTGTATTTATCTAACCTAAGTGGTGGCTGACCTAAATGCACTCTGCTGAACATGTCTTCCAAGCATTTCATATGTTCCAGCGTATCTCTCAAGAATAGAATGATATTGTTCAAATATACGATGCATGTTCTAGGTTTCAGTCCATGTATAGCTCTGTCTGATAGCCTTTTGAAAGTCGCCGTTGAGTTTTTGAGACCGAGTTGCATCTTACAGAATTGCCAGTGAACAAATTATAATGTGAAAGTTGTCTTTGGTCTGTTTTCTAAGACTACCTATAGCTGGTGATATCGACATCTTAGATCCATTGTTGTAAAGTATGGGCACTGCTTAGGTTGTTTAGTATTACTATAATGTTTCAAATCATAGATACATGAGTCACCTTCTAAGTGTTGACATATCTGTAATCGGAACAAAATCTGTATTTCTTAGTTCCACCAGGTATTTCTTTGCTACAATGACAACTGCTGTGCTGACCCGACGAACCCCCCACCCCCCCCCCCCTCGCCCACCATAAACACAATGGACTATCACTATATTATTCCTTCCGTCAATTGCTATTATAGGAACTCCTACATTAAAGGTTGGAAATTATTCCGTACGTGGTTCATTTTTCTTCAAACTGGTCCATTATTCCACTTAGGTAAATGGTGCGGGGTACTCTTGTCGACCCCTATTCACTAGTCTGGATATTCTGACATTGGCCTCTAAGTATGTATGTTCTTTACTGTCGTTTCTTGTTAACAATATCAGCTTATTCCCAAGAATTAGCAGCTTTCACTCAGTTAATACTAGGCTGAAATCCCATCTGCATTAGGATCACACTTCCTTGACTCTAGTGCAGAAAAGTGTGCAGTATACTGCTGCATTCATTTTCAATAAGCTACCACAAGAATTAAAAAATCTTAGCAGCAGTCAATGCCCTTTCAAATAGAAGCTGAAGAGTTTCCTCATGGGGTCACTCCTATTCTGTCGAGGAGCTCCTTGCAAAACTAAGCTGGTCCTATGTTTTACTGTTGATAACGTTTACATAAACTTATGGCTTGTCTTTCTTTGAGTTCATAAACGTTTTATTTCATCTGTTATTAGTTTTATGTTGTAATTTCATGTACTGGCCCGTTTCATGACCTTGGAGATTTGCTCCTCAATTTGCTCCTACGGAACTAGACGTCTAAAATAAAAAAAATAAAATACATGAACCATAAGTTCATCATTAATGTAATTTGACATGAACCAAAAATTCACCTTTAATATTATTTATCCATGCTCTCCGTCTGTGCACAAAACTGCTCATTTTACCTATTTCTTCATTATCCGACAGTGGTTCTATCAGAAATCATGCTTCACATAGAAAATCAATATCAGCAGAAACCCGCACCAACCTTCCCGTACCTGATGGTATAATGTCATGGGAGTCAGCCTTTAGCGTATGTGTTCACAGTTTAGCCAGCAGTTTCTTCATGCCGAGTGTGGCCTCGACTTCGTCTCTTTTGCAGTTATATCACCCATGGAACCAAAGCCTTCCTGCATTCTGTGGCGTTACACAAAATGTTATTTGTAGCATGACGTTTGTGGATAAAATGCAGCCCAAGAATCATTAAGCACCCTTCACCTATGTACAGAAACACATTCACCAAAATTTCTAGTCCCAGTACTGCCAGGGTGTGCAGAAATATAATGCCTCCGAATTTTGTACGTGAAACCTCTTAAAGCCTATGAGAGACCACTTTGTTGACGCAGTCATCGTAGAGTCTCTGACTGTGTTGATGAAGCCGCAACCTCACCCATGCTTGCACCATTTCGTCACTATCAAAGTGAAGTCCTCACAGGAGTTCCTTATGTCTTGGAGACAGATCAAAATACACTACTGGCCATTAAAATCGCTACACCACGAAGATGAAGTGCTACAGACGCCAAATTTAACCGACAGCAAGAAGATGCTGTGATATGCAAATGATTAGCTTTTCAGAGCATTCACACAATGTTGGAACCGGTGGCGACACCTACAACGTGCAGACATGAGGAAAGTTTCCAACCGATTTCTCATACACAAACAGCAGTTAACCGGCGTTGCCTGGTGAAACGTTGTTGTGATGCCTCGCGTAAGGAGGAGAAATGCGTACCACCACGTTTCCGACATTGATAAAGGTCGGATTGTAGCCTATTGCGATTGCGGTTTATCGTATCGCGACATTCCTGCTCGTGTTGGTAAACATCCAATGACTGTTAGCAGAATATGGAATCGGTGGGTTCAGGAGGGTAATACGGAACGCCGTGCTGGATCCCAACGGCCTCGTATCACTTGCAGTCGAGATGACAGACATCTTATCCGCATGGCTGTAACAGATCGTGCAGCCACGTCTCGATCCCTGAGTCAACAGATAGGGACTTTTGCAAGACAACAAACATCTGTACGAACAGTTCGACAACGTTTGCGGCAGCATGGATTATCAGCTCGGAGACAATGGCTGCGGTTACCCTTGACGCTGCATCACATACAGGAGCACCTGCGATGGTGTACTCGACGACGAACCAGGGTGCACGAATGGCTAAACGTCATTTCTTCTGATGAATACAGGTTCTGTTTACCGCATCATGATGGTCACATCCGTGTTTGGCGACATCGCGGTGAACGCACATTGGAAGCGTGTATTCGTTATCGCCATACTGGCGTATCACGCGGCGTGATGGTATGGGGTGCCATTGGTTACACATCTCGGTCACCTGTTGTTCTCATTGACGGCACTTAGAACAGTGGACGTTACATTTCAGATGTGTTACGACCCGTGGCTCTACCCTTCATTCGATCCCTGCGAAACCCTACATTTCAGCAGAATAATGCACGACCGCATGTTTCAGGTCCTGTACGGGCCTTTCTGGATACAGAAAATGTTAGACTGCTGCCCTGGCCAGCACATTCTCCAGATCTCTCACCAATGGTGGCCGAGCAACTGGCTTGTCACAATACGCCAGTCACTACTCTTGATGAACTGTGGTATCGTATTCAAGCTGCATGGGCAGCTGTACCTGTACACGCCATCCAAGCTCTGTTTGAGTCAATGCCCAGGCGTACCAAGGCCGTTATAACGGTCAGAGGTGGTTGTTCTGGGTAGTGATTTCTCAGGATCTATGCACCCAAATTGCGTGAAAATGTAATCACATTTCAGTTCTAGTATAATATATTTGTCCAATGAATACCCGTTTATCATCTGCATTTATTCTTGGTGTAGCACTTTTAATGGCCAGTAGTGTAAGTTTGGGGGAAGCCTGGGCTGTATGGAGGATCATCGATGACGGCTGACCTGAGGCGCTAGATTGCTGCAGATGTTGAAACATCCGTGTGTGGTCTGTTATTGTCGTGCTGAAGGAGACGGTGCTTCATGTGTGGACACTCTTCGAATTCGAAAGTTTATTACAGCACGTTGTTTCTGAGACCCCAGCATAGTTAAGTTACACACCGCCATTTTACATGCTACAATTCTGACCCCTTTGGAATGAGAGGGCTAGAAATATCTAGACATGAAGAAGAAAGATGTAAGATGTTAATAATGTTCGTTTCTTAAAAAAAAATGTTTCGAGAGGTTTCATAGAAGAAATTCGGACGCAGTACTTCTCAACACATCCTCGTGATGTCTTTCTTACCTTGTTACCCTCAAGTTTACCTTTAGTTCCATTCAGTTCTGTCTAGGGTTTTGTTTACTGATAACACTAGTTGTGCGTTGATAGAGATGAACAGAAGTACTATAGATAGGTTTGTCTAAGAAGATTTTGCTGATATGCACCTTGTATGTCTATTCACTGAATGTAACAGACGAGCGGAAAACGACGCTATGCTGAGGACTGACAGCCAACACATCACAGCACTTCTGCATGTGCACATATGCTCCCAAGAGGAACTGGAACCTTCCAATTTACGAAGGAGGGCATTGTCTGTATGAAATATGGTAGAATATCTAATATGGAAGAGAATGTTTTACATAATAGTCTATGTGTTGCACAAACACCGAAAACAAAAAGACAAGGGCAGCCATACCATCCATAGATCGGGAAATCACTGTAACCAATCGAATTGCCGTTTACATCGACGTTTGTAAAGTGGTTCCTACAGAAATGTACAAGAAATCCCAGTTTCCTCCTTTCGTGTTGTTTGCAGACCCTGGTCGTGTTTACAAGAGTGGGCATATTCAAAAGCGGGAAGTGGTTATCAATGGGATGAAGAAAATCCAAATACACTGGTCTGTCGATCTTATCAACAGAAACTTGCGGCGAAAGTGTGGATCCGTTTGTCAACGATTTTGTAAATGGATTTTACTTACTTCATGATTCAATGGAGAGAGCCGTGTAGAAACCTTAACGAGTAACATGCTCTCTCACAGCATTAGAAGATACGCCACTGAGTGTTCGTCACGTTACGTGGTATCAACACACTGGGGTGCTGGCACTCTTTACACTCGACGTTAGGAACCACATTCAAGTACAGTTTGTGGAACAATGGATTGGTGGAAGTGATTGTATTCTATGGCCAGGTTGCTCACCAGTCATGACACCAGATGTAGTCTTCTGAGGATATGAGTAGTGCTAAGTTTACGTGACGCAAGGAGCTGGTTCCTAGGATTATCGCTGCCATGGGAATAGTACTAATGGAATTCTAGATCTTTGAAAACAGCTGATGATCGTTCGCTGTATACTCAGCCGTTATCTTGGTGGACGAAGTTATGAACAATATGAGAAAGGGAATCGTTCTGCATCTGTTATGTGTTGTACTGTACAGTGACAGAACAAACTTAACACTCAATGATAAAAGTTATGTGCTGCACCAGAGGATTGTTGGACTACTCTCTGTTGTGTGTTGCACATTTTGATAGTTGCGTATCTCCACTGTTGTGTTGAGATGTTCACAGAAACAAGAGTGATTGCCATAACAAACACAGTAAGTCATAATTACAAATTACTCTGTAACGAGCCACTGGAGACTGTGCCTTATAGCAAAATATTCAGATGGTGGCCCTAAACAAGGAAAGTTGTTTAGTGGAGTTCTGATTCACCCTGTACAAGCACACACTGTCACTAACTATGACCAGTGAGAGGAGGTAGGTATGCGAGTGCTACATTATGTCACCCCACACCATAACTTGAAATGTGGCAGGCAAATCAGCATGCCAGTTTCGTTGAAAATAAGTTTGTTTCTGTAATTGGAGGACGATATCGGACAAGGTTTCACAGGAAATATACTCATATAATTCACAGCAAAAGTCGTGTTGGACTCACTGGTTTCTGGATGATTTTGCATGCACACGAAGGCACAATACATTGGGTATGCAACAGGATGGACATATAATGGAACGAGAAAACGGCTCTTTGGTGTGAGAGAAGGTCAGTGCCTCTGGTGTTGGGTTCGTGGAAGTGAGGGCGCCAAGGCCGAGCCAGGGGGTAGGGGGTAATGTGCATTTTCACGGCCTCGCCTTCCCCAACAGTGTGGGAATGGGGCGGCGCAGCTAGCAGTAGCATCTTTCTTATATCTTTCAGAGGGGCCTTGCAGAGAGCCATCTGACGCTATTACAAAGCAACACAGAATGTAGAAAATAATGGCGTAGCCTCGTCATCTGCTCCAGGAATTTCAGAGGACCTCTGATGCAAGACTAATTGCTGATTATGACAACGTGCCTAACCTAGTTAGTCACGTCGTGCAGATGCCACTGAAGCGGCCGTTCGCTTATTTGTAGGGAGACGTTTTGTCGTAAGATTGTCCGCCCCAATAGCTGAACGGTCAGCGCGTTGGAATGCCACGAACGGGGGACCGGGTTCGATTCCCGGCTGGGGAGGGGGATCTTCTCACCTCAAGGACTGGGTGCTGTGCCGTCCTCATCACCATTTCATCCCCATTGTCGACGCGCAAGTCCACTGACGCCATAAGCTCATTTCCATTTTGTCGTATGACTGGCGTCACATCACCATGCCTTCCTTTTGGTGGGATAATGTATGTAGAAAGTGCCTCAATATTGGATTGCGGTGGTTTGCAATTTCCGCTGTTGGCTGGTGGCCACGGTTCGTCGGGAAAAGACAGCATGGCCTTAGAATCCGCCAAAATTTAGAGACTTCTTGGGGTGACACGGAGAAGGACGGATGGCAGCTAGTCTTCTTAAGGGGCACCGCATCCGTGCACATCTCGTGCTTGCCAGCAGCTTGCTTGGAAAACGGAGATCGGTACATTTTAGCAGGCAACGAGAGAACGCAGTCGCAGCAATAGCAGCAATGTGCCATCCTCTTCCATAGAGAGGCATTCGCACGATGGTAGCGTCCACCACAGCGGTCGTGAATAACTACGTCAAACACAGGAAGTAGCACCGAAGTTTTATAACATTCTTCGTCCGCAGTTGTGGACTTCTGAGTGAGTATCCCTTTCAGATTCAACCTCGTTGTGTTGAATGTGTGGGCATTGCGGTTAGTTACCAGGTTTGCTGTCACTGTTTTTCGTGTGGCATTAACAAGCTTTACAAATGATTTCCTAATCGACTTTAGCGTCAGCATGATGTACTTTCTCCTCCAATCGAGTAACACTGCCAATCGATTAAACATAATTGGAATTTCTAGAATTTGTGTATAGAAACCATGCCACATGTTCCCATGAGTTAAGCATATCACTGATGCTTTTACTGAATAAATCAACTTGCTTAATTAAAATATGGTTTCTGTTAGAAACCTTCCGTTCAAATCAATTATGCTATATGTGAATCCCCCACATTATGATCTGGAGCTAGCGCCATTAAATTTGGCATAATCGCCTTAAGTTGCACAGTAAACTCAAAGCGTGGATCCTAAAGGTGTTGCCTGCTCAAAATTAGTGGCCGTGCGGTTCTAGGCGCTTCAGTTTGGAGCCGCGTGACCGCTACGGTCGCAGGTTCGAATCCTGCCTCGGGCATGGATGTGTGTGATGTCCTTAGGTTCGTTAGGTTTAAGTAGTTCTAAGTTCTAGGGGACTGATGACCTCAGATGTTAAGTCTTATAGTGCTCAGAGCCATTTGAACCATAATTAGTTATCTGGGTTAGGGTAACCTTCCATGCCCTGGAGTTTCGCAACCTTGACCACTCGTACTATTATTTCCGACAGCTATATTGGGTACGTTATGTGTTTCAGCTCCTCTCCTCAAAGGCGGGATGTCCAGAATAACGACGCAAACTGAATCTGCTCTCATTAGAGAAGAGCACACGATCGCATTCGTCGTTGGTCCCGTCCCAATGCTGCCGGCACCATCGCATATCCTAGGTCAGGGTACAGTTACCTGTCAACTTTATTGTGACACTATACATATGCATCACGTACGTCTTTTCTGTGTTTCATTCGGTCCACATGTCCTAATTGTGAATGACACTTTGCCATCGCGTCGAATACCGCAGGTGGAGGAGGTCCTGAAACTAGAGGGTAGCGGGGGAATGGGCTGGCCTCCCTGTTCCCTCGACATAAATCCCTTCGACCACATAAGTGGTGGGTTGGGGAGTCTTATCGCGGCACGCCCACGCGCTTCAATGACCATCAAGTAACTGTCAATCACGATTTTGAAGAAGTGCTACCAGCCTAGTGGCCAACATGGGAACACCCCCTGGCCATCAGACATCCTATTAAGAACCGTATCCCACCTTTTGTATTGTCCTGAATATCATAAATCGCGGTCGTTTGTTTGTAATTGTTGTGTAGGAATAACTAATTTCTGTTCGCCTCCTTGCGTATTTCTTGCAGTTACCCTCTGTACAATACTGTACCAGTTCTTTCTATGTAAGGTCCAAGTACAATCGAAGTACGTTACTTGGCAATGACATATAATGAGAAAGTTACTTCCATCTTCAGATCTTGCATACCAGTGTATACATACGCATACAACATCTCTCCGGAAATTTTCATGAGAGAGTCTTTTCATTAGTGAGATAGAGCATCCAGGCCTTTTATAGATGCACATCCAATACGAGACTGGAAAAGTGTCCAGTACCATTTCAAAAATGGCTCTGAGCACTATGCGACTTAACGTCTGAGGTCATCAGTCGCCTAGAACTTAGAACTAATTAAACCTAACTAACCTAAGGACATCACACACATCCATGCCCGAGGCAGGATTCGAACCTGCGACCGTAGCGGTCACGCAGTTCCACACTGAAGCGCCTAGAACCGCACGGCCACACTGGCCGGCCGGTACCATTTCATGTTTTGGACATATCTCCTGTACTGATTCACGTATTGATTCATTTGAATACTTTAAACTATGTACTACTTGTATCGAGAACCGATGGACTTCAACGTGTTTTCTTAACCACTGAGAATATATTATAGCATTAGTTACTGGGTTCACGTCGATACTGTTCGATGCCGCAGACACAACGCAGGTGTCTCGACATTTACACAGAAACAGACCATTTCCTTTTGTATGGCTGAGTGAATTGTCCCCTCTTTCATGTGTCCCTGTTTCCCTCTTCTTCGAAAGGTGGAAGTTTTTGGGATACTATTTTCTCTCGCAGTTCCAGTGCCCAAAGTGTGGTTCACGAAGAAAAATTACAACAGCAATAGCCATAATAGAACAATGCAAGAAAATAATTAAAATGCTCTCAATAGTATTTAGTGTTTATTTAATGTACCGCTCAAAAATTAGAATCTGTCCTTGTGCAGCAATTGAACTAAATGACATGCGATTGTTAGTTGATTAAGGAAAAATTTACAGCTTCTCAACTTTAATGAAATAATACTGCAATAGTTATGCTTACTCAAATTCCATAATATGATGAAATTCAGACTGGAGGAAAAAACGTTGAAATTCAATTGCAAATTGTTCACAGTACTGCACTCCTCATAGCTACAACCACAGGAACGAAAGAACAGATGTTCAAAAATACTTTTAAAATCGTAAAGTGATACAGAAGTTCAGTGTTGTACCAAATAGTCCGTAAAATTCCAATCCTGTCCGTGAAAATTACTCTAACGGTGGGCTGTAATGGATTAAAACTGACTCACGTTTTACCTGTATCAGTCACGTCCAACCGCACTTTCAGAATTCTTGGAAACTACGTTTCGGCAAACGTTATGAGACCTTACTTTTATTATGGATAATATAAGACCTAGAGTGAACTGACTGGCTTGTTGTGGCCCACTACGAATTCCTTTCCTGCGCTAACTTCATCTCAGATAACCGCTTGCACCTTTGTTCCTCAATTACACTGAAGTGCCAAGGAAACTGGTACACCTGCCTAATATCGTGCAGGATCCTCTCGAGCACGTTGATATGCCACAACGCGACGTGGCATGTACACGACTAATGTCTCAAATAGTGCTGGAGGGAATTGAGACCAAGAGGGCTGTCCACAAATCCATAAGAGTCTATCGGGTGGAGAACTCTTCTGAACAGCACGTTGCAAGGCATCCCAGATATGCTCGATAATGGTCATGTCTGGGGAATTTGGTGGCCAGCGGAAGTGTTTAAACTCAGAAGAGTGTTGTTGGAGCCACTCTGTAGCAATTATGGACGTGTGGGATGTCGCAGTGTCCTGCTGGAATTGGCCAAGTCCGTCGTAATGCGCAATGGACATGAATGGGTCCAGATGATAACTCAGGATGCTTACGTACGTGTCACCTGTCAGAGTCTTGCCTAACCATGTCAGGGATCCCATATCACTGCAACTGCATACGCCCCACACCATTACAGAGCCTCAACCATCGTCCATAGATTCATGAGTGTGTCTCCATACCCGTACAAATACATCCGCTCGATAAAATTTGACACCAGACTCGTCCGACCGACCAACAACAGTCATCAACAGCCCAATGTCGGTTTTGAGGGGCCTAGGCCAGGCGTAAAATTTTGCGTCGTGCAGTCACCAACGGTACGACAGTGTGCCTTTGGCTCTGAAAGTCCATATGGATGATGTTTTGTTGAATGGTTCGCACGCTGACACTTGTTGATGGTCCAGCACTGAAACCTGTAGCAATTTGCGGAAGGATTACACTTCTGTCACATTGAACGATTCTCTTAAGTAGTCGTTGGTCCTGTTCTTGCAGGATCTTTTTCCGGCCGCAACTTTGTCGGAAATTTGAAGTTTTATCGGATTCCTGCTATTGACGGAACACTTCATCGCTACCTCGGAGATGCTGTGCTCATCGTTCGTGCGCCGGCTATAACCTCACGTTCAAACTCACTTAAATTTTGATAACCTTCCATTGTAGCAGCAGTAACCGATCTTACTTGTCTTATATAGGCAGTGCCGACTGCAGCGCCGTATTCTGCCTGTTTACATATCTCTGAATTTGAATACGCATGCCTATATCAGTTTCTTTCGCGCTTTAGCGTATTTCTTACTAGTAGTACAATCCCTGTTTTCCTCCTACAGTTTTTACCCTCTGCAGCTGCCTGTAGTACGGTAGCGTTACTTCCTGACTTATAAACATATGTCTTATCACCCTGTCTCTTGTTCTTGTCAGTGTTTTCCAAATGTTCCTTTCTTCACCGTTTCTGCGGTGAACCTCATCATCTCTTAAGTCATCAGGTGACAAAATTTTGAGCGTTCCTCTATAGCACCACATCTAAAACCCCTCGAATCTCTTCCCTTCCCGTTTTCCGAGAGTCCATGATCACTACCATAGAACGTTGTGCTCCAAACTTACATGTTCAGGAATTTCTTCCTCAAATGTCTGACACAGGGAAACTTCTCTTGGCCAATTCCCTTTTTGCATGTGGTAGTCTGTTTTATCTTATGCCCTCCTTTCTGCCTCCCTTACTTCCAACATAGGAGTTCCTTAACTTTGTCTACTTCGTGGTCACCAGTTTTGATGTTCAGTTTCCCACTACTCTCAATTCTGCTGCTTCTCGTTATTTGCGTGCTGTCGGTTTGCTCTAAATTCGTATTATGCACTCGTTAGAATCTTCTTTGCATTCTACTGATCCTGCAGTTCTTCTTCACTTTCACTGATGTTAGCAATGTCATCAGAATCTTATCGTTGATAACCTTTCATCCTGAATTTTAATCACAGCTTGAACCGTTCTTTTATTCCATCATTGTCACTTTGATGCACAGATGGAACAGTAGCGGCGGAAAGCTTCATCCCTGTCTAAGATACTTCCTAACCCAAGCACTTCGTTCTTACTTTTCCGATCATGCTGCTCCTATTACATAATATGCTGCTGTTACATAATGTATATAACTCGTCCTTCGCTACGACTTACTCCTGTTTTTCTCAGAATTCCGAACACATTTTGCTAGTTCATGCTGCCGAACGCTTTTTCTTTAGTCTTGCTTCCACTATCAACAACAACATGAGAACTGCCTCGATGGTGCCGTTACTTTTCCTAAACTCCAACTGACTATCATTTAACAGATGGTCACATTTTTATCAAAACGTTCAAATGTGTGTCATCAGTCCCTAAGCTTACACACTAATTAACCTAAATTATCCTAAGGACGAACAAACACACCCATGCCCGAGGGAGGACTCGAACCTCCGCCGGGAGCAGCCGCACAGTCCATGACTGCAGCGCCTTAGACTGCTCGACATTTTTATCGATTCTTCTGTGTAATCGTATTATTCTTGTCAACAGCTAGGATGCTGTTGAGTTAGCTGTTAAGCTGACTGGCGAAAGGACTGACATTTACGTGATCTTGCTATATACGGAATGTATGGATGATATTTTTCCTGAAGTCCGATAGTAAGTTGCCAGTTTCGTAATCATATACGAAACACCAACGTGAACAGTTGTTCATTTGCCACTCCTCCCAAAGGTTTTAGAAATTCAGATGGAATGTTATCATTCCTTCCGCCTTATTTCATCTCAACTGTTCCATAACTCTTAAATTTTGACTCTGATAATGGATCCGTTCTACCTTCCAGATCGACTCTTAATTCCATCTTCTATCACGTAACGTCGTCAGGCAAGTCTTCCTCCATCCCCACATCCTCTATGAAGGCGCGTGGGGAAAGACATGCCATTGGACTCTTAATGTTACAGCCCTTGCCTTTAATTTCACTGGAGGTTGTTCTGACTTTTCTATATGTTGAGTTCGTCTTGAAACGATCATCTCTTTATTGATTTCTTTACCTTTTCCTTGTACTCATTTAGCCAGTGATGATTTGCTCCTCCTACTCATGTCATACCTAAGGGATTTATTTTGCTGTCTTCATGTCTTCACGTGAACGTTTTTGTATTGTTTTCTTTCGTCGACAAAATGAAATATTCATCTGTTACCCAATGTTTCTTCACAGCTAACTTACTTGTTTTTCCGTCGTTCAAATGAAATATTTCATCCGTTACCTAATGTTTCTTCGCAGTTACCAATATTCGTATCTATGTTCATTTGTCAAACATCAGCGACTTCCCTTTTCTAGGAAAGTCTACTGCACTTCAGCTAAACTGCCGAATTTGATAGTCCTTATCACAGTAGCCATATCCTTAGAGAACTTCAAAGGCGCCTCACCATTCCTCAGTACTTCCTTCCACAATGATTTTTCCGAACAATCCACACAAACTTCAGTCTACTCGTTATCATTACTAAAGTGTAAGCTGAATGTATATGTGAACCTGGGCACACTGCACAATCCGGAATCTGATATCGCAATCTCTGTCCAACCATGATGTAATACAGCTGGAATCTCAACGTGTCTCCGGGTCTTTCCTAGTTTACTTACTGCTCTTGTGATTATTGAACAGAGTATTGGCAGTCACCCTTTGAAATGAATTGTAGAACTAAGTCGTTCTCCTCTCTCATTACTACTTCCAAGCCAACACTCTCCTGTAACCTTTCTTTTATTCCTTACCATCCAACCCCATTCCAATCTCCCGTGATTATCATGCGTCTATCTTTCTTTACGTACATAATTACCTGTTCAGTATTGTCATATAGTTTCTCTGTATCTTCAGTTTTTGCTTGCGATGTCAGTACGAATACCTGAAATATCATTGTCGACGTTGGTATCCACTGAATCGGATGACAACGGCCGAATCGCTGAATTGTTCACAGTAACTCTCTCCCCGCCCTACTTTCCTATTCATACTACCAGTTATACCATTTTCTGCTGTTGTTGATATCTTTTTCTAATTTAGTTTCACTGATCCCCACAACATCTAGACTAAGTCTATGAATTTCTCTTTCCACACTGTCTGGATTGCTTATCACGTTCTAAACTTCTGATATTCCACGCTCGAACTCGTAGGCTGTTAGTTTCGTCGATTATTGATCTGTTTCTCATGGTTATCGCCGAGTTGGCAGCTCTCTGCGGATATCCGTATGGGGATCTAATTTGGAGTCTTTTGCTAATGGAGGAATCACCACGACGATTTTTCCCTTACTGACCACATTTCCTGTGGATACACAGTGTGTGTCCTTAACGCACTGATTATTATTGCCTTCTGTATCCTCATGCCATTGATTATTGCCGATTTTAGGGGCGGTTTCCCACCCCAAGAGCAAGAGAGTGCCCTCCACCACTGTCTGCTTCTTCGTCCTCTTTGAAAACATCGTTGCCAAAACGATGGTGACTTCTTCGGCCGCCATTGCTGATGATTTTAATCAAAATCTAAGCAGTGGCTGCATTCGAACCCTGGGCCCATGCCACTTTGATTAGTAGTGAAAGACGCTGCCGCATTTCTTTTTTCTGAATCGGACTTTTTACACGGTTTCTGCTACTTAAAAAGGAGAAATATTCGTTTCCAATCGTGGACTGCGGCAGCTTCTATTATTTCTTATTAATTAAACCAAAATGAAGAAAGACAAACAGGGCCACAAAAATTAAACAAACCCTCTCATAATACACCTGAAAAGGGACCGTGACGGAAATACCAAGATGAGCAGTTGACTCAACATCTTCCTTTTCTTTTCGTCAATTTTACCAAAAGCAAGACAACAACAACGAAACATGACTTATGACAGCGAACCGAGTGTTCTGTACGGACAAGTTACTCTGTAACTACAATATATGATCTGAAGATGGGCAGCTAGCCCGAAACCGGTAATTGAAAATAAATTATAGAGGTCGAAGACTGAAACGCCATATTATGACATTATCTTGCCTGGATGGTAGTTAAGCTTTCAACGTGCTTTCACGACCAAGAGCAGAACCAAATTTTTATGTTAATGAGCACCTGAGGTCGCACTTCTTAAAAACATGCAAACATTTAAAATGTTTGCTGCACCGCGATACGAACCACGCCAAACTTGTTTTTCGCAGATGGTACTTTTACCATCTGAGCTATCCAAGCACGTCACTAGCCCACATTTCCTACGTTGCATACTTCTCAAAAGTTGCACAGCTTGCAGGTATACTACTGGGAGAAAGCTTTCTTTTTTTCTTTGTTCACAAAGTATATTTCACCCTGTAGCAGAGTGTGCACTGTCATTGAACGTGCAAACCGATTGTAGGTAAGGATCCTGTTTCGAGACAGTCATGTCGTAACGGCGCAACCTCGGCTGTAGAGTGACAGATTCGTCCCGGGTTCCTCTTTGTCCGCGTCACACACAAGAGGCCGCTACGTGTTCTCGAGGCAGTGCGGCCAACGTGGCGGCACCCACAGCCCGCAGGCGTCGTCGCGCTGAGGCGCGGCTCGCGGTCTGTCTTCATTCTTCAGCTTGGCAGGTGGGCTGGGCTACGCGCAGTGTTATCTCTGCACGTTCCCCTCCACCGTCCGAGTCTGGAAGACTGCTCTCCTGGCGCCCTCCAGGCAGCAGCGATGATATCCCACAACCTCGTGGTGAGCTGGAAGCACGAACTAACTACTGCGTCTAATACGTATCCGAATCCGATTACACGTTACAGCATAGCCCGATAGTATCCACTAGCAGCCTCGATACTTCTTACATGAGCTTGCTACGATATAAAGTTCAGCCGCTCGCCTTAAAGCACTGACTGAGGACTGTTACCAGCTCCTACTGACGAGAACACCGGAAGTGCCACAACCCAATTTTCCAGAATCTTCTCTCAGTGGAAGGGAAGTCATAATAAGCAAATACGTGTCTCCGCTTATCCGTAGATATTCGTCCACTTCTAAGAAAACGATAGTCTACATTTTGACTTAATTTGGGTGACTTTTAGCGGGCGATCGTTAGAATAGAAATGGTGGCTTAGTGGCTCGCCTCGCCGTGTCACATTTCTGCGCCCCATGTTTTGGAATGGAAGGGTGTTATATTGTTTATAAAATTACAATTGGGCTTTACAGTATGTGTTATACTTTTATTGTGTAAGGTATGTGTGTAGGTATTTTCAGGGGTTACAATATCTTTGATTCTCATATTCTTATAGTAATTATTATATTTCATTCTTATATCTGTTCTTCAGGAAGATTCGATGCATTCTCTTGGGTAATACCAGTCGTATAATCATTCAAAACAGAAATTCCGAAGACTATGAGCATCGTGCAGAGGTAGGTTTGTCACAGTTACATTTCTTCCTGCGAAACTCTCTTGGGAACAGAATACCGTTAACACTGCTGAAGATTTCACACGTTGGCGATAATTTCGTGGCCATCCAAAAAGTTACGTTTGTAATCTTAATGTATTTAAAATGGTGACATCTTCGACGGAGGTGCGGCGGATAATTAATCCCGAGATTAGTGTAATCTGCCTGCGAGAATCGGACGTTTCGTGCTACGGACGCATCTCTCTGGAATAAGTAACCAAAGATGTGTATTGGCGGATTCTGTGTGAAGAGATTACAGAGATCGAACGTGTTTTATGTTGGAGAGATTTTGCTATTGTTCTGCTACACTACGTATTAAGCTGAATTATGAATATTTAGTTAGTCAATGGCACAATAAACGAATTCAAGAAAATTGTACACATTCAAGGTGTGTATTTTTCAATTTATAAAAGATTTGACAAACATTCTTCAAATATCACGTGACGTTGATCGATCGGAGATGCAATGTGGAGTGACAGTGCGACCCTGCATCTTTTCACGGTCAATTTTCTTCGATGGTCCCCCAGGGGGTCCACAACTCTTTTGTGGATACGTGCGTAGCGAGCACGGGACCCCGAGCTAATGTGGCCCTCCTTCCTTTCCGGGCTGCATACCTTCCTTTTCCGCATCCTTCCCTCTCCCCCAACTTCGCCCCTCCTCCCCTCACCTCTGGCTCTTTCCTTCCCTTTCTCCCGCTCTGGGAGTATGGCTTGTGCCTACGTCCGGAGACGGACGCTCATAAATGTACCGCATTCTTCGCCTTCTCTGCTTGTATGTCTTCATCCTTCCTTTGTCCTTCTCTTTTCCTTACCTCTTCTCTTTACCCTTTTCTCCGCTGCGGCGTTTGAGACCTCTCCTCTTTCCTTTCCCTTTCTTTGTTTTTTCCTTTCTCTTTCTTCCTTCCTGTGCGTGTCTGAAGGCCGACCCACGCATTTTTGTGCTTAGCTGGTGACGGGGTAACGCGTAATTCCCCACCCCGGGAAGACAGGTAGGACACGTACGTACCCCCTGGTAACGGCCAGGCCCAGGGAGGGGAGATTACCCGAGCTGATACCTTCCGAAAGTGCCGATTGGTCCCTCCGTCCGTTTGTCGGGAGGTGTGACGTGAGGTGTGAACAATCACCTAAGGCGGTAGTGCCCTCAGAGAGGGCCCCCACAAGGGAGGAGCGCGCCATCTGAGACGCCGGTAATCATGGGGGATTCTTCCGCAATGGTTTCCTCACCTTCCACTATGTCTGCTCACAAGCGTAAGTTCACTGAGTCTCAGCCACAGACAGTTCTTCCGTCGTTGCCACAGTTCCTTGTTGTTTCTCGGTCTGGCAAAGGTCACGACTTCTCCACGGTCAACCCTTTCAGTATTCAAAAAGGTGTCGACGCAATTGCAGGTCCTGTAAAGTATTGTTCCAGATTACGGAATGGCACCTTCTTGTTAGAAACAGTCAGTGCCCTCCAGGCACAAAAATTGCTGCGTACTTCACAGCTCCACACCTTCTCTGTCTGGGTTGAAGCACACCGCACTTTAAATTCCTCGCATGGAGTCGTTCATACACGCTCCCTCGATGGATTGTCTGACGAAGAAATTCAGCACTACCTGTCTGACCATGGCGTAACGGCTGTTCATAGAGTTATGAAAAGGGTTGATATCAACATCATTCCAACCTGCACTGTCTTCTTGACATTTGACAAAGCTCAACTCCCATAGAAAATCAAAGCAGGCTATGAGATAATTTCCATTCGCCCTTACGTCCCAAACCCTACGCGTTGCTATCGGTGTCAGCCGTTGAATCACACCAGCCAGTCCTGTTCCAATCTGGCCAAATGTGTTACGTGTGGCAAGGATGCCCATGAGGGTGCTTGTCCACCTCCATCCCCTCGCTGCATCAACTGTATGGGTGACCCCGTTGCTTCCTCTCGAGGTTGCCCCGTTCTTAAGGACGAAAAGCTCATCCAGGAAATCAGAGTGAAGGAAAAGGTGTCGACCTTTGCTGCTCGAAAATTATTAGCCAGTCGACAGCCCACCGTGCCTCAGACAGGAAAATACAGCACTGTCCTTGCTTCTCCTCGGCCAACAAAGGAGGCAGCCATGCAGACTTGCGACCTCACCTTTAGTGCTAAGGTCGTCAGATCGGCCAGCGCAAAGATCGCCCGTTCAACCTCACCACTTTCGCCTGCCCACTCTATGGCTCACCCTTCATCGGGTTCTGCTAAATCTCGAGCCCAAAAGTCAGACACCAAGACCGAAAAAAGACCACACTCATGAAGATTTTTTACGTACCCCAACTTCACAACCATCGGTTCCTCTTTAATCTAAACATAATATTTCCAAGAAGGCTACAAAGAAACCCAGTTCATCTCCTTCTCCGCCAAGGCGTGTCCCATCTACAGCACCACCTGGCGGAAATCGCCCTCGGCCGTCTTCTGTGTCACCGAGGCGCACTGCCGGCGGCCAATCAACCGGCCGATCGCTGGTGGCAGGAGCTGCTCCTGAACAACCTATGGATCAGGATCTTCTACCTTCGGCTGAATGCCATTCCATGCTGTCGGTCGCAAGCTCTGAGCAGTCGTCGAGTTGACAGCAACCTTGGTCACATTCCTCCATTTTCTGTTCACCCTATGTCCATTATCCACTGGAATATCCGCGGCATTCGAGCCAATCGGGATGATTTGTCGATCCTCTTACGATCCTACTCGCTGGTCATCTTTTGTCTTCAGGAAACAAAGCTGCATCCCCATGACTGCTTTGTTCTCCCTCATTTTCAGTCCGGCCGATATGATCTCTGTTGAAGGCACTCCAGCCCATGGAGGACTCATGATTCTTCTCCATGATACTCTCCATTATCACCCAATCCACTTAAACACTTCCTTCCAAGCTGTCGCCGTCCATCTTTCCCTTTCTGGATACACGTTCTCTCTTTTTACTGTATACATTCCATCGTCCACACCAATGGCACGAGCTGATCTCCTTCATCTTCTTGGTCAGCTTCCACCTCCCTATTTGCTGGTTGGGGACTTCATTGCCCACCACCCGCTTTGGGGATCTCTACATCCTCGTCCACGTGGCTCACTATTGCTAGACGTCTTCCACCAAGCAGATCGAGTTTGCCTCAACACTGGGGTCCCTACATTTTTGTCTGCCTCCACGACAAATTTATCTCATTTGGACCTTGCGGTCGGTACTGTTCCGCTAGCTCGGCGCTTCGAATGGTTCGCCCTTGATGATACACACTCGAGTGACCACTTTCCATGTGTCCTTAGACTGCAGCCTCAACTGCCATATATGCGCCCGCGACGCTGGACGTTTACCCAAGCCGATTGGACACTTTTTTCGTCTCTAGCGACATTCGATGACCGTCACTTTCCCAGCGTCGACGATGAGGTCACACATATTACCGACGTTATTCTTACAGCTGCGGAAAGTTCAACACCACGCACCTCCGAATTGCCCCGGCGCCCCCCAGTTCCTTGGTGGAACGAGGCATGCCGTGACGCAATACGTGAGCGGCGACGTGCTCTTCGCGTTTTCCGCCACCATCCTACTTTGGCCAACTGTATCCGCTATAAGCAGTTCCGTGCGCGATGCCGTCGTGTCATCCGCGACAGCAAGAAGGCAAGCTGGAAATTCTTTATTAGCTCATTTAACATCTTCACTCCCTCCTCGGAAGTTTGGAGTCGGCTTCGACGGTTCTCAGGCGCGCCTAGTTTCTCCCCGGTCTCTGGGCTCACTGTCGAGCATGATACATTAGTGGACACCGTCGCAATTTCTAACTCATTGGGTCAGCACTTTGCTGAGATTTCGAGCTCTTCAAATTACCCGCCAGCGTTTCTCCCGAAGAAACGTGCAGCGGAAGTGCGACATCTTGCTTTCTCCTCTCAAAATCGCGATAGCTACAATACTGTTTTCTCCATGCGGGAACTCCAACATGCACTCTCTTCTTCTCGCTCCTCCGCCCCAGGACCGGATGGTATCCACGTCCAAATGTTGCTGCATTTATCAACCCATAGTCTGCGTTACCTCCTTCGCCTTTATAATCGAATTTGGACCGACAGTACTTTTCCCAGACGATGGCGGGAAGCTATCGTCGTTCCTGTTCCGAAACCTGGAAAGGACAAACATCTCCCCTCTAGCTATAGCCCCATTTCTCTCACAAGTAGTGTCTGTAAGGTTTTGGAGCGTATGGTGAATTACCGTTTAGCTTGGTGGCTGGAATCCCGCAGTCTTTTAACACCTGCCCAATGCGGATTCCGAAAGCATCGTTCTGCAGCATCTTGTTGCTCTCTCCACTTATATCATGAACAATTTTCTCCGGAAACGCCAAACAGTCGCAATATTTTTCGATCTGGAGAGAGCATACGATACCTGTTGGAGGACAGGCATCCTCCGCACACTGTTCTCTCGGGGCTTTCGAGGTCGGCTGCCCCTTTTTCTTCGCGAATTTATGGCAGAGCGCACATTTAGGGTGCGGGTGAACACTACTCACTCCCGTACTTTCTCCCAAGAAAACGGGGTACCCCAGGGCTCCGTGCTGAGTGTCGTACTGTTTGGCATTGCCATAAATCCAATTATGGATTGTCTCCTTCCTGATGTCTCGGGCTCCCTCTTTGTGGACGATTTTGCGATCTACTACAGCTCTCAACGGACCAGCCTTCTTGAACGACGTCTTCAAGGATGTCTCGATCGCCTCCACTCTTGGAGCATCGAAACCGGCTTCCCTTTTTCTCCCAGTAAGACCGTTTGTGTTAATTTTTGGCGACGTAAGGAGTTTCTTCCACCCTCCTTACATCTAGGACCTGTCAACCTTCCGTTTTCAGACGTCGCTAAATTCTTGGGTCTTATGTTTGACAGTAAACTGTGCTGGTCCTCCCACGTTTCCTATCTTTCGGCTCGCTGTCTGCGATCCCTCAACACCCTCCGTGTCCTGAATGGTACCTCCTGGGGAGCGGACCGAGTGGTCCTTCACCGCTTCTATCGCGCCTTAGTGCGCTCGAAATTGGACTATGGAAGCATAGTCTACTCCTCTGCTCGGCCGTCTATTCTTCGGCGTCTCGACTCTATCCACCACCGTGGACTACGTTTAGTGTCTGGAGCTTTTTACACCAGCCCTGTGGAAAGCCTTTATGCTGAGACTGCTGAACCTCCGCTGTCCAATCGGCGAGCAGTCCTTCTGAGTCGTTATGCTAGCCATCTGTCTTGCATGCCTGCTAATCCAGCCCATGACATGTTTTTCGACGCCTCCTTTGATGTAGGGTATGCAGGCCGCCCCTCCTCCCTACTACCACCGGGAGTCCGCTTCCGTCAACTGCTCCATTCTCTTTCCTTCCGCTTTCCTAAAACCTTCTTGACAACTTGGGATACAGCACCGCCTTGGCTCCGTCTCCGAATCTGCCTGCTCCGTGACCTTTGTCGATTTCCCAAGGATGGTACCCCTTCACTTGTTTATCGTCGGGCATTTGCTGCTCTATGTGCACAAATGACGGAAGCCATATTTATTTACACCGATGGCTCGAAAACATCGTTAGGTGTAGGGAGTGCCTATGTTGTTGGCGACACCCCAAATCACTTTCGGCTTCCCTACCAGTGTTCGGTTTATACTGCGGAGCTTTACGCTGTTCTCCAGGCTGCCCACTACATCCGCCGCCATCAGCTCAGATTCTCTCAGCTCTCTCCTCAGTCCCCAAGCTCTTTACCTTGTGCACCCTCTGGTCCACCGGATTCAGGACTGTCTGCGCTTGCTCCACCTGGGGGGCGTCTCGGTGGCGTTCCTCTGGCTCCCGGGACACGTTGGTATCTGTGGAAATGAGGCGGCCAATATAGCAGCCAAGGCTGCAGTCTCTCTTCTTCGGCCAGCTATTCAATCGATTCCCTTCGCCGATCTACGGAGCGTTTTATGTCGTCGTGTTGTTCTTTTATGGCACGAACGTTGGTCGACACTTCCCCATAATAAATTGCGGGACGTGAAAGCTCTTCCTTGTACTTGGACCTGTTCCTCCCGAACGCGTCGTCGGGAGGAGGTAATTTTTAACTAGACTCCGGATAGGGCACTGTCTTTTTAGCCATCGACATCTTTTAAGCGGTGATCCTCCCCCACTCTGTCCCCACTGCTCTCAGCTGTGGACGGTAAGACACCTTTTAATTGAGTGCCCCTATTTTACTCCGTTACGCGCCCGTCTACAGCTGTCGCCTGATACATCGTCAATTTTAGCACATGACACGCGCTCGGCCGATCGCGTTCTCGAGTTTATTAGTGCCAGTGAAATGACGTCAGTCATTTGAAGCTTTTTTTGGGGACAACCAACCCCTTTCTGTAGTGGATTTTTAAGCCTTTCTTCTGCTTTTAGTTTCTCCAATTTTTTGAGTTTCGTTCCCATTGCTGCTGGTTTCCATTTTCGGTTTTTTACTGTTCCCTAAGTCACGGACCGGGCGCTAATGACCATCGCAGTTTTGCGCCCTAAAACCAAAACAAACAAAAAAAATTCTTCGAGGGAATATCTCCGAAGCAATAAACTTTTCGTTGATAAAAAAGTTACACATCAGTCCATATGAATCATACAACATATAAGTAGGCTGTTTAGGTTTTTATGTTGGTAACGCCACGTAGCGCGTAAATGCAATGAGCACAGTTTCCAACGCACATTTAATGGTTCAAATGGCTCTGAGCACTATGGGACTTAACTTCTGTCACATTTAATAACAGTAGGTTTTGTCAGCAGCAGAATCATCCACAACCACAGATTATCATGAATCAGATAGTCGATATCATCCCCTCAACCTAGTACGTCGGGACGAAGTAACAGAACAGTACAGATAGTTGAAGTGCCACAACATCCTCCGGCAAATAACAGCACGCCAGAAAGAATTTGACTAGATATAGTACTGGTTGCAGCTTCCAGTAACGTGAGCAATACCTTCGATACACAAGATTTCGTTCACGAATATGTCACTACTTTTGACGATATCAGCCGGCCGTGGTGGCCTCGCGGTTCTAGGCGCACAGTCCGGAACCGTGCGACCGCTACGGTCGCAGGTTCGAATCCTGCCTCGGACATGGACGTGTGTGATGTCCTTAGGTTTAAGTAGTTCTAAGTTCTAGGGGCCTGATGACCACAGCAGTTGAGTCCCATAGTGCTCAGAGCCATTTGAACCATTTTTTTTTGATGATATCCGAGATAGGCTTTTACATCAAAACCAGTTATACAAAAAACTATTTCCCACCCAGTTCTTGAAGTAAAAATAGTATCATTCACATTTTCAGTAGTAATCGAGTCTGGATCACCAATTTCGGTAATAAATGAAGAGACTTTCAACAAATGTAACAACGAAAACAATTATCCTACATTACCACTAGGCAAAACAAAAGTAAGAGGTGCAGTATCCTGTAAAGGAGTAGATGTAAAACTACAGACACACTTATCATTTTTGATTGCAGGTCATAAGTTTCACACAAACTTTTGTATTGTTCCTTTATTGACAACAGGCGTTATTTTAGGCACGAATTTTTTGGTACAACACGACACAATTATCGATTTCAAAAAGTCTTATTTGATCTTTAAAAATGGGAAAGAACAGCTTGCACTGAAATTTCAGCACACATTATCAGCAGAAGAACAGGCTATTAATAGAACAGAAGTCATATCTACATGCCATAACATAGACTGGCATTCCACCTTCTTCACAGATACGTATGTACACAACTACGATACACCAGACAAATTTGATTACGATGTGATACAAACGATTTATGTCCAAGTAAAACAGAGAAACGCAAATACAGATGACGAACGTAGTCAAGTACACAACATCCTTTTACTGAAAGCCTCTGTTTTTGACAACATCCCTGGTACTATGTCCGGTTTTATGTATGAATTTCATGTTAAACAGTACGACACATTTAAAGCCAAACATTATCCAATTCTGTATATCCATAGAGAACAAGTCAAGGATCTGGTACCGCGCGCCGCGGAATTTGAATCCGTGCCAGACGTCAAGGACGTCGAAGACTCCTAGAGGTCTCTGCACCATCGCGCCATAAGCTGTGGCGGCGCGCGTCTCCTGGCCCGCTTTTAGTGTGACGGCGCCACAGTGGAACACGCGGTCCTAGCGGCCAATAGCGGCGCCCCGATAGACTACTTAAGCGCGTGCGTCTCGCTCAGCCAGCCAGTTTAATCTCTTGTACGTCGGTGGACACATCGCGTCGCGTTAGACAGCTTACTTTCTTGTTATGTGTACAAGTGGACGTGTTAGGTTTCCTTGTGACTCCGTTGTTCGATCTTGTTGTTGTACGTTCTGTCCTCCGTTGGTCGTGTCCGTCCTCTCCCGTTGTCGTGTTGTTCGCGGGCCTCTCCGCGGGTCCCGCCGCACTTTCCGTCATTTCAACCCTGTGACCGTCCCGTCGCAGTTACTACAAAAGAAGAACTACAAGCTATGCCAGACCAAGGCATTACCGAACCGGCAGTTAGTTCGTATATAAACCCGCTTTACACTGTCAAGAAAAAAGACTGCTCCTTCGCCTTGTACTTGATTCTCGTCACGTTAATGACATTATCATTAATGAAACAGATCGCCCACAGACACTAGAAGAACTTATTGAGAAATTTCATGGTACTGCTGTCCATTCCACCATAGATTAAAAATCCGGGTTTTGGCAGATTCAGCTCCATCCGAATTGCAGAAAGTGCACAGCTTTTCTCTGTTTTGGTTATTGTTATCAATTTTTTCAATTTACCGTTTGGTTTAACAATTTCTTCAGCACAATTTATTCGTGGCATCAACACAGTACTTCCGAAAGAACTTAGAATCACAACGAACGTAGACGACATCCTTATCGCAGAAGCTAACTAGTCTCAACATAATTTCATTCTTGAACAACTGTTACAAACTTTTCGTGCACAAGGATTCTCACTTCATCTAAGCAAATAGCACTTTAGCAAAACCCCCATAAAATTTCTTGGACATGTAATCTCAGCAGAAGGCATTGGGCCTGACCCTGAAAAACTTCAAGCTTTGTCACATTAGTGTCCCAATGACTAAGAAACAACTACATAGTTTTCTAGGATTAATTAGCTCTTTTGTAAATTTATTCATTACTCTGCTTTGGACATCCCTTGATTATGCTAGTCGACATGCAGAAACACTATTTGGTCGTGGGATAACCAAGCACAATCTGAATTTATTAATCTGAAACATGCCTTGTTGGACGCATCACTTTTAGCACACCCAGGCCCTCCAAAAAATTTGCCATTGCTACAGACAGTTCTAACATCGCTCTAGGCGTACACATTTTTCAGGAAATCTAAGCAAATGGTACTACAGTAATTAAAAACATCGCCTTTGCAAGTCGCATTCTGTAACCTGCTGAACGGAATTATTCAATTACAGAGCTTGAAACATATGTTGTATGGGCTTTTACTAGATTTAGGTATTTTCTTTATGGAAAACGTACTACCGTTTACACAGGCCATAGAGCTATACAGTTTTCACTTTCCGCCAAATTCAGACATGACAGATTAGGCAGATGGAAACTTTATTTACAGGAGTTTGATTTTACAATTGTTTATATTTCCGGTACGAAAAATATTGTAGCAGACGCACTACCCGTTCTCTTACCAACAATCACCAAGACGTAGCAGCCAACTTCTGTCAAATAAATGTCAGCCTCATGCATATTCAACAAGCTGCATTTGAAAGTTTCTTTTCGTCCTCATTACGAGACGTCGCGAAAGAACAGAACAAAGGTAATGTATGGAAAAAAAATTAAATACCTTTGGCAAGATAGGATTAATGTTACCATTAGAAACAATTATACTATATGCAATAACATTCTGTTTCGCCGCTCTCGCCCTAGCATCAACAATTGGTTACTCTGCCCTCGTGAAGAGCTTGTTAACAAATTAACTTGGTACACTCATTTGAGCTACTCCCATTATGGAGCCACAAAATGTTTTCTTATCCTAAGACAGAATTTTTATTTTTCCAACAGGGGAAAACGTATTCGACGAGTTGTAGCGTCATGCAAGATCTACCAGAAAGCTAAATCACCCACTACTTCACATATTCCACCGTTATATACTATTGCACCCATTAAATTAAGGTATATGGCCGCTGTAGAGATCTTTGGACCGATTCATAGATCTAATAGAGGTTTTTGTTACATCTTTGTTGATGTTGAACTCACTTCGAAATTTGTTACCTTTATTCCGCTACGGAAATTTACTGCTAAATCTGTTTCAAATGCATTCGTAAAACATTTTCTATGTCATGTAGGTCATGTACTGAATGTAATTTCCGACGATGGATCACAATTTCGATCTGCAACATGGACACGTATGTTACAAGGTAGAAACATTTCCCCTTTTTATATATCCAAATATCATACTTCTTCTGGCCCTTCTGAAGGTGGGATGAAGGAAATTGGTAAATTATGTAGAATATACTGCCATAAGAAACATATTGATTGGGGCACACACATTTCTACGTTTCAAGATGTATTTAATTCTATACCAAATGAATCCACTATGTTATCTCCTACTGTTATTTTGAAGAACGTTGAACCACCCAATAAAATTAACTGGTATCTTTTTCCTACATCACGTCGACTACGTCACCATGAAATAATTGACATTGCCCTCAACAATATCAAGCGTGCCGTACAGCGCCGCAAAAGACAGCAAAAACAGGTTTCTAAACTCCCTGAATTTCGCATAGGACAGAAGATATTGGTACGCACACATTATTTATCAAACAGAGAAAAGAGTAGATACAGTAAATTTGAACTTCTATACGCTGGCCCATATAGAATCAGCAGCATTCCTCACCCCTGTGTAGTACATACCGAAACTATACGAACCAGGAAGTCAAAGGTAACCACTACATTTCCAACGTCAAAGCCTTTATAGAATGAACTTGTCTGATGATTTGTCACACTGTAATGTAATTTACAGCTACATTTACATTTATGTCACCACATATTGATAATGACTATATTTTTTTCCTGGCAAATGCCCGGCAAGATGAGGTTAGCAGGTCGCTTTTCTTGTCGTAATATCAGACCGTGCACATTTTATAAATAACAGAACTTTTATTGGCAAATTCCAAGTAACTTGAACCTAATAAGTAATTTCACTTATTGTAATCACAGACCTAGCACATTTTCCACTTAATAATCCACATATAATGGCTTTGCTATAGAAAATAGAGTATTCTCCGTATATACTATGAAGTTTTTAAGACATAACATTCACCAGTTCGCTTTGACATTTTTGCATTATGATATCCTACTATCTTGTTTATTGCGTATTTCTTTATGCCACTACATTTCGATATTGAGTCTGCATTTCTGCACTTGAAAATATTCTTGTCTATGGATTTGTACCTATCTAATTTTTCTATTATGCTATGCTATATGCACATACCTTGACGTATGTTACAAAACAAAAAAAAATGCTATGTTATATTTGATAATATCATTAGAAATAAGCTTTCTCTTAATGTGTATATAATGTAAATGATAGATATTAATCCATATTCATGATTTTCAGAAAGCAATACCCTGTAAAACAAATAAATTAAATAAACACAGAGTTTACTGTAAATTGACGTGGCTATTTTACCATCAGAACGAAAGAGGGAAAATGCAGACCTTTGCCATGAAAAGTAATTGGACAGGAATTAACAACAATTAACGAGAATATACTATACACACCATTTGATAGCAGTCTTTAATAATTATTTTTCTTTCAGAGTATGCCGCGATTGTGGCAGACTGTCAAGTAAAACTATATACGTTACTTTTAGTGATGAGGTATGTTAGATGTAAGAAACTCTATAATATGAGAAATGATGATGAGAATGAAACGATATGACGCATTCTTCTGGAGGATTGTTACGTCGTTATAATTATGTGTATCGTAGCTGGACTCGTTGAAAGCAAAGTTTAATTAACAATATTTCTGACTGTAATTATAATCAACAATAGTTTTGCGAATGTTGACGTCTCCTTTATATTTTTATGTATTAGCAGACGCCACGCCATGGTAAATTAATTCTTCTCAGCTCTTCACCAAAAAATTTTGTCGAATAACCTCGATAAAGAATAACGTCTACTCTTTTACAAGACCTCGGACTTTTCTTTATTTTGTTTTTGTGGTTGCGAGTCTTTTTTTTTTTTTTTAAGCAGTCTCCTTGGTTTCAGACAAGATCACCTGAACGTCAACACAGCTCTGGTACGACGACATGAGTTTTTTAAATCTGTGTACCACGTTCTCTTACGAATGAATGGTTGTATCCGAGCAAATATTGTGATCTCATAAGCTGAGAAGTCTCCTAAATCGATACCACTCATCATATCTGCTTTTCATTGCTTTAGTTCTATGTATGGTCGACGTACAAAGAAAGGCATCTCTTCTGTGTTAAAATTATTTGCTGATAGGTCGACTATTGCATTATGTATGGTTCCGGAATGCTCATTGTCCCAGAAAATGAAAAGTTGTGGAATTGGATAGTGCTGAAAGCACTGTACCTTCGGAACCGAGTATTTGGTTTTGTCTTTAAAGACTTAGTTGTCGACGAGACGTTAAAGACCGATATCTTTCTCCCCCAAGACCTGGATTTAACTTCGCCAGCTATGAACGAGGTCAGCGTGGCCCTCAGCTATGCGGACGTACGTCTGCACTAAAATACATCACACAATCAATAGCAAAATGTACTGGAAGGGTTAATCATACAGTCATAAACAGAATACACCTCTTCGTCTGGAATGAACTGACGGAGTGTACTGACGACTAAGCAGAAGATTTCATCTTATTACTGGTATGTTACCCAAGTTGTGGAACTTGAGAAAGGGATGAGCCAGCAGTACTAATGGTAGCATGTTCCTAAAGCAGCTTTTAAGCGAGTTTCCAACACTTGATATTCAGGCGCCTGAAGAGTATGAAATTCGTTGAAGACAGCGAGTGATTCCTCGTGGACACAGCTCTTCAGACGGATAAGTAAACTTGAGTTTGCCCCACTGAATCTTACAGGACCATTATCACTTTTCACATTATGTATACAATCGGCCTAGTGGATAACGTCAAAAGCACCGTAAGGTGTATCATGGATGATCCTGTAATATACAGAGGAATTGCAAACCTAGAAAATTGTAGTGAAATGCTGGAATACTTGCTGCGATGAATGCTTCATGTACAGATTAGCAATTCACCCCCCACCCCCCCAGTAGAAGCAAATGTAACGCACTGTGCACAAATTGACAGAAAGAGCCATTACTGTAAGAATAAGTGATTGCACAAAAATCACTGGAAGCTGTCACATTCATTAAATATCTGCATGGCCATGGAGCGATTTCAGGTGGAACGACAACATAAAACAAATCGTGGGTGAAGCAAATGCCAAAATGTGATTCACCGGAAGAGTCCTCCGGAAGTGTAATCCATTCACGGAGGAGGCAGCTTACGAAACCATTGTTCGATCAGTGCTTGAATATTTCTTGTCAGTCTGGGATTGGTACCAGATATGTTTTGTGGAGGAAATAGAGTGCTTTTCGTCACAGGTTTAAGCAGTAAGCGCGAAAGCGTCGCTGAGATGTTCACCAAACTCGAGTGGAAGACCTTACAAGGGACGCATGGTGCATTGCCGTGTGTTATATTGTTAAAATTCCGAGATTTTACTTGACTTGAAAAGTCATCCTTCGTCTATCTCGCGAAAATACCATGAGGGTAACATTAGAACGGTTCGAGTTCACACAGAAGCTTATGAACAGTCGTTCATTCCGGCGATCATTCACGAATGGAACAGGTAAGAGGGAGACTAACAGCGCTACACGAAGCACCACAAGCTTGTGGAGCAAATCTAAATATAGAAGCATTGGTTCAAGCTAAGGGCATCACACACATCCATGCCCGAGGCAGGATTCTAACCTGCGGCCGTACCGGTTGCACAGTTCTAGACTGTAGCGCCTAGAACCACTCGGCCACTCTGGCCGGCAAAATTTAATTTATTTGTGGTGTATTAACCAAGTGGTGTAACTTGGATCAAGGGCTGAGGTGGAAGTACTAGTGACAGCGTCTTCTGTGAACAACGATTCACCCAGTTTCTGACTCGCCGACTTCAAGCGTGCGAAGATAGAGTGAGAAATTCCGGGAAACTTTCCTACTTACGTAAATAAAAAAAACACTACAAGTGGCAGCTTCTTCTTTGAACAACATTTTCATCGAGTTTGCGACTCTCCATTGAAAGTTATCTGAATAAATAAGGAAGGTATAGAAGATTGTGTGAATGTGCACCTGTTTTCTTTACTTCTGGATTGTCTCTTCATGAATTTGTAGTCTCTGGTAGGAAAAAAGCACGTATCACTTTTTCAACTGCCACTAACTACAGAGAATCGCGGTAGTGCAATGCGATGTCTTAAAGACATACATTGCAAACTTGCTTCTCATAAATTTATATCCTATAAATAAAATGTTCATTAGGTAGTGGGAGATTATGACGTAGGATAATCTGAGTTATCCTCCAGAGAAAAATTCTTCTCCGGAAAGTGTATTAAAGAAACCTCACCTCAAAATAATTTCTTCACACAATTTCCGTTGAAGACCTAGCAAGCAACAAGAAAGTATTTCATTACAAATTACACTTAAATTAGATCAACACTGCAGCAATAGAAAAATGTAACTCAACATGAAAATTTATCATAACACGTGCTAATGACAAAATTCATTTCGTCTTTTCAAATCTATTAACAATTAATGTGACAAACTATAAAAATAGCAAGAAATTTGTGATTTGGAAGTCTTAAGGTGGTGGAGCATCTCTCACGAGAATGAGCGCGCATAACTAAACGATGAAAATATAACACGCGCGTCCCATAAGACATCCAAAAACAAGAAAATTACACATAAAATTGGAAACACGCACCTTATACGACCTTCAAAGATTGTGAGTGTGAAACTCGCTGAAGCGTTGCGTCAAGACGACGCGGCCATTTGGTTGGCTGCGTCAGAAGGTTTAATCTAGTATTGGTTCATTAACCAAGCATTGGAACGTGAGAGAAGAAATGGCGCTAAATTGCCAATATCAGTGTCGTCTATAAGCACTGTTTCAGTGAGTTTCCAGCTCTTCATCTTCAGGAACCTGAGGATGGAGTCTATGAAACTCGTTGAAACGTTGCTTCAAGATCAGTCTGCCACAAGAGAGGTAACATGGGAAGCCTCCATCTGTTAATGCCGTGTCAACCAAGAGAAACGAAGAACGTTCGTAGGCAGTGGAAAAAAGCGAAACATTATACAAGTTTGTTATGTACTAAAGCTCTTCATCTTCAGGAGCCTGAGGATGGAGTCTACGAAACTCGTTGAAACGTTGCTTCAAGATCACTCTGCCACTAGAGAGGTAACATGAGAAGCCTCCATCTGTTAATGCCGTGTCAAACAAGAGAAGCGAAGAACGTTCGTAGACAGAGGAAAAAAGTGAAAGATTTAAAAGTTTGTTATGTACTAAGATTGTTCTCAAGGATCCTGAGTATGCTGATTTAACGCCCCTCGTTACGAAGGACTCGCGGACGTGGCTGTTGGCTGCACAGCAGCAGCGCACCTGAGCAGGACTGCCACGTGACGCAATGCCCCCCCCCCTCTCCCCACCAGTCATACCACGCAGAAGCCACACGCCGGGCTGTTACGTCTCCGCCCGGGGCGTGGCGCAGCGCCTCCCTCGCAAGTTGCGGCTTTACGACCTCTGGCCCGGAGGGAAGTCATCTAGCAACAGCAGGCACGTCTCCCATTTCCCAGCCTATCCCGGCATCTTGAGCCGTCAGCTACGATAAGCGTTGTGTTGTTGCCGCGCGAGGCGCGTCGTAAACCGCAGATCCGAATCGTAAACGCGCCGACAAGACAACGTAAGTGCAGCCAGATGATACTCATTCTTCAAAATTGCTTAGGTGACTTGGCCAGAGTACGAGGGATGTGGATCCGCCGAATCACTGCAAACGCGCCGCCGTAAGTTCCCCTGACGTTGATAATGAAAATACGGGAGATTCGCAGCAGGGCTAGATAAAGGAAAATCAAAGGTCTGGCTGTAACCCGCCAATTCCGTCAGGATGAGATTAATTAAAAAAAATTGTGCCCTGCTAGAAGGGAAGTTTTTGGAACGACATGTTTTCCGGGGAAGCTGAATAAAACAGTAAGACTCCAGGCCACAGATGGATGTGAATAGCTCAGAAATTCTTGAATATACAATAAAACAAGTCCTAAACTGCACATCATCAGAAGTGCCCAATATGAAACCGAAAATTTCTAAAGAAGATATGTTTGTACCATAAAACTTAATTTCCATTCATTAGCGAACGTTACTTTTCGATTAATTTCTGTACAAATGGGTGAAATAAGGTAATTAATTTAGAGAGATACGCTTCAGTTGTACTAATATTTATTTAAACCACGACAGTACTGGATTGCGTTCCTACCGTGCGGCTGCCCAGCAGCAGTTTCCGCCGATGTGCAATGATTGAAACTCTTGCACTGACTGACCCGATCGCATATAATGTATCGCAATATTTTTTTTTTGCGTGGCTGTGGTGTAACAACTGTGCATTGCAAGAGCTTCAGTGCATTCGAATAAAGCTATCCAGTTGATTCACACAGGTTTATTAAACCTTTACCAAGGTTTCGACTGTTTTAAAACTGTCATCTACAGAAGATGTAAAACGTAAAACCATATTATCTGTAGTCAAAGTAGGAGTCGTTGACGCTTCCTAGTACATGTCATCCACTAAATCACCATGTAAAACATTAAATAAAAGTAATAGCTGTATGCTGTAGGTCTTTCTCTTAAAACATAAAAAAATAAATACGTGATATTTAAAAAAATGAGACAAAGCCCTACAGCAGATGGCTTCTACTTTTACATCATACATTTACATGCTTATTAAGTAGATGACAGGTACTAGACAGTCAACAACTTCCACTTTGACTATAGATAATGTAATTTAATTTTCTAAATCTTATTAAGAAGACGGTTTTAAAACCGTGCACGTCATGATCAAGGTTTTAATAAACCGGTATTTTGCAACAGGTTGGTTGTTATTTCGAATGCATTGAAGCCCTGTAAAACAAATACTACAATTTCATAATCTGAAGATAGGATTTTAAAATCTCGTAACCGGTCGTGGTTCAAATAAATATTAGTACAAGTTAAGCGGATGTCTCCCATTTATTTATCATACCTCTCAGTTGGGGATGTCCTACGTATCAAACGTCATTAAAAAAGATACTTAGTTTATGCTACACTTGTTCTCAATTTGTAGTAATCCGCCTTCACGCTTTAATACGTTATACAGTTTGTAGCATCGCAGATATCGAGAGCTACCCTTAAAATACAAGTATCATTTAGTTAATAAAAACTTTTCCATCAGGTAACAGTATCATAATTAACAGAAACTAAATGGCAGCAGTCATTTAATTTAAATTTCGGTATGCTGTTTAGTTCAGATATAAGGAAACCAATATTTTATGTTTTTGTTTTTTTTCGTTGGCCTGAGCAAAGTGAGCTTTCAATGACATCGCCAGGTAAAGGAGTAGTTGTACCCACGGTTTCGGTTTGACGACATTAGTCGTTAATTTATTAACGAAAACGAAAAGGATGGTGGCTAGTGGGAAGTACCCTTTCCTCGTTTCAGTGCAACTGCATTGTTCAGGTTTTCCTCCCCCGCACACAGTGGATACCAACCGACTGCAGTTCCAGCGCACCCGCTCCCCCCAAGACTTGGTATGGCGGGTGGCTGTAGACGCTGGGATATCTCTTGCCTTTTTTTGGGAAAAGTCAATAATAAAACTATACCCACACTTCGTCCCACCCTCTACCTATGCCTGCTCTTAGTTCGAATTAGATCTTGATGGAGACGAGTCTTACTCTATAGGACAATCAAGATGGACCGTTAATAGAATAGCCATTAGTCTGAGGCGTCCACTATGGCCTGTGTTTCAGTACAGACTAACGAGAATGTTTAGGGCGGTCGAGCAGAGGAAGTCATCCATTCCTCTTCGCATTAACTGAAGATTTACGTAACATTTGTTTTACCAACTGAGCCGCGATTTTAGTCGTAAGTATGCAATATGGTACCTCTGTTCGATAAGACGATGAACTGCCGTACCAAAGACATGTCAAATTATATCGAAAATGAAGTTTTCGATGGAGTACGTGCCATTGCTTTTGCGGTTCAACTTGACAAATCGCTTGTTGTTGCCAATTCAGCCATTTTGTTACTTTTCGTGCTTTATATTAATGGAGAGTCTGCGGAAGAGGAGTTACTATTCTGCAGACCCTTAACCTTGTAATGGTGGTTAGATAATTTAATGTTGTTAGTGTGTGGGTGGTCAGATAATCCCCAAAAATGAATTTATTATTTACAAATATTAAAAACGTTTGTTGTGCCTAAAATTGGTTAAAACATGTTTAATAGGCTTTAAAAACAGTACAGAATAGCTTTAATTTATCTGTGACAACGATATTGCCTTGAAGTTTAGAAAAGTTTTGTTTTTTCAATCCTAATGCTCACATTTCAAGAATAAGAGAAAGAATAAGTAGGCATATATTAACATTGTTCTAATGTTAGCAGTAATGCATAGTTTATTTACATGTAAAATCATGAGAAAACGAGGTACATTCTTCGTTGTTGAAAGAACGTGTTTTTCGCATAAAGATTTACTGGATGACGGCACCTTTATTTAGTTTTCCTGTCTTTGGATCTTGAACAAGCCACGCACCTGCTCTTTATGTTTCCTGGAGGGCACTTTCATTGGAATTTGTGTTACATTTCCTTTTCAGCGTCGGTTTAGAATCTCTTGGAGGTCTAGTTAATGACTTTGCTTTGTGTTTGATGTGACTTTCTGCCATGTGAAGTCTATGATTCATTAGAAAATTTCTCCTCCTCACATTAGGTCCAGTGTTTGAGAACAGTACTACTTGTGCCATAATTGCAGCAATATTCGTTGTTGAAAAGAAAACTGTTTATGGCCAGCGCCTTGAGTTCCTCGAAATATCATAATATGAACTCATTTAGTCAACCACACAGACTCCTCCCTTAGCCAAGTTAAAAAAGGTTATGATAGTGTTTTTATCCTTTTTTGCATCTCTTTTTCCTTCATTTATCTTTTTGTCATGATGCTTTTTTGATATCAGGACAACTTTATCCTTTTTCGTGGTGAAAGAACCTAGTGTGGTGTTGCCTTTGAATCCGAATAAAGAAGCTACTTGTTCTTCTATGTCTAAGCAAACTCTTTCGGAATTTTCGGATTGTTTTTCCCAACGTTGCAACATTGCAACAACTGTCAATTGATGTTACTCTATAAAATGAGTGGAAAGCGGACCGCTGGAAAACCAGTTGTCCATAGTTATATTTCTTCCTCTACCGGAAGTTACAGGAACCATTCTTTTGGCTACGTCACTAGGAGAGCTGCACACTTTGAAGAGTACTTCAGGTTGTTTTCCCGCGTATATTTCCAAATTTTTTGTGCAAAAAGTCCGAGAATCTACTAGAGCAAATATTTTATTCCATATTTTATAAGTATACTGCCTCAATGGACATCGGCCACCGAATTTAACGAGCTGTTCATCAAATGTCACGTATTTGGACACAGAGTAATGTTTCTGACAGACACAAAATCTTCAAAGCAGTGTCTTCCGGAACTAATTTGTCAACTTCTCTTGTGCATTTTAGTTTACTTATCGTCTAAATGCAATCAGTGAACTATAAAGCGAAAACGAAATAGAGACATTGTCGTCCTGAAATTATCTGTGTCAGTTCTGTCAGTTGTCTAGGCATCTTCGAGGTGCAGCTCATCTGATTTATATAAGCAAGCAAGATCCAACAAACATAGCTTAGCTCGTATTTCCTCAAAGTCAGTTTTTTTCCTCACAGTATATTGGTGAGCTGAATCATATTTCAAAGCTTCTTGCTCAGTAAACGTATTTGTATTTTCAGCTATATTTTGCACAATAGGTTGGGTGATAAATAATAATAATTTCAATGTTTTTTTTTTTTTTTTTTTTTTCAGTTGACACCAGGCCAGTGGGAAATTCCATTACGGTCTCAAGTTCTCACAGCAGTATTTCAAGGTTCTTTTAACCATTTAGTGATGTTATCTTTTCCTAAAAAAATTATAATAACATTGGTTACCTCCCTAGTGATCAATTTCATCTTCAGTTTCCTCTTGTTTATCGTCATCATGGCTACCCGTACTCGGAACATCAGGCCAGTCACCTGCTTCAAACTCTTCTCCTAATTCAAATCCTTTCTGCTCCATCTCCCGCAGCAGTTTTGTGAAACATTCTTCTTGTTCATCGTAAGACATCCGTATAGAAAACCACAGAACATTAAAAATATGAATTTGAAAATCTGGTAAAGTTTTAGATAAAAATATCTTACAACTGAAAACATCCAATGGGCTTATCTCACAACTTTACCTGAGATCTACTTTAATGGTTGAAAACTAATGGTTTAAGAGCTGAGTAGTAAATAATTCATAAACTACTTATAAAACAATTTATACAACAGTTCTCACTTACCGTAGTTGTGAAACCGAAAAGACCAGTACTTTGGTGGGGTTTGGGAAACTCCAGCGACCATTAACGCGTCTGTCTTCCTCCACAAACGGAGGTAAACTGTCGAGAAGTACAATTATGCCATATATAGATCGTTAAAGTAAGTTACCGACGCGTTCAAGGCAAAATTAACTGCCATCTCGAGCCAATGTTGCGAAATACGTAGGTAGTGGGTGCGTAAACCCCAGCGCAGTAATGAAGGGTTAAAAGAGATCTATGGAAGGAGGTATATTTAAGTTAATGGGAGCCGGAACGATCCATTTCCTTCATGTTAATTTTAGCAAATAGAAAGAACATGTTTTCTAAAACCATTAAACATATTTCTCTGAAATTTGGACTACATGTTCAGTGAATATTTCTCTACAAAGTTATAATGCCATATTAAGAAATATTTATTGCTTTTGTTTTACAATTTTTTAAACAGGTACTTATTTTTTCTCCAAAATGTTGCACTTTTTCTTCTATAACTCTTGAATTATACACTGTTAGCAGTTTTCAAAAAAAACGTTCCTCAAAGATGAAAATTTCAAAGTTACGGGAAATGGCTTCCAAAGTTTTTTAATACATTCCTGCCCCATTTTATGGATTATCAGCATCCTCTTCTTTTTCCAATGTTAGTTTCCTTTTCTCTGGTCTTTTCTTCCCTTTTGCTACATGTTCTAGGCTTTTGACTCTTCTTCCTGCACCTCTTAGTCTTTCTTCATCAATTAGGAACATTTTGGAAATGGTGTTGTGTCCTGGTTGGAAACCTATACGTTTCAGTACATCACATTTGATAATGTTTCCTTCATTCTACGTTGCCACTGCATCATACGCTCTAAAATTCAATGTTTTTATCTGTAGAGACACTCTTCTGGGAATCCTAAATTAAATTAAATTATTTACACTTTCATTTGGATTTAGTGTTTTCCCATGTAATCACTTTTCTAATTAACTTGGCTGTGATAAATCTCTGAATATGTGGTTAATTACATCAATTACAGCATTTGGCAAACTGTTTTTATGGGCATATTCCTTTCCTGAATGGTACTTACACCATGAGTCATCAACTGTGGGACACAGTGCATGTTGTAGGTGCTCATTTGTTGATGCAGTACGAAAAAAATAATGCCCATACTGTTCTCGTCATAAGCTCAATGCTTATTGTGTTTTGCCTAATTGCACACCCGTAATACCTCTGCAATCTATCAATTGTTTCATCTGTCAATCTTCCTCTTCCTCCAAGGGTCTTACCATCACTAAGCTGATGGGCTCCTAATGTCTGCTTTAGTTTGCCAAGCGAGCCCCCATGTGCTTCTGCACATGTCCAATGCACTCCGGTTTTTTAATGTGAATTTCATTGCCATAAGGTTTGAGTTCCTCTACAGCTTTATATCCCTCAGAATCACCATCTCCTAGATAGTTAGTGTATCGTACATTATACCACTCCTGTGATTTGGAAAAAATTTCTTTCAGTCCCTGTACTTATATCGCTCCACTCGTGCGTGAAAATTTGCTTCGCAACTTTCACTATGTTCGTCCTGGGTATTGCCCTTAAGTCTACAATGTTTTGACGGAACATCAACATCAATTACTTTGAAACTGTCTCCACTGGTAGCTGTCACAACAACATTTAGAGATTATGACCTCTACGTCGCCATGATCCATCTAAATCAACAGTTAATTCTCAACAATTCCCATTAGCTGTCACAGCTTCTTCAACTGCTTTCTTCGTTGTTGCTTGAGCTATATCTTCAGCAGAAGATCCCACCAGTTCATTATAAAATCCAAACTTGGTTGGTGGTTTTGGCAAGTTCATAATCCACACAACATTGTCCCTGCAGCACTGCCCTTGCCAATGCAACGCAAGCCACACATTAGCCTAACATTTATATCATACACCTTGTTCCACTATTACCACTGTAAGGAATACTGTTAGAATTAGAAAACTAAACTTCTGCAGCATATTTGTTACACTTCAATAACATATCATATGCCAAACAAATGTATGAAGTTATTTTCAGTTCCAGTCCTCTTTCTTTGCAAGCTTGGCATAATATGTTATGTTTCAAAATATTAGAGAGCAAGGAAATGTTGATTATTTCATTCACATCATTACTGTCACTTTCATAGTTTTCAAATTTTTCTCTGCTGTCACAAAGTTTCTTTCTGGAAGAAGTTCTGTCAGATTCATTTGGAGTAGTCGGTGAAGCAGTCTGAGCAGCATCTCCCGTCGAAACAACAAAAGATATCTTCTTCCACTCATTGTGCCTTTCTTAAACAATTGATTGCCGAAACGGAGCATACTGCTACCCACAAACTAAATACGTAAAACAGGTACTAGCAAAATTCGTCAAACACGCAAAATTGAACAGCTAAACAACACAAAGCAAACTCCATAAGTCAACATACACGGTATAGCGTTTGTTTACCGATATGAACAGTCACTTGTCACAGAGATAAGGCCATACAACATTGGGAAACAAAACACTGTCTAATTCCGCAAAGATACCCTGCTTGCAGCCAGCGAGCGGCGCCGTCAGAGGTGACACACCAAGTCGCAACAACCGTTTACACGGCACGTCAACTCTGCAGCGATAAAAGCACACACTTAGAATCACTTAGAAGGGTGAAACATGATTTCTTTTCTTCAGGAAACTCTAAATAATTTTATAATAAAAACCAGAAAACGTTAATTTGGGCATTTTCATCGATCCGGCTCCTCTTAACCGGAGAATACTTTAGAGGAAATTCAATAGACTGGACTCTCTGTCACGCATTTTTTCATATGGTGCGAAACATATGATAGAGTGAAATCGATAGCCTCGAACGATTCTGGGACCCGTTGTTGCATTCAGACAGGCTCTTGTTTCTAAACGCATGCCCGATGGATTCAAATCTGTGCTGGACGATGCTGTGAAAGTAATTAATTTTATTAACACTCACCCTATAAAAATTCGCATATTTTCAGTGCTTTGTGAGGATATGGGAAGCACCTGTGTTTACCGTCTCAAACTGACGGTCGCTGTCTGGAGTAACAACTGTTTCCAGTCTGTATGAGCTTAAAGACGAAGTTTACGGCCATGCCTTTCACGAAGCAAACTGCATGGAAGATGAAATCTGACTTTAGCTTAATTGTCAGATATTTCCCAAAACAATGCAGTTTACACTTATCTCTGCAAAGGTCAAATATAAACGTTTATACTATGCAGGAACATGTCGAATCATTTATAAAAAATCTTAATTTTTGGGAAACGTGTTTCAATAGTAACCAAACGGAGTGATTTGATACTCTTCACGACTTCCTGGTGGAAAATCGTCTTTCTTTGCACAAAAATATCAAGAACATGGTTAAAGTACATTGAAGGGTCTTTGAAAAACCTTTAGATAGTATTTCCCTGCTATATCCAGTAATAACAATTGGATTCGCAATCACTTCGAAGAGTCAACAATTTTAGAATCCACATGAAGTGTAAATGCAAAGAGCAGCTTTCTGAAATTTACACTGACGTTCAGTTCCAGAAAGTTGTAAATCTTTGCCATTAACTTGTCTTTGGTAAAGTTTAAAGGGGTCCCCATTGTTAGCGAACGAGCCGAAAAGGCTTTATTACTCTTTTCATTCACATATTTGTGTGAACAGTTGGTTTCTTCACATGCCTATCTAAAAAATAAATACAGAAACAGTTTGTGCTCCTTAGATCCTGTCTTCAGAGCTCTGTGCTACGGAAAGCAGACGCAACCTTCTCACTGAATTCAAAAGAAGAGGTGAGTAATTATAATGAGAACTTGTTTTATTATTACAACTAGGCCTACACGTTGTTTGTTTTAGCCGTTAAGGGTTAAGTTAATTTAAGGTTACTAAACCTTTAGCTTTCAATTAAATTTTATGCATGCCAGCTATATGTTTATTTAAACGTTAGTAGTCCACCCAACTCAGGTCGTTGTAAAAGGGGTTCGTGAGTCGGAAAAGGTTGGGAAACGCTGATATAGATTCAAAGCGGCACCCTAGCTACCGCAACGTTAGATGCTGCCGCCTATTCTCCATACTTCGCAGCTCAGCCAGGTAGAGAACAAATATTCATTTCTCCAAATGAATTCGCGTCCTCACTACGCCTACGCAGCCCTTTCGGACTGATATATACTTCAGCCTTGAGTATTAGACTTGCAGTGTGTTCATGTGTTCTCCATGTCAGAGGTAAGCTATGACCAGAACCGACGACTGTTATACTAACTACATTTCTCAATTAATGATTTCATTTTTTTGTTAAACAATTCGAGTGAATCCTTAATATTCAGTTTTGTATTGTAAACAGTGGTACATTTTGTAAATATTTCCCTTACTGGAGCAGTGTAATTGCTTATTGAAGAATACAGACATACAATATTCCACATATCTGACTACTTATTACGAAAATTCGTTGAACCCACTATCTTCCTTGGCTGCGCAGCATTGACCCCTGCCGCAGTCGTGTTATGGAACAAAATCCCTATGTCAGTAAGTGATGGACCCGATTGCCAATTGCCAGCAGCGTCAGTGAATAGCTAGTTTGTCTGCTGTTACCGGGTTAGTGAGAGTAACAAGTGGACAGAGGGGGAACATTACTCCCGGCCATGACAGGGAAAGTGACGACCTGTTCGTCTACCCTTCCCGAGGGGAAGCAAATGTCTCCTCACGGGAGAAAAGGTAATTGCTTCCAGAGTCACCAGCATCCAGGCATTCGTATAAGAAAATTTCATCATGCACTCGACTGTAATTCAACTATTTGTTTCGTGACTGAACGGGAAGGATAGTGTGTGCCAGTGTCAACGTTCACATTGTTAACAATTTCTTATTGTATTCCTCTGCCCTCCCAACTAGAGGCGTCCTCATTGTCTTCAGCGCTTTGAATATTATGGTCTGAAATGGGGGGGGGGGGGGGGGTAAGATTCGGTGTTTAGTAATGACATATGTAAAAGCTACAAAAGAAAAGCAAGGGGCTCTTTTTCCCTAGCGACGAAAGTGATGACTTCTGAAATTGGTGTTCAGCATGTGTCCTCATTCAATCGTCATCTAACAGCCAACGTCAGTGCTCTCGGGCAATGTTGACAATCCAGAGTCGAGAGAGGCTATACCTGGAGCGGGCTGTTCCTCCTAGTATTGACAAAGTTTCCTGACATGTTTCTACATACGTAACTCGCTTGAGTGTTATTTTTTGCCGGCCGCTGTGGCCGAGCAGTTCTAGGCACTTCAGTCCGGAACCGCGCTGCTGCTACGGTCGTAGGTTCGAATCCTGCCTCGGGCATAGACGTGTGTGATGTCCTTAGGTTAGTTACGTTTAAGGAGTTCTAAGTCTAGGGGACTGATGACCTCAGATGTTAAGTCCCATAGTGCTTAGAGCCATTTGTTACTGCTTTTCCTTTGTTTCACCTTATACACATATGCGTCACTTGATTTTCTTGTTGCAATCATTCTTCAAAATGTTTGACATTTCAACAATATATTTATGAACGGTTACAACGCTTAACAGAGGAAAGGCTAGTGGACGTAACGGGACACCAATTTGGTTATACACAGAGTGCGCGAAAGAAATTGCTCCTCGTCTATTATCAGTGTACCGGAGGTCCCTCGAGCACATAAGTGTTTCTAATGATTGACAAACAGTCACAGGTCATACACGGCCTGAAGAAGGGTCGTCGTATTCCTTGATTTCCGAAAGGCATTCGGCACAGTTCGACATTGCCGCTTAATGAACAAGATACGAGCCTAAGGAATATCAGGCCAACAGTGCATCTGGATTTAAGAGTTCCTAAATATAGTTCGACTCTTATATAGAAGATAACAGCAACCATCCACTGTTTACAGAGCTATTTTTTATTTAAATAGGTTCGTTACCGATTTCGAACCAATAGGTTCATCCTCAGACGTCTAGCTCACGCTTTACATTAGTTTTCACCTTCAGTTTTCCCCAACTGATGAATTTTCTTGGGGTGGTGGCGTCGATGAAAAATCCGCGCTGCTATATTCCAGTGCAGCTGCTTATGCCCTTGCAGCAGCGAAAACTGTATGATGCACCTTTTATGTAGATGTATGTACATAATGTAAAGCACCACTCACATACTAACCTGCATGTGATGAAACTTGTTTGTGTGAGTGGTGCTAAACATTATGTACATACAGATACATAAAAAAATGCATCATACAGTTTTCACTGCTACAAGATCATAAGCAGTCTGCACTGGAACATAACAGCGCAGATTTATCATCGGCACCACCATCCCAAGAAAATTCATCGATTGAGGAAAACAAAAGGCGAAAAATAATGTAAATGTGAACTATACATCTAAAGATGAACCTGTTGCTGCGAAACCGGTGACGGCGCTGTTTAAATAAATAACTAGCGTTGTAAAAAGTGGCTGGTTGCTGTTATCATCTATGTAAGAGTCAACCTATATTTTGTACTCTGCCACGGGCTGAAAATGTCAGTTTTTGACAAAATATCATGAGGAGTTTCCATCAAACAGTACACGGCAACTCATTGTGAGAGAGAAGTCTTCAGAGGTAGACGTAACTTCAGGCGCGTCTCTGGTGAGTGTTATAGGACCATCACTTTTCATGGTGCATTTAAGCGATTTAGATAGCCTCAGAAGTTCCGTGATGTTTTCCGTGGATGATGCTGTTGTGTAGACGCGACGCTAGAAAATTGCAGCGAAATACAGAAGACTCACAGAGGATCGACACCTGGTGTGGGGAGTGGCAATTGAATCCTCAACATAAACAAATATAACGTATCGTGAACACATACTTTTTGATTACAAAATTGCAGAAAAATCTCTGGATGTAGTTATTTCGATAAAATATCAAGGACTATGAACATGGAGCGATTTTAAGTGGAACGAACACCGAAAATTAATCGCGAGTAAAGTAGATGCCAGACTGAGATTCATCGGAAAAATCCTCAGAAAATGTAGTCCATCAACAAAGGTAGTAGCTTACAAAACACTCATTCCAACAATACTGGAATATTGGTCATCAGTATAAGATCCGTGCCAGGTACGGCTGACAGAGGAAGTCGAGGAGGTCCTAAGAAGAGCAGCACGTTTCCTCACAGGTTCATTAGTAAGAGCGAAAGCATCACGGAGATGCTCCGCTAACACCACTGTCAGACATTGGAAGAGAGACGTTCTGCATCACATTATGGTCTGGTACATAAACCTTGCTAAATCACCACGAAGACAAAATTACGGAGAGCCGGGCCCACAATGAGGCTTATCAGCAATCGGTCTTCCCGCGGGCCATACACGAGTGGAGCAGAAAAAGAGGAAAGTGACACTGATAAATAAACCATCCTCCTCTAAACATCCAAGATGGCTTGCGGAGTGTAGGTGCACATGTAGTCGAAAAGTCTCTAATATTTTGAGAGATGATACTATTCATCCCTCCGTCAGCAGGGTCAAAACAGGGTTTCGATTTTTTCTCTGTCACACTGCTGTACATACAGCACACTTTGAACATCAAATAGTTTGCAGTAAGTTGTGTATTTCGATTTGTGGTTTAACGTGATTTCTTTCCTGTTAGTGGGGTTCTTGTGGAATAAGTAACTCACAAATGGGTTTGCTTCGACAGAAGTCTTCCCATTTCTGATTGCTGATATTGTGCTAGTCGTACGTAATAATGGTTCATTACATTTTCATCTTCCTTTACACGATTTGTTAGCTGTAGAAGCCAGCTACTCTGCTGGTGATATTGCTGATACGATTATCTGCGCGTGGAATTAGCCTGATAGGCACTGTCATGTAGGTTCTGAATTGTCTACGTATCAGACAACCAATTTTCCAGCACCTCGTGGACAGTCTCCGTTCTTTAGCAGCCAAAAGCCAAACAGATAGACATCAGATAAACAGTGTAAGACTTCGCTCATTTTACATATCTGAAGTGAAGGAATATACATTACGTTTATTGATTTTTTAAATTTATATATTATTATTATTATTATTTTTTTTTTCTCTTCTGATTTGATGCAATCCACAACAAATTACTCTCTGGAGAACTTCCTCATTCCTTACCTTATTGGCCCACCTAATTTTCGACGTTCTTCTGTAGCGCCACATCTAATATGCTACGATTCTCTTTTGTTTCGGTTCTCCCCCAGTTCATGTTTCACTACTATACAATGCTGTTCTCCAAACATACATTCTCAAAAACTGCTTCCACCATTAAGCCATATATTTGATGCTATTGTAGTTGTCTTCCCCAAGAAGAACATTCCTGCTAGTGCTACACTGCTCTTCATATCATCACTGTACCATCTGTCAAGGTTTTTTTGATATCTAGATTGCGGAACTGGTTCAAATGGCTCTGAGCACTATGGGACTCAACTGCTGTGGTCATCAGTCCCCTAGAACTTAGAACTACTTAAACCTAACTAACCTAAGGACATCACACACATCCATGCCCGAGGCAGGATTCGAACCTGCGACCGTAGCAGTCGCACGGCTCCGGACTGCGCGCCTAGAACCGCGAGACCACCGCGGCCGGCAGATTGCGGAACTGTTTAACATCATATACTATTTGATTTACAATTCTGGTGTTGAGTTTCTCGTTCTTTTCTTTTCTTGTACTTCCCATTACTTCCTTCCTTCCTTCCTTCCTTCCTCAGATTACTCGGAACCCATATTCTCTACTAATTAGACTGTTTATTGCACTCAACAGTAGGGGTGAAAGATTACATTACTGACTTACATGCTTTTAAATAATAGGTCTCCATGCCTGGTCTTCCACTCTTACTGTTCCTATTTCGTCCTTCTACACACTGTATATTATCTATCTTTCCCTATAGCTTACACCTGCTTTTCTCAGTATTTCGAACATTTTGCATCATTTGAAAGTGTCGAACGCTTTTCCAGGTCGACAAATCCTATAACAGGTCTTGATTTTTCTTCAGTCTTCTTGACAGTATCGGTCGCATGGTCAGTAACGCCTCTTTGGTTCCTATACATTTTCTAAAATCAAAATGTTCATCATCTAACATATCCTCAATTTTCTTTTACATTGTTCTGTGTATTATTCTTGTCAGGAATTTTTATGCATGAGCTGTTAAGCTGAACGTGCGATAATTCGCTCACTTGTCGGCTTTCGTATTCTTGGGAACTGTATGGATGATGTTTTTTCAAAAGTCAGACGGTACATCGTCAGTCTCATGCAGTCTACAAATAAACGTGAATAGCCTTTTTGTAGCCACTTCTCTCAATGACTTTATTAAACCAGATGAAATATTATCTATCTGGTCTGCCTTATTTGATCTTAATTCTTTCAGAACTCTTTTAAATCTGATTCTAATACTGGATCCCCTATCTCTTCCCTGTCGAATCATGTTTCATCTTCTATAACGTCATCAAACTATTGCTCCCCCTCAAAGAGGGCTTCTACGTGCAATGTCTTCTTTTTCACCTATCCACTCTCTCCTCAGCATTTAACGGCGAAATTCCCACTGCACTCTTAACGCCACTTCCCCTGCATTTCATTCACCGAATGGTGTTTTGACATCTCTATATGCTGAGTCAGACATTCCGATAATCATTTCTTTCTCGATTTCTTCACATTTTTTCATGCAGACATTTCACCTTACCTTCCCTGACCAGCTGTTTATTTCATTCCTAAGTGACGTGTATTTCTGTATTCCTTAATTTCCGTGACCACAATTTTACTTTCATCTTTCGTCGATCTATTGAATTATTAGTTTCCTTCCACGTCTGTTTGTCTTTCCAGCCTCTATGATTGCCCTTTTTAGAGGTGTCCATTCCTCTTCAACTGAGCTATTCATCTATAGCATGAGAGAACTTCAAGCGTATCTTCTCATTGTTTAGTATTTCCGTATCCCATGTGTTTGCGCAGTGATTCTTCTTGAGTAGTCTCTTAAACTTTAGCCTACTCCTCATCATCACTAAGTTGTGATCTGAGTCTATATCTGCTCCTGGGTGCACCTTACTACCCAATATCTGATCTCAGAATCTCTGTCTGACCACAATGCAATCAACCGATCTATTCCTAGTAGATCTTTTTCTCTTGTGATTCTTGAACACAGTAATCGCTATTACTAGCTGAAATCTATTGCAGAACTCAGTTAGGATTTCCCCTCTCTCATTTCTACTACAAAGCACATATTCTCTCGTGATCGTTTCTCTCATTTCTGCCGGCCGCTGTGGCCGAGGGGTTCTAGGCACTTCGCCCGCATCTCGTGGTCGTGCGGTAGCGTTCTCGCTTCCCACGCCCGCGTTCCCGGGTTCGATTCCCGGCGGGGTCAGGGATTTTCTCTGCCTCGTGATGGCTGGGTGTTGTGTGCTGTCCTTAGGTTAGTTAGGTTTAAGTAGTTCTAAGTTCTAGGGGACTTATGACCACAGCAGTTGAGTCCCATAGTGCTCAGAGCCATTTGAACCATTTTTTCTAGGCACTTCAGTCCAGAACCGCGCTGCTGCTACGGTCGCAGGTACAAATTCTGCCTCGCGCATAGATGTGTTTGATGTCCTTAGGTTAGTTAGGTTTAAGTAATTCTAAGTCTAGGGGACTGATGACCTCAGATGTTAAGTCCTATAGTGCTTGGAGCCATTTGAATTTTTTTTCTCTCATTTCCATTACCACGTCCATATTCTCCCGTAATCGTTTCTTCTACTCTTTCCCCTAAAACTGCATCCCAGTTCCACATGACTATTAGATTTTTATCGCCGTTTACGAACTGCATTATCCGTTCAATATTCTCATACACTTTCTCTATCTCTTCACCTCCAGTTTGCGACGGCGGCATTTATATCTGCACTATTGTTCTCGGTGTTGGTTTGGTGTCGATTTTGATGAGAAAAAGGTTTTTCTGCTGCTTTACCCCGTACTCATCAGACTAGAAATCCTTGTCTTTCCATTTCGCTAGCTTTTGCCTTTGTAAATTAGATAGCTTCCGTACCATTTCAAACTTTTGACATTCGACACTAGGTATAGTGGATAAAAATTCTGCAACGTGTGCGTCGGATTTCAGAAGCGAAATTGGTGAATCATCCTTTTCTCTGAGAGTTGCTCAATGAACCGTTGCAGTTGTCTAGGGAATGTTGGGTTCCTTATGCTGGAAGAAGGAAGGATACATTGCCATGAACAGATGTCACACTCAATATTTCCCATGAACAATTGTAATGGACGGACGTGATTTGAGCCCCTCCTTTGAAGAAGTATTCAAATCTCCGGAACGATACGTTTCTGGATCCATATTTATTTGACCACCTTTTCTTGTTTCGGTGATTACTACCAATCTCACAAAAATTGGTTCGTCTTCAACACCTTTATATATATGTTAGGAACGTCTTTCGAGGTAGTCAGGTTCACTTATCAGGTGATGACGGGTTATCCGAGGTTTGTGAAATCACGCATCAATGAATAGAGATACCTGTTGGTATCCGAACACTGAATAAATTTTCATATTCCAAAATCACTAAAATCTTTTATCCATATACACGACCAGTTTCGGTTATCCTCTGTTGCCACCTTCGAATCTATCTTTACATCACACAGTGACGTAACCATACATCCGAGAGACCGGCCGAAAAGTTCGTCTACATGAAAAAATGATTTTAGTAATCTTGACAGTTGAACATTAATTTAGCGTTCCCAATAGGTGAGATCGCCTTAACGCTGATAATGTCAGAATTGTATAACAATTGGTATCCATTACTTTTCTGTAAACTTTATGAATCAGGTCTCCCTTGGATGTCATGTATGTTTTGAGCTCCAAATAGAACGTGAGTTAATGAAAAGGCGGCTATGGCATGTTTGCCATCTGTAGAATATCATTACACTCAGTAAAGCATATCATTACACTCGGTTAGTCAACTTCGGTACGAGCGAGGACAGTAATCTTTATTTGTGATTTCAAACAAATTTTGCAAAGTTAATTAAGGACACTCACTTGAGTTAATTTTTCACTTGTTGACTCTAGCCTCGTTGATCTTACTTAACGATCTTTGCGTGGAAAAACTCTTTGATATTCAAGGACGTAAAAATTCTTGGAAAAATTTTGCATACGTAAATGGCCTAACTACCTTTTCTTCTTGAGAATAGTATATTGAACGGCCAAAAGCTCCTTTTTATACTTTGAGTATTGTAGTGGCTCTACAGTTTGCGGGAGAATAAAGTAGACTGTGCGGTAATCCCTTCTTTTACCCGAATTGTGAATTAAATCCCTCCCCTCTCGAGCTCGATCCAGTACCTTTTCATTAGTCACTCCATTATACTGTTGACTGCTATACAGCAGCAAGACATACCGAAATCATCTGTTCTCTTCACGTCTGTAATGTTTAAAGACCACGTTACACTTCCATGCATGACTAAACTCATAACAAATATTTTCAGAAAAGGCTTCCTATAACTCAGGCCTACATTCGAAGATCACGAATATTACTCTTTCGCGAAAGCTGTTCTTGCAGTTTCGATGTACTAGCAGTACGTGGAATACGATTGTGGCCTTTTAAGTTGATAAAGATTGATATGTGACATTACAGACGTTTTAAAAATTGTCAGTTTTTATTCTGACCGAAATAGGTTGTTGTTCCGATACATAGGTTATGTGCATAGTATGGCTGAGCAGGATCATCGCGTGACTTACCGCGAGAGAGAGAGATATCCTTAGGCATTTGGAATACTGGAGTATATTCGATTTTGTATGAAAATTTAGATATATGAAATTTATCTTCCCAACGGATTCCGCACAGTTTGTCTGAAACGAAAGGACAGGTTCGTGCCATTTCATTTAAGGAAATGCTGCAAAATTTCTTATACTACATTGCAACAACTTAACGATCTTTGCATGGAAAAACTCTTTGATATTCAAGGACGTAAATATTCTTGGAAAAATTTTGCATACGTAAATGTGCTAGTGAGAGATGCCTTTAATACTGATGTTTATATAACTATATTAATGGGACCCTCTATATCTAACATATGTAAATCGCCACCCACCAAAACAATGACAGAGAAGTTCATTCCAGTACGAAATTAAAGAAGGATTACTATCAACTCTGTTTATTACACATAAATGCAAATGACAACAAGAAGGTAATTCTTTGGCAAACCAGGAACGTTATTAAAATGAACACGTATCCTGACAAAACATTTATGTTTACGACTTTGGACCTTGATTGTCAGAGACTTTTGTATAAAGATAGAGAACATTACAGAACGGTATGCATTAGCATGTGTTGCCGGAGTTGAAAGCATGTCATCAAAATGGAGATGTAAATTGTGGAACATCGTAAAAAGTGATTTACCTTCAAATGGCTCTGAGCACTATGGGACTTACCATATGAGGTCATCAGTCCCCTAGAACTCACAACTACTTAAACCTAACTAACCTAAGGACATCACATACATCCATGCCCGAGGCAGGATTCGAACCTGCGACCGTAGGTAGCTGTTTTTATGTTTCGTTAAACATACTGCTTGTGGGGACTGAGTGCAGTGTTCGCGTCTTACAGTTTTCAAAGATGCCATAAAGTTTTCTTTCTCCATTTCAATGTCTGATATTTTGTCTTAACATCCCATGTATTTCAATGAATTCGGACTGCCTGCGTTTCAGTCTCTAATGGCCACTCCTCCGGGGCTCTGCCAAAAATGACACACCTCCCCCGACAACACACAGTCTCTGTTGTCCCAGCGAAGTCTCATGACATTATCTGCAATGTGACGCCGGCCTCTGTGACCGAGCGGTTCTAGGCGCTTCAGTCGTGAACCGCGCGACCGCTACGGTCGCAGTTTCGAATCCTGCCTCGTGCTTGGATGTGTGTGATGTCCTTATGTTGGTTAGATTTAAGTAGTTCCAAGTTCTAGGAGACTGATGACCTCAGATGTTTAGTCACATAGTGCTCAGAGCCATTTGCAACGTGACTTTGTGGCGTCCAACGCCTAGATAGTTTCTTTCAAAGCACTGTCCGACCATCTGGTGGGTTCTATGCATGTGCGAGGTTGGCCTTCGGTGAATTCTAGTGAGGGCAGCGTCCCGTGCTGGTTTTATGACCCATGATAAGTACACTTACGTGCAACAATGTGCAACTTACTTTCAAAGAGGCTTCTTACGGATGCGTACATGCAGTTCAATATAGGAAATTACAGTCTACATTATTTAAATACTGGAAATCACTGGTACTGATTTATATTTCTTTTGTCGATATAATTTAATTTATCCTCATTTGATATGACTTTTCCATTCGAGTTTTACATCACTTACGAGACAGTTTGGGAAAAATGGTCGCGCAACAGTTGTACTGCACGTGAAGCGACTATAGCGTTACAGGATCAATAAACGGTTAATAGTGAAATGCATACAACAATTTTTACAACACGAGTCATCATTGAAATCAGAAAAAACAGCTAAAACGCTGTATCACTTCTCATCATTACAATACCAACTTGCACGAACCACGCAGGACAACTGATGATTTAAAGGAGAAAATGGTGTAATTAATGCTTCATTGCCCGTAATCACCTGATTTATTGCGTAACGACTTCTTTCTTTCCCTTACATAAGAGTGGAAAAAATGTTTGCATAGTTGCTTAGAATTCAAGGAAAAATGCATAAATACCAGAATATTTGGAGAATCAATAACACTATTTACGACAGCAAAAAATTGTTTCGTTGTTTTTACAAAAGTTTAAAAGGTAACCCTCGTAACTCATTATTATTTATTGCGAAAGACTTTTAATCGGACGGAGCGAGTAAAGAAGAAAATGAATTATGTCAGATGCTGTGCAAACAATGGATAGCGGCGTGTGGGCAGAGGCCGGTAGAAACCGTGTCGCCAGATTTTGCAAGTGCTTAGATGCATATATTTTTTAATGAGGTGAACAGCCTGCATCACGCCGAAATTCCACCGACGAAATGGCCATGGGACTTAAGCAGGGCCGCAGGAAAATTGTCCTTCCTGTCTTGTGCACCTAGAACAGAGTCCACCAGAAAGAGAAGGCAACGAATCACAGTCTCACATTTAAATTTTGTAAGTCCTACGTGGTATAAAGGACTATTAAAAGTATAATTAAAATAATTAAGCCCTATAGGGAAATAGGGTCTAGTTCCCACTATGCTGTCAGGAGGAATTAATTATATTTCCAAGCGGCAGATACCATAAAATTATGTTAAAAGATAAAAGTAACGTGGAAGAAGGTTTCGGCGTCTGCTTGGGTGGCACAAACACTCACTGTCTGGACTGTCACCGAGTGGCAGACGCCAAAGACTTCTGCATCGACATTAGTGAGCAAGTGGACAGGTTTGGGCACAGTGATGCATAACACTGGGAAGATGTTGTACAGGGTGAGCCTGGAGTCTTTTTACAAGTTTCAATATTTATTTTACAATATCTACCGAGCGTGCAAACTTGTGCTTTGTCACAAATGAAAGAATGAATCATCAACCTCTTGTCACTATGTCAATAAACTTCAACATATGTGCCGTTTGTTGTTCGAAGAACATCGAATCGATTTTGATTTCACGCTGTACATTTGGCAATATTTCACGTGTATCACCAGCAACAATGTATTTTATCCTTCCTCTTTGTCCGCAGCTCGTGGTCGTGCGGTAGCGTTCTAGCTTCCCGCGCCCGGGTTCCCGGGTTAGATTCCCGGCGGGGTCAGGTATTTTCTCTGCCTCATGATGACTGGGTGTTGTGTGATGTCCTTAGGTTAGTTGGGTTTAAGTAGTCCTAAGTTCCAGGGGACTGATGACCATAGATGATAAGTCCCATAGTGCTCAGAGCCATTTGAACCATTTCCAGATCCTGTAATTGTGTAGCATAAATCTGGTCCTTTATGTAGCCACATAGAAAGAAAGCTAAAGGCGTTACGTTTGATGATCTTGCAGGCCAGGCTGTGGGAACATCACGCCCAATTCACCTGTCGGGAAATGTTTCACTACGAAAATTTCTAGCATGCAATCTCCAGTGCAATTGTGAACCATCTTGTTAAAATCGTATGAAGCTGCCAGAATTCCAGTTGTGGTTCCGCGAACTGTTCTCGTATATCCAGACAGATGTTAGCTGCAACAGATTTTTCGAGAAAAAACCGCAGCACACATTCATCTAAGGGAAACCCCAAACGTAATATAAGGCAACGTGTGTACTTTCCGATCCACTTATCCACACATTGTGCTTGTTAACTTTATTTCATATGAAGAAATCAGTCATGTCCGAAACACAAATTCGCTGAAGGTACTCATTGCTGCTGTCGATTGGTGCCAGTATCTCTGTCACAAAAACTTATCAACAAGACCGATAATCTGGTTATAACGAGTCTTAACTGGACCTTATCTGCATGCAAGTATAATCTGTTGTTGATACCTGCTGGTGACCTTGGCATTTTTTACATGCTATGCGCAGAGTGTCAGGTCTACCCTTTGGGTGACAAGTCATAGAGGTGAATCTTCAGGTTGGGAACAGTTATACAGAAGCATCACATACCAGATCTCGGTCTGCTGGATTCCACAGGGTACGGAATCAGCACGCACTAGCACAACACACTAACAGCATTCCTATAGATACGTAAGCGACACCATGCTCTACCTAATATGTTCAAAAACGCCATATATAGAAAGGGCTCATATCTCGGTTCTGTTGGTGATCAGAAAAGTACGGTCTAGTGTTTTACTTAGTCATTGGGCTAGGGACAGTTTGTATACCCCACAGAAGGATCGTCTTACAATAACTATCCTACAATGCAGGCTCAAGGTTTGAAAATTAATTACTTCCTCGAGCTTAGACAAATGGAGCCAGTCAGTTGGTTCTTTTTGCATTATACACTGTGCACCTTAAGAGATTTACGGAGACACTATTTGGTACGTGGGCGATTCTTGAGAAACCCGAAAAGTCATGTTTTTTGTGTAGCAAAACCGAGCCGCCGATTCTAAGACATCTACACAGTGCAAGTGGCTGAAGTTTTAACGTGTCCCTGAAATCACGTTCCCCAAAAACCTTGCATTTTTTTATATCTTTATCCGTATCGGAGATAGAGAGGTTCAACGTTGCCCTATTTGCACACGTAAAATACGTCCGTAATATAAGATGCGAGGCGAAAGCTTTGTTTATAAAGTGACGTAGCACTGGGAAATATGTTGCAAAGTGTCTGCATTATCATCAGAGGGTTTCTGGAATCCCAATTCTGTAGAACTGAAGCGCATGCAAAATTTTTGAGAGCGTATAAGCCGGTGTGAAGTGTAAACTTAGTTTTGCGTTATTTCAGTTTCACGTCTACAAACTATAAAAATTGTACTTACCCGTGAATTTCTTTCCATGTGACATGCCTTCGTGGCAGGAAAAGGACACCAAAGGGCAAATGCTCCTATCGGAGCACAAAACAAGTTGAAAGCCCACCTGTCTAAAAGGTCGACTGAAAAGTGGGGCACCTGTACACAGTTTCCTCAAAAGTCTGGCATATGACCATATTCGGTCTTTTTATGCAGAGAGAGAGAGAGAGAGAGAGAGAGAGAGAGAGAGGAGGCAGTGGCAGTGGGAAAAAGACAGCAAGTAATAAATACTGGAAGATAGTAGACTGTCTTTGTGCTTTACGAAGTGCGGGGGGAAGAGAGGGTTCAAAATGGTTCAAATGGCTCTGAGCACTGCGACTTAACTTCTGAGGTCATCAGTCGCCTAGAACTTAGAACTAATTAAACCTAACTAACCTAAGGAAGTCTCCAGAATGAGATTGTCACTTTGCAGCGGAGTGTGCGCTGATATGAAACTTCCTGGCAGATTAAAACTGTGCGCCCGACCGAGACTCGAACTCGGGACCTTTGCCTTTCGCGGGCAAGTGCTCTACCATCTGAGCTACCGAAGCACGACTCACGCCCGGTCTCACAGCTCTACTTCTGCCAGTGTCTCGTCTCCTAACTTCCAAACTTTACAGAAGCTCTCCTGCGAATCTTGCAGAACTAGCACTCCTGAAAGAAAGGATACTGTGGAGACATGGCTTAGCCACAGCCTGGGGGACGTTTCCAGAATGAGATTTTCACTCTGCAGCGGAGTGCTAGTTCTGCAGGAGTGCTAGTTCTGCAAGGTTCGCAGGAAAGCTTCTGTAAAGTTTGGAAGGTAGGAGACGAGACACTGGCAGAAGTAAAGCTGTGAGACCGGGCGTGAGTCGTGCTTCGGTAGCTCAGATGGTAGAGCACTTGCCCGCGAAAGGCAAAGGTCCCTAGTTCGAGTCTCGGTCGGGCACACAGTTTTAATCTGCCAGGAAGTTTCATAACCTAAGGAAATCACACACACCCATGCCCGAGGCAGGATTCGAACCTGCGACCGTAGCGGTCGCTCGGTTCCAGACTGTTGCGCCCAGAACCGCACGGCCACTCCGGCCGGCGAAGAGAGGGACACAGTGGAACATAGTTGACAGTGACAACTGCTAGGAAAGGAGTGAAGGTGAGTAAACACTGCTAGAAAAAGAGTGAAGGACAGTGCCTATTGGAGCGGGATAAAGAGAAGGGGAATGCGAACGTGAAAGTGGGCGAGAGCCAGTGATAATGAGAGGCAGTCTACGACAATGACAAAAGGAGGAAGAGAGAGATAGTGAGAGGAGACAAAAGCAATGGGAGAGATGAATGATATAGTACTAATAAGAGAGAGGAAGAGGGAGACAGCGGCATTGAGAGGAGACTCTAGTAGTAAGACAGAATGATGGAGACATGGCTATGAGACAAGAGACAGTGAGAGAGAGACACATGAAGAGATACTGACAATCGGTTGCGCCGATTGTGTAAGTGAAAATGGTCAAAAGGGAGTGGATAGGTATGACCTACTGAGCACAGTGAACTAGTGCTTGCGAGAGACTTAGGGGAGCTTGTGGAAGTGAGAGGCGCGTTGCAAGTAAAAAAGAAAATGCGAATAAGTTCGCATGGCAGATTTTGGGGGAAAAATTTTTAAACGTGCTGAGGAAGGTAGAGTGTGGCAGCTGGCACCCCACTTTTCAGTCTCTGAAAACAGGAACGTAATAGCCTTTTTTGTGCTCCGATGAGAGCATTTTTCCGATGATCCTTTGAATGCTACAACCAACTTACACCAGCGCAGAGTGCACTGTATGATACAGCGTGAACTACTTGTTTGCACGTCATGCGCTAGCTCACCTATTACACTTGTCATCCCAGTGAATTGTGTGCAGCTAGCGAGATATGGCGGTGGCTCGCATACGAAGGCCTGCCTCCGGCGGACCACCCACCATTTCTCTGTGTTAAGGGTGAAGGGAGGCGGGCGCTGGGAGAGTGTCGCTATATTGGCGCCCCGACGCGCCGCTTTATCCGCGCCTATCGCCGCCGCGAGTGTCCCCTCACTCTGGGAGAGAGGCGGCGCTTTCAGCGCGGGGGCGGATGCCGACAGAAAGCTTCCGGAACGTCGCAGCTCGACCCAGGCAGCCGCGATTTCGGAGCCGTCCTTCCGCCTGCAGCCCCCAGGGCTGAGGAAGCGCCAGCTTCGCCGAGGGGTGACGAGGACAGTCGCGTCGCTCCCCTCGCAAGTCTCCCCCAACGTCGCGTAAATGTTTTGTAAAAGTTTCCAACCTTTTTTGCCCTCTTCCTCCAAGAAGCACGGGAACCGGAACCGACAACGACGCATTTCTGCCGTCAGAAGTCCACTAGAACTTCGCTCAAGAAGTCTGTTGCGATGACAAATCTCACTCCTTTGCACTGACTCTGTTCTACAGCGCCCTGGGAATCCGCTAACGAGAAAAGAAAGCGAGCCAGATTTCTAGCCAATATTCATGAAGCGCAACGAATACAAAAGTTAGTTTTTTATGTCGGCTGGCTCATAAACGCTGATCAGCCAGAAAATTATGACCACCGTCCAACTATCGATGTAAACCCGCCCAGGCAGTAGCAAAGTCACCTGGCGAGAAATTACTGCTAGTTAGACATAAGCACGGTGCATGTAGTATCAGTAAGCTGTCCGTATGAGGAAGGGGAGGCGAGCGATCGTTCTGAGACTGACGGAGTGCATATTGTGATGGCTCGGACGCTCGGCTCCTGAATTTCGGAAACTGCATGATTTGTCGGCTGTTCGATGAATGCTATGGTGAGTGCCTACCACACGTGAACAAACTAAGGTGAAACCACGACCAGATGTCGTGACGTTGGGCAGCCACCCCTCATAACAGATGTCGGACGTCGTAGGCAGACTGGTAAAAAAGGATAGGCGGAAAACTGCGGGGGACCTAATTTCAGTCCAACGCACTACTTTCCGGGCGAGAAGGGGAACCGGTCCCCGGCACGAATCGACCCGGCAGATTAGTGTCGAGGTCCGGTGTGCCGGACAGTCTGTGGATGGTTCATAAGGCGGTTTTCCATCTGCCTCGGTGAATGCGGGCAGGTTTCCCTTATTCAGCCTCAGTTACACTATGTAGGCGATTGCTGCGCAAACACTGTCTCCAAGTACGCGTAAACCACAGTTACTCTACTACGCAAACATTGGGGTTACACTCGTCTGGTGTGAGTCGTTTCCGAGGGGGTCCACTGGGGCTGAACGGCACAATTACCCTGGGCTCAGTGTGGGGCGGCGGTGGGGTGAGTGGACTGCTGTAGCCTGATGTGGGGTCGTGAACTACTGAGGGCTACGGCGGGGACGAAACCTCTTCGTCCTTCCTAGGTCTCCAGTTACTGTCGGCACTGGACGTTGGCACTGTGGCAGAGCGTTGCATGGTCTGGTGAATCCCGATACCTTCTTCATCGTGTCGATGACAGGGCGCGAATACGTCGTCTTCCGGGGGAACAGTTCCTTCACAACTGTACCAGCGGAGTTTCTGCAAGGCACGTTGACGGCCAAGGAGTATCGCACACTGGTTGCAGACCGTGTACACCCCTTCACGAAGATTAAGTTCCAGATTGCATTGACCTTTTTTAGCAAGGTAACGTGCCCCGTCACAAGGCCAGGAGTAGGATGGGATGGTTCGAGGAGCACAACGACAAGTTACAGTTGACGTGATGGCCTTCCAACTCGCCTAATCCGAAGCTACTCGAACACATCTAGGATGTGATTGAACTTGGTGTCAGAGGTCATCACCCCCCCCTCCCCGCCATTTACTGGAATCAGGTTACTTGTGTGTGCAAATGCGATGCCAACTCGCTTCAGCCTCCTACCAAAGTCTCACTGCCTCCATTCCATGACATGTAGCTGCTGTTATCCGTGCCAAAGGTGGACACACCGTCTGTTAGGTAGGTGGCTATGAATTTGTGGCTGATCAGTGTGTATCTGATACTTGAGTAAGATTCAAGAAGAGTGTAGTATCACGATTTGATACGAGCCCTCAGCTGCTTTAAGTTCGTAACGGAATGGCAAATTTCCATCTGAGGCCAACAGTGGTCGCATGGGGTTTGCTCGACTCAATGGTGGACACCCACTGAGACACTATTTCCGGCGAATTTGGTCTACAAGCGCCCTCTGTCACCCAAATGTATGACGGCCGGCGGTAACCATTCGCTTAGTCACACTTGGAGACTCTTCGCTGAGGGACGCCACTTTGACGATACCCAATATCTCTGCCAAGTTGACATTGACAGCTGGATGCTTTAGTTGTAATGAATCTTCATACGATTGGAGAAATATAAGTAAATCTTCCGTTTACTGTTTTAACTTGTTGGTTAATCGTTTCTCCTCTTGTTCAGCTTTCCCACAACGACAGTTGCCACACTACTCTGTAGCTCGTTTTTCCTTACTATTGTGTACGATATCGTACTCTACAAACCAAACCCAAATCGTGGCTTAATTTTGGCCAAAATCCCCACCCCCTCCACGTTGGAGCGCTACAACAGATTGGATGCAACTGTTTTCCTTGCCTATTTATTCTGGTCGGTCGACATTTCCGATACCCACATTGTACATATCCTGGAAAAACCCCGTCTTTCAACACAATGCCTTTATCGATGCATAGGTGATGACATAATTCATCTGATTTTACATGGTTGTTGTCACTGAGAATTTGGTCGATACTGTGGATGTTGTGTGAATTGTACAGCTATAGCTGATCCCTCCACGTTGCATCAGCCAACACTGTTTGCCCTTCAGTTCCTCTACAATGGCGCGCCAATCGTGTAAGAGTGCTGAAGTTCGCCATGACATCTCCGTAGACCTTCTTCAGCCTTCCATGGGCTTTTGACCTTATACAGTAAGGAATTTAACCGCAGAACGCCATAAGTACACCAATGTCAGCAATTTTCTGAACTTGTACAGTGCCGCCATCTTTTCACGTACGACATTGTTACGGGAGTGGGCTATAAAATAGGTTTTGAGGATGTGCACCAAATTCGTGATTACCACATTAACAGCTTAATGTAGGAGAAAAATGCTGAGGGTTTACTTTCAGACTAACCTCGTATGTAGGACCATCCCATAAACGAACATACACAGAATGATTCATCAGTTCTTACCGGTGTTTTACTCAGAGCGCAATTCTACATCTATGTGTCAAAATCCACGCACGAGGTTTTCATATTCTCTCGATCGCTATGCACAAACTACTAGCCTTACAGAAAAATGAACTGAACCTCTCTGTAGGAAATAGAATGCAGTAAAATTTTGTACTGGTATACGTTTCGCTACAGCAGTACTGTCCGAGTTATTCACAAATAACGTACCTAAATGACCTTCAAATGCTCATCTACTCCTTCACTCAAACCCCAACGTTTAGGATATCTATTATGTTGCTCATCCTATTGCCTCCTACCACTGTACAAAAATTTGGGACTCAACGAATTATTTCCTATATTCTATCAATTTTTTGTCTTCGTTGACAGCCGTTACTATGCGATCGGCTTAGTCGACCACTTGTAAAATCTATGTTTGTGTAAATTTTATCTATCAGTTTCGTTAGGTTAGGTTAGTGTTGTTTAACGTCCCGTCGAGAACGAGGTCATTAGAGACGGAGCGCAAGCTCGGGTTAGGGAAGGATGGGGAAGGAAATCGGCTGTGCCCTTTCAAAGGAACCATCCCGGCATTTGCTTGAAACGATTTAGGGAAATCACGGAAAACCTAAATCAGGATGGCTGGAGACGGGATGAACCGTCGTCCTCCCGAATGCGAGTCCAGTGTGCTAACCACTGCGCCACCTCGCTCGGTATCAGTTTCGTGAATTATAATATTTAAAGTAAAGACTTATATCGTTGTGTTCGTCAGGCCTTCTCACAACGAAATTTTTCTCATTAGGATTAAGTTTGGATCGAATATTCAACATAATTAATTTTAGCTTAACTTTCACGAAAGTCATTATTGTTTCATTGCCCCTACGAACACGTTAGTCATAATAATATTAATGAAATAGCCGACTGGTGGCGTAATAGCTGAAACATAGAGGCCAGATAATCGGGAATGTGTAGTCGGATATTTTTGTGCAGTGGCTGGAAGGAATGCCACGAACAATGTACTAGAAATCCAGACTGGCGAGGGATGAGAGTAGGACTACGTTCGATGGTAACTTTGGCACGTTTTTCTTTAATAACTCGAGAACAGTGGCCTGCAGCGAAAACGTATAGCAGTACATAATTTAATTACATTAGATTTTCTATAATAAATCTTATTCATTTTTCTGTAATCTAATAGTTTGCGCGTAGCGAACGAGAAAATATGAACATTTCGCATGAGGTTTTTGAAGGCCAGACATAGAATTGCGGATTGCATAAAATTACATGGGCATGGACAGGCTAATAATGGTGTAACAGTCATGGGGAATTGCAGTGTGGCTGCGGGGAGGGATTAGAAGAAAGTGTTACTGGAGAATATAGGCTTGGTACTATGAGCGAGAGAGTAGGAAGACTGAGTAGTAGAGAGTACTCCCTTCAAGAATCACGGGGAGAGGAGGTACATCTGGAAAACGCCTGGAGGTACGGAATGATTTCAATCTGATTACATCACAGGCAAGCAGAGATTCAGAAATCAGACACTAGATTGTATGACGTACCCAGATACAGACTTAAGTCACAATTCAGTAGTGATGAAAAGTAGGCTGAAGTTTTAAGAGACTAGTCAGGAAGGAAACTACAAAGAAGGGACTGCTGTTATACTAAGGAATATAAGGACATGCTAGAGGTTCTCTGAGGCTGTAGATACTGTGATAAGGAACAGCTCAGTAGGCAGTTTAGTTGAAGAAGAATGGACATCTCTAAAAACGGTAATCACAGAAAGTGAAACAAGGAAGGTAACTGCTAAGAACGCATGGGTAGCAGATGGAATACTTCAGCTGATGAACGAAAGAAGGAAGTACAAAAATATTCAGGGAATTTCAGTAATACAGAAGCACGAGTTACTCAGGAAAGAAATAAAGAGGAAGTCCATGGGATATAAGACAAAATAGCTCTATGAAAAATTTGCGAAGACCGAAAAATAAATGATTATTGGGTGTACTGACTCAGCATGTAGAAAAGTAAATACAACCATCAGTGAGATTGAAAGCAAGGACGGCAACATTAAGTGTGTAGTGAGAGTTCCACCGTTAACACTATTAACTACGGGCAAGAGACCAGTCAAAATACTACATTCAAGGCCTCTACGATGAGGGAAGCTTGGCCGATGACGTGATAGAAGAAGGAACAGGAGTCGACACGGAAGAGCTAGAAGATCTGGTATTAGAATTTAAAAGAGCTTTTGAAACTTAGTGTCAAATAGGGCACAAGGAAAGGATACCATTCTATCGGAATTTCTCAAATCACTGGGGAATGTGGCTGCAAAACGACCATTCACGTTGGCATGTAGAATGCATGAGACTGTCTACATACCATTTGAATTACGGATAGAGAACATCCACACAATGTCTAAGACTGCAGTATGCACAAACGTCAAGAGGGAACAATAAGAGTGCAAGAACCAGAACGCAGTAAAAAGTAGCTAAAACAGAGATATATTATTTCGCCCCTGCTGTTCAATCTATACACCGAAGATGCAATAATGGATGTAAGAGAAAGATTCAAGGGTGGAATTAAAATTCAAGGTGAGAGGATATCAGTGATCAGACTCGATGACATTGCTATCCTCAGTGAAAGTGAAGAGGATTTACAAGAGCTGGTGAATGGAACAAACAGCTTGAGGAGTACAGAATATGGATTGAAAGCAAGTCGTAGAAAGGACAAACGTAACGAGAAGTAGCAGAAATGAGAACAGCAAAACACTTAACATCCGGATTGATGATCACGAAGGAGATTAAATTAAGGAACTCTGCTCCCGAAGCAACAAAATAACACATGGCGGACGGAGCAAGGAAGAAATATAAAGCAGCCTAGCACTGGCAAAGAAGGCATTCGTAGGCAAAGAAGTCTACAAATATCAAACATAGGCCTTAATTTGAGGAAGAAAATTCCGAGAATGTACGTTTGGAGCACAGCATTGTATGGCAGTGAGAAATGAACTATGGGAAAAGCTGAGCAGAAGAGAATCGACGCGTTGAGATGTGGTGCTACAGCAGAATGTTGAAAATTTGGTAGCCTAATAAGGTAAGGAATGAGGAGGTTCTTCGCAGAATCGGCGAGTAGAGGAGCACGTGGGAAACACTGACAAGAAGAAAGCACAGTATAATATGTCACCTGTTAAGACATCGGGAAATAACTGCCATGGTACTAGAGAGACCGGTGAGAGTAAAAATGATCTAGAAAGACAGAGATAGGGATACATCCAGCAAATAAATTGAGGGCGTAGGTGGCATTTGCTACTCTGATATGAAAAGGTTAGCATGAGAGAGGAATTGGCTTCGGGCTGCACAAAAAAGAAAAAAATGTGGCAGAAGAATCACCCTGTATGCCAGAATTCCTTAGACCTCTCGTTTTTGTGCTTAGCTTCCGCATAAGGCTATCTTTCGGATTTCTCCTTCCGATTAAATAACCCAGATAGTCATGTGGCACTATGTGTCTCCATGTTTGTTGATACTCTGCGGTCTCACCATGGATTTGTTGTCTCTTCGCTTCAGTCTGGAAACACTCGACCGCTACGGTCGAATCCTGCCTCGGGCATGGGTGTGTGTGATGTCCTTAGGTTGGTTAGATTTAAGTAGTTCTGAGTTCTAGGGGACTTATGACCACATCAGTTGAGTCCCATAGTGCTCAGAGCCATTTGAACCATTTTTTGAACCATTATTTGTTGTCTCTTAGTTCCTCTGTCTCTGGTAGAATTAGATGGTAGTACTTTCGTACCTTTTTACACCAATACACCATTTTGAACGGCTGGTCAAGGTCTCTAGAGAACACAGCTGCAAGCTCTGTACTTTGATGACGTGACGAATCTCCCTATTTTGCTACGCCCTGTCTGAGCGTGTTTACACGTTTTGGGCATAGCATGTCATAACGTTATCAGAAAAGAAAAACTTAATACAGAGTATCGTCTCAGGTAGTATGTGTGATAATATTGATGGTCAACTGTCAGGGTTTCGCCGTTACATCAGAATACATGGAGGATATTATGACTTGACTAATACGTAGCTAAACTCAGCTATGCCAGTTTTGGATACAGAGATCGAATCGGTGATGGCGGCGAAACAGAGAGAGGCATAACAGTCGGTGCCAAATCTTTTAATATAAACATGTTTTTTGTAAAAGAGAATATTTGAACGCACGGAACATGACCGAACTGTGCTGGCACGGAGCTGATTTGGGAAAGAGGAAATCACAGCTCGCTGCAGAGGAAACATGATGTTTCACGTGATCGTTGCTATGCACTCACGTTAAAACTGCAAACCTGCTACAATCTCAAAGAGACACGAGTGTATGCAGTGCACAGAATGAATCTCAGTTAGTATTTAGATGGCTTAATGGATGCCATTCAACAAAAAAAGTGTATTATACATTAAGAAAGATTTTATTGAAATTTGGTTTTGAGGTTCGTAGTATTTTACCACAGACATGATTAGAGAAACGTAAGCATACTATGCATGATTCCAGTATTAAAGAACAATGAGCATCTTTGTTGAAAGCATGTTTCGTTGACTTACGTAGTTCCTGTTCGCCTTTGGGTGAATTGCGTGATTTCGTAGAAAGGAAAAGCGGTAACCTAAAAGGTTTTTATGGTTTGGATCAGAACAACAAAAGGATAACCATTATGTAGTATTAAATTTCGTTAAATAGCAACATTCAGTTAATCTATATTTCATCTTCCTACACCCTATTTTAAATGCCACATACCTCGAAACTAAATATGTATTTTACTTGATTATACCACGAACTGATTTGTTCTTCTTTCTAATTACCCTTCACATGATCATTTAGCAATCCATGGTGTAATACTCTAGATAGTGTGGTGTCGCTTTAGATAGTGTGGTGTCGCTTCTGGCTACATCTCATAATTTTGCCTGCCGGAGTGGCCGAGCGGTTCTAGGCGCATCAGTCTGGAACTGCGCGACTGCTACGGTCGCAGGTTCGAATCTTGCCTCGGGCATGGATGTGTGTGATGCCCTTAGGTTAGTTAGGTTTAAGTAGTTCTGAGTTCTAGAAGACTGATGACCTCAGAAGTTAAGTCCCATAGTGCTCAGAGCCAGCCATCTCATAATATTTTCCTTTTCCGTATATTTCTACTCCGTAATCAGAAGCCGGTACATTTTTGAAATCGTATCTCCAACTCCACTGCACACGATTGCCTTCATTGAGTATACTTGACGACTAGCCTCGCCCGTTAGTCATTTTCAGGTTATACACGCACACAAATCAGTATTAGTCATTGGACAGCGATCATAATCAGCACTAAAATCCATCATCAAGAAATTAGATGTCACAGATATTTACAAAAGTATCTTAACTATTATGTGCGCATGTTTCGTATCTATCTTTAACCTAGGCCAACATGGTACGAGTACCAAGACATGAGAATGAAAGTGCACTAATGAGCAACGTAAAGTGTTGTTTGATGGCATTTTTATATGGCCCGTAGACAGTATAAACCCAAATTAGTCTGACGCGGTATTCAGGATTTTCATTGACGACGACACTAAAAGACAAGGGCAGAATTTCCAGCGAGTAATTAGTAGGTCTTCTGTGTTGCGCTGTGCAACCTTCACAGTCCCATCACAGAGAACACTACAAACCACAAGAAACACTCCTCTTGTTGAGAAGGACTCACATAAACACAACAAAAATAATACTGAAAATATCTCAGAAAAAGAAGAGAAAAAGGAACTTGCCGCATCTCAAGAGGAATAGTTAAAAATTATATACAATGACGGCAAAAAGTCATAACGCAAAAATAGTTACCACAGAGTAATGAAATTTCGGAAATTTTCTACGTAACTTTTTTATTTATTTAGTTACACGTCAAGTTCCGTTGGACTAAATTGAAGACCAAATCTATAATGTCATGGAACGTCTCAGTACTTGAAATTACAACAAAAAAAGTAATAACAGATAAAAATAAATGTTTATGAACCCAAAAAAAGTCAGTCAATAAGGTCAAGTAAATGCAATTAACAATGCAACAAGAACCAGCTTAATTTTTCAAGAAACTCCTCGACAGAATAGAAGGAGCAACCCATGAGGAAGCTCTTAAGTTTCGATTTGAAAGCGCGTGGATCACTGCTAAGATTTTTGAATTCGCGTGGTAGCTTATTGAAAATGGATGCAACACTATACTGCACACTTTTCTGCACAAGAGTTTAGGAAGTCCGATCCAAATGCAGGTTTGATTTCTGCAGAGCATTAACTGAGTGAAAGCTCCTTATTCTTGGGAATAAGCTAATATTTGTGGTGTCACCGCCAGACACCACACTTGCTAGGTGGTAGCCTTTAAATCGGCCGCGGTCCATTAGTATACGTCGGACCCGCGTGTCGCCACTGTCAGTGATTGCAGACCGAGCGCCACCACACGGCAGGTCTTGAAAGACTTACTAGCACTAGCCCCAGTTGTACAGCCGACTTTGCTAGCGAAGCTACACTGACCAATACGCTCTCATTTGCCGAGACGATAGTTAGCTTAGCCTTCCGCTACGTCATTTGCTACGACCTAGCAAGGCGCCATTACCAGTTTATATTCAGTGTAATAATGTCTAAACAAGAGCGATGTTCTCCAATTGTGGATTAAAGTTAAGTATTCCAAGAACTACGTTCTTTTCTTTATAGGATAATTACTTTACCTTGTTCCAGACCTCACGCCAATCTGTGTGAGCTTAACGCGTGCCTTTCGGTTACCTCCGAGTGGCTTGGATGTCTTGCTACGCCACTACAGTTGGCGACGAGCTAAATGGCGTTTGTACCTATTGATCTTGCCTTAATTTACTTGTGTCATGGCTTCGCCACAATCTCCAAATGTACTGTCCGAATTTTACCGCTTGCAGAATCAGCAGACGCAGGCGTTATTGGATGCCCTTGGACAGCTCATCCAGGGTCAACGTGCGATGCAAAACGATGCGACCGCCGCCGCTCCACCGCTACCGCAGCCACAACATGCAGTTGCACCACCTTTTCGTCCTTTTGATGCGGCACTGGAAAGCTGGACAGAGTGGTCACGCCAGTTTGGATTCCATCTCGCCGCCTACAGAATTCAAGGTAACGAGCGGCAGCCTGTTTTGTTAGCATCCGTCGGGGTGCACACGTACCGTGTGAAAGTGAAATTGTTTCCCCAACGCGACGTAGCAACTCTGTCCTACGACGAAATTTTGTCTGCATTAGATGCATATTTCAAAGAATCAGTCAATGTAGTTGCAAAACGGTATACTTTCTTTCGTACCAAACGTACGGCCGGTCAGACTAATAGGGAGTGGGTTGCAACTTTGCACGGCCTTACTAGGGATTGTGCTTTTGAGTGTGAATGTGGACTCTCTTATTCAGATACAATGGTACGTGATGCAATTGCACAGAACGTTTCTGATGTTCGTATCAGGGAACAGATTTTGAAACTAGTCAATCCCTCCCTTCAACAAGTGGTGGACATATTGGATAGGCAAGACACACTTGACTTTGCTCAGGAATCATTTGCAACTTCGGCAGCTGTGTGTCACATTAACCGGCCCACCAGGCGAGCTGCACGGAACAGTAAACAGCCCTCGCGCCCGTCCGCGCAGCTGCCGCCAAGCCCTCCGCTACGTGTGCCGCGCAAGCACGCAAATGCAGTGCTAACATCATGTCCGCGGTGTGCTACTAGACATTCGCGTGAGAATTGCCCGTCACGCTAAGCTATTTGCTTTTTCTGTAATAAAAAAGGACATGTTCAGAGTGTTTGCCAGAAAAAGCTTAGATCAGACACTCACATCCATTCCAGGCCCTTTGCTTCGCGCTGGAATCGAACCAAGAATACTCTGGCTCGTGAACCTTCGCCCATGGACATTCATGTAGTTCATTCCACTCTGCCCAGTGCCACTCTCTCTAAAGGTGACTTTGTTCATCCCACAAAAAGTGTGCGTCGACATCGACGGAAATCCCGTCAAGTCGCAAGTGATTCTGTACCAGTGTCAGTTCACGTTGCACAAGACAGTCGCTCTTGTCGTCAGCAGGACAATAAACTTTTTGTAGATTTGGACATTAATGGTCACGTGATACCATTCCAGCTCGATACCGGAGCTGCAGTTACATTAATCAATCAAGACACATACAAACAACTGGGCACACCTCCCTTGAGTACCGCAAATGTTAACTAGCTATTCCGGTCAGAATATCCCTGTGTTAGGACAGTGCAGCCTTCTTGCAACATACAAGGGACAAACAAAACTTGTGTCTTTTTACGTCCTTCGTTCTTCTTCTGCTGTGAACTTGTTTGGTTTAGATTTATTTCAGTTGTTTAACTTGTCTATCGTAAATCAGGTCCTATCAGTGAACCAGACTGTGCCTTCAGCCAGTGTTTCTCGTCTATGTGAAGAATTTGCAGACATTTTTGCACCGGGCCTTGGTTGCGCTAAGAACTATAAAGCACATTTGGAACTGAAAGTCAACGCGCAGCCGAAGTTTTTCAAAGCGCGCAATGTTCCCCACGCATTGTGTGATGAGGTCGCAAAAACATTACACGATTTGGAATCACAACGTGTGATTGAACGTGTGCAGGCTTCTCTCTGGGCATCACCCTTAGTAATTTTGCCAAAACCTTCCGGAAAATTGAGACTTTGTGTGGACTTCAAGGCAACGGTGAATACACAACTAGTGATTGCAACTTATCCTTTACCCCGCCCGGAATATCTTTTCGACAAACTGTGCCCGGGTAAATATTTTTCGAAGTTGGACCTAGCAGATGCGTACTTGCAAATACCAGTGGACGACGAATCCCAGCGCGTCTTGGTGGTTAACACGCATCTTGGTTTGTATAGATTTAAAAGACTGCGATTCGGGTGTGCATCTGCCCCTGCATTGTTTCAGCAATATCTGCAAACTGTTTGTGCCTCGGTCCCTACTGCAGCAAACTATCTGGACGATATTGTGATCTCCGGAAAGACAGAAGAAGAACATTTAGCCAATCTCAGAACATTATTTCAGGTCTTGCGACAAAAAGGTCTTCGCTTGCGGAAGGACAATGTGTGTTTTTTGCTCGTGATTTACCATATCTGGGACATGTAATCAATGCCCAAGGCATACATCCCAGTCCAGAGCACCTCCGTGCCATACAAGACTTGCCATCGCCGCAGAATTTGAAGCAGCTACAGTGTGTGCTGGGAAAAATCAACTATTATCATAAATATGTTCCACATGCCTCTTCCATTTCAGCTCCGCTTCATCGCTTACGCCGTAAAGGTGTTCCGTTCGTCTGGACGACGGAATGCGAACGCGCCTTTCGCCAGTTGAAATCGGCGTTGCATTCAATTACTTGCCTTACGCCATTCGATCCCCAGAAACCCCTTTTGTTGATGGTGGATGCATCTGATTTCGGGATCGGTGCTGTGCTCGCGCACGAAGATGGCTCGCACGGTCGCCCTATTGCCTTTGCGTCCAAATTGCTCTCGTCTGCGCAAAGAAATTATTCACAGATTGAGAAAGAAGCTTTGGCTCTCGTATTTGGTGTTACTAAGTTTCATGATTTCTTGTATGGTCGTCACTTTACCATCATCACAGACTACAAACCTTTGACGTCGCTTTTTCATCAAAACAAGCCTGTACCTCCACGTACAGTGCAGAAATTCATTCGATGGTCTATTTTCCTCTCGCAGTACCGTTACGATATCTTGTATCGGTCCACTGCTAAGCACGGAAACGCTGATGCGTTTTTGCCTGTTGCTGAGGATAGAGCATTCGATTCTTCCGAACTTGCTTGCATGTTCATTGATGCGGACACCGATGACGTGGTCGAATCGTTTCCGATTGATTTTCGTCGTGTAGCTACAGCCACAGCTGCAGACCCTGTCCTTGCTACCGCTCTGCGTTTTGTTGCTACGCAATGGCCCTTGTCAAAGTCACGGATCGAGGATCCGTTGGTTCGCCGATTTTTTGCACACAAGGAGAGACTTTTTGTACGACGTGGTGTTATGCTGTTGCGTTCTGATAATGATCAGTCCAGGGTCGTGGTCCCACGTTCGTTACAGTCCTCTGTCTTACGGCTTCTCCACCAAGGACATTGGGGTATAGTGCGAACGAAACAACTTGCTCGTCAGCACTGTACTTGGTTCGGAATCGATGCTGCGATTAAGAATATGTGCTTTTCTTGCATGGCGTGTGCCGAACAACAATCCGCACCACCGCGGAAATTCTTTGCACAGCCGAAAGCCACTTCCCCTTGGCAACGCTTACACATCGATTTTGCTGGTCCGTTCTGGAATGCTCGATGGTTGGTTGTTGTCGATTCCTTCAGTAATTTTCCTTTTGTTGTCCGGATGTCTTCCACGACGTCTTCTGCCACCATCCAAGCGTTATCCGCTATCTTTTGCATTGAAGGTCTTCCACAGACTATTGCTTCCGACAATGGCCCACAATTCATGTCCGCAGAATTTCAGTAATTCTGCGAGGCCAATGGTATTCAACATCTGACATCCGCGCCGTTTTCGCCTCAGTCCAACGGTGCCGCTGAACGATTGGTTCGGGATTTCAAGTCACAGATGTTGAAGTTAAAAGAGTCGCATTCTCGGGAGGACGCGTTATTGCACTTCTTGTCCTCGTATCGCTCTCAGCCCCGAGATGGTCGCTCGCCGGCTGAGTTGTTGCACGGTCGTCCTCATCGATCCTTGATGTCTTTGCTATATCCGCCGCATCAGGTTCCTGTGCAGCGGCAGACCTGCTTTTGCCCCAGGCGACGTTGTCTACTATCGCAACTATCGAGGTTCACGGCGTTGGCTCGCAGGGCGCATTCTTTGCTGCCTCGGCCGCGCTATGTATCTGGTTTTGGAGGCTTCCGGTGAGGTGCGTCGGCATCTCAATCAGCTGCGCCTCTGTCGTCGCACGGGTTCTGCCGCTCCCCGTCTGCTTTCAGCGACGGTGCCGTCCGGTCAGCGCCCTGGGGACCCTTCTACTGGCTCGCCTCATCCCCAGGTGTTACCGACGATGCATTCCATTTTGCCCCATGGCAACGCGCCGCCGCCGCCGCCGCCGCCGGTCCTCCCGCCGGCGCCGCCCGCAATGGACGCTTCGCTGCAGCCGCCGGGCGCCTCCCTGGGTCACGCGCCGCCGATCGCTTCCCGTGACCAGCTGTCCTCCGACATGGAACTCTTGCCCGCTCCGGACCAGATGTCGTCTTCGCCCGTCGGGTGCACCGCCCCGATGGAGGTCGACTCTTCGGCCCCTCCTGTCTCTCTACGGGCGCATACACCGCATGTTGGCGTGCACCCTGGACTAGGTTTTCAGGCGTTTCCTAGCTCCCCTCGGACCGAATGGCCGGGTGCGGGTGGCACAGCCTCGCCTGTTGTTAGGCTCTCCACCTCGTCGTATACGTCAACATGGGGTCCTCCCCACGGCGGGCGGAAGCCTTATAACACAACCGTACGCCGCTTTGCGGGGGAGGAATGTGGTGTCACCGCCAGACACCACACTTGCTAGGTGGTAGCCTTTAAATCGGCCGCGGTCCATTAGTATACGTCGGACCCGCGTGTCGCCACTGTCAGTGATTGCAGACCAAGCGCCACCACACGGCAGGTCTAGAGAGACTTACTAGCACTCGCCCCAGTTGTACAGCCGACTTTGCTAGCGAAGCTACACTGACCAATACGCTCTCATTTGCCGAGACGATAGTTAGCTTAGCCTTCCGCTACGTCATTTGCTACGACCTAGCAAGGCGCCATTACCAGTTTATATTCAGTGTAATAATGTCTAAACAAGAGCGATGTTCTCCAATTGTGGATTAAAGTTAAGTATTCCAAGAACTACGTTCTTTTCTTTATAGGATAATTACTTTACCTTGTTCCAGACCTCACGCCAATCTGCGTGAGCTTTACGCGTGCCTTTCGGCTACCTCCGAGTGGCTTGGCTGTCTTGCTACGCCACTACAATATTATTAACGAGAAATGATAGTAATGAATATATATATATATATATATATATATATATATATATATATATATATATATATATATACTCCTGTAACCACTAGAATGTTGAATGCAAGTATGGAAACGTGGATGCAATGTGCTGTATAGGTCCGGATATCACTTTGTGAGATAGTTACATGCGTGCTGCGCTTGGTCGGTCAATAATGGGACGATTAAGGGGAGCTTTACTGTCTTTTGGTTCAAAAAATCGATTTCTTTAAAATTGCATTTTTAGATCCGAAAAATCGTTTAGAATGCACCCCTTGAACGGTTTTTCCCAATACGCGGTTGAACAAAATAGTGCACCGGCCTGAAATAGGCCTTTTTCTCGCACCAGTTTTTTTCTTTCGGAGGACGAGTTATGGTACCAGTGCTCGGGAGGAAACACGCAAAATTCAAATGAAAGTTTGATCGCTTGTGTTTGGAAGTTAGCCCCCAAGCATTTGCATTCTGGTGCGAAGACTGGAGATTGCGACTTTTCTGGCAGTGAGCAGCTTCGACGAAGGATATTCAGCAATTCTGAAGACCATGACAACGATGGACGCCACCCTGGGACTGTATTCGAAGCAGTCCGCCAAACATTCGCACGAGCACGGATTCTAGCGGCCGAAAACCGCTTCACACCGGCCATACAAGTGGCTCTGGAGCAGCGCAGGATGGCCCAGATCGAGTAGAACGCCCTCTGTGAGGAAGAGGAAGGACTAGTCAATGGACGAGGAATAGCAGATCGAACATACGTTGCATAATATTGCATTTATATGTAGTCAAAACTTCAAACGCATTTATCTCGAAATGAAATTTGTTTGGACTCTGCTACTCACTCCAACTGCCATCTAGTGGCAGCTTCAAACTGGGCAGGTCAGACTGTCCAGTATAGTCTGCTCCCTGTCGGAAGAATTTGCAACCTATGTGCGGAAGTGGACCTCCCAGGTCCTTTGTGCGCACAGGTAGGATTAGCCGTTGTAACGGCCGAACAGGTAGCTGTGAGACCCCGCAGCGGACGGGCGTGTATGTCTTCCAGCTAAGCCAGGAGCCGCAGTTGGCGCGCTGCCTGTGCAAGTTGTAACGTTTAATGTAATGAACAATTATACCAGGCAACTTGTTCCGTCTAGTTATTGTGAGTGGAAACAAGGGGAGGACAGTAAGTTCTCTCGCACTATACATTCACACTACAATGTGCCACCACGGGAAGAAGAGCCCGCGCGCACAAAATTCTTTTTTATCGCGCGGTATGGTAACTTCAAATCTACTGAACCGATTTGCATGATTATTTGTTTCCGACGAAGGTAACTAAATTGCCTAGGAGTTGTACCACTTTTATTCCGATTCATCAACTAGAAATATTTTTACTTGGCCGACGAAGTCGAAAAATCGATGGTAAAAACCGTATTTTTTTTTTTCAAATGGCCGCCATTTTGTTTCCTATGGTCCAAATAACTTAAGCGAAGTACAACTCCTAAGGAATCTTATATACTTCGCTAACGTAAACCTAATTTTGATTTCAGACGAGCCGGATGACCTGCGACATACCGCGCTTGGAGGGCTACATCGAAATTTTGTTTCGTTCCGACGGCATTTTCGCCTTTGCTCTTCTTCATTTCCGGTCGAAAAAATTACAGTTTCTAAAGGAAATATCAATAAACATTTTGAAAAAATTTTACATTGATATCTATAAAACATCGTGAGAAAAAAATTCTCCAAGAACATCCTTTTTACAGGCGAAAGATAGTAATGCTGTTTGTGGATGACGCTGGAATTATCGTCCGATGATGTCCCATATGTGCTGTATCGGAGACAGATTTGGTAATCAAGCAGGCATGTTGGGTTACAACAGCGATATGTGGGCGAGCGCTATCCTGGCGAAAAACCCTCCTGGAATGCTGTATATGAATGGCAGCATAAGAGGCCGAATCACCAGACTGACGTACAATTTTGCATTCAAGGGTGCGTGAGATAACTGTGAGTGTTCCTCCTGTCATACAAAACAGCACCCCAATTCCGGCTTGAGGTCCAGTGCGTCTTGCACGCTGACAGGTTGATTGCAGATCATTACTCGGCCATCGCTGACATCGATGCAGATCCAGCTTTCATCGGAAAAAGAAACTGACGGCCATCCTGTCCTCCAATGATCTCTCACTTGACACTACCGAAGTCGCGAATGGCGGTTGTTTGGGCTCTTGGGAAGCACGCTACAGGACGTCTGGCTAGGGGCTGTCCTTGAAGTAACCGATTTGTAACAGTTATCTTCACTTACAACTTCCGGGCTGATAGGCCGTGGTCGAAGTATAAAACTGTCTCCTGACGTTTCGTCTCTGACTGCGGGAGACATCCTCGGAGGTAAAGCGGCGAACAGTTAGTTGTGTCATTGCGGCGCCAACTGCTGCTCAGATCTCTGCTACAATTGCGGTACAATGTGCCAGAGCCATGCGTCAAACGCGATGGTCCGCCGTCTCGGTAGCGCCACGTGGCCATCCGAAGCAGGTCTCCTTGCAAGCTTACAGTGTCATTACCACCGCTACAAGCAGTCATGTTCATTCCTGCCAAGCTTTTCTGCAATTTGCGGAAGCAACCTCCAGCTTCTCGTTTTCCTTATTACACGACCTCATTAAAAGTCAGTGACGGCCTTTTTGTCACGTTCAAGGCAATTGGCGCGATATTTGAAGACATCATCATTCAGATATGGAGCCGCGTTTCCTAACTTTCGTATGTGTCACAAATTGCTTTATGGTGTTCCGCTTTTGCTTTCCGTCAAACAGAAATAGACGATAGCAAATCTGAAACTCACAGCATGACAGAAGCAGCCTTCATTCTCGCTCCACCTACGTCGTTAGGCAGCAATGCACCGTCAAAGCACGGTCACCAGTCATTCATTTCAACAATTATTAAGCTGGTTTTGCTATTGTCAATGCAGAAACTCATACAAATTTTGTAATATGGAAACACAAAAAACGGGAACACAGAAATTTTGCTGTTTTACGAGAGGTAGACACAGTTTTAAATATTACACCACAAAAAAACGTAAATAACTTTTCTTTTATTTGAAGCTACGTGTTTGCATTTCTCGTACGCGATGAAAACGCCGCGCCGCAATATCCCGGCAAGCCGTTAGAGGAGTCGAAACAAAATGGCGCGGCATTTTGATGAAACAGAATGTCGGGCGGTAATTTTGTGAGGTAACGGGCGAATTGTGGCGCCCTTAAAAATATTCTAAGTTGGCGTGGCGGCACATGCCGCTCGGCCAGCATGGGCCCAGCAGCAAACACGTGGTGGCAAACGTTAGCCGGACGAGAGGGGTAGCCCCAGCGCACGGTCCAGCCGCGTGGCTGGGAATTCCGCTGTGACGAGGACGGTGCTTTGTGTCGATGAAGGAGATGTGTATGCAGGGAGGGCCAAAGATGCCGGACTTTGTGAAAGCATCATGGCAGCACTTCACAGTTCGTATAGAAATTAATAGTAGCCAGATGAATCATGATATCTCAAAAATAAACCTGTACATTACTATTATTTGCACGACCATTTGATGGTGTAATCATATTTTAAATATATTTATTAGTTTAAAGTTTAGTATCTGACAATAAATTATACAAGTAACTCCCAGCAACGAATTTCCAAAATCCAAACGGTTCTTCAGATTTCGTCGATCTACGTGTCTTTAGAAAGCTATTGGTGTAAACCTAAGTTGGTATGAATTACAGGCATGTAACTTAAATATTACTTCAGTTATTGGAGGTCAAAGAGGCTGATTACTATCGATCCCGTCCGGCCGTAAGTACTCCACAGTTACACGCGAAAATAGTAGCAGCATGTTTATAACTACATTTATTCATATATGTCTTTGTTTATATCCGATATATACTATTCTAGAAGGAATTGGTTAAATATTTACTGTGTATTAGGAAGCACAGAGACAATAGGCTTCTGGCCTACCTTCTGCTTCTTTTCTTTTGATATATGTGCATGTAATTGTTTATGTATTTAATAATGTGTGTTAGAGCGTGTTTATGGTCCAGTCGTTGGAATATTTACTTAATTTCAAGTATTTAAATGTAAATCCAGTATTTCGTGTGTGCTTAAATATGTGTGTGGGTGCATTGGCTTGAAGACATGGCGCGAGCGCTCTAGCCAATCACAGCGCTCGTGAATGGGGAGACTGGATGGGAGCTTCGTTTCCGGAGAGGACACGGGGTAGTTCAGAGCAGGGCGGTAGTCCTGAGAGTACGGCACTGGACACGGGGAGTGCTGGACAGTACGGGATAGGACGCGGAAGTGCTGGACGCGACGGCGCGAAGGACGCAGAGTCGGCGGAAAGACTTGGACAGTGGAGCAGTTCGCGCGTGGTCGCGAAGGATAGAGACATTTCGGAGTGCCGATCAGTGCTCTTGTGTGATTTCCTTGGCTTCTGCAGTGAAGTCGTAGTATGCGTTCAGAAGTGAACATCTCGCGAACCATGTTGCTGTTTATAATTATGTCAGTAGAAATCTATTGTTTCCCTGTTATTCAATTTTGTGGACCATAGACACCAATAAGTGTTTTGCACAAATAAACCGCATTCTCGAAAGTACTTCTACTGTCGTACTCATCATTTAAAGTCGTTAAGATAGTACCTGCAGATTTTATTTAATTGCAATCATTCATCTATAAATTTATGTGTTACTTTCATAATTCGCAATTGCCAAGTGACAGAAACCTTCGACCATCCGATTCATGTGTGTATTCTTATCGTATACTGTAGACTCAGCAGTATTTGGCCTGTAATGCAGCAACTACGTATCCCAGTCCCTAGACAACAAAACCAGCCAAATCTTTTGATATTGCAACGTTGAGTGGGAGGGTGCGTAGTTTTTGAAAGCCCGCTATTTGTTTCCTGCATTTGAAGGTTACAACGCATCAACAATCTGTTCTCAGTGGTTGACAGGCCACGGCAGCGATGCACCATCATACGACACCGTGACCAGGTGATGCAGGCATTTCGAGCGTGTTCAGACAAGTCTGAGTGACGATGAACTTAGTGGCAGAAGATGTGTCAGAAGAAATGGATGTCGCAAGAAAAGTGGATGCGCTGCTGCCCGAAGTCCGACATACCGCAGTCGTGGTGATAGTAGAAATGATGAAACTCAGAAATGGATCAGTTTTTGCCGTTTGCACATTATCTGGAATATGACAAAGCTGTTAAAGGAGATATTTTGTTCTCCACAACAGTGTCACTCCTCATTCCACAAAGGACATACAACGAGATGACAAAAGTCATGGAACAGTGATATGCTCATATACAGATGGGGATAGTATCGGGTACATAAGGCATAAAACGGCAGTGTATTAGTGGAGCTGCCATTTGCACCGAGGTGTTTGACATGAAATGGTCTCCGACGTGATTGTGGCCACACGACGAGAATTAACAGAGTTTGAACGTGGAATGGTAATTGCAGCTAGACGCTTGGAACATTCCGTTTTAGAAATTTTTAGGGAATTTATTATTTCGATATCAGCAGTGTCAAAAGTGTGCCGAGAATACCAAATTTCAGGCGATGCCGCTCACCACGGGCAACGCAGTGGCTGACGGCCTTTACTTAACTAAACGAGAAGAAACCGCCTATTGGCTTCTGTCTCGGGTTCTTCGGCCGACGTTCATCTAATGATCTTTCTGACGTTTCGCCAGCACGAGTGGCTGGCATTGTCAAAGCTTCACCCTCCATTGCCAGTTCACCACCGGCAATGGAGGGTGAAGCTTTGACAATGCCAGCCACTCGTGCTGCCGAAACGTCAGAAAGATCATTAGATGAACGTCGGCCGAAGAACCCGAGACAGAAGCCAATAGGCGGTTTGTCAACAGGTGGCCACGAAAGCCTTAACAATTTTGTAAACGAGAACAGCCGCGTTTTAATACAGTTGTCAATGATAACAGACAGGCAACACTGCATGAAATAATCGTAGAAACACCGTAGAAACCAATGTATCCGTTAGACAGTGCAGCAAAATATGGCGTTAATTGGCTACAACAGCAGACGATCGACGCCAATGCTTTTGCTAATAGCACGACATCGCCCGCAGCGCCTTTACTGAGCAGGTGACCACATCGATTGTACGCTAGATGACTGGAAAATCGTCGCCTGATCGCATAAATCCCGATTTCAGCTGGTAAGAACTGATGATTCGAGTGTGGGACAGAACCCACGAAGCCATGGAGCCCAGTTGTCAACAAGGAACAACGCTAGCTGGTGTTGGCTCCATAATGGTTTGGGCCGTGTTTACATGGAATGGATTGGGTCCTCTGATCGAATTCTGAGCAATTAGAGTGAATGATTTAGCAACCCAGATTGCCCGATATCATGGATGATTTTTGGGACATAATTAAGAGGTTAGTTCGCGCACATAATCCTACACCGGAAACACTTTGCCAATTGTGGGCGGCTACAAGGCAAAATTGCTTAACGTTTCCACGTCCAGTTGCCAAAGGATGTCTGGCACGATATTAAGAGGTATCCCATGACTTAAGTAACTTCACTGCAGCTACGTATGCTGCTTCTTTGACCTATCACAGTTTGTACCCCAATCCCCCAGAGTGCCACAGTGCTCTCCTCACATGAGTCCCATGACTCCTTGTGACTTCTTCCTCTTCCCTCGGTTAAAGAAATTGTGGAAGGACTCTCCGCAAAGATAGGTAAACAACTAGGTGAGTGTCGAGGCGGAACGTATATTCTACAGCCAAAAATCAGACTTAAAATACAATTCACTCATTTGCTGGGAAAAGTGTGCCACACTGAAAGGTGAATATGTAGAGAAGAAGTGTATCAGATCAGCATCTACTGAACATCATGACACCACAGTTCAAAGGATGAAGCTTATTACTGACCCAATACTACCCGCTATAACAGATATCTTCAACCAGTCCTTAACTGCAGCTGTTTTCTCCAAGGCCTGGAAACAGGACTAGTTGAGCCATTATTTTAAAAGAACGATGCCTCAGCACCCTCTGAGTGCCAACCTACTTGCATACTTCCTGCACTGCCCAAGGCCTTGGAAAATATTGTACACGACCAACTGACAGACTACCTAAATACAGCCGGCCGAAGTGGCCGCGCGGTTCTGGCGTTGCAGTCTGGAACCGTGAGACCGCTACGGTCGCAGGTTCGAATCCTGCCTCGGGCATGGATGTGTATGATGTCCTTAGGTTAGTTAGGTTTAACTAGTTCTAAGTTCTAGGGGACTAATGACCTCAGCAGTTGAGTCCCATAGTGCTCAGAGCCATTTTTTACCTAAATACAAACAACCTACTACACGAATACAAACCAGGTTTCCGTAAACAAGGCAGCACGACATTTGTTCTAATAAAGGTAACCGATGCACAATAGGCAACTATCATATGCTTCTTAGACCTCAGCAAAACCCCTGACACGGTCGACATTTTGACACTCAAATGTAACAGCCTAAATTTCTCTCCAAGTGCAGTGCAATAGTTTCGCTCATACTTGACGCCTTGCCAGCACCGTAAAGTTACAATGGGGGAAGGTAGTGTCAGGCATCACTACTAGGTCCTACAATCTTTTCACTGTGAGTAAATGAGGTGTCATTAGATTTATCCTACAGCAAATATCGCGTGTATGCTGATGACCTCCAGTTGTGTGTAAGTGAAAAACCAACAAAGCTGAAGACAGCTGTCGAGGATCTTAATTCCGACCTGTGTGGTCTGTCATAATGAATGTAGGGTATAGGGTTAAGGCTCAACCCATCCATAACCCCAGCAAATTTGGTTGATCTTCCAAGGCTCATTAGCCCGAAATATCTAAAATCTATGCCCGCATCTCGTGGTCGTGCGGTAGCGTTCTCGCTTCCCACGCCCGGGTTCCCGGGTTCGATTCCCGGCGGGGTCAGGGATTTTCTCTGCCTCGTGATGGCTGGGTGTTGTGTGCTGTCCTTAGGTTAGTTAGGTTTAAGTAGTTCTAAGTTCTAGGGGACTTATGACCGCAGCAGTTGAGTCCCATAGTGCTCAGAGCCATTTGAACCATTTTTTATCTAAAATCTATAACATATTTAACGTTAAATGGGACAAATGTCAATATCTCTGTTTCAGAAAAGAGTCTGGGAGTATTAACAGTTGAAAAACTAAATTGGACTGAGCACGTAACTGCCACGATCTCTCCATGCCATACAAAAATGTAAGAAGCTCTTCCTTGATAAACTGCCTGTTGGATTCTGTGTCGGGTTCTTTGGCCGAAGTTCGTCTGATAATGTTTCTGACGTTTCGCCAGCACGAGTGGGTGGCATTGTCAAAGTTTCACCCTTCAATGCTGGTGGTGCACTGGAGCCGAGCTTTCCCGTCTTGACCTGAAAAAGACGGACGAATACTTATACTTCCAGTTATGGATCAAAACGATGTTATCCCTCAAGGCATTTCTCAGGAAAGCTCACGGTGCCTGGAACTTGCTATGAATGCCTATGTTCGTTATATTTGTGATATACGAATCTTCGATCACCCTTCGTCGTAATATGCACACTAACCTGGTGGCGTGCAGACAGTCCCAAAGTTTCCCATACCCTCTGTCTTTTTCACTACCTTCTCAATGAACAGTGTCCCTCATATCTCTCCTCGAACTTAACGCTCTCATTTGAATAGAAACACACTCTCCCATCAGAGCGAAATCCTTTCTGTCCCACTCCTCCGTTCAGCCACTTTACCGAAGGCTTTGTCAGCAACCGGAACACGACTCTGAAATAACCATCCGCATTATAATAACATCTACAGCTCCAGAAGACATTTAATGACATATCTAACAAAGCAACAATAAGGATTGCCGTTGTCCTTGCACTCATTCGTTACTATTGCGCATGCCTGTTCTAAATCGTATTCTTTACTGATGCAGTGTCCTTAATATCATTTTACCAGAAGTCGCTGTATCAGAAAATGTCTATATCTACAACTGTGGGTTCTTATATGTAATACTATCATTAATGTTATTACTGTCATCGTTATTATTATTCTTAGCACTATTAATGGCAGCAGCTGCAGCAGTACAAGTACTGCCAGTATTAACTTTATTGGTTCACAGTCAGTGGAATTTACTCACACTGCCTCTTCAAACACTTTAATATCAGCTACCTTTTTAATATTGTTATTTTGTAGGTAACTACGTTGTAAAGAGGTAATGTATGTGTGAAACCCTGGCCCCATATAAGAGAGAGCCTGATGGCCGTAATCGGATGAGGTTAAATAAATAATAAATCAAATAAAACCTCGCTTTATCATCGCCACATTATTAGTTCGAGGTGATAATTAAAACCTTACGACTACCCCTATAATATGACTTTGTGGAACACGAAGAATCATTCTGGAGATGACGAGGCTAAGGGTAATGGTTTTAACGCCTTAAAAGGAATAGAATATGAGCTAGTTTTCGACGTACGGGAGAGGGATGTGGGTGGGAGAAAAAACGTGTCAACTGTGTTTGCGTAATTAGACCCAATCACTTCGTATAAAAAAATTATGCCATGATATTGTCAAATTGTATTTACCGTTTCTACAAGTGGCTGTCTGACGTTTCTATGTCGGAAAGCTCACAAGATGGCGAGTTTACAGTTGCCGTCGCTGAAAATTTTGAGGTTGAAGGGAGTTTGAACGTGGTGTTATATTAGGCACACGAGCGATCTAACACAGCGTCTATGAGGTAGCGGTAAAGTGTTGATTTTCCCGTGCGATCATTCCCGAGTGTACCGTGAATCTAGTAAAATTTCAAATCTCCGACATCGCTGCGCCCCAGAAAAGATCCTGCAAGAACAAGACCAACGACGACTGAACAAAATCGTTCAACGTGACAGAAGTGCAAATTACTGCAGATTTCAATGCTGGGCCACCAAGTATCAGCGTGCGAACCACTGAACGAAACAACATCGATGTTGGCTTTCAAAGCCAAAGACCTACTCGCGTACCCTTGATGACTGCATGACACAGAGCTTTAAGCCCCGTCTGAGCACGTCAACACCGACGTTGGGATATGTTACCTGGTCGGACGAGTCTCGTTTCAAATTGTATCGAGCGGATGGACGTGTACGGGTATGGAGTCAACGTCATGAATCCATGGACCCTTCACGGCAGCAGGGAACTGTTCAACCTGGTGAAGGCTCCGTAATGATGTGAGACGTGTGCAGTTGGAGTGATATGGGACCCCTGATACATCTAGATACGAGTCTGACAGGGGATACGTACTTAAGCATACTGTCTGGTCACCTGCATCCATTCATGTCCATGGTGCATTCCTATGGACTTGGGCAATTCCACCAGGACAATGCGACACCCTTCACGTCCAGAATTGCTACAGAGTGGCTCCAGGAACTCCCTCCTGAGTTTAAAAGCTTCCGCTGGCCACCAAACTCCCCAGACGAGAACATTATTGAGCATATCTGGGTCGCCTTGCAACGTGCTGTTCAGAAGAGATTTTCATCCCATGGTACTCTTACGGATTAATGGATAGGCCTGCAGGATTCATGGTGTTAATTCCCTCTAGCACTACTTCAGACATTAGTCGAGTCCATGCCACGTCGCGTTGCGGCACATCTGCGAGCTCGCGGGGGGCCTTACGGATATTAGAAAGGTGCACCAGTTTCTTAGGCTCTTCAGTGTGTGTATATAAAACTTTCGGGCAGTTGTTTATAATGTTTGGTAGGAAATGGCACACTAATATGAGACGAAAGCCAATCTCAAAATTATTGATGTATTATCACAGCTAGCGAGTCTCTTACTGTAAAGAATAAGATAATTAGCACAATCACAGAAAAACTAATACAGACCGAAGGTAAATGACTCCATTGGAAAAAAAATGACGAGTCAACCTGGATGGTGTTCATCTAGGCCAGCCTGGATTTATTCCTTTTATCTAATGTGATAATGTCACCTTTCATCGCTTGGTCACGGAATCGATTAACTCAGTTGCTTGGTGGGGAGTTTTCAATATTATCTATGTCGCCAAAGACTTTTGCATGTATCTCTGCACCGAGCTTCGGAGAGGCTGTGGACACCGCGAGGAGGAACGCTAAAATGCTTGTAGTTTCATTCCCCGCCTCACCACTACTGCCATCAAATCAAAATACAGTTGAATGATTTTGAAGCTACATTGTGGTAAGGCTGAACGTAGAACTAGCGCAGTAAAGGATACTGCACCCAGATGAAGCTCCTTTCTAGAGTGGCCGAAACGTCGATTTTATAAACAACATGACAACGTCGTCATAAAAACGAAAAAGTTTTGTCACAGATGAGTTAACCGTTAGTCTCATGGAAGAACGGTAGAAATGATGCCATTCCAAAAATATACAATTATTTGCATAACCCCCCTAAGAGGAAAATTACTGATTAGGCCTAATTAATTACTAGCACATACAATAAATTTTATTATAAGTAAATAATATTCATAAGCAGTACTGAACATTACCATGTGGTATGGTTCCGTATTTTAAATATAGGGGGTGTAGCAGATAGGTATGATCAGACTTTCAGAATGAAGCTAAATTTCGACAGCTCTTTATCACGTTATTACCTAGTCTGAAATGAAGCCTCATTCGTGAACGTAACATCTGCACTAAAATGAGGGGATGACACTTAGTTAAATGGACCATTCACAGTATAGTACCAGTGCAGGAAACTCAGCAGCCGGTAGTTCAAATGGTTCAAATGGCTCTGAGCACTATGGGACTTAACGTCTGAGGTCATCAGTCCCCTAGAACATAGAACTACTTAAACCTACCTAACCTGCCCCAGGCAGGATTCGAACCTGTGACCGTAGCGGTCGCGCGGCTCCAGACTATAGCGCCTAGAACTGCTCAGCTACTCCAGCCGGCTAGCCGGTGGTGCGTGCACACGCTGTACATGGTACAGTTACAGCAGGTTCTCATGTAGCACTCTACAGACAGAGAGACAGGTGGGCAACAACACTTGTTGCAACTATCTGTTTGACACTAGGGTTTCACAACTCCACGATGAAGTTCCTCTTGTGGTTGAGGTGTCGTCGTCCATATAGGCCTTCTCCAGTAGCGAACAGTAGGCTTAAAAGTACCATGCTTTCTAAGATGGCGACCAGACGGTTCAAACGTCCTCCTGCCGGCGCACCGCCATTCTGGAAATCTCTCCCTAAATAAATGTCTATCGCCATGATCATTACCGGCTGCTAATCCGTACAGCAAATAGGCGTCTGCCATCTTCGAATTTGAGAACACTTCCATTGCACAGTACCATGGTGAACACTAAACATATGCTATACGTAATTGCACAGCCCGTGATGAACACTGAATAGTTGATGCTATGTGCGTGATGCTAGCAGGTCAGTGAAGTGAGTCATTTGTCAACATTACATTTGTTCAAATGCAATAACGGACACTGGTGGTCAGCTTAAGAATTCTATAACTTCCTGTACATTCTAATCAAACGTAACCAGATGGGCAGTTTTAACATTCCACGTGAGAGTACGTGTCATATAATGCCAGTATCTTCTGTTCCTGCGTGTTTTCCGTGATTAATGCTTTTGTAAAGGGAAATTGAAAACGAATTCTGACACGGAGATAAAGCCTTTTTAAATCCATATTCTCATTAGATAGTTTGTTCTTCTATGTGTCAGGAACTTCTACTGAAAGACATGCCAAAACTTTTCGTTACACCTCGTACAGCTTAATACAACACTATGAGATATTTTGCTATCAAATTTTCTACGCTTTTTATTAATTACGCCAATTAGGATAGTACTTTTTAAACAATTTTTGATGCCTGTGCCACATGATACAGCTTATGCACTCAAGTGCCAAAACATGATGACAGCTGCTCGCCGAAACAATGAATAACGCCTAGTGACATGGGGAGCATGTGACGTATTAAGAAAAGTACTTAAGATAAAAAAAGAAAAAAAGATGCACCACGAAGGACTCATCCGAATGTGACGGGAATCGGTAGAGGTGCTGTACATCTAATGACAAAAACAATATTACGATTTCAGACAAACTGGATGATGCATTCACGACAAATGGCTTTACAAATTGAGCACGTCGGGTAACGCATTGTTCCACCTCTGGCCCTTATGCAAGCAGTTATTCAACTTGCCGTTGATTGACAGAGTTTTTGGATTTCGTCCTGAGTGACCCTTATTCTGTCCAATTTTCGTGTTAGATCATCAAAATCCCGAGCTGGTTGAAAGACCATGCCCATAATGCTCCACACGTTCTCAGTCGCTGATATATCCTTGGTGGGAAAAGTAGGGGTTGGCAAGCACGGAGACTATAAGTTGACTCTCTTGCCGTCTGCGGTCTCGCATTGTCTGCTGAAATGTAAACCAAGGATGTCTTGTAATAAGGGCAACAAAACGCGGTGTCGAATATCGTGGACGACCAGTTGTGCTTTAAGGTTGCTCCAGATGACGACTACAGGAGTCTTGGTATGAAAATAAATGGCATCGTATACCATGACTCCTATTTGTCGAGCCGTATTGCGAGCGACAGTCAGGTTGGTATCCCATTGCTCTCCGGGCAATCTCGAGAGACGCCTTCAGCCTGCAGTCTCATTGACGGGAGTAGAATCTCCTTCAGTTGTGAGTCCCGCTTCGAAATGAGCTCCGATGACCGGCGAAGACATGTTTAAACGGAAGACCCAGGTAGCTGTGAGATACCAACCTTAACATGGCCCTCAATACGGCCCGACAGCCATGAATGATGGTCTGGGGTGACATTCCTCGTCACAATAGGACCCCTTTGGTAGTCATCTGCGGCTCCCTTACAGTACAACAGGACGTAAACCTCATTCTACGGCCCGTTTTGTTACCCTTCACGGCAAGCCATCCTGGTCTTGTATTTTAGCAACAAAGTGCCCACCTGTACTGGGCGAGAGTTTCTGCTGCCTTTGTTCTCACATGCAATACCCTACCTGATGGCCATCAAGGTCGCCTGTTCTCTCTCCAAGTGGAGTGTTATGGGCAGGGCCGTCCAACCGGCTCTAGATTTTTACGATGTAAAGCCCCGATTGGTCATACTTAGGCACGATATCCCTTAGGAGGACATCCAACAACTCTGTCAACGTATGTCAAGCCAAATAACTACTTTCATAACGTCCAGAGGTGGATACGAGAGTTCTTGACTTGCTCAGTTTGTGATACCCTTTTTCTTGAATAAATCATCCAATTTTCGTGAATTTGTAATCATTTTTTGTTTTTGCATGTACATGAAAAAAGGTTGTATACATGGAAGAAGCCTGGAGATACAGGTAGGTCTGAGATAGCTTATATAATGGTAAGATAGAGATTCAGGAACCAGGTTTTAAATTGTAAGACACTTCCAGGGGCAGATGTGGACTCTGACCACAATCTATTGGTTATGAACTGTAGATTAAAACTGAAGAAACTTCAAAAAGGTGGAAATTTGAGGAGATGGGACATGGATAAACTGAAAGAACCAGAGGTTGTAGAGAGCTTCAGGGAGAGCATTAGAGAACGATTTACAAGAATGGGGGAAAGAAATACAGTAGAAGAAGAATGGGTATGGGATGAAATAGTGAAGGTAGAAGAGGAACAAGAAAGTAAAAAGACGAGGGCTAATAGAAATCCTTGGGTAACAGAAGACATATTGAATTTAATTAATGAAAGGTGAAAACATAAAAATGCAGTAAATGAAGCAGGCAAGAAGAAATACAAACGTCTCAAAATTGAGATCGACAGGAAGTGCAAAATAGCTAAGCAGGGATGACTAGAGGACAAATGTAAAGATGTAGAGGCACATACCACTAGGGGTAAGATAGATACTACCTAAAAGAAAATTAAAGAGACCTTTGGAGAAAAGAGAACGACTTTTATGAATATCAAGAACTCAGATGAAAACCCAGTTCTAAGCAAAGAGGGGAAAGCAGAAAGGTGGAAGGAGTATGTAGAGGGTCTATACAAGGGCGATGTTCTTGAGGACAATATTATAGAAATGAAAGAGAATGTAGATGAAGCTGAAATAGGAGATATGATACTGCGTGAAGTGTTTGACAGAGCACTCAAAGACCTAAGTCGAAACAAGGCCCCGGGAATAGACAACATTGCATTTGAACTACTGACAGCCTTGGGAGAGCCAGGCCTAACAAAACCCTATCGTCTAGTGAGTGAGACAGGCGAAATACCGTAGGACTTCAAGAAGGATATAATAATTCCAATCCCAAAGAAAGCAGGTGTTGACAGATGTGAAAATTACCTACCTATCAGTTTAATAAGCCACGGCTGCAAAATACGAACGCGAATTCTTTACAGACGAGTGGAAAAACTGGTAGAAGCCGACCTCGTGCAAGATCACTTTGGATTCCGTAGAAGTGTTGGAATACGTGAGGCAATACTGACCCTACGAGTTATCTTAGAAAATAGATTGAGGAAAGGCAAACCTACGTTTCCATCATTTGTAGACTTAGAGAAAGCTTTTGGCAATGTTGACTGGAATACTCTCTTTCAAATTCTGAAGGTGGCAGTGGTCGAATACAGGGAGCGAAAGGCTATTTACAATTTGTACAGAAACCAGATGGCACTTATAAGAGTCAAGGGGCATGAAAGGGAAGCAGTGGTTGGGAAGGGAGTGAGACAGGGTTGTAGCCTATCCCCGATGTCATTCAATCTGTATATTGAGCAAGCAGTAAAAGAAACAAAAGAAAAATTCGGAGTAGGAATTAAAATCCATGGGGAGGAAACAAAAACTTTGAGGTTCACCGATGACATTGTAATTCTGTCAGAGACATCAAAGGACCTGGAAGAGCAGCTGAACGGAATGGACAGTGTCTTGAAAGGAGGATATAAGATGAACATCAACAAAAACAAAACGAGGATAATGAAATGTTGTCGAATTAAATCGGGTGATGCTGCAGGAATTAGATAAGGAAATGAGACGCTGAATGTAGTAAAGGAGTTTTGCTATTTGGGGAACCAAATAACTCATGATGGTTGAAGTAGACAGGATATAAAATGTAGACTGGCAATGGCAAGGAAAGCGTTTCTGAAGAAGAGAAATTTGTTAACATCGAGTATAGATTTAAGTGTCAGGAAGTCGTTTCTGAAAGTATTTGTATGGAGTGTAGCCGTGTATGTAAGTGAAACGTGGACAATAAATAGTTTAGACAAGAAGAGAGTAGAAACTTTCGAAATGTAGTGCTAAGAAGAATGCTGAAGATTAGATAGGTAGATCATGTAACCAATGAGGAGGTACTAAATAGAATTCGAGAGAAGAGGAATCTGTGGCACAACTTGACTAGAAGAAGGGATCGGTTGGTAACGCATATTCTGCGGCATCAAGGGGTCACCAATTTAGTATTGCAGGCAGCGTGTAGGGTAAAAATCGTAGAGGGAGACCCGATGAATACACTAAACAGATTCAGAAGGATGTAAGTTGCAGTAGGTACTTTGAGATGAAGAATCTTGCACATGATGGAGTTGCATGGAGAGCTGCATCAAACCAGTCTCTGGACTGAATACCACAACAACGCATGTACATCATAACTGTCGATTTCCGCCACTTTTTGATAATACCTTCGTGGTGCCCCGCTTTTTGTCTTGGTGTGTCTATGTGCGGAGCAGAAATGAGTATGTATACATTCTAGCGACGATGCGGGACGCTTTAGGAAAAATACAGAATAGAGACTTTTATGAAAGCCAGCTCGCTATCGACCGGCGCCTGAGAACGAGATCCGTGATATGGCTCAGCTGCCCTGCTATTTATGTGATGCGTTCGTGAGCATCTATGGAAAGTTCTTCAAGGGCAGTGAAAGCACGAGTGGTAGCGTAAGAGAACTTGGATGAGAGAGGCTTGCCCTCTGTGTAGAGGAGGATAGGCGGCGATCTGTGGCGGATCTAAAGGCAAACTACGGTGTTTCTGCAGGCACACCGTGCAGGGCACATAGTTCGACATGTGGCTCAGCAACAGACGACACCTACACGTCCTAATTCTGACCGGACGATATCGTCAGTTACGACTGCATTGGGGATCAAGATCACAGGCAATGGACCATGTGTCAGTAGGAACACGACTCCAGGTCAGAGGAATCAAATTTCTTCTTATACCATATCTACGGCCGTGTTCGGTTAAGCCGAAATCCAGGCGTACGCTGTTCCGAACATGAAATGAGTCCAGGTCACAGCCCTGTGGTGATATTTTTATGCTATCGGGGACATTTATCTGCCCATCAGTGGAGTCTGTGGAATTTATTGGAAGCACCAAGATAACTAAGGACTCCGTTATTGCAGACCACTTTAGTCCCTTCATACCTGATGTCTTCCCCAGCGGCGATCGTTTCTTCCAATAGGGTAACTGACTGTGTCGCAAGGCCAGAATAACTCTACAGTGGTCTGATGAGCATGATAGTGAACTCACGTTGATACCTTTACGGATCTGAACCAGCTGGATGACATCAGAGCCTTTATTGTGTGCCAGCGGTGTACCCACAAACCACTTGCTCGTTGTTCACGAGGAGTGTCCCGTGCGTGTGCCACATACCTTCGGAGACCTTCCAAGAACGTGTCGAATCCATGACTCGCAGATTAGTTCCTGTACTGCGTTCAATAGGATGATCATCACGCTATCATATTGGTAGTCATAATGGATTGTCTAATCTGTGCAAGATCCCATAGGATTTATGTGACAAATTACTCTGTATTTCCGGATGACCTTTTTTGGAGTATCAGTAGATGGGGCCGGCGTAAGGCAATGTTTATCTACACTACTGGCCATTAAAATTGCTACACCAAGAAGAAATGCAGATGATAAACGGGTATTCATTGGACAAATATATTATACTAGAACTGACCTGTGATTACATTGTCACGCAATTTGGGTCCATAGATCCAGAGAAATCAGTACCCAGAACAACCACCTCTGGCCGTAATAGCGGCCTTGATACACCTGGACATTGAGTCAAACATAGCTTGGATGGCGTGTACAGGTACATCTGTCCACGCAGCTTCAACACGATACCACAGTTCATCAAGAGTAGTGACTGGCGTGTTGTGACAAGCCAGTTGCTCGGCTACCATTGACGAGACATTTTCAGTTGGCCAGAGATCTGGAGAATATGCTGGCCAGGGCACTAGTCGAACATTTTCTGTATCCAGAAATTCCCGTACAGGAGCTGCAACATGCGGTCGTGCATTATCCTGCTGAAATGTAAGGTTTCGCAGGGATCGAATGAAGGGTAGAGCCATGGGTCGTAACACATCTGAAATGTAACGTCCACTGTTCAAAGTGCCGTCAATGCGAGCAAGAGGTGAGCGAGACGTGTAACCAGTGGCACCCCATACCATCACGCCGGCTGATACGCCAGTATGGCGATGACGAATACACGCTTCCAATGTGCGTTCACCGCGATGTCGCCGAACACGGATGCACCCATCATGATGCTGTAAACAGAACCTGGATTCATCCGGAAAAATGACATTTTGCCATTCGTGCACCCAGGTTCGTCGTTGAGTACACCATCGCAGGCGCTCCAGTCTGTGATGCAGCGTCAAGGGTAACCGCAGCCATGGTCTCCGAGCTGATAGTCCATGCTGCCGCAAACATCGTCGACCTGTTAATGCACACGGTTGTTGTCTAGCAAACGTCCCCATCTGTTGCCTCAGGGATCGAGACGTGACTGCACGATCCGTTACAGCCATGCGGGTAAGATGCCTGTCATCTAGACTGCTACTGACACGAGGCCGTTGGGATCTAGCACGGCTTTCCACATTACCCTCCTGAACCCACCGATTCTATATTCTGCTAACAGTCATTGGTTCTTGACCAACGCGAGCAGCAATGTCGCGATACGATAAACCGCAATCGCGATAGGCTACAATCCGACCTTCATTAAAGTCGGAAACGTGATGCTACGCATTTCTCCTCCTTACGTGAGGCATCACAACGTTTCACCAGGCAACGCCGGTCAAATGCTGTTTATGTATGAGAAATCGGTTGGAAACTTTCCTTATGTCAGCACGTTGTAGGTGTCGCCACCGCCGCCAACCTTGTGTGAATACTCTGATAACCTTATCATTTGTATATCACAGCATCTTTTTCCTGTCAGTTAAATTTGGCGTCTGTAGCAATTCATCTTCGTGGTGCAGCAATTTTAATTGCAAATAGTGTACTTCAGTAAGAACTAGCTGGGGTACCCGGCGTCGCTCGGGGAGTTGCCTCTATATTTCCATACATCTCTACCAAGAATTGTAGGAATGAACGGCTAATGGTGAGACTGTGATTGTATGTTTCATCGTCTCTGATTATTTAGCTCTTTGCATAGAACTTCTTGGAAAAGATTTTTTTTTCTACTCCTGTTTCAGGTTGGATCTGTTCACATTACAATCATATGCATCCTCTCCTTGCGGAAATATTAACGGACATTGAAGAGCATCATATGAACGGCGTGTCTCTGCAGTGTGCTTTTCTTCGTTGTAAAATTACGTCACGGCTTATGTTTTCCTTGTCCACAATTACGAAGGCGGCTTCATCTATCTGAGGTGCTTGAAACCGACGTTCGTGTTCTCCAGGTTATCTGTTGCCTGCTCGAATTATAACCTTACAGTCATCAGAAATGATTCGGTCTAGTGCTGCTTTTGAATATGTGCATCAGTTGATTGTATTTGCGGAAGATTATCTGTACATCTTCCACTACTTCTCGTCTAAATACACTGATATCTGAGCATCGTTGATCAATTTCTGTTTCTTCAAAAAAAAAAAAAGTGGTTCAAATGGCTCTGAGCACTATGGGACTCAACATCTGTGGTCATCAGTCCCTTAGAACTTAGAACTACTTAAACCTAACCAACCTAAGGACTTCACACACATCCATCCCGGAGGCAGGATTCGAACCTGCGACCGTAGCGGCCACGCGGTTCCAGACTGAAGAACCTAGCACCGCTCGGACACACCGGCCGGCACTCTGTTTCTTCATTTTCGATGGAATATACTTGCAGAAATATATGGTCTTCGTTGGGTACTGGTAGTAATGATCCCACGTTGTGATAGATTTGTCCTTGAATGGAGAAAACAAGCGATTTCATCTCAGATACTGTTTATCGAAGTGATACCGAAAGAAGACATTTGGAAGCAGGCGTTGTAGGCTTTTATATTTTTAAGGAAGTGTTTTGATTCTGGAGTTTTTCCCTTCAAGTAATGTAAAAATTCCTGCGGAGGTGCTTCCAGTAGTGTTAATCGGATTTTTCCATTCACATAATAGAATCCCGGTGTTTCTCTATTGAACTTTCTCGTGTTGCATAATTGGCAGATGTCATTTACTTTTCTGATACTACGTGTTTATGTTTGTTATGTTCTTTCCTCGGGTCGTAGTGGATTGCTTAATTTGTTAGGTTGTACTGTTTACTTGTCCTCATCCGCGTTTACTTTTCGTAGGGTCATATTTTCATGGCTGGCTTGAATTCGCAGTCTTTTATTATAAGGCTGTGTCGCAGTCATTGGTTCTTCAATCCGTTAATTTCGTTGTCCTTCTGTTTCACTGCTTCTCACGGTTCTCATTGTCGTTCGTTGGGAACGTAAACGTAATTCGCGCTCTTCGTGTGTTTCCCTTTTTGACTATTTTATTTTTTTTTTCGCTGTTTTGCTTCAGAACCGGCAAGATCCCCCCTCTTTACGTTTGGGAATTGTCTAACATATTCACGGTAAATCAAATCTACTTTTTACTAACAAATACACTAAGTACACGTTATATGCTTTTCACACTTTACTTTCAGTTTATATTTAGCCATTTTATTACTTTGACTACTCACAATTCACTGTTGGTTTTTATTCACTCACTGCACTACTTTTTCGGTTCACTGATAAGAAACTGACGTTCCGATAATCGATGGGTCTTTACCAATGGATAGAACCATCAGTTGCGAATTCTGCAACATACCTGACAGGGTTCGGATGGTCCACAACGTTCCAAAACACTCCACATCATTTCATAATGATCTGGTATGTTTCGGGATGTTCTAGAACATTCTGAAATTTCGAACGTTCCAGGCTATTACTGAACATTCCAGAAGATCACGGATCATTGTGGAATAATATTCCAGAACAGTCCTCAAAACATGTCCTTCAATTAAAAACAGCAACGTTCTTCATGGATGGACGACATAGGACTACCAAACCACATAACTCACTTTATCGTACTGGGACTCGTTTCTGATTTTTAGCCGCACGCACATTGTACACTTACTTTTATAATATGTATTGATCAGTTTGACCTTGGTATCACACATGGACCCAGTAATTTCATATGTACCGCTAGGAAAAAATTTCTATTTATGTTCTCGTCTTTTAATTTAATCATAACATGCTAACTCAAAAACGGCTCTTGTGAGTAAGCTGCTCCTTCCGTCGACGCCTTCAGTTACTAATTGTCGAGTAATTAGGTACTACATGCGATACAGCTATAAGATCTTTTAATTTGAGATGAAATGATGTATTTACGTATGTTTTATCTTTTAAGAGAAGAAATCAGAAAATAAAATGTAGTTTGACGGTTATGATCATTCAGAAATTGAGTGAATACACTCAGCCTATTTACACTCGTAATGTAGAGTAAACACAACTGAGTTTGAAGGATGTTCGTGGAAGCCCGTCATCATTGAATGAATCGTCATGGGTGTAGGAGTTTAGAAAACATTGAAATGGCCAGTCATAGAAATAATCTTCGTTGTGTTTGAGGAAATACGAGTACTTATATCGAAGTTCCCGTGTAGTAAAACTACGCTGAAATGCGCCTGTTTTGAGTGTCTTAATTTAGTAAGTAACTGTTGATACCGACCACGTAACTACGAAAACTGATATGAGTAACCTGATATGTATTTAAACTAGGGACATCTACAGCTATAGTACGATATCTGTTGGCCGGGACTCCACATCGATGTTTACGGCTCGTCAGATGCGCGTGTCTGATGTTTTATGCATGGCCACATTGTTATTTATGGGGCCAAGGGCATGTATGGAACCTGATTTTCGCTCAGATGGAAGAGAGCGTATTTTCATATGTGCAAATTGATCTCTTTACCTATCACGTTCATCGATATATTACAATAAACATCAAAATAATTTGTTCGCTGAAGTCGCAGTTGAACTGCTGTAATTGTCAACAGTTTCCCGTTATTACGTCTCAGAACACTATATAAAAAGTTCATATTAAGTGGAAGTCTTGGAGAAACCTTATAGTCAGGAAGGAATCGGCTTTCCATTGCCTTTGATAGACCAGTGTGGTACACGTATTGGATTGCATTTACGTTGCGTCGTGAAAATTCAGTAATATCAACGTGTGATAGACCCACAAGAAACCTCCTTTCCCGTCACAGAACTACATACTACAGATACTCCTCCACAGAATAATCACTTTCTCACTCGTAACAGGTATTTCATTCCGTAACATTCTCCCCATCCGGATCGACCTCTAAGGGTATTACCAGCTGCCCAGGTCGACTGATGGTGTGACTTGTGGTGTGCAGAGGATTATTGTTCCTATCTTCTCATCCCCCACCCCCCCTGCTAGTGCTCTCTCTATTCTGACCTTCCTGTGGATGTATTTCCTGTAGTACCTGAACACGTTTCCAGCTCAGGATTGTATGAGTCGGTTATGGACGTTCAACTTCATGTAATTTCTACGGCTCCAATAAGTACTATCCCGTCCAACGCTTCCTAAATCTATCGGAGAGTTACAGTCTCAGGCAGAATCCTTTTGGTAGATTCGTGTTCGACGTAGACTCTGATCTTGTTGGAAGTTTTGCGAGTCACTCTCCATTCAGGAAATGGGATTCGGTCAGTGCATCTGCATCGTCTTAACGTGTGATGGTCCTTGAGTCCACAGCGGCTTCAATAATAATCAAGGTGGTGTTCAATTATTCCTCACCGACCCTTGAGAATCCCAATACCTTTCGCAGCGACGTTTTGAAGTGCATATCATTCTTGTTACCATTCTCCCCACAAAGCCACTGGTGAGGCAGTGAATTTCCATGTAATAACGTGGTAAGCGAGGAATGGACAAGTCTTTGTGTTGGTTAACCCCTTCAAACGTTGTGCTAGCTACGTGAGCGGCGCAAATTGTTTTCACGATATCTGTGTAAATCGTATTGTATATGGTGATGATGATGATGATGATGATATGATGATGATGATGATGATGATGATGATGATGATGATGATGATGATGATGATGATGATGATAATGATGATGGAGAGGGTTCTGTGGGCGCACGACGGCAAGGTCTTTAGCGCCCGCTCAGTAACAGATTGAGACGGGTGTCAAGAAAATATCCAGAACAGGAAGATAAAAGAGAACGTAAAACACAGGTAACAAGCTTATGTGCCTACCCACGCCGAAGCGTGGGACGAAGCATGTCGCCAGCAGTAAAACACGGACAACACAAGAAGAAGGTGGTAGAGGGAGCTAAAGCAATATAGCAGATGGAAGTGGCCGGCTGACAGCAAGGGAAACTAAGGGAGAAGCCAGCCACTTTGCAATACACTAAAACCTCCAGCCTAAAAGTTTAGGCCAGAGTCCAGACACATTACAAAACTTTAAAACCCTAGATACACACGTCTCGTCATTAGCTAAAACACAGGGCAGATCCCCATCAACTTGTGCTTCTGCCCTTGCATCACGGTATAAACTGTAGTGTGTTAAAATGTGGTGGACAGAGATCTGCACACCATAAGCATCACAAAACGGGGGATCCTCAAGCCGTAATAGGAAGCTATGTGTGAGAGGACAGTGCCCAATCCGAAGACGCGTGGGGGTCACTTCCTCCCGCGTAAGCAACCGGCAGGAGGAACGCCATGGCCGAGTTGTTGACTTCACCAACCGCAGTTATTGGCCGTCACCGCCAGCCTTTCTTCCTCCCACAACTCCATGCACTTCTTGTGGAGTGCAGAAATGAGACACTGCAAGGGAATAGGACACTGGACCACATCCTGCTCTCTGCAGGCCTCCTTGGCAGCCCGATCGGCCTGTTCATTGCCACCAGTTGGTGACGCGTCTGTATAGTGTTCATGGTGCACTGCTCGTGTGCCAGCAAATGTGAAAACAGTTATGTGTGTATATCTCTTCCCACTTTCGCGCCGGCCGGAGTGGACGTGCGGTTCTAGGCGCTACAGTCTGGAAACACGTGACCGTTACGGTCGCAGGTTCAAATCCTGCCTCGGGCAAGGATGTGTGTGATGTCCTTAGGTTAGTTAGGTTTAAGTAGTTCTAAGTTCTAGGGGACTGATGAGCTAAGATGTTAAGTCCCATAGTGCTCAGAGCCATTTGAACCATTTTTTAACCACCGTTACAGCAAATGGTTTAGCAGGCGTAACTCGTTCGGATGGCAGCGGTACTTCAATCTGTTGCCGTCGAAAATTCCAGAAAATCCTACACAAGCAACTGTAGGAATCTTTTGATTGTCTGATGAGCTCTGAAGATCCGACATTCATTTCAGAGTTTGGACAGTATAGAACGAACTCCAAAGTGATGGATGGGGTTATGTCTCTCGAATAACCAGTTGTACGAAATGATGGCAACTGTCAAGGAGCAACGGTTATTTTTGTTCCCTATTGAGGCTAGTGTAATGCAGAGCGTCTTCTAAGACTGGAATGTACCTTCTGATTTTTTACTCTCTTGTCAGTCGTAAGTTACGTATTTTGGAGCGCGTCTTGTTGTCCGGCAATGGATTCTCTTTGGACTACTCGTATCCAAAACATTGGGGCAGCTGGTAGTTCAGTGGCTGTAAGTTCTCTCGAAGATTTCAGCTTCTGATGAATGCTGTGTAGAAAATGGAGAGTGCGTGCCGTAGTTTCCAGTATGAGCTGAATTTAGACAGGTTAACGATATTCGTTGGTGTAGAGGTCCACTGTCGGTGTACCAGTTGGCCAAGACTCAGGGGAAGTATTTAACGTCCGAGAAGTCCTCGTTAAAGAAAATCAGCGGGATTTTTTTGTCCTGAACAGTGGGAGTCGTGTGAGTTTTTAGCTCTGTTACACGGTTACAAACAAATGTCTTCCATCTGTTTGAATCGTAGGGAATCCAGCTTACCGAGACTATAGCACCTGCCCGCAATATCACATGAAAGTTTTTAAATTCTGTTACTGTACAAGTGTTCAGTACTGCTACATATGCCTTTTCGGATGCTTCGTGGAGTACGTGCACCTGGTGTCTCTTCACGAATCATCTGGTTTGTTCGAAACTGTCCAGCAAATGTTTTACAATATTCTCCACCTGGTCAGGTGATGATATACCTACAGAGTGAAACCGTTTAACTGACAATGGGAAATGATTTGTTCAAGTAAAACACAGTGGCTCACATCAAAACATTTCTACTTCGCAAATTGTCAAATAATATGGCAGTACGATCTAAATTACGAAGGTGTCATAGAGAAAGGTCGCTGGTGTGCACAGTGTAATAGTTTGATACTCGATACTAGCGAAGCTTAAACATCTGCACTATGTATGGTACACAAGTATCTTATTGATATGTGAGCCCACTATCTCATTGTCAATCGAATGTGTGCCCAACGAGTGTGATCAGGGTGTAGACACCTGTGGTTAAACCATCTCCTTTCAGCCACTATAATGATACGAAGCTTACAAGAAGCAATAAAATTTAAATTATCACCTTAAAAAAAAGTAAACTACGAATTAACTCTTTTGCTTGATTGTGTGTACACGCCTGGATTCATAGTAAACATTGAAACAGACAAATCATCTTATACGTTTCTGTTACTCGACACTGCACTCCATTGCTCGATAGCATCCTCGTTCCTTCGTTTTCGACTCTGATTTCTTTCTATGCACTGTGGTGTGACACTGATTTGGCCAGTGAACTCCAGTAGATTGATCACCTGATGTGTTTCTGTGCCTCCTACTGAGAGCTTCTATGAGTTTATGTTGATGACTGGTGCCGTGCTGTTGGCTGGTTCACAGAACTTGAAACTGGGCTCAAGGTTTCGACCGTCCCTATAAATTGCAAAATACGTCGTAGGTTTCTGGCAGGCATAGGGTTCTAATTTAAAGACGTTGTGGGATTTGAGTTTGAGTGCGAGTCATATAAGTAATGACTGTTTATCGAATGGTGGAGTTGGGAGTAATATTTCTTTAATTCCTAGAGCAGACCAGCAAGGGCCGGCTGCGGTGGCCGTGCGATTCTAGGGGCTTCAGTCCGGACCCGTGGGACCGCTACGGTCGCAGGTTCGAATCCTGCCTCGGGCATGAATATGTGTGATGTCCTTAGGTTAGTTAGGTTTAAGTAGTTCTAAGTTCTAGGGGACTGATGAGCTAAGATGTTAAGTCCCATAGTGCTCAGAGCCATTTGAACCATTTGAACCATTTGAACCAGCAACATTCCGGCAAGCGCTAGCACCAACACTGATATTTGCGAAGCATTTCCAGAACGTTGGTGATGAGAAAGAAAAGCTTTTAAAAGAATACATGCATTACCATTTGTACAAAGTGAAACACCGAGGAAAATCAGGGTGCGTAATACCGTGCCAACCGCCATTTACTTATACTTCAGATGAGTGGCGCAATTATAATCCTGGCAGGTCCTTCTGTTGTCTCACCAGAAGCACCAATGTTGCCGACTAACGCTACTGAATTGGCAACACAGGAAAAAAAATTGTGTCACTGCGCCCAGTCAGCTTCAAGGGCAGAATAATTTGTCTCGGCGGGATTAGGTTTGTTATACTGGCGTATACTGACATTTCGTTCGTACAGAGCTGCGGTAACAGTGATGACTTTGCGGAGTTAGTTTACAGATGCTTGACTTATGCATTATCTATGATATACACAGTGACCAAAACAAGAGGTGCTCACCACTCCGTTCGCATGGCAATAAGAAGCCGTACTGCTAAATATGGCAAAATTATTAATATTTTCGTAAATCGTTTGCGTTATAACAATGCTGATGATACGAGTAAATTGTATTAAAATATCGACGTTTCCAATATATTTTATTACAGGCAGATCAAAAAGACTATTCTTTATGGTAACGCAGGTTTTCTTGGAGACTTTCAAAGATGAAATGATATCAGCTTATTTGCCGTGTCGTGGTGTCATGGTGTCGCAGAGCTTCCGAGAGCATACTCATGTAATTTTTGGGTGAAATGCAGTTCGTTACGTTATAGCCACTGGACCACGGATTACTGTTCGAAGAGCCCAAAGATCTCATCAGACAGGACAGCGGTTTCCAACTGAGCTCAGAATGGAGTGTGCCGTTAGAAAGGAAAAAAAAATGGAACAGTCTGACGTGAAAGCTGCGAAAGCAGCGGGCAGAATAGACAGGCGGCAACAGGACTCGATTCTTTCACCTTCCTCCACACAGCCTATGTACCGTCTCGAACTACCAGCTGCAGCATCACTTCCAGAGTCTCGCAACCGGATCAGCCGTTGGTAACTCGGCAAAGGATTCTGCGAACCAGGGGCTGTAAAGGAATCCGAAATTTCGCTTGAAGATGAATAGAAAACACGTCGAAATGTTACGAGGACTTAACGCCAAGACCCGGCTGGTAACGTGAGAAGATTTCATCAAAGAGAGACCCTCACATGAAAACAGGAATATGTTCTTTTTTAAATTTGTTACGTTACAGTTTTCTGTTTGGTGATTTACACATGAGTTTCTTAAAGTGATTTGTCTAACTACAAAATACAATACTGTCGTTGGTCGTAAGGTACAGAAATTTGTTGGTGCAAAATATCTCTAATTACACATCAGCTATGTCCGTTCGTAACAAAAATACCTCATTAAATCTAAATGAAAAGTAAATATATGAACAAATGAAGATAATAGTTTTTTCGCACATTACATTTTTCCTCACAGTAGTGTGTAATAGACATTAATTTGGGTAGCAGTACCAGCGTGCCATCAGTCGCTGTCGACACATTCGTCTCATACAACGTACGGAGTTTTCTCTTCTCAGCAGAGGCGTAGTGTTCCACGCACAAGAAAACAGTAATCCAGTGCTCGTGGCGTGATGGACTGAGTTGCTGCAGTTTCGCTTCTACTCCACCGCCTCGAGGCTCCAGTACCTGATACCAATATCCTACACAAGAAATGGAGAGATAGGAGCGGAGAAAACGAGAAGGAACTTGGCGGACTGCTACATTTTTATGCAAAAACTTTCGCACTAGCTGGAAGGCGGGCGGCACGGAGCGGCGAGCTGAGGGAGGAAAGACAAGCGCGCGGGCCGCATCAGTCCCATCTGGCGTGGGAGGCGAGGTGGCTGGGACGCACAGATAGGGCCGGCACGTGGCCTCCAGGTGGCCGTTACCATAGAAATGAGCGCCGCCAACTTGTTCGGAACTGAAACTCAGCGTGAGGCGCAAGAAAATTCACTGGAGGGAGCTGCCAACTAAAGCGATGATCCGATTACGGAGCCCGCAGCGAGAAAAAACGTCTCATGTCCGCCGTCCCAGCGTATGATAAGGGCTCCCATGGTCTGCGCCGTATGCAAGGCGCATGTCTAGATCGACAAATATACAAGCAAGTACACGCTAAGCCCCGAAATCATCATAAAGTGTATTCGCATTTGCGGGTATGGACAACCATCACGTCTATAAAAGAGTAACGGCTGCGCGGGGTAGCCGAGCGGTCTAGGGCGTCTTGTCACGGTCCGTGCAGCTTCCCCCGTCGGAGGTTCGATTCCTCTCTCGGAAATGGGTGTGTGTGTCGTTCTTAGCGTAAGTTAGTTTAAGTTAGATTAAATAGTGTGTAAGCTTAGGGACCGATGACCTCAGTTTGGTCCTATAAGACCTTCCCACACATTTAACAGAATACTCCGTCGTCAGGCCAAGAGTGGCCTACCGGGACCATCCGACCGCCGTGTCATCCTCAGTGGAGGATGCCGATAGGAGGGTCATGGGGTCAGCACACAGCTCTCCCCGGTCGTAAAATATTCTTGACCGAAGCCGCTACTATTCGGTCGAGTAACTCCTCAAGTGGCATCACGAGGCTGAGTGCACCCCGAAAAATGGCAACAGCGCATGGCGGTCTGTATCGTCGCCCATCCAAGCGCCGACCCTGGCCGACAGCGCTTAACTTCGGTCATCTCACGGGAATCGGTGTAGCCACTGCGCAAGGCCGTTGCTGTACATTTAACAGAATAACGACAGTTAAAATTTTTGACGGATTTCCCGGCTATTTGTGCATGATTTATCGCCAGATCCAGACTTACACATGCTGATGTTCATGCATCACAACTTACACTCGTACACATTATGTAATTTCCGTAGAGGAGGAAGAAATTTTAATTGAAAGTCGCTGCGGATAAATACGATAATGCATCGTACTTCTTAACAACACAACCAATTCAATATCGAGCTGAAATATGTCGAGAAGTGCCCAGTTTCAGCTGTAAGTATCGTTCATATTTAAAACTTCCAGCAAGTTGAGAGCTTGCGACAACATCTTTGGGGAATGTAACCTTGGAGGGAGAAGCAGTACGTAGGTGGACAAAGGAACATATAATGAAAGTTTTGTGTGGACGTTTTCTCGTACTTATATGAGCAGTGCAACCATATGAATCCATTATCAATGAAACGGCATTAACATCAATATAATCGGTGAACCTCATTTCAGTGCGTTAGCCCCCGCTTCACAGCAGCGTGTTACTGAGTTGAGCGACAGAAATGGGTGCCAGCACGTACCAGTTTGTCTTTAATTTGTGAGTGACGTAGCGAAAAAAAGAGCACTTTAGTGTTTCCGGCACCGTCTAGACATTATACGTTTGAATTATGAGGTTCACATGTAGGCTGACAAGTGAGACAAAGTGCATGACAGTAATAGGGGCGAAATTTACGTCTTTAGTCACCATAAATATGAGACTTCGAATCCAACTGTGAGTCACCCATCGTCCTTACACAATTGACTGATATTCCCTTCAGCTCTCACTGTAAAAGAATTCATCCTTCACACCAAAATATTAGATTAAGTAATTTGAAAATTCGGAAACTAATACAAAATTATAATTATTATCAGAATGGTGACAACGGTAGCCTGATAGTAATAATTAATAATAATAACATTACGAGGGCCACTCAGTATGTAACGCAACATTTGTCTCTCGACAATTTCGGTTGAAAAAAAAAAACTGTTGTGGGACATCGTGGAATATTAACGCTTCAGCTCCTATAGTTCCGTGAAGTTCCGATAGGTGGCGTCGCAACATGTAGCCTTCTAAATGGCTTCTGTAACAGAGAAAGCAAAGAGAGCTTCACTCCAAGTTTAAACGCAGCCAAAACCTCTCAGACAAACAGAAGCTAAACGATGTCAGAATTAGCGTAAGGAGGGCTATGCGTGAAACGTTCAGTGAATTCGAAAGTAAAATTCTATGTACCGACTTGACAGAAAATCCTAGGAAGTTCTGGTCTTACGTTAAATCAGTAAGTGGCTTGAAACAGCATATCCAGACACTCCGGGATGATGATGGCATTGAAACAGAGGATGACACGCGTAAAGCTGAAATACTAAACACCTTTTTCCAAAGCTGTTTCACAGAGGAAGACCGCACTGCAGTTCCTTCTCTAAATCCTTGCACAAACGAAAAAATGGCTGACATCGAAATAAGTGTCCAAGGAATAGAAAAGCAACTGGAATCACTCAACAGAGGAAAGTCCACTGGACCTGACGGGATACCAATTCGACTCTACACAGAGTACGCGAAAGAACTTGCCCCCCTTCTAACAGCCGTGTACCGCAAGTCTCTAGAGGAACGGAGGGTTCCAAATGACTGGAAAAGAGCACAGGTAGTCCCAGTCTTCAAGAAGGGTCGTCGATCAGATGCGCAAAACTATAGACCTATATCTCTGACGTCAATCTGTTGTAGAATTTTAGAACATGTTTTTTGCTCGAGTATCATGTCGTTTTTGGAAACCCAGAATCTACTGTGTAGGAATCAACATGGATTCCGTAAACAGCGATCGTGTGAGACCCAACTCGCTTTATTTGTTCACGAGACCCAGAAAATATTAGATACCGGCTCCCAGGTAGATGCTATTTTTCTTGACTTCCGGAAGGCGTTCGATACAGTTCCGCACTGTCGCCTGATAAACAAAGTAAGAGCCTACGGAATATCAGACCAGCTGTGTGGCTGGATTGAAGAGTTTTTAGCAAACAGAACACAGCATGTTGTTATCAATGGAGAGACGTCTACAGACGTTAAAGTAACCTCTGGCGTGCCACAGGGGAGTGTAATGGGACCATTGCTTTTCACAATATATATAAATGACCTAGTAGATAGTGTCGGAAGTTCCATGCGGCTTTTCGCGGATGATGCTGTAGTATACAGAGAAGTTGCAGCGTTAGAAAATTGTGGCGAAATGCAGGAAGATCTGCAGCGGATAGGCACTTGGTGCAGGGAGTGGCAACTGTCCCTTAACATAGACAAATGTAATGTATTGCGAATACATAGAAAGAAGGATCCTTTATTGTATTATTATATGATAGCGGAACAAACACTGGTAGCAGTTACTTCTGTAAAATAACTGGGAGTATGCGTGCGGAACGATTTGAAGTGAAATGATCATATAAAATTAATTGTTGGTAAGGCGGGTACCAGGTTGAGATTCATTGGGAGAGTGCTTAGAAAATGTAGTCCATCAACAAAGGAGGTGGCTTACAAAACACTCGTTCGACCTATACTTGAGTATTGCTCATCAGTGTTGGATCCGTACCAGATCGGGTTGACAGAGGAGATAGAGAATATCGAAAGAAGAGCGGCGCGTTTCGTCACAGGGTTATTTGGTAACCGTGATAGCGTTACGGAGATGTTTAATACACTCAAGTGGCAGACTCTGCAAGAGAGGCGCTCTGCATCGCGGTGTAGCTTGCTCGCCAGGTTTCGAGAGCGTGCGTTTCTGGATGAGGTATCGAATATATTGCTTCCCCCTACTTATACCTCCCGAGGAGATCACGAATGTAAAATTAGAGAGATTAGAGAGCGCACGGAGGCTTTCAGACAGTCGTTCTTCCCGCGAACCATACGCGACTGGAACAGGAAAGGGAGGTAATGACAGTGGCACGTAAAGTGCCCTCCGCCACACACTGTTGGGTGGCTTGCGGAGTATAAATGTAGATGTACATGTAGATGTAGGTGCATTCCAAGCAGAGAACTGTCATTGTGTTTCTTATGGTGAAAAACCAGACCATCGCAGATATTCGTAGTGAATATCTGGCAGTGAACGAAAGAACATTAGTTTGACGATGCGTCTGTTATCATCAAAACAAGATAGCGCAAAAATGTCTGATGAACCGAGTGTCAGCATGCCGTACACATCTGTGGCTCCTGAAACCTTGGAACTTGTGGACACCATCATTCGATTTTGTATGTCTGTCCTTTTGGCAGGAGGTCTTTTGGATGATGGGCGTTTACTATTGTGAGACAATAAAATGTCTACAACCGTCCGTATGTTTTTATTTTTTTTTGTTGCAAACATCTTCAGAACTTCAAATGCATCTTCAGGCTCTATTTCATCTACATGTACATAAATACTCCGCAATCCACCATACGGTGCGTGGAAGAGGGTACCTCGTACCACAACTAGCATCTTATCTCCCTGTTCCACTCCCAAAGAGGACGAGGGAAAAATGACTGTCTATATGCCTCTGTACGAGCCCTAATCTCTCTTATCTTATCTTTGTGGTCTTTCCGTGAAATGTAAGTTGGCGGCAGTAAAATTGTACTGCAGTCAGCCTCAAATGCTGATTCTCTAAACTTCCTCAGTAGCGATTCACGAAAAGAACGCCTCCTTTCCTCTAGTGAATCCCACCCGAGTTCCTGAAGCATTTCCGTAACACTCACGTGATGATCAAATCTGCAAGTGACAAATCTAGCAGCCCGCCTCTGAATTGCTTCGATGTCCTCCCTCAATCCGACCTGATAGGGATCCCAAACGCTTGAGCAGTACTCAAGAATAGGTCGTATTAGTGTTTTATAAGCGGTCTCCTTTACATATGAACCACGTCTTCCCAAAATTCTACCAATGAACGGAAGACGACTATCCGCCTTCCCCACAACTGCCATTACATGCTTTTCCCACTTCATATCGCTATGCAATGTTATGCCCTAATATTTAATCGACGTGACTTGTCAAGCGCTACACTATTAATGGAGTATTCAAACATTACAGGATTCTTTTTCCTATTCATCTGCATTAATTTACATTTATCTATATTTAGAGTTAGCTGTCATTCTTTACACCAATCAAAAATCCTGTCCAAGTCATCTTGTATCCTCCTACAGTCACTCAACGACGACACCTTCCCGTACACCACAGCATCATCAGCAGACAGCCGCAAATTGCTATCCACCCTATCCAAAAGATCATTTATGTAGATAGAAAACAACAGCGGACTTACCACACTTCCCTGGGGCACTCCAGATGATACCCTCACCTCCGATGAACACTCACCATCGAGTACAACGTACTGGGTTCTATTGCTTAAGAAGTCTTCGAGCAACTCACATACTTAGAAACCAATCTCAGATGCTCGTAACCTAGTTAGGAGTCAGCAGTGGGGCACAGAGTCAAACGCTTTCCGGAAGTCAAGGAATATGTTATCCGTCTGATACCCTTCATCCATGGTTCGCAAGATATCACGTGAAAAAAGGGCGAGTTGCGGTTCGCAGGAGCGATGCTTTCTAAAGCCGTGGTGATGCATGGACAGCAACTTCTCTGTCTCAAGGAAAGTCATTATATTCGAACTGAGAATATGTTCCAGAATCCTGCAACAAACAGATGTTAAGGATATTGGTCTGTAATTTTGAGGGTCCGTCCTTCTACCTTTCTTATATACAGGCGTCGCCTGCGCCTTTTTTTCGGTCGCTCGGGACTTTACGTTGGACAAGAGATTCGCGATAAATGCAAGCTAAGTAATGAGCCAATGCACGTTCAAGTGGCTCTGAGCACTATGCGACTTAACTTCTGAGGTCATCAGTCGCCTAGAACTTAGAAATAATTAAACCTAACTAATCTAAGAACATCACACACATCCATGCCCGAGGCAGGATTCGAACCTGCGACCGCAGCGGTCGCTCGGTTCCAGACTGTAGCGCCGAGAACCGCACGGCCACTCCCGCCGGCCGGAGCCAATGCAGTAGAGTACTCTCTGGAAGGGGTTGATACTATCCCTACATATATCGCATCAGTGGTCAGCATAACTGGATACGCAGATAATCTGAAAACTTAGGTCAGCACTCTAACCATCAACTGCCAGTAGGCAAATATGAAGGCAAATATGATGACCCACCGCTCTCCTCCAGGGGCCCTATTGTGTATCTTCCGGCCACTCTGCCGATCGGATCGGTAGGCGAGCGCACTGAGGGGCCTTATTTTCAAAGGAGAGCCTGAATGTTATTCTGTAAGTCCTTCGGAAGCAATGCTGCACGGTCATAATGAACTGAGGGGTTGCTGTCAGCTTTCCAAGCGCCAATCATTCAGAAGCAAGCGACCGTAGATCCATGCATGTGCACTGCAACGCGCACAGCGGCATGAAGCCGAAGCGGCTAGCAGCAGACATAGGCACGCTATTCTACGCACTACCAAAAAGTGTGTTTTGTCTACGTAGTACTGCTCAAATTTCTCTAACCACGTGTTTTCATGCATTCATAACGATAGGGTATTTGACTGTGTTCTGGAAACTGTCATAAATGCCATATTACGTCATACTATTCTCATTCAGACCGACGTCTTTTTTTCGATTTTACGTTTCGAAATATGGAACGGTGTCAAGTACCACATTGTACAAATACATCTACAAAACACCCGAAGCCGGCCGCTGTGGCGGACCGGTTCTAGGCGCTTCAGTCCGGAACCGCGCGACTGCTACGGTCGCAGGTTCGAATCCTGCCTCGGGCATGGATGTGTATGATGTCCTTAGATTAGTTAGGTTTAAGTAGTTATTATTTCTAGGGGACTGTTGACCTCAGATGTTAAGTCCCGTAGTGTTCACAGCCATTTGAACTATTTGAAAACACCAGAAAATTTGGTTAAAAGAGTCAAAGAATAAGATGCATAGAATGTGGTTGTAACTCGCTCTTAGAGATAAAATGATGAAGTTGTTTGCTTCCCTATATGACACGTCAACGATATGGTTCTTCAAAACAAAATTTTAGAAACGCCTTTTTGAGAGAGTCTGGCGAGTGCAGCTATTGAAGTTCGTCGTAATCGATAACATGCATCTGATGAATCAAAATCGTTCATATACCGTGGTATGGTCAAAATCTTGTGATAGGGATCTTTCGTCTCTGTCTACTAATACTAAGGATTAGATCGCAGATAAATACTTGTGACAAGCAACAGTATAAAGAGGATTCCTGATAGTTTCATTTACAACAGATTAAATTGTGCTATTAGAATCCTGTATAAACAAGCACTCGGATAGTCCTACGTATTTGGAAAAAAATTGTGAATTATTTGTTACAAGAAAATATATAAATGTCACTGTCAGTTGTTTCACGTACAGCCATGAATAATCATAAACGTTAAGGTTCGGGGCCCTTCCTTGCGATAATGACTGTCGCCCAGGTGAAGATTCAATCCATTCAAGGAGAATTCCCGTGTCACGTGAAGAGCCACCGTCAGCTTATGTGTCAATTGTGCTTCCAAGATACATCCAGAAATGTTTCCTCCGGGCCGAATTCGAACCGGTGACCTATGGGTTTCTGCATACAGAACCTCTACGGTCCACCTAAATATTTTCGAGTCTTTAGTTCAAGTTTTAATTCCTTTCTGCGTGCTTCGTCATTTTCGTTCATAATTACTTGCAGTGTCACCTGACCAGCGTGTGTGGGGTGCCATTTCTGGGTTCTACTGAAGCCTTCAAAGCTACCGTAGCGGCCTCGGGGCCCACGAAGTCTCCATCGTACTTCGTCCTCAGCAGCTATCCCTTACTTGTTCCCATCACCCCTACACGTTCTAAAACAATAAATTCAGCAGCTACATGTTTCTTATCCTACAAACCGCTTTTGGAAATGGAAGTTTAGCATATTTCCAAAGAGTGTGCGAAAATACTCATCATCGATACACGTTTCGCACTCCAGTAGGCTGTCATCTCCGTTTTTGTTAATAATATAATTGACATAATTCCCGAAAAGCCACATTCTTGCATTATTTTTCATGTAGGGATAAGCTACCTGAACTGGAAGCAACAAGTCGAAGGTTTCTACATATCGACTATCAGTTCAGTTTAGCAAAGCTATTTTTCTTTTGAGGCCCTTCCATACATCTAAATAGCGACCACATATAAATCTCTGTGAGAGTGTGTCAACAAAAAGGCATTTTTGATATAGATTTGTGTCGGATAAACGATTAGCATAAAGTCTCTCATTTATACTTACAACGTTATTGACTACTCTGTACCAGGAGTCCTCCACTTCACTCGATAAAACATTTGTGGCAAGGTTTTTTTCAGACTGCCGTCCTATTCTTCTCTGGATATTTCTGTTCAATTTCGTTCTGTTTCGTATTTTACATTATCACTTTTACGATGGAAAGGTTGTTTGCGTCTGACTGGTTTTTTCGCTTGATTCTGATGTAACTGAGTTCGGTGTAAAATTGTCATACACGTTTTAATGTAGGATTGATCGATAGGACATTCTTCGGCGGATCGAGGCTACTGGGATCTGTCGCTTTCAACAGTGCAGAAGTGACGGTGTCCAAATGGTTTTCAATGCACTCTAAACACAAAGCTGTTATTTATTTGTGAATATGTATGAGACCTAGGCTTCCTTCGCCCATCTTTAATGTTAAGGCTCTAGATGCGAAGTGGAATAGGATCCCTTGCCATATAACCACAGCAAAATTACTTTCCACTGTCAATTAAATTTTTAAAAGCGTTTACATAATTAGTAAGTAAATCATTTGTTGAAAAGAAAGCGAAGTAACTAATAATGTCAGTTAACACTCATGTAATACACGTAAGCAGCGCCGACCTTTTGAAATTTAATGATTTTTAAACTCTCAATTGCGTAAAAGTAACAGGAATTTTGTGAGAATATTGACCTAAAATGTTTGTTTGATGTTATAATCATTCAGAATAACAACAATACAAAGCCTATTCCTAACCAAGGAAAACAGTCTATTATTAACTACCTTTCCACTCGGATGCGTCCTTGTGATTCTTCTGTAAAATGTAATAACTAAATCCGAAACTAAAACCACTCAGTTACTCTAAAATAACAAATTCTAGTGTAAACTAATCTCATAGAACCCAGTGAATGGCCGTACCGAAACCTAACCACCTCTTGGTGCAGTTGTCGGAAAATCTCCGGGAGAACCGATTGGAAACAGGTCTCAGAAGCTTACAGAATAGCAGTTTCGGATAAAGAATTGAAAATGACGTCAATACCAACGCTAACATACCGCACGGATCGGCCTGAACGTTACAGATCAAAGCCCCAGACCTGGCCAGCCAAAGGAATAATGTTTCACTGCGCGGCTCTCGTATACGGAAGATGCTCGGCCACTCCAACGTGGATGTCACATGGGCGGTAACAAACAGCCGGGCAGTCATCGCCGCAGAGCTGTACCACCTCACAGACTCCCTCTACCCGAAAAAATTATCTCAGGGGCACTCGCGGCAAACATGCTAAAATTGTATTCCAGGGGACGTGACGAGAGCTTTCGATCCAACAAGGGTTCATCACCTCGAAACGGAAAGAACGCGGCAATCCATGGGGTGGCGCGCACCACCTCTCCTCCGAACAAAAAGTTCAAAGCCGTACCCCCAGCCATTAAAGTCACGGCGACTGTCATCTAAGATCATTAAGGGGCTATTCTGTTTGATGTCTTCCCTCATAGTGCAACGATCGATTTCGAAATGTATTATGCTACCACAAAGAAATTGGAAAAACGGCTTCACCGCGTTCTTAGTCACAAAAACACACTACTGGCCATTAAAATTGCTACAACACGAAGATGAATTGCTATAGACGCCAAATTTAACCGACAGCAAGAAGATGCTGTGATATGCAAATGATTAGCTTTCCAGAGCATTCACACAAGGTTGGCGCCGGTGGCTACACCTACAACGTGATGACATGAGGAAAGTTTCCAACCGATTTCTCATACATAAACAGCATTTGACCGGCGTTGCCTGGTGAAACGTTGTTGTGATGCCTCGTGTAAGGAGGAGAAATGCGTACCATCACGTTCCCGACTTTGATAAAGATCGCATTGTAGCCTATCGCGATTGCGGTTTATCGTATCACGACATTGCGGCTCGCGTTGGTCGAGGTCCAATGACTGTTAGCAGAATATGGAATCGGTGGGTTCAGGAGGGTAATACGGCACGTCGTGCTCGATCCCAACGGCCTCGTATCACTAGCAGTCGAGATGACAGGCATATTATCCGCATGTCTGTAACGGATCGTGAAGCCACGTCTCGATCCCTGAGTCAAAAGATGGGGACGTTCGAATGACAACAACCATCTGTACGAACAGTTCGACGACGTTTCCAGGAGCATGGACCATCAGCTCGGAGACCACGGCCCTGGTCACCCTTGACGCTGCATCACAGACAAGAGAGCCTGCGATGGTGTACTCAACGACGAACCTGGGAGCACGAATGGCAAAACGTCATTTTTTCGGATGAATACAAGTTCTGTTTACAGCATCATGATGGTCGCATCAGTGTTTGACGATATCGCGGTGAACCTACATTGGAAGCGTGTATTCGTCATCGCCATACTGGCGTATCACCCGGCGTGATGGTACGCGGTGCCATTGGTTACACGTCTCGGGCACCTCTTGTTCGCATTGACGACATTTTGAACAGTGGACGTTACAATTCAGATGTGTTACGATCCATGGCTCTACCCTTCAGTTGATCCCTGCGAAACTCTACATTTCAGCAGGATATTGCACGACCGCATGTTGCAGGTCCTGTACGGGCCTTTCTGGATACAGAAAGTGTTTGACTGCTGTCCTGGTCAGCACATTGTCCAGATCTCTCACCAATTGAAAACGTTTGGTCAATGGTGGCTCGTCACAATACGCCAGTCACTACTCTTGATGAACTGTGGTATCGTGTTGAAGCTGCATAGGCAGCTGTACCTGTACACGCCATCCAACCTCTGTTTGACTCAATGCCCAGGCGTATCAAGGCCGCTATTACGGCCAGAGGTGGTTGTTCTGGGTACTGATTTGTCGGGATCTATGCACGGAAATTGCGTGCAAATGTAATCACATGTCAGTTCTAGTATAACATATTTGTCCAATGAATACCCGTTTATCATCTGCATTTCTTCTTGGTGTAGCAATTTTAATCGCCAGTAGTGTATAAACGAACTCCTCCTTCTGTATGACAACGCAAGGCCTCACACGGATCTGCACATCCGAGTGGAGTTCGCAAAACATCAAGGACTGTTCTTCCTCATAAGTCGTGTAGCCTGGATCACACACGTTACAACTTCCATCTGTTTCCGTAAATGATGGATGCACTCCGTAGGAAGCAGTGCGTGGATGATGTGGAAGTTAGCTGTGCACGAAGACGTTCACTCGGAAGTCGACCAGTACAGTGGTATCATGTAAGCATACAGGCCCTCCCAGTAAATTAGTGTAAGGCCGTCGTACTGAAAGGAGATTATGTTGAAAAACAGAGGATTCGAGTCATAAGAGTGGAGAATAATATGGTATGTTCGGAACTTCAAAAACACCAATCAGCTTCCAGAAAAATGTGCTGTGGAACGTCTCTGGTAATAACTCTTCAGCAGTTATCTGACCTGACATGCACTAGATAGGCTGGCAGATGGACGATAGTAGAGTTATTTACAACAAATGAAGAAAATGAAGGGTACAGTGAACACTGCATCTGACAGTAACGTCTACCCATGCTGCCGACAAACTACTGCCTCATCAAGCACCACTGTGTTATACACCCACAGAGACAAGATCACGACGGCTTTTCAACGAGTCAATCCTCAGTGTTGATAACACATCGTCAACGGCATACTCTCCTTCTCCCAACAGGATCCTCTTCGCCAAAAAAATCAATTTGTTGCACCATTTTCTCCAATTAGACCAACCTGGCCGGCCGAAGTGGCCGAGCGGTTCTAGGCGCTACAGTCTGGGACCATGCGACCGCTACTGTCGCAGGTTCGAATCCTGCCAGGGGCATGGATGTGTGTGATGTCCTTAGGTTAGTTAGGTTTAAGTGGTTGTAAGTTCTAGGGGACTGATGACCTCTGAAGTCAAGTCCCATAGTGATCAGAGCCAATTTTGTACACCAACCTGTAAACAGAACGGACAAATTACACACCAAGTATAAACAATTCCCTCCTCCACGTAGAATTAAGGGTAACGACTGGAAGATCCGTTCCTGCTTACTAAAGCAATGCCAAAAAAGTCATATATTAGTATTCAATAGACAAAATCTTCAGCAGTACTCCAACTAATTCGCAAGTTGTGCAAAAGACCGAGAATTCACAAAAAGGTACTGTGAATAATGCACATGATAGTGGAGGAACACAAGGTGTGTTAATTTTGTTAGTTAAAACTATGAGAGTGAGGTGCAACAGCCTCACCTAAAAATCCAAGTAAGTTCCACAATGGTGTAAACTGCGAGCAGGTACCACCAAGCCGCTGCTGCTCTTCTGCTTGCTACTTACAGCTATCAAATTATTATCGACAATAACTTCTAAAGAAGATAAAGCAAAGTAAATAAAAGGGAATAGTAACAATTACTAACGCTGCGGTCGGCCACAGTTAGTTGCAGAGCGTTATGTACCATACAACTAGCACACATCATCAGCGTGCAATAGGACTTGCTTTGCCTGCCCACAGGTAAAGGAAACTACTCTACATGGGAGACATATGTTTCATAAACCATATATTTCTGCAACCAACGCTAATCGATGCTTAACTACTACTGGACAGTGAATGACTCGAAAGGATTCATTTCGATTAATGAATAACACTATACCTGGTGTCAACATGATGAAAGGGTTTCGTTTCGGCAAATGCCCAGAGAACGTTACCTGGCATCATGTGAAGTCCTAATAGTGAAGTACGGAGAAGGTGGTGTAACAAAATGGGAAAGTTTTCGGTGTTAAGGATGTGGTCCCATTAAAGTGGTTAATAAAATACTAAATGTGTAACGACATGAATACATTCTACAGCATTGTGCACTGCGTAGAGTAGTGGAATTGTTCGGAAACTATAATTTTTTTGTATCAGAATGAATTAAACCTGACCTAAAGCAGCATTTTCGAGGTAATGGTTTGTGGACCAAAACATTCCTGAAATCGACTGACCTGAACTCAGTGCAATATGTTTCTGATAAGCTAGATCGCCCGATCCAGACCATAGACTGCATCCTCTGATTTCGGCTTTGGAGGAAAACTGGAATGTCATTCCTGAAGAGACATTCACTTTATTGAAAGTGTACCCAGCAGAATTGAAGATTTTACAAGGGCGAAGGGTGGACAATTCCTCTATTAATGTCCAGTAAGTTACTAGCTACATCCTTTCCCACCTCCATGTCCCGATCACCCTAGATTCCGTTCATCCCTGACACATAGACCGAGCGAGGTTGCGCAATGGTTAGCGCACTGGGCCCGCATTCTGGAGTACGACAGTTCAAACCTGCGCCCGGCCAACCATATGTTGGTTTTCCGTGATTTACCTAAATCGCTCCAGGCAAATTCTGGGACGGTTACTTCGAAAGGGCACTGCCGATTTCCTTCCCCATCCTTGACACAATTCGATCTTTTACTCCGTCTCTAATGACCTCGACGTCGATGGGCCGTTAACCTTATCTTCCTTTCATCTTGACACGTTGAGCTGTTCGTCAAAGAGTGAGAGTAGTAACAAAGCCTTCTGAAAATGGTCACCAGAATATGGGAAGAGGAGAAAATCCCCCAACAATGGAAAGAGGGTATCATATGTCCCATTTATAAGAAAGGAGATAAAATGGAGTGTGGCAGTTACAGAGGGATCACACTACTTCATTTGAGTATAAAATGCTCTCTAATATACTATTCGACAGTGTACTCCCGATCACACAGAGGGAGACGGGGCCGTACCAATGCGGATTCGTTCCTGGGAAGTCAACCATAGATCAGATATTCACCTTAAGACAAATCCTGGAAAAAACAAACGAATACGAAGTTGGCACGCATCACCTCTTTATAGATTTCAAAGCAGCTTATGATAGCATAAACAGAGAGCAGTTATATCAAGCTCTAGATGAACTGGGAATCTCTAGAAAGTTGGTAAGGCTGGTGAGAATGACAATGACCGAAACAAAAGGTAGTGTAAGAATAGGAGGAATGATGTCCAACACACTGAGTATTAAAAATGGAGTGCGACAAGGGGATGCATTGGCATGCATTCTCTTTAATGCCGCCCTGGAGAAGGTGACGAGAAAGACAAACCTTCCAAATAGGAGAACGATCTTCTACAAATCAGTGCAGATACTGACCAACGCAGATGACATAGATATCATAGCAAGAACACAAAAAGCAATGGAAGAGACACTTACAGCTCTTGAACAGGCCAGTAGGAACATGGGGTTAATTATTAATGAACAAAAAACAAAATATATAGCAGCTGGAAAAGCACATAGAGAAAATATGCCAAATGCAATAACAATGGGCAATTATACATTTGAGAGAGTTGAACATTTCAAGTATCTGGGCTCGGCAGTTACACATCTAAATCATACCTACTTTGAAATTAAGCAGAGATTAATACTGGCCAACAGAGCCTATTTTGCCCTAACAAGACTTCTATCCTCAAGGCTCCTGACTCGTACCACGAAATTAGCTGTGTATATATCACTTATACGACCAGTGCTTACATATGCCTCTGACGCCTGGTCATTAACCACTAAATATGTTGAAACATTGGATACATTTGAAAGAAAGGTGCTTAGATGAATTATCGGCCCAATCTGTGAAAGAGGAAGATGGAGGAAGAGATACAACCTTGAGTTGTATACCATATGCACTCCTGGAAATGGAAAAAAGAACACATTGACACCGGTGTGTCAGACCCACCATACTTGCTCCGGACACTGCGAGAGGGCTGTACAAGCAATGATCACACGCACGGCACAGCGGACACACCAGGAACCGCGGTGTTGGCCGTCGAATGGCGCTAGCTGCGCAGCATTTGTGCACCGCCGCCGTCAGTGTCAGCCAGTTTTCCGTGGCATACGGAGCTCCATCGCAGTCTTTAACACTGGTAGCATGCCGCGACAGCGTGGACGTGAACCGTATGTGCAGTTGACGGACTTTGAGCGAGGGCGTATAGTGGGCATGCTGGAGGCCGGGTGGACGTACCGCCGAATTGCTCAACACGTGGGGCGTGAGGTCTCCACAGTACATCGATGTTGTCGCCAGTGGTCGGCGGAAGGTGCACGTGCCCGTCGACCTGGGACCGGACCGCAGCGACGCACGGATGCACGCCAAGACCGTAGGATCCTACGCAGTGCCGTAGGGGACCGCACCGCCACTTCCCAGCAAATTAGGGACACTGTTGCTCCTGGGGTATCGGCGAGGACCATTCGCAACCGTCTCCATGAAGCTGGGCTACGGTCCCGCACACCGTTAGGCCGTCTTCCGCTCACGCCCCAACATCGTGCAGCCCGCCTCCAGTGGTGTCGCGACAGGCGTGAATGGAGGGACGAATTGAGACGTGTCGTCTTCAGCGATGAGAGTCGCTTCTACCTTGGTGCCAATGATGGTCGTATGCGTGTTTGGCGCCGTGCAGGTGAGCGCCACAATCAGGGCTGCATACGACCGAGGCACACAGGGCCAACACCCGGCATCATGGTGTGGGGAGCGATCTCCTACACTGGCCGTACACCACTGGTGATCGTCGAGGGGACACTGAATAGTGCACGGTACATCCAAACCGTCATCGAACCCATCGTTCTACCATTCCTAGACCGGCAAGGGAACTTGCTGTTCCAACAGGACAATGCACGTCCGCATGTATCCCGTGCCACCCAACGTGCTCTAGAAGGTGTAAGTCAACTACCCTGGCCAGCAAGATCTCCGGATCTGTCCCCCATTGAGCACGTTTGGGACTGGATGAAGCGTCGTCTCACGCGGTCTGCACGTCCAGCACGAACGCTGGTCCAACTGAGGCGCCAGGTGGAAATGGCATGGCAAGCCGTTCCACAGGACTACATCCAGCATCTCTACGATCGTCTCCATGGGAGAATAGCAGCCTGCATTGCTGCGAAAGGTGGATATACACTGTACTAGTGCCGACATTGTGCATGCTCTGTTGCCTGTGTCTATGTGCCTGTGGTTCTGTCAGTGTGATCATGTGATGTATCTGACCCCAGGAATGTGTCAAAGTTTCCCCTTCCTGGGACAATGAATTCACGGTGTTCTTATTTCAATTTCCAGGAGTGTACAAAGACCAACCCATCAGAAGGATAGTGAAATCATCCAGACTGAGGTGGGCGGGACATGTGGCTCGCATGAATGATACAGAAGTACCAAAAATAATATTACAAGAGAAGCCAGGAAAGCAGAGAGGACGCGGTTGACCAAGAGCAGGATGGGAAGATGGAGTAATAAAAGATCTAAGGAAGATGGGCTATAGAAACTGGAGAATATTGGCAAAGGACCGAGAGAAATGGAGGGAAATTGTAGAAGAGGCCAAGGCTCATCATGAGCTATAGAGCTGAGAAAGACGAAGAAGAAGTAACATGATGAATACCACCGTGTCCTGCTCTATCGTAAGTGTGGTAAGTACAACTTATGATTGGGTACCCGCATGAAATAAATTTGGTTTTCACCACTCGTGATTTATCAGCTGTAATTTAAAAAATGTTATTTATATTGTATATTCAAACAGACACTTCTAAACCTCTTGCTTGTATTTACAAACGTGGAGATCATTAACTGATTGAAACTAGCAGTCATTTGTTACAATTTGCAACTGAGACTCTTGAAGTATATATTTTTAAACTTGTTAAACCTGAATCTCAATAATCATAGCATACAAATGAGTTGCGTTGGTAGGTTAAAGATTATATTTGGTCGCCCTGCAACGTGTAGGCACCACAACGGGGGACAAAAACTTGGCAAGTCCTGCGTGCGCACTTGTGAAAGTTAATCCTTCACGAGGGACGGAGAAGCTTGCAGCCGAAATGTGGAGAAGTTGGCGGACAGGCTGCCCGTCGCTTTACGAGAGTCGCTTCAAGGTGACGGCACAAAAAGAGAAGCAGGGAAAAAACCCGAGCGTCCACCCTTGAAGAGTCACAAGTGAGCCGTGATGCGGTGGTCACCGCGAGAGGGCGCACGGCTGTACTGGGCCGGCGGGGATACTAAAAGGAGAGGAAGGGAGGAGGGGCGGGAGAGGGAGTATTGACGACGGAAAGTGTGCCCCGCTTCCCGGAAAATCCGCTTAGTCCTTTAGACGCATCCGCTGATGGTAGACTAAGGAATCGAAAGAGTTAAAGACAGTCTTACGTCTATCAAACACTGCCTATTTCCTGATGGCCAATTGTGCTAGCTGAAGGATTGCTAACCCTTTCGATCATACAGCTGGCATTGTGATATCCGGAATATCTTATGGGCTGTGCCTGTTTTTCACCAAATATTTCAAGGATGCTGAATAGAGAATAAGTTACACGTCAACAACGTTTTTGTTCTCCTTGTAACATAGTCAGGGGGCACATGGGTCTTGGGAAGGGGGGGGGGGGGGCGATAGGATGAATGTAGCAGAGGAAGCGTGTCGTGAGCCTTTCGAGTGTAGGGTGACAAACTCTCCCGTATTTCCCGGGATCTCCGCTCCCTTACTGACAACCAGTTTCTCCTGTATATTTCGTCAGTGATTACTGTTGTAAATGTAAATCCTGCGAAGTATTATCCACTGTTCACGCTTCTTGGCCGACGGATCACGAAACGTTTTCGTATAGTAGCCGCTCCTGGAAGTATGAATTAAAAAAAGCCTTCAGTCACAAAATTTCCTATTTCATTAAATGCGCGATGCATTAAGGACCCTGTGGGCCCATCATCAGGTTAACTTGTCTTAATACATGATTTATTTTTTTCTCTTGAATTAGGTGAAATGCATGTTCATGTTGTAGAGTTAAACTCTAATTTCTGTTCGTGCTTCTACGACAATAAGACAGACTCGAAAGAAACCGAGGATCGGAGAAAGAATGACGCAGCCGACATGTTTTGAGGGGCTGTGTGAGGGGAAATTTTTTCTCGTTTCTCGGTCAGTACTGTCAGCCCTCCGATTCGTTCGCCTCTTAGCAATCAACAGTTGTGGTATAAATAACTCACGAAAGTAACAAGGACCCGTGAAGGAGGATTATAACGACGTTCATATTTAAACAGCCTTATTACGTTATTTATTTCTCAATTGAATCGCAGAACACAACAATATTTCGTAATACTTCCAAAGAGTGTTTTCTCTTATGAGAAATAGGTGGACTGATCAGAGAAACAAGCAGCTTAAAACTTATTAGGTGGGCGCTTATGATTGAACAAATTTTTATGAAATCTGCAAAGAGTTTTTTCACTTTGCACAGCCGATAAAAATTGAGGAGTTCTGCCGATTCTATAAATACTTTTAGGGTCACAAATTTATATGCATACAATTGTTAAATATGATTGTGATCATGGCTCTGCATCATATGCGCTGAAAAGATAAAATCGTTTTCTTCAGATTAGATTAGATTTATTTTTCATTCCATAGAAGCAAGAATGAGAAGATTCGCACAGGTGCGGAACATGTTAGAACGCTTAAGTGTAATACTCATTTCTGAATTTACACCACGAACAAATCACATAAACACTTTTTTACTCTAAAAAGTTTCTCTCGGTTTGTGAAGTTACCCCATATTATCGTACCGTAGCACGTAATAAAGTTAAAATAGCCAGAATATGCCTTTTTTGTACTTATACCTCCATTGTCACCCGCTCCAAAAAATCTGACGTAGTTGTGCAGTTAAAGTTTATGGCTACCAAACCTCCTTTAAAATATCTTTATAATCGTCGTCATATGTTGATCACCTCCCTTAAACCTTTGACCAAATATTGATCGTCCTAACTCAGTGTACCAAGTCCTGCATGTTATTACCATGCTGTTGACGTATGGAATCGTGCGATGATGGGAAGAAGCTACAAAATATTGTAATGTGAGAAATTTTGGCCCATGAGGTAAATATTGTACTGTACTATGAATTGAAGAGATTGGTTAAGAAATATGTTTATTAAAATGTTCTGGATACTTACCTGTAACTGTAAAAATATGATTTATGCCGTCTAGAAAGCTGATGCTTTATATTACAGGTAGCTCCTAAGGAGTCTAATGAACCATCATGTTCAGCCTGTCGTACCTCCAGTCTCAATACTTTTTTCACTCCTGACGTTGTTCACCATGTACTATTCCTGTTACCGGTAGAAGAAAGGAAGCCGATAGGAAGTCAACTGAGAATGTAAACACGAATGCTTCCAGAATATTTGCCGAAGAAATATCATCAGCGCAGCTGTTCTATGACATTATTGTCGACATGTTCACTAATTACACAAATAATTATCCTGTTCAGCATCGGGATATAACACTCAATGTGCCAAGTGCTGAATTAAGTGCTATTGGCCAAATTACTTCTGACATGTTGCAACCTTCCACCAAGATACAGAATGTACTGAGAATTGTGCGATGGTTGCCATAACCCAGTTGAGTTACAAGTGATGTCAACTGGCAGATTTGAAAAAACTGTGAAATACTTGCGTGCGTGTGGCAACAATATTTTATCGAAAGATGACAGATTTTCAAAAGCGAGACCCTTTCGAAAGACCTTGATTGAGACATGGCTAAGAGTTTTCAGTAATGAAAAGCTACTCTGCGTTTATGAAGCCATGATTCCATATTGTGGTAGATTTGGTACAAAGCAAGATATGGTAGATAAATGGATAAGGTTTGGCTATAAAGTATAAGACTGCGGTACCTAGATCAAGACGAAGACTACGAGGGTGCTGCAGCAGGAAACACTAGAACCGAGCTTGGTGTAGATGAGACAGTTGTGTTAGACCTACTATCAAAACTTATATTTGAGAATGCCCATTCTTTTTTGATAACGTTTCTACTTCGTTTCGACTTTTGGATAGACTGAGAGAAAATGAATGCACTGTGGAAGTGGAATAATTCGTTCCAACAGGATAGAGAATGCTCCTCTGGAAGGCCCTCACTAATTGAAAAAAGGTTCAAGAGAGCCATATGATCAAGTAAATGATAACAAATGTACACGGACTGATTCACTGCTAAGACAACAGTACTATGAAAATTGATTCTAAATAGTGAAAAATGTAAATTCATCCTCACGAGTACTAAAAGGAATGCTGCAAGTTTCGGTTACAAGACATATCTAAAACCTATGAACTCAACTAAACAGTTGGTAATTACAACTACGAAAAATAATAAGTGTGACATAAAGTCTAGCAGGAGGCTAGCGAGCATTCTAGTAAATGTACGTAGATCGATAGTGATCACGAAGTATGCATGACGGGTTTCAGAATAATTTCTATCTTCTGAAATCCAACTGCAAAAGTAACACAAGGACAAGAGCGTTAGACGTTATGTACGTACGAAGTCTGTCATCTGTTATGTACAAAACTGGTAACGCTCTTCTCTTCGTGCTAATTTTGCACTCGTATTTCTGAAGTATATATATAGAATTGAACGGAATCATTTATCGCCTGCTTTATGATTTTTAATGCGACCTAGCGAGCTTAGCTACAGATCTACGCATAATTATGAACAACTTAAATTGGAATGATCGCACAGATACTGTTGAAAGTAAGGCGAACAAGAGACTGCGATTAATTGGGAGAACTCTCAGAACAGCTCTGCTGCAAAGGCTGTCTACACTACGCTCGTCCGCCCTCTTCTGGAGTACTGCTGCACAGTGGGGGATCAGCATCAGAGACGATTGACGGAGGACATCGGAAAAGTTCAAAGAAGGCAAATTGTTATGTGTTATTTCGAGATATGGAGACAGTTCCACGCACATTACATTCGAATTTGTGTGGCAATCAGTAAAGCTAAGGCGTTTTTCGTTGCAGCATGATCTTCTCATGAAATCACAATCACCAATTTTCTCCTCCGAGTGCAAAAATTTTTTGCTGTCGCTAATTTAGATGGAAAGAAATGATGATCATAATAAAATGAGAGAAATCAGAGCCCGGCCGCAAAGATGTAAGTGGTTGTTTTTCCAGTACGCTTTTCTGAAGTGGAACGGTTGATAAATAGTTTGAAGGTGGTTCGATCAGCCATGTGCTACGCTTTTAACTGCGAATTGCAGAGAAATCATGAAGATGCAGATGTAAATTGTTACCATGGCAAAACATAGGATTAATTGCACATCAAGCGAGTGGTACTACCAGCTTCATGTTCTTTCCGCTACACTCATCAATAAACAATGCTTGGTTGCTGAACAAACACTACAGTACACGTACAATCCACTGGATTTACTTGGCTTCACAAGGTATGTGGTAAACTGCTACTGTAAGAAGCACAGTTGACAACAATATCCTACCACTCCAGTGCGAAATCCGAAAGCATTACATAAATGGGTGCTAAGTAGTGTAGGTTTTGATGGGAAAAATCATCTGATTTTACAATTAGGCAAATAGCTAAGATGTGGGCATTGCAAGAAGAACAACAAAAGAATATCAATAATGCTAAATTACTTGGCATGCAAATAGTTTTGTGAAGCTTCATATAAGCTAAAACGTGTGACAGAACTCAGTAACATAGAGTACGCCTAATTTTCCATGTTCGGTTATATAATGACATAGTCTACCAAGACCAAAAAGCCTTTGAAAACGTATAGTAAGAAAGATAAGTGAGAAATCAAAATAAACAATCCTTTCTCACAGTGTTATGTGTTAGAAATATGTACCCGCATGTTCCCAACGTTCCATTTGTGAAAAGTTCAATTTATGGTACTAAATATATTTCAAGAATCATGAAGGTGGTATTTACGGTTTATTTACGCCTCGAAGGCCTAAGTTAAAAAGGTCTTCCTAATATATTTGAATGGGTAACATTTCTGTGATCAAAAGGGTTAGGTTATGTGTGACCAGATTTGAGTGTACGTTGCGTGTGAGTTTTACTGCCTTAATTTGATTAGCATTTTGGGGACAAAAGTCTTATCTTCAGGAATTTCCTTTCATAGCTTTTTGCGGGTTTAGTTACCGGTTATGGCTGCGCGTAGCTGCCCCACGAGTGGCAGTCGGCGCAACATGAGAGATAGCAACGTAGAAAATAGAGACGTTTTAGTTTCTGAGGCCGATCAGTCGGAGAACGATGAAAACGTGCTCCCGAGCTATTGCTGCGTTGAACAACAGAGTGAGAATTTTGTCTATCCAGATTTAGCAACGCTGCTACCACTCCAAATTTGGAAAGTTCGCAACCACTTCTCCAATCATTTATATGGAACAGAGACCGGGCAAAGACAGGAAAGGTATGGTGGGAATTCATCACTTCCAGCCGCACAGGCCACTGCGGTAAAGCAATGGCGAAAGTTGAAAATTTGTGCCAAAACGGCACTCGAACTCGAATTTACCGCTTCTGGCGCGCGGTCGCCTCAATCACTTTAAAAATTTTTTTTCAGTCTGGGTATATAGGTGGTGGTCTGGAGGAAGAGTGAGCAGGGGTGCAAACCCGAGGCCTGTCTACGGTGCTCCCGTCACACCTTCGGAAAAGGGAGAGAAGAGGAAGAATGGGCAAACGAAAGAAAAAGACAAATTATATGAAGAACCAAAGTGGAAGACCAACGATACAGTATGATAGGTAGGAGGGGGAGAGCTAAATAAGCTTATAGCGCATGATGAACACTAAGGAGAAAAATGAAAAACAGCATAGTAACAAACACGTCTGAAGCGACGCACTATCGTAAGTGACGCCAGGTCGCCAGACGAATCTTCTCGTTTCAGTCGGTGTTGTAACACGTTCGTTCGTTAAAGTGTACAACGAAACTTCCTGGCAGATTAAAACTGTGTGCCGGACCGAGACTCGGACTCGGGACCTTTGCCTTTCGCGGGCAAGTGCTCTATCAACTGGGCTACCCAAGCACGACTCACGCCCCGTCCTCATATTTTTACTTCTGCCGGTGCCTCGTCTCCTACCTTCCAAACTTTACAGAAGCTCTCCTGCGAACGTTGCAGAATTAGCATTCCTGAAAGAAAGGATATTGCGGAGACATGGCTTAGCCACAGCCGGGGGGATGTTTCCAGAATCAGATTTTCACCCTGCAGCGGAGTGTGCGCTGATATGAAACTTCCTGGCAGATTAAAACTGTGTGCCGAACAGAGACTCGAGATCGGGACCTTTGCCTTTCGCGGGCAAGTTCTCTACCAACTGAGCTACCCAAGCACGACTCACGCCCGAGGTACTGGCAGAAGTAAAGCTGTGAGGACGGGGCGTGAGTCGTGCTTGGGTAGCTCAGTTGGTAGAGCACTTGCCCGCGAAAGGCAAAGGTCCCGCACATTCCACTGCAGGGTGAAAATCTAATTCTGGAAATTGTACAACGAGTTGTATCAGTTTCTGTCGCCGGAGACGTTCCAGTTACTCGACAGGTGTTGCGCAGACACTCCATAGGTAATTTAAACTAAGTTGATCGTATTGTGGGTGGCGAAAAAGTGGTTGGAGATAACACCAGAAATCAAGAACGTGTTTGAGATGGTCATGGTAGAGATATTTCACGACGATGCGGTGGACCCGAAAGACTGCATTCGCCCGAACCCTGGGGTAGAACGTACACGTCAAACAGTCATTCTGCCACCTTTACCTTCCGCATCAGTGGCACTGTCGGCAGACTACGCGTCTGCAGAAGGTATTTCTGTGGGATTCGCAGCATTTCAACATTGTATCTCAAGGCCAAATAAAATACTTCATACCTTGCAGTGGAGTTTTCCTGGCCAGCCTTGGCCAGCACCACCAACTCCACAACCTGCCAATCCGCCATCCCTACACCACACCAACCCCATTCAGCTTAGGTCGTTACAATGTTATTTAAAAATGGAGTGAGAAAATACGTTAAACTTCTACATCTACATCTACATCTACATGATTACTCCGCAATTCACATTTATGTGCTTGGCAGAGGGTTCATCGAACCACAATCATACTATCTCTCTACCATTCCACTCCCGAACAGCGCGCGCGGGAAAAACGAACACGTAAGCCTTTCTGTTCGAGCTCAGATTTCTCTTATTTTATTTTGATGATCATTCCTACCTATGTAGGTTGGGCTCAACAAAATATTTTCGCACTCGGAAGAGAAAGTTGGTGACTGAAATTTCGTAAATAGATCTCGCCGCGACGAAAAACGTCTTTGCTTTAATGACTTCCATACCAACTCGCGTATCATATCAGCCACACTCTCGCCCCTATTACGTGATAATACAAAACGAGCTGCCCTTTTTTGCACCCTTTCGATGTTCTGCGTCAATCCCACCTGGTAATGATCCCACACCGTGCAGCAATATTCTAACAGAGGACGAACGAGTGTAGTGTAAGCTGTCTCTTTAGTGGACTTGTTGCATCTTCTAAGTGTCCTGCCAATGAAACGCAACCTTTGGCTCGCCTTCCCCACAATATTATCTATGTGGTCTTTCCAACTGAAATTGTTCGTAATTTTAGCACCCAGGTACTTAGTTGAATTGACAGACTTGAGAATTGTACTATTTATCGAGTAATCGAATTCCAACGGATTTCTTTTGGAACTTATGTGGATCACCTCACACTTTTCGTTATTTATCGTCAACTGCCACCTCCCACACCATACAACAATCTTTTATAAATCGCTTTGCAATTGATACTGGTGTTCGGATGACCTTATTAGACGGCAAATTACAGCATCATCTGCGAACAACCTAAGAGAACTGCTCAGATTGTCAGCCAGGTCATTTACATAGATCAGGAACAGCAGAGGTCCCAGGACGCTTCCCTGGGGAACACCTGATATCACTTCAGTTTTACTCGATGATTTGCCGTCTATTACGGGGATGGCTAGGGCAAAATTCTGAAAAAATGTTAAAAATTAAAAAAAAAAACTACGCACGTAAAATCGATGTCTACGGTGTAAGATGGCAAGAACTATGCCCCTTTCATGAAGTCATTAAAGATCACCTAACTCACGTTGAGCGAACAGTAGGGCCGAACAAAATGACTGACAAGGCACAATGCATCTTGTAGAGGGTATAGTATGGACGTAGTGGAATAATTAATGTCGGGTGATGGTTTTAAAGTAATTCACATGACATGAAAACTTTGTGGAAACGAGTCGACTTACTGGACTCTAGTTTACCCCAGGGAAGTATTTGACGGTGGCCGGCCGGGGTAGCGGCTAAGGGAAGCGACAATAGGCAGCTTAGAGCGGCTCAAGCTCTGAGAAAGCGGTAACGGTGCACGGCCGCCTTAAGATGAGTGACAGTGAGTGGGTGGTTGACCCCGACTCCATGCTGTTGTACCGGGAAACAGACGAAGAACTTGTACGCCTGTTGATAAAAGTCCGTCGTCCCGTTTTCTGTGAAACATGCGAGAAAGCCGCGCAAAGCTACGGTGGAGTGGTCAACAGAGGCCAAAATATGCGTGTTCGTGACTGTAGCAACTTCACGCTGAATTCACGGTCCGCGGAGTCTGAAGTAAATCAGGTGAAGAGCGACAGAATGAAATACGCCGGCCTCCGATGGGTACGTAGGACCAAGGAATCTGAAGTACTCTTCTGTGAGTCAGAATTCCGGAAAACTTGGTGTTTGTGCAGACGCTAACCTTGATGGGTGGCCTGGGAGGAGCGAAATAGCAGAAGTTGAGAGGAAGGGAAATTTTGTGGGAATTTGTTCACTTCACAGAGCAGGCATTGGTCGGCGCTGGGAAGCGACACATAATTAACGCGACTTGCGCTGCAATTGGCGTAATTGATTTTGCTGGAGGGGAAACCGAGGCGAAGAGCGGACTGTGAGAAGTCTCCGAGAGGTATTTCTGTTCCCAGCTAGCCTAGAGTGTGGACGTGGCGTTCTTAGCTTGCCTGAGAAAGAGTGAGCATCTCTGCAGTTTAGGACTTAGCAAAGGAAACGATTGGGCATGGACATAGGATTTTGGTTCAGCTATGTACTGAGCAAGACAGCTAGGAGTGAACAGACGAGCACAGCCTTGCAGCACCACGAGGTCGACCGACGTCCACACGACGACGCCGCTTCGCCACGCTGTATTCGGTGATATTGAGCCCGCTCCGGCCACTGATTAATTTGTTGGATCATGTCGGCAAATTTACTGCGAGAGTTTCATGGGCCGTGTATTGTAGAATTCTTCTCGCACTTCGCATTACGCCTGGGTCAGTCGATAGGAATTACTTTTGAGTATCGCGCTTTACTCCACGCAAACGCAATTTATTACCACTGCCTGATGGGAGAGTCTTGAAATGTCATGATTGAAGGTCTTAAGTTCAAATAAATTTGTGCTAATCGACTGCATCTGTTTTCAATCAAGTAGTTGAAATCCCAAGTCACTTTCTTAATTAATTTTATATTCAACAGGTGCATCTGGTGTTCAATAGCTGAATATAACATCAATGTGCACCCCTTTTTAATTAAAAGTGATCAATTCTGAGTAAATTAATGTCAACACTGCCACTGCAGTTGAATCAGGAGTCACAGGGCCATATCACTTTTTTACGTTATCCGATATTGCGGCAGTTCTGCACTCTCTGTTGATCTGTTAGTCAATTACCTGGGGTGAACACACGCCAAAACCAGCTAAGTGACGGGTGGGGTGTTACAACGGGAGTGTATCAGCAGGTGGACGAGCACATCACTTTAACTTAATATTTTTCCTTTTGTGTAGGGTACAGACGTTACGAGCGGATTTACTCGAGCGTTAGATACGCCCCTCTGCCTACACCCGTGACCTTTTCCCCTCGGGCTTCTAGTCTACGACGAGGAATTTGTCTTCCACTAGCTTCGCAGCTCGGGGGAGCGCTTTCCACTCGTGCCTGGCATGCGACGTAAAAGTTGCTGAAACCACAGCGGCAGTAACAGCCCTGGCTGGAGAGCTCCGGCGCGGCTATGAGACGAGAGGTAGAGGAAGAGGCGGAGGCGGTGGCGGTGGCTGGGGTGGAGGTAGGTGTCGTCTACCCAGACGTCGAGGGCCCTCCACAGCGACGGCAACGCGAAACCTGCGGCGCACGGCCAGGGGGCGCTTCCTCGCCGCCCTGCGTCGCGTCGCCTTTGAATACAAACGAGAGCTGTAAAGTGGCATTACGCGTACGCGGCGCCGGGGGGCGCCCGGCGGACGCCACTTATCCGCCTAACGACTGCCTCCGGAACGGTTATTGGCGGATTACAGGCGACACAGCGCCGCACCACTGGATGGGCCCGGCCGGCGCTGCCCACCGCGATCGGGCTTCGCTCCCCGCCACCCCCTTTTATCGCACCCCTTCCCCCACTCCTCCTCGCGCCCCATCCCTGCTACCCCTGACCTGAAACCATGCCCTCTGCACTCGCCACGTACTCGAACGCAACGGTCCTTGTTTGTTCCCCATGAGAAGGGGCGGCCTAAAGACTATAGGCTCTCATGTAAACATGTTGTCGGAGAGTGTGTCGGTAGAGAGGAATCTCGAGGCATTAAGCGCTGCCGTGCCTGTATCCCCTGCAGGTCGCTTGCTACACAAAAGACAGCGTGTAGAGAGAACGTGTTCAGTCATTAAAGAACATCGAGGAGAGAGGCATTGTTTCAAAGAACCAACAGCCAGCAGGTGAGGAGGGTTCGTGCGTGGTAAATAACTGTCAGTCATTAATATCGAGCCAGTACGACTAACACGTTTGGAGCACACTACTGTATGGTAGTGCAACGTGGACTGTGGGAAAACCAGAAAAGAAGAGAATTAAAGCATTTGAGAACGCTGCTATAGGAGAATGTTGAAAAGTAAGTGGATTGGTAGCGTAAGGGACAAGGAGATTCTCCGCAAAATCGGCGTGGAAAGGAGTATGTAGAAAGAGGATCAGGCTGATAGCACATCTGTTGAGACATCCGGAATAAAATTCATGGTGCTAGAGAGAGCTGTGGACGGTAGAAATTGTAGAGCAAAACAGAGATTGGAATACATCCAACAAATAATTAAGGACATAGCTTACAAGTGCTACTGTGAGATGAAGAGGTTGGCACAAGAGAGGATTTCGTGCCGGACCGCATCAAACCAGTCAGTAGCGTAAGATAAGTTTTTTATGAAAATGATAGTTTTATTCTGTCACCGAATGCTGGACATTTAGTTAGTTTTGTAAAAGTGTCATCTTTAGTGTTCGGTACGTCAGTCGCTAAAAAAGGAATCCTTATAGGATCAATTTGTTATCCGTCTGTCTTACCATCCGTCTGTCAGTCCATCTGTTAAAAACTTTTTTCCTCACGAAAGTGTATAGAGTTGAAATTTGTGTCACATGTCAAGATCTACAGTCTTTTGGTGGAGTAAAGAATTCTGAGTCAGTACAATTAAAAGGTACGGCTGTTTATACAGGGTGATTCAAAAAGAATACCACAACTTTGGGAATTTAAAACTCTGCAACGACAAAAGGCAGAGCTAAGCACTATCTGTCGGCGAATTAAGGGAGCTATAAAGTTTCATTTAGTTGTACATTTGTTCGCTTGAGGCGCTGTTGACTAGGCGTCAGCGTCAGTTGATGCTAAGATGGCGACCGCTCAACAGAAAGCTTTTTGTGTTATTGAGTACGGCAGAAGTGAATCGACGACAGTTGTTCAGCGTGCATTTCGAACGAAGTATATGTTAAACCTCCTGATAGGTGGTGTATTAAACGTTGGTATAAACAGTTTACAGAGAATGGGTGTTTGTGCAAAGGGAAAAGTTCTGGACGGCCGAGAACGAGTGATGAAAATGTAGCACGCATCCAGCAAGCATTTGTTCGCAGCCCAGGAAAATCGACTCGCAGAGCTAGCAGAGAGCTGCAAATTCCACAATCAACTGTATGGAGAGTCCTACGAAAAAGATTAGTTATGAAACCTGAACGTCAACTACCCGAGGCGATGGATCGGCCGCCAGGCAGCCCGTGACAGAGCACTTCATCACTGGCCTCCAAGAAGCCCTGATCTTAACCCCTGCGATTTTTTCTTATGGGGGTATGTTAAGGATATGGTGTTTCGGCCACCTCTCCCAGCCACCATTGATGATTCGAAACGAGAAATAACAGCAGCTATCCAAACTGTTACGCCTGATATGCTACAGAGAGTGTGGAACGAGTTGGAGTGTCGGGTTGATATTGCTCGTGTGTCTGGATGGGGCCATATTGAACATCTCTGAACTTGTTTTTGAGTGAAAAAAAACCTTTTTAAATACTCTTTGTAATGATGTACAACAGAAGGTTATATTACGTTTCTTTCATTAAATACACATTTTTAAAGTTGTGGTATTCTTTTTGAATCACCCTGTATTACATAATTTGATACACGTAAACTCACTTATCAAAACTTGCAGGGTACGTCCCCTTCACCCATAATTAAGATAAATCTGTTAATTTGTTAACCAACTGTCTGTCCGTCCGTCCGTCCGTCTGTGAAGACCCCTTTTTCAAAGGAACGGGCGGACGTATCACACTGAAATCAATGTCGCATAATAAGATCTATAGTCCCTCGGCGGTGTAGTAAATGTGAGCTTCTAAGAGAATACAATCAGAAGTCACAACCATTTATCTCAGTTATTTTGATACTCCCAGACTCACTCATCAGAACCTATAGGGTATTTCCAGTTGACCTAAGGTCATGAAATTTGGCAAGAAGCAAGGTTTTACAGTAAAACTGAAGAAAAAAGTCCGAAATTTCTTAAGATGTAATTACATCGCACGAGAAATATTTTTTCCCATTTGTTAGCCAATTCTCTGTGTGCTCTTTCAAGACATCTTTTTCTCGACTACTTGTTGATATATCAACTAAAAGTCCCTTGGTGGAGTAAAAAAATTAATCAACTACGTCAATGCAATCAAAAGGTAAGGCCATTTATGTCACATATTTTTGTACAAGCAGATTCGCTCATCATAATTTGTAGGATACTTCACATTGACCAATAATCACAACATTTGGCATGAGGCAAGGGTTCACAGTGCAGATAAAAGAAAAGATCTGAAAATTTTTTATTTATAATTGTATCACATAAAGAAGTATTTTTTTTATCCTTTATTATCCTGCTATCTTTACCTTTTTCGTAGGAATGGGTAGCCGTATATCTTGCCTGTATGGATATCGATAACAGGAAAAAAATCATCGACATTTTCGATTCCCTCGGTTGATGAACTATCTGCATAAATAATTAAGTTTATGCGGGACCTTCGGTGTGCGAGTCCTATTCGCACTTAGGCGGATTTTGTATACTGTTTACAGCTAATGTAATTGTCATTTAACTGTTTATTGCGCAAAGAGAGTGTAACGTTAGTAAAAGGTTCAGTGGATTCTCGAAATACATTCGTGTGAAACACAACTGTTTTTTATTCACACGAAGTAGTGACTGCTATCGACAGGGAATCTCAAGTTGATCTATATCTCCGGATTTCAAGCACGCTTTTGACATTTTTCCTCAGAAGGGCCTTCTTATTAAATTGCGTATCTATGAACTGATTTACTGTCAGAAAAGTCACAACATTTCGTAGTATTTGACGAAAGGTCACCGAGTGAAAGTGTCAGTTGGCATTAATAAAAAAAAATGTAAGATCCTAGAAATGCGTACTAAAAAGAATCCGTTACATATCGATTACATGTTAAGCTATAGAAAAGTAAATACCGAGGCATTACAGTTACCTACAACTTAAATTCGAACCATCACTCAGAATATGTTGTGGGAAAGGCGAACTAAAGAGTGCATTTTATTGGCAAAATTCTTAGAGGATGAAAACCATCTACTGTGTGTTGTGGGGTCCTTATCAAACAGGACTGACCGAGCATCCTCAAAAAGTTCAAAGAATAGCAGTTAGTTTTGTATTCTTGCGAAATAGGACAGAGGATGTAACAGTTATGAAGACGGATTTGGGCTGGAAAATAGTTAAACCAAGGATTTTTCGTTGTGACGAGAGCTTGCCAGGAAATTTCAGACATCCCCCTCCAAATGGGAAAATATTTTATTGACTCGCACCTAGATAGGGAGAAACAACTATCGTCATAAAACAAGAGAAATCAAAGCTCATATGGAAAGAATTAATGTAAATTTTTCCCACGTGCTATTAGAGACTAGAACGACCGAGAAATACTTCGAAAGTGGATCTGTGAACCCACAGACAAGTGTGGATTGCAGAGTACGAAGCGAGCTTAGATCTGTCCCCTACGCCTTAAGTGGTGTTTTCTGGAGAATGCCAATAATATGCTCTATTTAACCTGGTTGAATGCGTCCCTCCCGTCATGATGACGTCACCGCATATTTTTATATATTCCTGGGAGGTTGATTTTGTTAAGCATGGAGCATAAAATTATAGACAATTTTTTGAATTACTGATTGATTGTTATTAATCCCCTAGATTCCAGGCAACAACTGTTAATGCTCAGAGTCTGTAGTAGCAGTACTACGTTTGTCAAACACAGTACACATTTCAGTAGACATTGAAATTAACATGGTACTTAGTCTGTTATTAACTTGATACAATTTTGTAGCAAACTCTAAATAGCTTTTACAATCGTCACTTTTTGTCAACCCCGTGCAGACTCTCCCCACCGTTACCGTGTGCTATTCCTCTTGCCTCTCCGTTTCTCTTTGTCCGTCGCCACCGTCTGACTGCGATCTTAGGAGTGCCACGCTAGCGGCCTTCTGTGTGGTTTCGACACCTGTGTGTCACGCTCTGATTGTGGTCTACTGAGGTACCACACAAGGAGAGTTTGCGATGGTCAGTACCAACGATCATGGATGTTCATACGCAGCCGGAACGTCGCAGCGCTCAAACCAGTTACGCTTCCAGCGAGAACCATGACCCTTGGAACGGCAGCATTACCAGGAAAAGGTACACGCGCGTAAGTAACCGTACACGACCAGAAGTTGTCTGTTTCAAGTTGTAAGTTATTCCTTGTCTTGTTAAAGCGTTCCTGCAGAACTTTCGTCATGTCTTCAAGTCATCGTGTGAGACAAAACAGTGGCCGATAGATAGGCAGTGATATGGTTCAAATGGCTCTGAGCACTATGGGACTCCACATCTGAGGTCATCAGTCCCATAGAACTTAGAACTACTTAAACCTAACTAACATAACACCACACACATCCATGCCCGAGGCAGGATTCGAACCTGCGACTGTAGCGGTCGCGCGGTTCGAGACTGAAGCGCCTAGAACTACTCGGCCACAGCGGCCGGCGGCAGTGAGTAGTATTCAGTAGAGACAGAACAGTTTTGGACAGAGACCGCCTACATTGAGATTTAACTGAGTGCTATTTGTCTGGGATTGTTCCTTGAATAGCACGTCAAGGCAAAAGATTAGTTTTCTTCCTACTTTATTTCATAGAACATTATTCACTTTGTGTTCATGGAGCCGTAGTCAACGCAGGACTGAGAGGTTAAACCTGCGTTTTACAATTGCTATAACCGGCGTTACCAAAGTTGAGTAATTTGTTTTGTTATTCAGTACTCATTGTCACTTTCGTTGTGTGTGGATGTGTGGGTGTGTGGGTGTGTGGGGGTGGGGGTGGTGGGTGTGGGTGTGGGTGTGCTGCCCCAGAACCCATGCATCCGTCCTGCAAGGACATCTGTATTACACTTGCTCAGCGGCAGAGAGATTTCCATCAAAGTGGACGCCCCAAGTCCACAACACTGATCACCACACAAGTATTCGCGATAAAAAAACCTGCGTTTCTCACGTGACAGTGTAGCGAAGGGACCCTTTTTTGAGGGAACATTTAGACCATAGAATTGAATCCAATGGTGCACTGAGTACAGAAGCGAGTTCAAACGGTAAATTGCATGTTAAAATGCAATAAATGTATTAATAGAAATGTGACGTCTGAGGTGTTAGACAATGTTGCATCCGGCGATTCAGTGAACACACCATGCAATGAGATCACAGGACATGACAGCATGACTACCATTTGCTCTGCTCGCCCGTGAATGACAGTACAGATACGTCCACTTTGATGATACGAAAGGCTTGATAATCGACGTGCTTGTCTCCCAAGGCCTGTACATTTATCGACCAAAGACTAAAATGATAAGATACGAACTGGTTCCACCCATGGTGAGCACAACAAGAGTGGAATTAGTGACTGAGGTAACAAAATGGGAGAACTCGTCCACTTAACGTAATTTCTTTTCAGTCATCAGTCCTCTGAGTCGTTTGATGCGGCCAGCGACAAATTCCTCTTTTTTGCTAACCTCATCATCACAGAATTGCACTTGCTGCCTACGTCCTCAATTATTTGTTACATGTATTCCAACTTCTATTTTCCTCTACAGTTATTATTCTCTATTGTTGCACTCGTAAATTTTTCTCACTGTGACAAATATAAAGTGTTCAGTGAGACAAATTTATGTGCGCAACGATAAGAATGTATTGACATCTGTTGGACAAAAACTATTAAAACAAACATTACAAACCGGCATTTCGCTACAATTAATCTGAAAATAAAACGCACCACATGTAATGAAAGCATGAAAACCGTCTCAAGATGAATCGTAATGATTCGAAACCGGGGCCGGCCGTTGTGGCCGAGCGGTTCTAGGCGGTTCAGTCCGGAACCGCGCTGCTGCTACGGTCGCAGTTTCGAATCCTGCCTCGGGCGTGGATGTGTGTGATGTCCTTAGGTTAGTTAGGTTTAAGTAGTTCTAGGTCTAGGGGACTGATGACTTCAGATGTTAAGTCCCATAGTGCTCAGAGCCATCTGAACCATTGTCGAAAACGGTAACGGTACTTTTAAATAAAGGAACTGAAAATACATTTGTGGCTGGTTGCTGTCTCAACACTATCAACATATACCTTCTTACCAAATGGGACAATTAGTGAAGTGTTTGAATGAATATTCAATTTCAAGTCTAATTTTGTATCCGCCTGGATAGGCGGATTTATGGGTCTGCTCCTGTGAACTGCTTCTGTAATATAGGCCGAGAGTGAAGGAAGCGAGTAGGAGCAGGAGAGGTGAAGCTCTTCGGTACTGCATGTAACTTTAACACTTTTAACGGAGTCAAAAACAACAGTACATATCAAATGTATACATAACTTTTGTTAGGATTGGCACATAGGTGTGAAGCCGAAGTCAATGTCTAACCCTGTGAAGTTAGGATGACTCTTCTGTAGAAACTCAAAGCTAACAAATACTCGTTGCTGTCCAAACTTTAATTAAACGTAACTAATTAAAAGTCTCAATAGCAAGCTAGCCCACTTAGTAGTAGAAGCGATATTTTCAGACCGTCTGCTCTTCATGAACTCGCAGAAATCAAGACGGCACTCGCTGATCTCCACAATGTCGGCCAGAGGGCGCTGTGGTTGGCGTAGTTGGTCTTCTCTCGTAGTGCCAACGTACGAGAGTGTGCACCAACGTTGTGGCATCGTAACTACCGACGCCACATCTACAATCAGTGAATACTGTTACGGAATAGAGTGAAGTGCTGACACGCCAGTCGTGAAAGACACAACTGAGAGGGCTGCAAGAAGAAGGTATCAGCCAGTTCCACTCTGACCGAGCCCCTCTCCAAGACGACAACGTGACAGCAGCAGCCTCTATGCGAAGAGAACATAAGCGCCGCGCCCGACCGATGACGGCCGAGTTCTGAGATGAAGCTTCATGATGAGTGACCTGGATACAAGTGTCAAAGCTCATTACCTTTCTCAAACATTCTATGTAGCTCAATCTTGGAATTGTTGTCTGTTCAAAATGGTTCAAATGGCCTTGAGCACTATGGGACTTAACATCTGTGGTCATCAGTCCCCTAGAATTTAGGACTACTTAAACCTAACTAACCTAAGGACGTCACACACATCCATGCCCGAGGCAATATTCGAACCTGCGACCGTAGCGGTCACGCAGTTCCAGACTGAAGCGCCTAGAACCGCACGGTCACAACGGCCGGCTATTTTGTCTGCCACCCTTTGCTTGCAACACCTGTTTAACACAAAGTACTGTTAATTATAACCAAACTAAACTCCTCCCGAACATGCCATGAAAGCCTAAAGGTACCGACACGCCGCCGTGTCATCCTCAACCCACAGGCGTCACTGGATGCGGATATGGAGGGGCATGTGGTCAGCACATCATTCCCCCGGCCGTATGTCAGTTTCCGAGACCGGAGCCGCTACTTATCACTCAAGTAGCTCCTCAGTTTGCCTCACAAGTGGTGAGTGCACTCCGCTTGCCAACAGCGCTCGGCAGACCGGATGGTCACCCATCCAAGTGCTAGCCCAGCCCGACAGCGATTAACTTCGGTGATCTGATGGCACTATCAGTTACTTTTTGTAATAAAACACATTAATACGATTTGTTTGAATTGTTGTCTAGCGATCAGAGAAAGCAGGTTTCCTAGACACCCTATATTCGACGGCTGAGCAGGATTCGACATTTGGTGACGAGTTACAAGAAGAATTAAGAGCCTGGCAGCCACGTATTTCCTTTTGTGTTTCGCTGGCACCTTAATTCTACATTGTCTCTTCTTTGCAGGTGTGTGTTTACTTGCTTTAACACTGTCTCTTATAGTGTTTTCGCTAATCAGTGTTTTCAGGTGGGCGTTGCAGAAATTTTCTTTGCTTGTGTGCTCCCTTTGATTGCTTACCTGTTTATTGCATTTGCCTGTCCACACCTCTCCCACTCCCGGCCCAGGCTCCTCAGCTGAAGGCCGTAGATGCAGTGCTGATAACACAATTGTTTCAGTTTCAGACCCAGCAAATAGCCACACTGCAGTTCTAGGCGAATCAAAGGAATACGGTGCAACAGGCACCTAGTGTGCCATACCGCCTTTTCGCCAGTTTTATGAAGGACAAGAGGACTGGTTCGAGTGGTTGCAACAGTTTCGAGCCCACGTAATTACTCACAACGTACCAGGTACTATGAAAGTACATTACTTTTTGTCAACATTAGGAAATGCAGTGTTCCACCTCATTCAGAATTTGTTCCCTAACGCACCTCCGAGTGACTTTTCCTATGAGCAGTTTGTAGATTCGCTAACTAACTATAATGACCGACAAGTGAATGTGATGCAAGTAGGTAGAAATTCTTTCATTGCAAGAGAAAAGTCCAGAACAAACTTATTGCAAGTGGGTAATAGATTTGCAAGGTATGACAAGGAATTTCAAATTCAAATGTGTTGTGGTGTTTTATATTTGGATGTTATGTTGCATGAAGTGATCATGAAAAATGTTCAAATGGCTCTGAGCACTATGGGACTTAACATTTGAGATCATCAGTGCCCTAGAACTTAGAACTACTTTAAACCTAACTAACCTAAGGACATCTCACACATCCATGCCCGAGACAGGATTCTAACCTGCGACAGTAGCGGTCGCACGATTCCAGACTGAAGCGCCTAGAACCGCTTGGCCACTCCGGCTGGCCGCCAATGGACATGTATCAACCACAGAAAATTTGGTACAACAGTAGCATCATATGAAATCTACAGTAACCCTATTTAAATCACCACACCAATGCAGTGATCTCATTTGTTACTGGTTTTGTCTTAATTTGAAGTAAAAGCTTTCAGTGAAAACAAAATACAGAAATAAGAAAATCTAGCACGTGTTAGTCCAAATGGCCTTCAGTGAATCTTTCAGTATTCAGTATGAAATTACGTAAAACTTTACTAACCAGATGAAAATTAGAGACTCCGAAAGCATTACTTCCAATTGATTTTAAGAAAAATTTTATACAAGCCTCTGATATACACTCCTGGAAATGGAAAAAAGAACACCATACTTGCTCCGGACACTGCGAGAGGGCTGTACAAGCAGTGATCACACGCACGGCACAGCGGACACACCAGGAACCGCGGTGTTGGCCGTCGAATGGCGCTAGCTGCGCAGCATTTGTGCACCGCCGCCGTCAGTGTCAGCCAGTTTGCCGTGGCATACGGAGCTCCATCGCAGTCTTTAACACTGGTAGCATGCCGCGACAGCGTGGACGTGGACCGTATGTGCAGTTGACGGACTTTGAGCGATGGCGTATAGTGGGCATGCGGGAGGCCGGGTGGACGTACCGCCGAATTCCTCAACACGTGGGGCGTGAGGTCTCCACAGTACATCGATGTTGTCGCCAGTGGTCGGCGGAAGGTGCACGTGCCCGTCGACCTGGGACCGGACCGCAGCGACGCACGGATGCACGCCAAGACCGTAGGATCCTACGCAGTGCCGTAGGGGACCGCACCGCCACTTCCCAGCAAATTAGGGACACTGTTGCTCCTGGGGTATCGGCGAGGACCATTCGCAACCGTCTCCATGAAGCTGGGCTACGGTCCCGCACACCGTTAGGCCGTCTTCCGCTCACGCCCCAACATCGTGCAGCCCGCCTCCAGTGGTGTCGCGACAGGCGTGAATGGAGGGACGAATGGAGACGTGTCGTCTTCAGCGATGAGAGTCGCTTCTGCCTTGGTGCCAATGATGGTCGTATGCGTGTTTGGCGCCGTGCAGGTGAGCGCCACAATCAGGACTGCATACGACCGAGGCACACAGGGCCAACACCCGGCATCATGGTGTGGGGAGTGATCTCCTACACTGGCCGTACACCACTGGTGATCGTCGAGGGGACACTGAATAGTGCACGGTACATCCAAACCGTCATCGAACCCATCGTTCTACCATTCCTAGACCGGCAAGGGAACTTGCTGTTCCAACAGGACAATGCACGTCCGCATGTATCCCGTGCCACCCAACGTGCTCTAGAAGGTGTAAGTCAACTACCCTGGCCAGCAAGATCTCCGGATCTGTCCCCCATTGAGCATGTTTGGGACTGGATGAAGCGTCGTCTCACGCGGTCTGCACGTCCAGCACGAACGCTGGTCCAACTGAGGCGCCAGGTGGAAATGGCATGGCAAGCCGTTCCACAGGACTACATCCAGCATCTCTACGATCGTCTCCATGGGAGAATAGCAGCCTGCATTGCTGCGAAAGGTGGATATACACTGTACTAGTGCCGACATTGTGCATGCTCTGTTGCCTGTGTCTATGTGCCTGTGGTTCTGTCAGTGTGATCATGTGATGTATCTGACCCCAGGAATGTGTCAATAAAGTTTCCCCTTCCTGGGACAATGAATTCACGGTGTTCTTATTTCAATTTCCAGGAGTGTACTTCATAGTACATACAATTGTTACACAGTGAAAAGGGTTAACAATAAGAAACACACTAACCAAATTTGTAAATACAATGGCTTCCGCACGCAGAAGCGAAACTGTTACGTGCTGTTTGCGCCTAACATGATCGTCTAGCCATTAATGGGAGCGAGCTTAATGCAGACAGGAAATCACGTGGCACTCCGCTTACTACAATATACGAAAATGAAGTTAACAGAATGGTAATCACAGCTTGCAATAAATACTATGGAATTGCGGAAGTTAAACAGATATTAAAAAACGTTACCAATGTTCTGTACAATCGCCATTAAAACGTGTTTGAAGCAGAGCTCGAATTCAGAAATGACTGCAGGTGGTATTGCCATAAAACAGTCAAATAAAGGTAACAACTAATTGCTTGCCAGCCTTATTTCAGTACACATTATTTCAGTGGGAAGGTAGACTAATATTAAAGAAATAAATGTTACAACATGGTCAGAAGCATTGAATGAGCACACGATTCTGAACATAGTCACAAGATTTTCCCAGAGACAAATGCTCAGCGGTTTCAATTACGGTGGCACGCCAGTCCAAAAAGCACCATATCGCCAGTGTCCATGGACGAGCAGTCTCGTAAAGTACAGCGCACTCAAGAGCGACTAGGGTCAAGAACTTTCACGTAATCATCCAAGCAACTAACGGTTCGTTCCACATCAAGCAAGTGGCATTACTAGGCGCACGTTGCCGTCCAACCGAGTTTCCATTCACTAACTACAACCCGGTGTCCTAAACGGGACACGTCCGACTCTCCCACCGCCCAGGAGCAGCCGGCACTTAAGTACACACCTACTGCCTCGGAACCGGTGTCCACGCCCCGACCGGGCAAAACAAACGTGCAGCAGTAATACCAGATACCCCTGATCGCCGCCAGAATCAAACAGAACCGCAGTATACATATTAAGGTATTCTTTGTTCCTGTGTTGATGACGCCTGACGCTGTGAGAAGTATATGATAATCTTCCCAGTCTCCATCGTATCTTCAAGGAGAGCATAATTCCCTTAAGTAATTGTTGGTTTTAATGTTTTTGTGCCATGGTGCGCCTTTTCTGGCACACCAGCTCCTTGGCACGACACTATCGACTAACCGGCTGTACTAGGATCTTTCCCCTGTTGTGATCTCGCGGGGTTTGGGCGATTGGGGCAGTTGGTGTTGGACTCACTACGAGGTGCAAGGACGTGCTTGCGTGGACGAAGTAGGAAAACACGCGGACTCAGCCAGCAGCGGCGCGGCTGGTGTTTCTCGTAAGGCGGTCGCGTGATGTCAAATACGGGCACTGTTCGTCGCATTGCTTTGGTGTCTGTGTTTTTCGGAGAGACCCATCCGTGGAGACCATCTCGGACAACGCTCTCCATCGAAGGTGTATGTGATTTTGGTTCCTTCGTTTCGTTGAACGATTTGCGTTGAGCCAGTGTACTTGTTGCTTGGTTGCCCTAATGTACGTGATGTTGAAATAAGAGCAGCCAACAGAGTGTGTAACCGCATGGTGACCAGCAGTTACTATTTCTTTTTAAAATCCACTGGTCGGATTAATATTATGAAGCTGATTAGCTCAAAGGTTTGTGTGTTACATTTTCGTTTTTTTGGGACAGTATCCAGAAGTTTACATATTGTCTGTACTAGATTTTCAGTGTATTTTGATTGCCATCAAGTCGACGTCTCTGGTATCTTGCTATAAAATTTGGGTCACTCCTATTGAAAGCACTTACTTAGTTAATTATGAAAGACTCGTATTCTGTAAAAGGCAATCATTTTTAAGTAGAATTTTACATGCGTGCATTTATTTGAATGCACTGAGACAGTATTAGTACTGTTTATTAGTATTTATTGTTGTTTATTGATCTCTTAACTTATATTAATTGATGTTTGGTTGGTGTTTGCCGTGTCTCCTGCTGTTTGTTTGTGTTCTAGGTTTCTGCGACGTGTGGTGTGTGGGAGCGGCGTCACTCTCCGCAGAGAAGCTGTGACGTGCCGTCCAATGGGAAGAGACTCCCGGTTGGACCCCGGCGTTTAGGTGTTGTTTTGGACGACTGGTCTGCTGCTTCCGATATCTTTAGTTAAGTCACCTTTTGCCCAGGGCAGCCTGGCCTCACTGCCCGTTTCGTAAACATTTAAAGTGTTTCATGTATATTTAAAAAATATAGGTTTTTTGTTTGCTCGGGAAAGAATTGTATCAAATTGTAATTTCTTGTACTGCTTCTGTTATTTGGGTTCTTAACGAACTGGTGTGCTTTTCATAAATTACTTTCATATTGCAAATTATCGCTCCTTTAAATAAATTATCTGTGACACATTTCTTTAAATCACTTTCTGATTGTAATTTATTGTTCCTTTGAGTACTGAAATCTCTGTGGTTCATCTCTTTAAGTGAGAGTTCAAAATTGTAATTTGTGGCCTTGCTTGAGAAGCAGCCTATCTGCGATAGTTTGGTATTGTCTTAAGATTGTCACGTGTTGATTGTCTCTTAGCTGTTTTATAAATATTATCTTTGAATAAATTGTTAATTTATTGATTTGGTACTTGTTGTGTTTAAGGAGTGACATTATAGGGGCCTTGACCTTCCATGCTAAGTGTACCCCCTCATACCGACTTCCTCAGTCACAGTTGTGTTACTTTAAGGATTAGTGTAACTGTATGGCTGTAGCCTCATTTAAAGGAATCCCATAAAATATCAAACTGTTGATATGATTGTAAGAAAAGAATTATGTTGCTCGAGGCTGCCTGTACCGAGCGAAGCGACGCGACGTAGCGGTAGCACATTGCACTCATGTTCGAGAGCAAGGCGGTTCAAATCCTTTTTCACCTATCATGACTCAGATTTTCGGTAAGTTACCTAAACCAAACGCGAGTGATGGCGGCAACAGATACAGCCAGTTTCCTTTCACATCTCGCCCCATTCCCAGTGCGTGTTCCGTCTCGACCTCTCGTCATCGACGACCAAATAAACTGTGGTGTCACCGCTAGACACCACACTTGCTAGGTGGTAACTTAAATCGGCCGCGGTCCTGTAGTACATGTCGGACCCGCGTGTCGCCACTGTGTATTCGCAAACGTAGCGCCACCACAGGGCAGGTCACAAGACACGGACTTGACCTCGCCCCAGTTGTACGGACGACATAGCTTGCGACAAGACGTATCACGTCTTCCTCTCATTTGCCGAGAGACAGATTAAATAGCCTTCAGCTAGTCCATCGCTACTACCTAGCAAGGCGCCAAGTGTATCATTGCTAATTGCTTACTACTATGCAAGAGATGTATTTCAACAAGAACAAGACTACATTAAAGTTAAGTATATTAAAATCTCTCTTCCTTTCTTTATAGTTTTTCATCCAGTCTCCTGTTTCAGAATTTACGCCCGTCTGCGTTAGTTTCGCGTGCACCTAGCCACTCATTGTGTCGAGACCTTAGGGGATCGACACAACAATATTTTGGCGACGAGGTGTGGTGCCGCGCCCACGTTGCAGTCTTTGTGTTATATTTGCTCTAATTTGCTTGTGTCATGGCTTCGCCGCATTCTCCAGATGTACTGTCCGAATTTTTTCGCTTGCAGAATCAGCAGACGCAGGCGTTATTGGAAGCCCTTGGACAGCTCGTCCAGGGTCAACGTGCGCTGCAAACCGATGCGGCGGCAGCCGCTTCTTCGCTACCGCAGCCACACAACGCTGTCGCACCGCCATTTAGGCCCTTTGAGGCCACAACCGAAAGCTGGACTGAGTGGGCCGATCAGTTCAACTTCCACCTCACTGCTTATGGAATTCAAGGTAAAGAGCGGCAGCCGTTTTTGCTTTCTTGTGTCGGTGTGTCTACCTACCGGGTGATAGTGAAATTGTTTCCCCGACGAGACGTAGCAACTCTGTCCTACGAAGAAATTTTGTCTGCTTTAGATGCCTATTTCAAAGAAACAGTAAATGTAGTTGCAAAACGGTATACGTTTTTTCGTACAAAACGTACGGCCGGTCAGACTAACAGGGAGTGGGTAGCAACTTTGCAAGGACTTACTAGAGACTGCGCGTTTGCCTGTGAATGTGGCCTCCCATATTCAGATACTATGGTGCGTGATGCAATTGCACAGAACGTTTCTGATGTTCGCATAAGGGAACAGATTTTGAAGCTAGTTAATCCCTCCCTGCAACAAGTGATAGACATATTGGACAGGCAAGACACACTTGACTTTGCTCAGGCATCATTTGAAACTTCGCCAGCCGTGTGTCACATTAATCGGCCCGCCCGGCCCGCTGCACGGGACGCTAAGCGGCCCTCGCGCCCGACTTCGCTGCGGCCGCCTAGCTTGCAACCACGTGCGCCGCGTAAGCAAGCACATGCAGTGAAATCATGCCCGCGGTGTGCTACTAGACATTCGCGTGAAACTTGCCCGTCACGCCAAGCTATTTGCTTTTACTGTCACAAGAAAGGACATGTACAAAGTGTTTGCCAGAAAAAGTTAAGATCAGACACTCACACAAATTCCAGGCCCTTTGCTTCGCGCCGGAATCGAACCCAGGACAATCAGGCTCGTGGACCTTCGCCCATGGACATTCATGTAGTTCATGCCCACCCGTCCAGTGACACTTTAGCTAACAGTGACTGTGTTCGTCCCACCCAACGTGTGCGTCGACGTCGCCGGCAATCCCGTAAAGTCGCAAGTGCTTCTGGACCTGTATCAGTTCAAATTGCACGAGACAGTCGCTCTTGTCGTCAACAAGACAATAAACTTTTTGTGGACTTAGACTTTGCAGGAAAAGTGATCCCATTCCAGCTCGATACCGGAGCTGCTGTTTCATTGCTCAATCACGACACGTACAAACAACTGGGCGCCCCGCCATTGCGTGCCGCAAATGTTAAGTTAACTAGTTACTCAGGACAGCATATACCTGTGTTAGGACAGTGCAGCCTTCTTGCCACATACAAGGGACAGACAAAACTTGTGTCATTTTATGTTCTTCGTTCCTCTAGTGCAGTGAACTTGTTTGGTTTAGATTTGTTTCAATTGTTTAATATGTCTATTGTAAATCAGGTCCTATCCGTGAATCAGACTGTGCCTTCCGCCAGTGTTTCTAGTCTTTGTGAAGAATTTGCAGACATTTTTGCACCGGGCCTTGGTTGCGCTAAGAACTATGAAGCGCATTTGGAACTGAAAGACAACGCGCAACCAAAATTTTTCAGAGCGCGCAATGTTCCCCACGCATTGCGTGATGAGGTCGCAAAAACATTGGCCGAATTAGAATCTCAAGGTGTCATTGAACGAGTGCAGGCTTCTCTCTGGGCCTCACCCTTAGTAATTTTGCCAAAACCTTCCGGAAAATTGAGAAATTGCGTGGACTTCAAGGCAACTGTGAATCCACAACTTGTGACTGCTACTTTTCCTTTGCCCCGCCCGGAAGATCTTTTTGACAAACTGTGCCCGGGAAAATATTTTTCAAAATTGGACCTAGCAGATGCGTACTTGCAAATACCTGTGGACGAAGAATCCCAGCGCGTCTTGGTGGTAAACACGCATCTTGGCTTGTATCGCTTCAAAAGACTGCCATTCGGGTGTGCATCCGCCCCTGCTTTATTTCAGCAATATTTACAAACTATTTGTGCGTCGGTCCCTACTGCTGCGAACTATCTGGACGATATTGTAATCTCAGGAAAGACAGAAGCAGAACATTTGCAAAATCTCCGAACATTCTTTCAGGTCTTGCGTCAGAATGGTCTTCGCTTGAGGAAGGACAAATGTGTGTTTTTTGCTCGTGACTTACCGTACCTGGGGCATGTCATAAATGCCCAAGGAATACATCCGAGTCCAGAGCACCTTCGTGCCATTCAGGACTTGCCGTCACCGCAGAACTTAAAACAGCTACAGAGTGTGCTGGGTAAGGTAAATTATTATCACCGATTTGTGCGCAATGCTTCTTCCATTTCAGCTCCGCTTCATCGCTTGCGCCGTAAAGGTGTTCCGTTCGTCTGGACGACGGAATGCGAACGCGCCTTTCGCCAGTTGAAATCGGCGTTACTTTCAAATACTTGCCTTACGCCATTCGATCCCCGAAAACCCCTTTTGTTGATGGTAGATGCCTCGGATTTCGGGATCGGTGCTGTGCTTGCGCACAAGGATGGCTCGCATGATCGCCCTATTGCCTTTGCGTCCAAATTGCTCTCATCTGCGCAAAGAAATTATTCACAAATAGAGAAAGAAGCTTTAGCTCTCGTGTTTGGTGTTACCAAGTTCCATGACTTCTTGTATGGTCGTCACTTTACAATCATCACGGACCACAAGCCTTTGACATCGCTTTTTCATCCGAACAAGCCTGTACCTCCACGTACAGCGCAGAAATTCATTCGCTGGTCACTTTTTCTCTCGCAGTACCGCTACGATATCTTGTATCGGTCCACTGCTAAGCACGGCAACGCTGATGCGTTGTCCCGTTTGCCTGTTGCTGAGGATAACGCATTCGATTCTTCCGAACTTGCTTGCATGTTCATTGATGCGGAAGCCGATGACGTGGTCGCATCGTTTCCGATTGATTTTCGTCGTGTAGCTACTGCCACAGCTGCTGACCCTGTCCTTGCTTCCGTTTTGCGTTTTGTTGCTTCGCAATGGCCCTTATCAAAGTCACGGATCGAGGATCCTTTGGTTCGCAGATTTTTTGCTCACAAGGAGAGACTTTTTGTACGACGTGGTGTGTTGTTGTTGCGTTCCGATAATGATCAATCCAGAGTCGTAGTCCCACGTTCGTTACAGTCCTCTGTCTTACGGCTTCTTCACCAAGGACATTGGGGTATAGTGCGAACGAAACAACTTGCTCGACAGCACTGTACTTGGTTCGGAATCGATGCTGCGATTACGACTATGTGCTCCTCTTGCGTGGCGTGTGCCGAACAACAATCCGCACCGCCGCGGAAATTCTTTGCATGGCCGAAAGCCACTTCCCCTTGGCAACGCTTGCACATCGATTTTGCTGGTCCATTCTGGAATGCTCGATGGTTGGTTGTGGTCGATGCTTTCAGTAATTTTCCTTTTGTTGTCCGGATGTCTTCCACGACGTCTTCGGCCACCATCCAAGCCTTGTCTGCTATCTTTTGCATTGAAGGTCTTCCGCAGACTATTGTTTCCGACAATGGCCCACAATTCATGTCCGCAGAATTTCAGTCGTTCTGCAAGGCCAATGGTATTCAACATCTGACATCCGCGCCGTTTTCGCCTCAGTCAAACGGTGCCGCTGAACGATTGGTCCGGACTTTCAAGTCGCAGATGTTGAAGTTGAAAGAGTCGCATTCTCGGGAGGACGCTTTGTTGCTCTTTTTGTCTTCATATCGCTCTCAGCCTCGCGATGGTCGCTCGCCGGCTGAATTGCTCCATGGTCGTCCTCATCGAACTCTGATGTCTTTGTTGCATCCGCCACATCAGGTTCCTGTGCAGCGGCAGACTCCTGCTTTTGTTCCTGGCGACGTTGTCTATTATCGCAACTATCGCGGTTCACAGCGTTGGCTCGCAGGGCGCATTCTTCGCTGCCTCGGCCGCGCGATGTATTTGGTTTTGGGGGCCTCTGGTGAGGTGCGTCGGCATCTCAATCAGCTGCGCCTCTGTCGTCGCCTGGGTTCTGCCGCTCCCCGTCTGCTTTCAGCGACGGAGCCGTCAGGTCAGCGCCTTGGGGACCCATCTACTGGCTCGCCTCATCCCCAGGTGTTACCGACGATGCCTTCCATTTTGCCTCATGGCGTCGCGCCGCCGCAGCCGCCGCCGGCGCCGCCAGCAGCGGACGCTTCGCTGCAGCCGCCACGCGCCTCTCTGGGTCACGCGCCGCCGCTTGCTTCCCGTGACCAGCCGTCCTCCGCCTTGGACCTCTTGCCCGCTCCGGACCAGATGTCGTCTTCGCCCGTCGGGTGCTCCGACCACATGGAGGTCGACCCTTCTGTCTCATTAAGTGCGCATACACCTCATGTTGACGTGCACCCTGGACTAGGTTTGCAGGCGTTTCCTAGCTCCCCTCGGACCGAATGGCCGGGTGCGGGTGGCACAGCCTCGCCTGTTGTTAGGCTCCCCACCTCATCGCATACGTCAACATGGGGTCCTCCCCACGGCGGGCGGCAGCCTTATCTCACGACCGTTCGCCGATTTGCGGGGGAGGAATGTGGTGTCACCGCTAGACACCACACTTGCTAGGTGGTAACTTAAATCGGCCGCGGTCCTGTAGTACATGTCGGACCCGCGTGTCGCCACTGTGTATTCGCAAACGTAGCGCCACCACAGGGCAGGTCACAAGACACGGACTTGACCTCGCCCCAGTTGTACGGACGACATAGCTTGCGACAAGACGTATCACGTCTTCCTCTCATTTGCCGAGAGACAGATTAAATAGCCTTCAGCTAGTCCATCGCTACTACCTAGCAAGGCGCCAAGTGTATCATTGCTAATTGCTTACTACTATGCAAGAGATGTATTTCAACAAGAACAAGACTACATTAAAGTTAAGTATATTAAAATCTCTCTTCTTTTCTTTATAGTTTTTCATCCAGTCTCCTGTTTCAGAATTTACGCCCGTCTGCGTTAGTTTCGCGTGCACCTAGCCACTCATTGTGTCGAGACCTTAGGGGATCGACACAACATAAACACTAATATTTTTCCCTTTCTTAGGTATCAAGTGGCTCATCACAACTCTCCAGTAAGGCAGAACGGCGCGGAGAATAATATTTGTCAAAATTCGTTTAGGAACTGCTGCTACTGGAACTGGAATACGAAACAGGAAATCGTCGGCGATGAGTGAAGTTCATTAGAGTGCTGCACTAGAGAAGTCAATGTCTCTAAGTCATTCTAGTCCTTTAGGAGACGTATCACTTTAAGCTAGATATCTCTTGAGCGAATTCAAAGTGAAAATTGCCATTCTGAGAACCAACCATCAGGCTAGTTTTAACTGTTTTTCAGTTTATATTTGTTCAGCTCAACCAGTTATCTCCGCCTTTCTGTTCACGATCGTAGTGCTACCTAGTTAATTAGCTACAACCGAAAATTCTTAACATAAAAATGCGAGCTACGTAGCAGTGTGCTTTCATTGCTGTAAGCTGGTTCCAATATTAACGATAAGAATAAAATACAAATTCTAACAGGTGGTTTATGTAGGTAATTTATGTAACCATTAGGTTTTTGAATTTGATGCGATTTATTATACCATTAACTAGTTTTCGAGCGACTGCAAATTTATCATCAGGAACATTACTTCCTAGGTATGGTCCCTCTATGCTCTGATGCCATAGGACTACCAATAATAATGAAAATTTGCGCATATGCTGTAGAAATGTGATGTCCTTAGGTTAGTTAGGTTTAACTAGTTCTAAGTTCTAGGGGACTAATGACCTCAGCAGTTGAGTCCCATAGTGCTCAGAGCCATTTGAACCATTTTTTTGTAGAAATGTGTACGAAATGAATAGTTCGTTCTGTTTTACGACGCTTACCTGTATATTTATGCCCCAGAAAACAAGCTGGGAAGACAATCTGACCACAGATAGTTATCAAGGCATACACAGTTAATGGATGTAACGGAAATGAATTCTGCGTAGTCAGATATCTGAGAATTCTGTGACACGATACATAGCAGAGATGTAGGAGATTATGTGAATTTGTAGAGCATAAAATCCGAAGATGGTAACGTAGTCTTAGCGAAAATGGTTATCGAAATAAATGCTTTATTATCGACCCTCGCTTTTTGAAGTTTGTCTTCAGTGTTCCTTAATCCTTTGGGTTTTTGGTTTAGGGACACTTGAAATCTCTGGTGTATGTGAGGTATAGATACGGGCATCAAGTATCAATATCAGCCCACAGACGCCATAGCAATGGAACAGCACGTTTTCGTGAGCCGCCGATAGTGGTTGTGCGGGATCTGGTGGACCCAATGAATCACACCCGCTGATCCACGACTCTACTGCTCGGTACGACGAGAACCTTCTGCCAGCTGCTCTCCCCAGCCGCTCTTGGAGATACTTGGCTTCTGCATACTACGCAGTCTCCTAGTCGCTGCTCCAACTCCATCATTGTTGCCATTGTAATAGCTGGACTCTGTTTCTTACCCCATTACTCCTAATGTCTCCGTCCACTTGGAAAAATACAAGTTAAGTAAATCTTCTACTTGGTATGTTAAATTGCTCCTTACTCATTTCTGCTATCTTGCTTTCCTATGACCACTCTGTAGCCCACCCCTCCCTATCGTAGAGTACGAAGTTGTACACGGCAGCATGAAAGTTACATAAATGATGTACAAACATTACAGGAACACCTCTTCAGTGGCTGCCAGCGCATCCGTGACCGATGTGGAGTTTTTCAGAGAGTGTGTGTTTCCCTAAGGCGTTGGACAGAACCCTGCGTTATTACAAATGGGATCAAATTGCGCATTTCCTTTGGCCATGGCTCCGAAAAGGACGTCGTATGTAATAGCAAACAGATTACATTAGAAGCTCTATTATCTCACAGTTAAAAAAATTACGTGTTCTTATTTCTTGACTCTTTTGTTTACTGCATTCTGTAGGTCTTCGAAACAGCACAGACTTTACAGCAGAAGAAATGTGTTTCGTGATGGCTCACAACTACGCATCGTATGTAATAGCAAACAGATTAAATTAGGTCTGCTGTTCCACTGTTACAAAATAACGTGTTTTATATCGTTACTCATATGTTTAATGTTTTCTATAGATCTTCGTAAAAGCACAGACTTTACAACAGTAGAAATGTGTTTCACAGCAGTGGATAGTAGAAGTGTTGACAGCTCGTAAGGTATGCATTATAGTGACCATGTTTTCTGAGCACATTTTTCTTGTTCTGGTCCATGCTATCATCTCTCAAAACATGCATTACGGTAATTGTAGTGGCCGTCTTGTTATGAAGAACGAGGCAAGGAACAGGCACTGTGGCGACTACAGCTGCAATGAAATACATCAAATGTATTCCTAATGAGGGATACTTAGAAGTCTATAAGGATATGCCAGCAATGAAACATTCTGTGTGACTGGGGCTCGAACCGGGATTTCCCACTTTATGCGACATTCAACTTAACCGCCATCCTTTGTTTTTTGTTTCCATTTTGTTCGTCATTGTTCTTGTCATCTGAGGTGGGTGGACGCCACATGACATCCGTTCAAGTTCATCATTTAATACTTAAGTTTTTTATTTTTTGCTGAAAGCAAAAAAAAATGGCTCTGAGCACTATGGGACTTAACTTCTGAGGTCATCAGTCTCCTAGAACATAGAGCCACTTAAACCTAACTAACCTAAGGACATCACACGCATCCATGCCCGAGGCACGATTCGAACCAGCGACCGTAGCGGTCACGCGGTTCCAGACTGTAGCGCCTAGAACCGCTCGTCCACGCCGGCCGGCTGCAGACAGCAGTCAGCCCTCTTACCGAATACGCTGAGCTACCGTGACCACCTGCCTTGGCTATCCACACAACACTCAAGGCCCGACCCAAACTTCCGCTTAAAGCCGTTTCTGCGCCGCACATTAGGTAATTCCCATACAGTGGAGGACATTTTAATTGAATCTCGCTACCCGGTATCGAAGGATAAATCGGGAATTACATAATGTGTGAACGAGTCCAGGCTGTGACGCAGGAACGACGATATATGCAAGTTTCGGTCTGGCCGTGGGTTGTGCAGGGATGACGACAGCGATTAAGGCGACCGCTCGCGTAAAACGGGAAATCCAGCTTCGAGTCTCGGTCCAGCAAAAATTTTCACTGCCGTCATTTTGTTACACGGCTGATAGTTGTACGTATTGCTATTTCAATTTGTATACGTTTTTCCTCTATTTCATAACGGCTGTAGTCAATACAATGTCTGTTCCTATGGACCTTCATGCGTGTCCAGAGGAACATTGCATCTCTCTTATTAACAACATAGGCATTGAAATATCGTATTTATCCGCGGATACCGGACAGCGACTTTGTATTAGAACGGTCTCCTGTAACCTCCCAACAGATAAATTCTTTCCGTAACCTCGGAATAAAATGTGACTAACCTCTCAATAAAATTGTGACTCATATATAACCTTTCAATGATTAAGTGACTGTGAATCTAAACTGATACATCTGGACGTCAGCATTGCTCCGTCATGGCCCTGAAAAGTAATTCTGAATAAACTCAAAATTATTACCTCTGAGGCAGCGCGTGAGCATTCCATAGAAGTTAAATCTGCTCGAGTGCACTAGCAATAAATTCCTTATTCATTGACCGCTTACACTCCCCTGCACAGGAATCACGTAGTGTGTGTACGAGTACAGTTTGTAACGCAGGTAAAACAACACACGTACATCTGGGTCTGACCATGAGTCGTATACGGAAAGCTAAAGCGATTAAGGCGACCGCTCGTGTAATGTGGGACTTTCGGGTTCGAGTACCGATGCAACACAAACTTTCACTGTCGTCATTCCCTTATACAGCCGATGCCTGTTCGTATTCGCATGTGGCATTCATTTTTTTAGTATTTTTTTTAGTACGATGTACATTCGCTGGTGTTCGTTTGTGCACCAAAACTGGCTGCATATCACGGCTACAGAAGTAACGGATAAAAGACGGGCTACGCACAAGTTCGAGTTCAGTGATGCGAAGGTTCGTTGCACACGTTATCCACTTGCCGCTACAAAAGGCTGAGCGGGCCTCAGTGACCGGAGCTGGGCCGGCAGTACCCGGGAGTGCGATGCGAGCTAATGAAATGTTTCCCGGAGGCGTAGCGCCTCCCCCGCACCCTGTGTCCCCCGTCCGCCCCTACCACGGCCCTCACACCCTCAGCGGGCGAGTCGGCAATGGAAACGCCGATGAGGCGCGCGTCCGCGCTGCTCGTTAAGCCAGCAGCGCCGCATTCCGCACAAAAGCGACCCACCGACTCGCAGCCCGGCGGGGCGCGGCGCGTCGCGGTGCCGGCGAGATGCTATTATTCCGTATCGAATACCAACATCCGCACTCTTTTTCCAGGACGCTTCTGCTGCGCATACAATAGCCGCGCGCTGCATTAGAGCGAAGCGCGTGGGACGCCCAATACCGGCGAGTAACTAATTTTTGCATCTGTGGCGAGCTCATTATTGGATTCGATATTACTGAACTCTATATATGGTCGCTAGTCAGACCATCATTCCTGAATAAGGGAAAACATAATAAACGTAGAGATCTCTTTTCGGAAAATTCTGGGAAGCTCTTGCTTATGGCGTACAGCACTGAGAACAGAAACTTCATGTTGTCAAAATATAAGATGCTCGCATCTGAACAAGGCGACAGCACTGTGTAGAAGATGTTCAATGAATCTCTCTTCATCGTTTCATAATAAGAGTAAGCAGAAGTGTCTGTTACGGTGTTAACTACTTTCTCTATCTCTTCTTCCATTGTATACTGTACTTTACAACTACTTTCCTCTTGCGCCGTACATGAGTTCACCCTTCTGCAAATTATCATATTTTTCTCATTCATGGATTCTTCCGTTACTTCTTGTTAGTACAACTCTATACACAAGGCTGAATCAAAAGTACACTGTGTTTGTTCTACTGATTTCTGTTTATTTCAAACTAGTTTTCGGCTTATTGTACCATCTTCAGGATACAACTGACTAGCGTCTGAAAGTGACAGTTGCTCTTAATTAAGAAAACAATATAAGCAAAGAAACAATTTACTTACAAAGAGTGTTGTTTCTTAATGTTGAACTTACGTTCTACCCAATGGACGGTATTACGCACAATAAATGATTAAACTACAAAATATTAAATGTGAAATGATTATAATTAGGATGTTTTTGAGGTCTTAACACTAGCTGAGAAAGTGTTAAACTGAGCATCCTTCTTGTTGTGGAACAAATATGTTTGTTGACATCATAAATTAAATTTGCGTCGTGGACAATATTACATACAATAAGTAAAATACACAGTCTTACGGTATTACAGATTATATGGCTACGATGCCACAGTTTGTGAGGTCGACAACTGTGTAACTGAGCACCTACGTTTTCCAACAAACATGTTTTACATTGTAAATTACATTTTATGGACTGGGCCGTGTTAAACACAGTATTTTGTCAAAACACAGAGTATTACAGTATTACAAGTTACATTATTGAAGTTTGTGCGGTAAGCAAGGTAAGGAATAGGAAATTTTCTTGTGTTTCGATTTAGTGGAGCAGTATGTGTCATTGCGGCGGTTTGATGCAGTCAACCAGCCACATAGCGACAGACGCCACAATTACACATACTGACACAGAAATTTTAAACACGAAATAGTTTAATTTTTTTATACCTTACTTACCTCAGAAATTTCAACAATATAGCTTGTAATACAGCAATATTGTTTATTTTAACCATCTACTCTGGTTAATATTATTTAGTGCATACATTGTAATTTACAATGTAAAATATGTTTGTTGCAAAATGTAAGTTACTAGTGCTCAGTTAGACAGTTATCAACCAAATTTATGAGCTCTCGAATTATAACATCGTAATCATATTGAAACCTCAGGACTAACTTTTGGATAGCCTACGAAAGAAACAAGGAAGTTGCAACCATACACTTGTCATTAGTTTAAAAACTTATTAAAGGAATCAAAATTATGACCAAAGATGGAACAGGCTCAAATCATTAGAAAGAACTTTAACAGTTATATCATTAAAAGCAGAACATGAAAATCGGAAGCACAGAGTTCCCAAAAACAAGGAAAGTCATGTCAACTAGGCGTCGATCCAAGTAAGTTCCGTAAATACGAGGGTGACTCAAATGAAAACATTAAGTATTTTTTAAATATTATTTATTGCGCAGAAGTGGTACAAAGCTGTATCACTTTTCAACATAATCTCCTCCACGCTCAATGAAAGTCCTCCAGCGCTTACAAAGTGCATAAATTCCTTTAGAAAAAAATTCTTTTGGTAGTCCGCGCAACCACTCATGCACAGCGTGGCGTACCTCTTCACCAGAAGGGAACTTCTTTCCTCCCATTGCGTCTTTGAGTGGTCCAAACATATGGAAATCACTTGGGGCAGGGTATGGTGAGTATGGTGGATGAAGAAGACACTCAAAATGCAGATTTGTGATCGTTGTAATTGTACGGGCAATGTTGCGCCTTGCATTGTCTTGTGGCAGAAGGACACCTGGTGACAGCAATCCACGTTGCTTTGATTTGATTGCTAGCCGCAGATGATTTTTTAGCAGATCTGTGTATGATGCACTGCTGACAGTGGTCCCTCTAGGCGTGTAATGCTCCAAAATGACGCCTTTTTCGTCCCAAAAGAGAGTCAGCGTAACCTTCCCTGCTGATAGTTCTGTTCGAAACTTCTTTGGTTTTGGTGATGAGGAATGGCGCCATTCCTTGCTCGCTCTTTTCGTTTCCGGTTCATTTCAGGAGTCAGCTACCGTGGCACCTATCTTGCAGACACTTTGTGAAACGGGAGCACATCATGCACAAAGTGCTGTGCTGACCGATGACTACTCTGTAAACATGCTGTAATGTCATTCAGTGTCACTTAGCGGTTTTCCTGCACTATGGCTTCAACTGCTGCAATGTTCTGTGCAGTCACAACTCGTTGTGGCTGACCTGAACGAAGAGCATCTTCCACTGAAGTCACACCATTTGTGAGCTTCCTACCCCATTCGTATACTTGCTGCTGTGACAAACAAGCATCACCGTACTGACGCTTCGTTCGTGGATGAATTTCAATAGGTTTCACACCTTCACTACGCAAAAACCGAATAACAGAACGCTGCTCTTCCCTGGTGCAAGTTGCAAGTGGGGCGGCCATCTTTATAATGTTATTGCGACGGTATGTATGCATCTGCTCTGTGCTGCTACCTAAAGGCCATTCTGCACGCTGTTTGTAGAACAATTACCAACTTACAGGATAACGGAGTGAAATTTTTTTTTTGTTAATACAAATTTAAGGTTTTCATTTGACTCACCCTTGTAATTTTATCAACCGGACGCATTACAGTAACGGCGGTTAAAAGTACTAACAAACTGCAAGCATAAGTAACCGATACACAGTCGGACAAAATTCATCCAAATACTGGAACAATCACAAGAAACGACACTGATTGTAGCTGCTGCAAGGCCGCTTAATAATGCATAACCCTTAATAAGAGAATGCCTTAAGCAATAAAATACTCAGTCCCTGAAGCAGACCAAATGGGAGGCTATAAAATTTAAACGTAAAAGCACATCCGTATATTACAACCAAAGATTAACAACAACCCTTAATAAATATACAGTTGCACAAAATTGGAAGTAAGCTAAGAGCTACAGCAGAGGGCTATCAAATGTTCAAATGTGTGTGAAATCTTATGAGACTTAACTGCTAAGGTCATCAGTCCCTAAGCTTACACACTATTTAACCTAAATTATCCTAAGGACAAACACACACACCCATGCCGAGGGAGGACACGAACCTCCGCCGGGACCAGCCGCCCAGTCCATGACTGCAGCGCCGTAGACCGCTCGGCTAATCCCGCGAGGCGCAGAGGGCTATCACAGCTAACAAGGAACGAGCAGCCAAATTTCACAAGTTTATGACTGTGGACCAAGGTAAGGTCCGGCAGTTTATACTGACAAGCAACAAGACTTAACGCCCTGAGAAGTAGTAATAAGAGTGCCAGCTTTAAAAGAACAGTTACAGAGCTGTATTGAGGAAAAGGCTTCCGGCTTGTCAATCTCCTGAGCTCTTTACGTTCACCAAACAGATCTAGCTACTGGATCCTGCATAAATGGCGACAGTTCGCCGGGTAGACACGACACGATAAATTTTACGATGCGATGTGATTTTACGATTGGTATGCGACTGGTGGAGGCGGCCGGCTGCCTTTCAACCCAGACGACGTGCCAACGAACAAACACGCCTCTTCTCCGAGCCCAGGAAACACGAACGCTTCGTTTGCCGTCAAAGCTGCCCTGCCAACACACATGAAAAGGGAACATTAATCGGAGCATATAAAGCTTCACGCAAGAATGGCCAGGCAATATATATATATATATATATATATATATATATATATATATATATATATATATATATGTATATATATATATATATATATATATATATATATATCACAGGGAATACTCTTACACTTGCATGGCATATAGCCTAGAATACAATTTGCAAAAAGTAACACGCCGGTCAACTGCTGTTTGTCTATGAGAAATCGGTTGGAAACATTCCTCATGTCATCACGTTGTAGGTGTCGCCACCGGCGCCAACCTTGTGTGAATGCGATGAAAAGCCAATCATTTGTATATTACAGCATCTTCTTCCTGTCAGTTAAATTTCGCATCTGTAGCACGTCATCTTCGTGGTGTAGCAATTTTAATGGCCAGTAGTGTATAAAACAGGCCTGGTCTTCCAATATCAAGTACTGAAAATAAAGAAACGTATATGAAGGAGCCGCCACTTGCAAGACTCCAGTAAGGGCCATTTGCCTCCACCGCACACATGTGATCGCCGAGGCGCCGTAGACCTTAAGTTTGCAGAGTAGGTTGGGAACTTGACGGCTAGGTTGCACACGACGTCCGCCTGTCTTCGCGCCGCTACCAATTCTTAAAAGCGAGATGGCTAGGCTTGCCTCTTATCGATTTAGTCTTACGTTCCTCGAGACCCACGCTGAACAGCCGGAGTCCCCTCAAAATCCAAAACTTGCCATCCACGAGTCCATCAGCCAACTGGTCTCTCCAGGGTCCTACTCTGTATCGTTCATACCAATCGATGCAGCAGGTTAGAGTCGGAAGAGACGTCGTTTTCGGTTCTTTATCCGAAGTTCCTATTCAGTAAGCCTCTAAGACCTGGTACCGATCGGTCCTCCTGCCAATTTTTTGACAACTGTACCGAGAGGTTTTTGATTTCAGTATGGCCCTCTCATTCGGTTCGGTGTGGTTTACTTACACCTAGAATTTGTTCCCTTAAACAAATTGAGTGGATGTAGCTTCGGATTTAGTGATACTGAATAATCACCAGGATGTGTCTGGGTGGAAAGTGAGTTCATAATAGACTATTTTCCTTTGTTAGAAACATGATTTTGTGTTGTTGTTATTGTGAATGATTATAACATACAAAAAAGTGTCGGTCAATATTATCACAAAATACCCGTTATTTTCACGTAATTAAGAGCATACAAAATCATTAAATTTCAACATGTATCAAATGAATGTTAGTTGAAATTACTTGTGTCTTCGCGTAATTATCGCAACGCGTTTAAAACTTTTAAGTAACAATGAAAAGGAATTTCGTGACGCCTGATAGCGGAAACCACCCAAATTTCGTGGATTTACGGCTTACGCCCTCATCATTCGGCAACGAAGTCAGCCTGCGTATCTTTCGAATGGAATTACGTTTAATAAAGCACTGCCCCCCAAGTGACTTGAAAGTGGCACAGTGGGTAAGACAACGAACTCCGGTCTCATACGTCATAGTTTCGCATACCAATAGGTACCGAAATATAATTTCTCCTTTTCTTATTTGTAACACATTCTGCTGCTGTTGTTTTTGTTGTCTTCAGTCCTGAGACTGGTTTGATGCAGCTTTCCATGCTACTCTATCCGGTGCAAGCTTCTTCATCTCCCAGTACTTCTAGTCCAATTGTGCCACAAATTTCTCTTCTCTCCAATTCTATGCAATACCTCCTCACTAGTTATGTGATCTACCTATCTAATCTTCAGCATTTTTCTGTAGCACCACATACCGAAAGCTGCTATTCTCTTCTTGTCTAATCTACGTATTTTCCTCCAATACATCGCCCTTGTATTGACCATCTGTATACTCCTTCCCTCTTTCTGCTTTCCTTCTTTGCTTAGAACCGGGTTTCCATCTGAGCTCTTGATATTCATACAAGTGGTTATTTTTTCTTCATAGGTCTCTTTAATTTTCCCGTAGGCAGTATCTATCTTACCCCTAGTGAGATAAGCCTCTACATCCTTACATTTGTCCTCTAGCCATCCCTGCTTAGCCATTTTGCACTTCCTGTCGATCTCATTTTTCAGACGTTTGTATTCCTTTTTGCCTGCTTCATTTACTGCATTTTTATATTTTCTCCTTTCATGAATTAAATTCAATATTTCTTCTGTTACCCAAGGACTTCTACTAGCCCTCTTCTTTTTACCTACTTGATCCTCTGCTGCCTTCACTACTTCATCCATCAGAGCTACCCATTTTTCTTCTACCGTACTTCTTTCCCCCATTGCTGTCAATTGTTCAGTTATGCTCTCTCTGAAACTCTGTACAACCTCTAGTTTAGTCAGTTTATCCAGGTCCCATCTCCTTAAATTCCCACCTTTTTGCAGTTTCTTCAGTTTTAATCTACAGTTCATAACCAATAGATTTTGGTCAGAGTCCATATCTGGCCCTGGAAATATCTTACAATTTAAAACCTGGTTCCTAAATCTCTGTGTTACCATTATGTAATCTATCTGATATCTTTTAGTATCTCCGGGATTCTTCCATGTATACAACCTTCTTTTATGATTCTTGAACCAAGTGTTAGCTATGATTAAGTTATGCTCTGTGCAAAATTCTACCAGGCGGCTTCCTCTTCCATTTTCCCCCCAGTCTATATTCACCTACTATGTTTCCTTCTCTCTCTTTTCCTACTCTTGAATCCCAGTCACCCATGACTATTAAATTTTCGTCTCCCTTCACCACCTAAATAATTTATTTTATCTCATCATACATTTCATCAATTTCTTCGTCATCTGCAGTGCTAGTTTGCATATAAACTTGCACTGCTGTAGTAGGCGTGGGCTTCGTGTCTATCTTGGCCACAATAATGTGTTCACTATGCTGTTTGTAGTAGCTTACCCGTACTCCTATTTTTTTATTCATTATTAAACCTACTCCTACATTACCCCTATTTGATTTTGTAATTATAGCCCTGTATTCACCTGACCAAAAGTCTTGTTCCTCCTGCCACCGAACTTCACTAATTCCCATTATATCTAACTTTAACCTATCCATTTCCCTTTTTAAATTTTCTAACCTACCTGCCCGATTAAGGCATCGGACATTCCACGCTCCGATCCGTAGAACGCCAGTTTTGTTTCTCCTGATAACAACGTCCTCCTGAGTAGTCCCTTGCCGGAGATCCGAATGGGGGACTATTTTACCTTCAGAATATTTTACACAAGAGGACGCCATAATCATTTAACCATACACTAAGGCTGCATGCCCTCCGGAAATATTACGGCTGTAGTCTCCCCTTGCTTTCAGCCCTTCGCAGTACCAGCACAGCAAGGCCGTTTTGGTTAGTGATACAAGGCCAGATCAGTCAATCATCCAGACTGTTGCCCCTACAACTACTGAAAAGGCTGCTGCCCCTCTTCAGGAACCACACGTTTGTGTGGCCTCTCAACAGATACCCCTCCGTTGTGGTTGCACCTACCGTACGGCTATCTGTATGGCTGAGGCACGCAAGCCTCCCCCCAACGGCAAAGTCCATATGGTTCATGGTGGGGGGGGGGGGGGGGGGGGGGGCGGGCACATTCTCAGACTTCGTCAATTTTCGAAGTTAACCATTTTTCTGATATGTTCGTTGTTATTTACACGCAAGAGCGGGCTTTCTCAGTAATAAGTATCTTCGATTTCGTGACTCCCATTTGTTTAAGAAATGAAAGATTAAACTGCTGTGCGTGAATAGCTGACAATGACATATATATTTTTCTTTGTCATAAATATTTCACCATTTTTTCTGAATACATAGTGATTTTCGAGTGTGTGGGCAGTCAAAATCTAAGAGCACAATTTACATTACTGCGAATGAAAGTAGCAGCAGTCGTCTTTATACTTTAGCTTGTCACAAGAATTTATCTGTGATCGAATCCTCAACAGCAGTAGACAGAGATGGAAGATTCCCGTCAAAATATTTTTAGACTATTTCACCATACATGAAACATTTTGATTCATCAGATGCGTGTTATAAACTACAACGAACATAGCTGCACTCACCACACGCTCTCGAAAAGGCGTTTTCCTGAATTTTGTTTTTATGAACAAAATCGTTGATTATCATGTAGGGAAGTACGCTACCTCACCATGTGGATCTCTAGGAGGAAGTTACAACCAGATTCTATCCATGTTCTTGTTCTTTGACAGTCTCTTAGACAATTTTTCGGGTTCCTGTTGATGTGTTCCGTCCATGCAACTGATTGAAAGCAGTTTGTTTATTGCCATACGCGTTTCGCTTCTGTCATTTGTGACGCATCTTCATGACTAAAGAAACGAAATAAGTATGGCAATAAACAAACTGCCTTCAAATTAGTTTCATAGACGGAACGTACCTCCATGAATTTTGAAGCAACTAAGGAACGATGGAAAACAGAAACCATAACGAATTTTTCGGGTGATTCTGTACATGTAATCGTACAATGTGGTACTACACTCCATTCACAACTAATATTCCGAAATGTAAAATCCAAAACAAGGTGTCGATTTGAATGAGAATAAAATGACATAATGTGACAATTATGACAGTTTCCAGAACACAGTCAATATTCTGTCGTTATCATGCGTTCATGGAGGCACATGGTCAGCGAAATTCGAACAGTATTACGTACTCTAATTACACTTTTCGGTACTGTGTAGAATAGCGTGCCTGTGTCGGCTGCTAGCTGCATTGCACATGCGCGAATCTAAGGGAGATTGCGTTTGACTGGTTGGCGCGAGGACAACTGACAACAGCGTTTCGGTTCGCTGGGACCGTTCGGCGTTACTTCCGAAATGCTTAGAGAATAATGTTGGAACTTTCCTTCGAAAACAAGACCGTTCACTGCGCACGCATAGCGAAACGATAGCTACAATGGCGGAAAGATATAGAATAGGGCCCCAGTCCCCGCCAAACCAACAACATACACACCTCGACCAAAGACTTTAGCTCGCGGTACAAGATCGAATCGACATTGGCAACATAAGTTGTTAGTGGCGCCAGTGGAATGTCACGCCGACAGTATTAGAGCTTACGACTCGTATACAACCTGCAACAGTTGTTTATTTTAATTATTATGTACATATTGTTCCCTAAATCTGGTTTTAAGTCAACAAAAATCAGTTGAACCAAAACGATGTACATGTTATTGAGTCTTAAATGTCAGATATCTCCTATCTCCACTTCATAGGTTCACTTCTTACTTCTTCTGAATACCATTTAATCTCTTCATACAATTGTCTGTTTTTCAACGAATATCCCTTCTCAATCTACTATACTTTCCTGTAGTTCACGCTGACATAGCCTCACTGCTCTCGTTCTTTACGCCGTTTCATATCAACATTCACAGCTTTTGTCCTGCGTTGTTATACTTTCATCCTTTATCAGTAAGGTGGTGTGCTTCTTGATAGATCCACCGTGGTTTCGCCACTGTTTTAGTTGTACCAATCGTGGTTAGTACTGCTTTGTCATTTTCCCTCCCATATCATATTCCGCTGTTTTGCTGTTCATCTCTGGTCATGAGAGTCAGAGTTCGTATTGGAATACACTTTGGTGTCAAGTAGTTACTTTAAATCTTTGTTGAACTGAAAAGTTGAGTACTTGATACTTTCTCAAATATATCACTGTTTTACGTGTATGGCTTGTTCTCTTGAGCGAGTTTGCTTCAACAAATGGTCATCTAATTAATTTAGAGAGAGCCTCTGCAGTTGTACTAATATTAACTTAAATTACGACTGATTAAATAAAAATTAATACTACTGAAGCGGATCATGCCTCTCAGTTGCGGATGTTCGACGTAGCAAATCTTGTGTAACAGTCGTCTATCGTGCGATCTGTAGAAGCCTGACTTCCATTTCATTCCCAAACCTCGAGTAATGAGCAACTTTCTTTTACCTTATACAGTAGTCAAGTCACTTTTTTTCTGTTGTTGAGTCAATTGGTCTTCTGACTGATGCGGCTCCCCACGAATTCTCCTCCTGTGTCAACCTCTTCGTCACAGATTAGCAGTTGCAATCTATGTTTTCAGTTATTTCCAATCTATGTACCTGTCCATTTTTTACCCTGTCGCACCCTCTGGCACGACGGAAATTATTGGGTAATGTCTTCACAGAGGTCCTACCATCTTTCCCGTTCCTCTTGTCAATGTTTTCCACGTATTCCTTTCCTCTGCGCAGAACCTCCTCATTGTTCATTGCATACCTTATCAGCTTACCTAATTTTCAACATACTTCGGTAACATCACATCTCAAATACTTCGATTCTCTTCTGTTACGGTTTCCGCACAGTCAATGGTTCATTACCATACAATGCTGTGCTTCAAACGTACATTTTCTGAAATTTCTTCCTCTAATTGGGTCTTTGTCTGATATCAGTAAACTCCTCTTGGCCAGGAGTGCCCGTTTTACCCGTGCTAGTCTCCTTGTTATGTCCTCTTTACTGCATAGCTAGCAGAATTACTTAACCTCAGCTTCTTCATTAACAATCCTGATGTTAAGTTTCTAGCTGTTCACATTTCTGCTGCTTCTCATTTGTTTCGTCTTTCTTCCATTTACTCTCAATACATATTCTGTACTCATTACACTGTTCATTCCATTCAGCAGATCCTGTAATTCTTCTTTTCTTTCACTCAGCATACCAACGTCATCAGCGAATCTTATCATTTATATTCTTTCACCTTCAATTTCTGATGTAAGTAAATATTGTTATTACGAATCAGATCGAGAAGCGGAAGCCACATACACTTGCCTGGCTCCATTTCCCGTTCAGAAAGTACCATTGTGGAAGGGCGAGACTTTGTGCGAGCGATGTGCGATTTGAGAAGTGAAGTTTGCTAAGAAATTCTCGGGCGTCACTCGCACTGAAAATGTACTTAAGGGCCAGTTTAAAATTGGGTTTGAAGAATATTAGAAGGGGGGAATATAAGTAGTATGTTAATGTTGCCCTCGACTGTTCTGTCCACACAATGACACATCGGAGACAGTTGGCGATGTGGAAAAAACTTGGCATATAGAAATTAAATGATTAAGGTTGTCCGACAACCAAAGCAAACACAAATTTAGAGTAATTGACACTATAATTGTGAGCTTGGATTTAAAACCCATGTAACACGTTAACACTTACATCAGGAACAATGACAGAGCCTGAGTGGTTGGAAAAGTTTAGAAATCACGTAGAAATGTTCATTCATTAACCACTCTACGTTTTTCACGAATACTAGTCTCACATGCAACAAAATAACAGTATATCTGTGTAGATTGAAAAAAATTACAAATCTTATAATGACGCCTATGTAATGGTGCGTGCGTATTATACAGGAGATAAAAAGAGAGTGAGATCGTCCGGCGGTGGACGATGGGTTGCGTGCTTGTTTTTTTTTAATATTCAAATGTCTTCAGAGTCTGTCTTTAATATCGAAGTGTTTACATGTGCTCTGAATTAGGCTATAGTTTCTAAGGTGCCTCAGTGGCGCTGGATTCATTTCTCCTTGCAATTGGTCAAAAATATGATTACAATGCGTACTTAAATATTATACATTGGCAAATAAATAGCTTTTAGCCTCTTTCATTACTCAAGTCAGTGTTTTATGTGACGAGATGTGGCGGTGTGAAAATACAACTTCTCATTGCCTCCGGTGGGGAGAACGAGAACTCCTACTGGAGTCTCGTGATCCACACGTAATTCCAGTGATGATGTAGTTGCACACTGTACATGCATTCATTTAAATTGTCAAAATCACACTCATAGATTAATTAACATAACATTTACATCATGATATCCATAATATTTATCAAATAAGTGCATAGAAGTGTTTATGCCTCGACCTTAAGGTCCATTGTTTTCGCATTATTATGCTTCAATTCATTGCGGTCGGTGCCACGGTCATTTATGTTCGTCTGTTAATGGACAGGCGGTGATCTTCATTCCTTGAAAAATAATTGTACAACAGATTGATACAGCCTTCATATTCTCAAACTTAATAAATTTGGTCCTGCTGAAAAGAGAGGAACTTATAATGTAACATGGAAATCAGAGGTAGATGGCTTATACACTAATCATTGTCTGTATTTGCGCGGCGTTTGCCTTTTGCTTTAATTTACACTAATAAACTTTCCATGTTACCCACGAACACAAAACACTTCGACGTTCTTCAGTGTGAGTTGTCGATGATAGTTTGTGGTCTTGTCCAATCGCTCAAATGGCTCTGAGCACTATGGGACTCAACATCTTAGGTCATAAGTCCCCTAGAACTTAGAACTACTTAAACCTAACTAACCTAAGGACATCACACACACCCATGCCCGAGGCAGGATTCGAACCTGCGACCGTAGTAGTCCCGCGGTTCCGGACTGCAGCGCCAGAACCGCTAGACCACCGCGGCCGGCTGTCCAATCGCAACTTGGTACTATTAGGTGGGCTAGACAAGGACGTTGGGAAGCAGGAGTCTCATTATGTTAAATGTCCGTCCATGTAGATAAATGTCCGTGACGTTTATTCATTTTGGTGGATTTTTTATCATGTAACAATAAAGAAAACCTGAGTTAGGTTCTGCTTAACAATAAGCTTACATCACTAATAGCGTAAGGGATAAGAAAGTGAACACCAGATTTACAAGGCTAGCGTGAGTACTCGCTAACTTCATTTATACACTGTTCAGTAATATGTTATTTTCGCTCCGAAATGACTATATCACTGCTCGTGTTTAGTGTACCCACGGTGCTTGACGTAAATCCTTAGTTTGGATGGATTTATTTTCATACAGGTCTCTATATTCGGGGGGAAATGTTCATGTACATATTTTGAATTGCCGCTGGGTGCGCGGCAGTTAGTCAATCAGCTAACATTCATTGTCAGAGGCGACGCATACCACTGTTGCCGTAACTTGCCTAGCCGTTCGCACGCAGTACAGGCATGGCGGTTGTCGCCGTTATGCGCGGCCTAGCTAAGCTGCCTTCGAAGTATTGTCTTTTCGTTGATAACTCATTACTTGTCTGCATCGTGAGTGTGTTCGACGCATCTGCGAAGCTCACTACAGGGCGAACTTCATTTTCGTGTCCTCGGATCGTTGCTGTGGTTCGTCGTCTGCAAACTGCAAGACTCGCTTGCAGGTACGGACATTTAAAATTTTCAGCATGCGCATTGGAGTGAAAATTCGTAGCACTGGTTGTAATTCTCGCTGCCGAACGTGTCTTGTGATGTTTTGCGTTAATCGGTGATTATACACTTGAACTTAGTCACTTCCGATTCACATGAGTAAAATACAAGTTTAGCCTATAATTTTGTCACCCGTTGATTGACATGAGCAGTGCACATGTCCATATTCCGTTCGTTTCAATTTACGAATTAAAATTTCTACTAGTCACAATGTCTGCTTAATCAATAGTATGTACAGTTTATTTACTAGTCAGTTCTTTTGGTGTCGGTACAGCCATTCGGTTTCGCTTTCAGAGTAATTTTAATGTTGAATTCTGTTTCAAAGATACTCTTTAAAATTAATGCGGTTTTTACAGATTTCCGTTACATTGTTGTTTATGATTTCTAAACCATTTACTTTAATTGAGTGTGCATTAGAGAGAATTGTGTGCCTACAGATAAATTGCCTACTCGCAACAGCGAGAACATGACTTTACCCAGCTGGAACTGTCACGGCATTCGGATTTTCAATTTCATGTGTTCTAGTCGATAAAAGTAATAAAGAAGAGAAATGACCGATAAACTGACTAATCGCGGTGAGAAATCCTATCACAAAATACGCGATCGCGGAATGAAAGTTATTGAAAGGATTAAAAGAAATTTGAAAGGTACGCGAAGTGTTAGAAACCTTTGCATCCAGTGTGTGTTCGCATTCCGTTTACATGTCCTCCATTCAACTACTGATGCTCACTCAGGATGGGAATAGGATAGGTAGGAATTTATGGATATATACATATACACATAGTGAGAAGACAAAAAAATTTCGGTGACACTTCTGCCACATCAAAAGTACCAATGAAACCAAATTACTTCTAAATTTGCCTCTGGTACTATTCTCTATCTATTTACATTTTATTTACAAAGTCTATATCAGGTTAGCCTCCTCGTGGGTGACGGTATTTACATTTGGCTTCTAATAGTAGAACGGTACATATTTAAATTCGTTGACTCAAGTGTCACTTCTTTGTATTGGTTGCACATTTCATGATAAATAGCAAAAGATTTTGCTCTTCGTTCTTGTAACGCTTCAATATTCTAGTAGCTTGAACATATGTTTAACTGTGGAAACTTTCATTTTGAACAGAGGTGGTCGCATTATCCCATCTTCCTGCGCTGTATAGTATTCGCTTTGCGCGGCGATCCGTAAATATTTTTCAATGGACAAGTGACTGATAAATTCCGTGCGCGTTTGCCATCAGGGTCACGTCGTAGGCTACGTTGCGTTGTTTTTGTTCTTACCGCTCTGTCCACGCGGTTCATTATCTGACTTGCCGTTGGAGTTTTTTTCCTCATCCGCGCTTCTAGATCTGTCGTTACAGGCGGTGGATAGGAATAATTGTACTCTCTCCATCGCGTCACGCCGTCTGTTCCTCGGATAAAATTATCTTCGTCTTACATCTAACAAAATTCATCATGTAGAATGTCGGAAGTCGGCTCACCGGCTACGTCCTTCCTTTGTATTCAAATAGAACCTCAATATAAATCGGCATTCATGACCATCAGTCTGGTAGGACTTCATCTTCATAATAACTAACTTAAAACTAATCCGATAATTTCTCCTGTAAATCTGGTCGACGATTTTCTTTAGTAATTTTCTTTTCTTCTTTTCTCTTTTCTGTGCGGCAGTGCCTTGACTCGTGGATTCATTCTTCTTCTTGCCTTTCATCGGTCTTTTTGTAGATGTGTCGGCAACATCTTACTCAATGGTCATTATTATATCCTCGGCTCGAAGCATACTTCTTAATGTCCTGATGGTGGCATAGACCCTTTATTCTTCCAGTCACTGGACCGACTATCAGATAGCAACAAATGTGTGGTTTGCGCAAAATAATTTACTAACCCTTGTACAAGTATCTCCACTTTTTATTTAGACGGTAGAGTGATGAAGGTTTGTAATGCGCCCTCACTAATACTTCTTCATTAAGTTTGTAGTCTACCGATACCTATTTCCCAATCTTCTTATCGTGTGCTCTCTTTCTGATATTCGCATGAACAATAAGTGAAATCATGGCCTGTCTTGAGTTTTTCATCGAGTTCTTATTCATCGCCGGCCGGAGTGGCCGTGCGGTTCTAGGCGCTACAGTCTGGAGCCGAGCGACCGCTACGGTCGCAGGTTCGAATCCTGCCTCGGGCATGGATGTGTGTGATGTCCTTAGGTTCGTCAGGTTTAATTAGTTCTAAGTTCTAGGCGACTGATGACCTCAGAAGTTAAGTCGCATAGTGCTCAGAGCTATTTGAACCATGTTTATCTTCTTCATGAATCTGAATTTTAGGTATCGGATCGAAACACTAGTTGCGTTCCCTTCGATTCCACATTATTTCTGCTGGCGTATAACCGGTTGACATGTGGGGTAGGTTGTTAACTATCAGTTATAACGGGCTAACAAATTCCACTTGATCATTTTTTTTTATCTCGTCTCTGACGGCTGCCTTCTTGGATTGCGGAACCGCATAGGTGGTCTTAAACCTAACTAACCTAAGGACATCACACACATCCATGCACGAGGCAGGATTCGAACCTGCGACCGTAGCGGCCGCGCGGTTCCAGACTGTAGCGCCTAGAACCGCTCGGCCACTCCGGCCGGCATCGCATATGTGTTTTTAGTTGTGAAAAATCTTTCCATTCCTCGCATACTCGGTATGGAGTATCTCCGCAAGACAAGAGCAGTAACTCATATTTATAACGGGACATACAAGTTACCAGTCAACGAGAAAGCAATTATGGTTCAACTTTTGCGTGACAAGATAAGAGTAGCAGATCGACAATGTCATATTTTGATGCGCAGACTGTACAGGAAGTGTAAAGTACGCAACGATCACCTGTTGCATTTCAGCCAACACATTGCCGATTGTAAAGAAGACGAGAAAATATCGTCTCAAGAAGAAATAATCCAGAAAACCATGGAATCACGTGAACTAACAGACGTCCAACAGCAAGACTTATTCCATATTTTAATGAGACATTCAAGCATATTTTCTACCAAGCCAGGGATAATATGAGGCTTTGAGTTCGCCATGGTCATTCCCCATGACACATACTGTTGTGTTGGCAGAAGAGCCAACACAGTGTTACGAATGGTGGCCAAAGTGCACGCGTTTTAGCTCACGCAGGCTGGCGTGAGGAGGGAAGAACTATACTGACGTGAGGTCTGGAACATGACAAGGAATGAGAATTCAGAAAGCGGACGTAATTAGTTTCATACTTAACGTAAATCCATTAATGTTGAACGTCGCTCTCGACGGTACATGAGTCAAAATAATATCTGTTCAGAAGACATAGTTACTGAATATGGCGCCTTGCTAGGTCGTAGCAAATGACGTAGCTGAAGGCTACGCTAAACTGTCGTCTCTGCAATTGAGAGCGTCTGCTGACAGTGAACCATCGCAAGCAAAGTCGGCTGTACAACTGGGGCGAGTGCTAGGGAGTCTCTCTAGACCTGCCGTGTGGCGGCGCTCGGTCTGCAATCACTGATAGTGGCGACGCGCGGGTCCGACGTATACTAACGGACCGTTGCCGATTTAAAGGCTACCACCTAGCAGTTAAGTCCCATAGTGCTCAGAGCCATTTGAACTACATATGCGATTGTCACTATTTCTATTCGTACTGGTGTCTGAGTTTGAAGGTTTACTCTTTGAATCATGGAACTGTCAGCACCAGTGACTGTACATACTTGATAATGTAAAGTTGGTGTTTTGACTAATGCAGATACTTTTCTGGAAACACACGACGACATTGGATTAACGTTCCCACCTATATCAATAATCATAATGATGCGTAAATCAGCGATGTATATCTGCCCAGAAGCTTGTACTCGGTCTTCCCATAAGTCTTCTGTTGGTTTAGTCACATTTTCTATGATTAATTCTTCACATATATCTGAGTTCTGATCTTAGCGTATGAGATTTATTGACTCCGAGATGAAGTCGCCCCGTGACCATTCCGCAGCCAACCCATGGAGGATTGGACTAGCTGATTCTAGTTTTCCGCTTTCATTTGGATTGGGCTACTACCATTTGATGTGGCGCTCGTGCTGTTGTCTTCAGTTATCGTTACGGAAGGGCTTGGCTACCATGTTCCCGTTGGTACGAATTCAGTTTGGTTGGTAAAATTAAAGTTCGGCGTGTTGTTGGGTGTAGAATATGGGCGGATTGTATGTCCCACGTAGCTTCTGATTTTGTTCAAACTGCTGCTGATTATCTGCATTCGCTCCTTGCTATGGTGGCGCATTTTGTTGGTATTGCATGACTTGGTTCTGCTGCCATATTGGTTCCCACCGTAGTTGTTACGTTGGTAACCGATGCATTATCTATTTCGTTTGTAGCCATTGTCATAGGTTTTATGATTGTCATTATAAATGGGGTCTGTAATTATTGTTACGTCTGTTCCGCTGGTTTCCATTCCTATAGTTGCCATGATTCTTTCCGTCGCTTGGCTGCCAGTTCGCGTTTCGCTGTTGGCTACCCTGACTGTTCAAACTCGCGCTGCCATGGATGTCGGCGACCTGTACGCTTGGCGTATGATATCCGTAATTGTGGTTGTTCTGAACACGCACGTCTTCATGGATGAGGCCTAAACTGTCCAACACGGATAAGAACATCTCCTGGTTGTCATCCGGAACGTTTACAAATTTTTCCCTTATCGACACAGGCAACTTCGACTTGAGAATCATTATTACACCTTTAGTGGTGATTGGTGTATCCCAATAGCGAATCGTCCACAAGTACTTCTTGAAATAATTCCTTAGACTCCCAAATTTGGCATGAAAAGATTCGGCATTATACACATCTTTCCGAAGTCTCTGCTGTACTCCTGTGAATCAAAACTTAATGCAGAAATTGGTGTTCGAATTCAGCGTAGGTATGACATCTATCGAACATCTCTGTTCCCCATAACGCATTTTTTCCTTGAATGAATCCGATAACAAACTGTATGCGTTGGCGGTCCGACCAACTTTGTGGGAATACAACAGAAAATATTTTTAAAAATACGACAGGGTGAATCTTTCTTTTCTCTGGTATGAATGTTTGAAAGACTCTATGTATCAATACGCTCTCTTCTTTCAATATATTCGCGAGTGATACTTGAGCGATTTGTTCCGGTTGTAAAGGCTGATAGTCCTGCTTCGGTACCGATCGTGTGAAAGCTTGTTGGCTGGCGGTCGAAATATTCCGGCGAGGTATTAACGGTTAGTAATTTGCTTTGGGATTTGCCCTCTGCGTCGTTGTTTTGGACATCATCTAAGCGGTGTTGCATTGTCTCAATTTGACCGTCAAGTTTGCGTTTCCACTCTGCTAAATCTCTCATGAAGACTCGTCGAATCTGCCCTAACTTACTACAGACTGTGTCTCCTGAACTTCTGGGAGAAGCTAAGACTTCAAATGTGGCTGATTTTACGGCGTCTTTGAACTCGTTCGTTACCTTGTCGGAAATTTCTTTGTCTTTCGTCTCCACCCAATCTTTGTATCTCTTATTAAGTTCTGTGGTGTAAGGTGACTAAGCCATGCTTTTTTTTTACTTTCAATATGCAGCTTAGACATGTCATATAACAATTCTGTCATTTTATCGCCTACTTTCTTGATATTGTCTTCAAGTTTATTGACCTTTGAAGACATTTCTTTGTATTTTTCCAATGTCTTCGCCACCTCAGACTGGCAAGTGGTTACTTGAAGCAGAAGTCGGTCGGCAATTGATTTCATGCCACTTTCCAACTTCACAATTTTCTCTGCTACCGTGGAATTGTTACTACATATTTGCGCATGTAAGTTGGTTTTAACCGCATCTGCTTCATGTTTGAGTCCTTCTTTTAGTTCGTCCTTTACCGAATCTATCTCACTTTCCACTGTACCAAATTTGGTTTCCATATTACCTTTACTGAGTCGATTTCTGCCGTTAGTGTAACCATTTGTCATCCGCGTTTACCAATATCCGCTTTTAATTCGGCCTTCAAATTATTATTGAGTAAAGTTCAGTTAGTACATCTGCCCTTACCGAACTTAATTCTGATTTTGCCGGCCGCAGTGGCCGCTTCAGTACGGAGCCGCGCGACTGCTACCGTCGCAGGTTCGAATCCTGCCTCGGGCATGGATGTGGTTGATGTCCTTAGGTTAGTTAGTTTTAAGTAGTTCTAAGTTGTAGGGGACTGATGACCTCAGATGCTAAGCCCCATATTGCTCAGAGCCATTTGAGCCAATTTCTGTTTTTAAGTCTGCCTTCAAGTTAATTCTTAAATCTGTCTTCAAGTTACTTGCCATAGAGTCAAATTTAGTTTCCGTGTCCGATCTTACTTGGAGAATAAAAAGGCTTGTTTCTCGTCCCGCTCCTTCTCCTTCTCTTCGCGTTGCCTTTCCCTCTCATCACGTTCGCGTGTATCTCTCTGCCGCATTTCAATACACATGTCAAGTTTATCCAATTGACTCATCTGCGATGTTTGTCCGACTTTTAGCTCGTGCTCCTCGTCCTCAATATTTAACACGCCATGCCGGAACTCCGGGCGATTAGAAATTACACGCGAGCGGAGCTGGTATTTATCCGCGTTTGTTTCAGAAAGTTCATATGCGGAATTATCCACTCGCTTGTCTCCTGCCATGTTTGCAACCAAAGATTTCGAGAGATAACCACTGGTAAAGTATTTATATAGACTGCTGTACTTCTCACACGGGGTGTCTATCGCTGAGTTAACTAAAACAAACTGTCACCGGCGGCAATGAAAATTGAATAGCGCAACATGAAAGAGGCAATACGGATTCCACTAAATGTAAACAATTGAAGACAACGCTGCTGTCCGTCAACAATGGTGTATTTCCACCATCTTTGATTTGAATGACAAGAATGACAACAAGAGAACATACACAGACAACTGCAGTAAAACAATAAAAATTTTGCACTTTAACAAAATTGACTAAAAATTGCAAAGATAACTAATCTGAATGAATGAATCTACGAAATGAAGCGACATCATTACAATGCGTGGTTAAATATTATACATTGGCAAGTAAATAACTCTTGGCCTCTTTCATTACTCAAATCAGTGTTTTATGTGACGAGATGTGGCGGTGTGAAAATACATCAACTCAAATTTCATTTCCACTCTTCAATCTTTCTTTTATTTCATTCACTACCTCTTCTATGTGTAGATTGAACAGCAGGGGCGAAGTCTACATCCCTGTCTTACACCCTTTTTAATCTTCCACTCTTACTGTTCCCCCTTTCCTTACAGCTTACCTCTATTTTTCTCAGCATTTCGAACATGCTGCACCATTTTATACTGTCGAAGGCTTTTTCCAGATAGACAAGTACCACGAACGTAAATTCATTTTTCGTTATCCTTACTTTTACTATGAGCTGCAAGGTCAGATCTGCCTCTTTGGTGCCTTTATCTTTCGTAAAGCGAAACTGATCGTCATCTAAGACACTGCAGTGTTCTTTTCCATTCTTCTGTATATTACTCTTCTCAGCAGTTTGGATGCATGAAGTCCTAGGCAGACTGAGCGAAACATTTCACACTTATCGAATCTTACTCTCTTGGGAAATATGTGGATGATGTTTTTCGGAAAGTCAGATGGTACGCCGCCAGAATCATACATAAGTCTTCCCTCTCATACAGGCCTTATGTCTACTCTTTCCCCTCTGCTGCTCTCTTCTCTATCATTGTAATTCCCTTTGCGTCGTAACTTTCCAGCCTTGCTTTTAACTGCTCCAACGGTTGTTTCGATTCTGAGTCTGTCCTTCCGACAGTAATTTCTTTTCCCATTTCTTCACATTTTTCATACAGCCATTTCACCTTAGCTTCCCTGTACTTCTGATTTATCTCATTCCTAAGTGCCTTGTGTTTCTCTTTTCCTCAATGTACTTGAACGTTTTCGTACTTCTGTCTTTCAACTATGACCTGATGTACTACTTCCATTACCCATGGTTTCTTCCTGGTTACCTTCTTTGTACCTATGTTTCTCTTTCAGTTTTCTGTGACTGCACTTTTAGATATGTTATTTACTCTTCAACTGAACTGGCTGCTGAGCTATTTCTTATTGAGCTGTCGATAACCTTAGAGAACTACAGCTTTAAAATACAGTATCTGATTTGGAAATCTCTGCCTGATCATGATGTAATGTAACTGAAATCTTCTCGAATCTTCCGGCCTTTTCCTGATATTCTTCTTTCTTTTGTGAATCTTGAACAGCTACTACTAGCTGAAATTTATTGCTGGAACCAATTAACCTTTCTCCTCACTCATACCTGCTACCAATCCCACATTCTCCCGCAACTCTTCTACTCCTTTCCCTATTACTGCATTCCCGTCCCCTATGATGATTAGATTTTCTCCTCTCTTTACGTACAGAATGACCCTTTCAGTATCCTCATATACCCTGTCTTCATCCTCAACTTGCGACGTCGGCATGTATCCCTGGACTATCGTTGTCAGTGTTGAATTGCTGTCGATTCGGATGAGAACAACCCTATCACTGAACTGTTCAAAGTAACCTACCTTCCCCTTAATAACGAATCCTACTTCCGTTTTATCATTTTCTGCTGCTTTTGATATTACTCTGCAGTCATCTAACCAAAATTTCGATTTATAATCACTGACCGGCGTAATATATAGATTGAGCCTAAGCATTTTCCCTTCAGATTGCTTAGAAACCCTACCACGTTCAAACTACGCTCCGATTTGTAGAACGTTATCCTGTCGTCGATTATTCAACGGATTCTATAATTTGTATCGTTTCACGTGTTCCACGCAATTCCTCATCCTCCTCGTAAATTATCAGTATTTAAGCATTACCAACTTGTGATGTACACATGTTAAAAGTGAAATGATTTTTCGTGTTCAGCACATGTCAACTGTCAGAGACAATTTTCAGTCGTTCCGTTGCTCGTAGCACCCTCTTGGTCTACCTTACGACTCATAACGATGTCAAACCAATTACACATTGCAGTGATAAACGCCATGTACCAGGTGGCTACAATTGAAGTACTACTACTCACAGAGGTCCAGTGTGGGTTGTAATTAGCGTACAATAGCTAAACATAGCAGATATTCTAAAGCGTAAATGTGGAACCGATTTAACCTGGAAAAAACAAGTTCAAACTTTGGTAACCAGGTGATTATCTGAAAGACGTATAGAAATGTATACTTGCGTAACCGATTTGAAACGGGAAGTGGGCAGAAAATTTAAAGAAACTGAGAAAGACATTATATTCGATTTATTATAAATCACTCCTTTCACAGTTTGGTCGGTATGAGTACCGGAGATGTCGACGAGATGCTGTAGGCGTAAAACGAAGTGATGTGTTGCCACAGGAGTTCCGCTATAGTCTGAGCAACGCATTCTTCTATACTGACCTTCATATCGGGTTTCAAACGTGTCACTGGGAAACGCGCACTTTCAGATATCCCCAGAGCCAAAAATCAAATTGTTTAAGGTCAAGTGATCTTGTAGGCCATGCACCGGGAAAATCCTGGAGATAAGATGTTCCTGGAAGATTATATTAAGCAGACTCACTGCGCGAGCGACATGTGGTGTTGACTCATCTTGCTTGAAAACAGTGGTTTCCACACAGCTGCACTCTTCCAAAGCAGCAATCACATGTGGACGGAGGATTAGACAGTGTGCAAACCTGACAGGTCATATGACTGCATTCATTTCAGGGAAGAACGGACAGAGAATAAAGGAGCTTGTCAATCAACACCACACAGTCACATACGGAGAGTGCTATGGTTGTTCGTACAGAACACGCGTTTTAACAGTACCACAGATTCGGCAGTTGTCTGTACTCTCTGCACCTTGATGTGAAAATGTGCCTTGTCAGTGCACAAAATGCAGGGTGTCCACAATGAGACTCCAACATTTGAACTCGTATAATCTGAGAGGTAACACAATTAATTGACGAACAAATACAGGGAAATCATACAGCAGCTCATCAAGTTTTCATACACAGGTGGACGGTTCAGTACACTTGGACATGGGCGCCACGGGTTGCGCGAAGAATATCAAGTCTATAATCGATTTCGTGCTATGTGTTGGGGAGCATTTGTTCTGTGACAGAGTTGGTGACAATTCTTATACGCTGTTTCAAGTCTTGCAGGTCCTTTACTGGTGTAGCGTATACCCGGTCTTTCACATAACCCCACAAGAAAAATTCGGGGGGGGGGGGGGTTATGTCGGGCGAACGTGGCGGCCAAGGAATTGGACCTCCACGGCCAGTCCATCGTTGCGGGAATATATGACTTAAAAATTTTCGGATATCAAGGCTCCAATGGGGTGGTGCACCGTCCTGTTGAAACATCACATTTGGCTGCAGGTCTGTTATCTGTGGCATGGCAAATTGTTCCAACATGTCCAGGTAGATGGCTCCATCCACAGTCGGCTCCTGAAAGAAAAACGGCCCGACAATGCGATTTGTCATCAAACCACACCACACATTAACTTTCGGACTGTCGCGCATGTGTTCCCCAGGTACATGTGGATTTTCGGACCCCCAGATGCGCACATTGTGACGATTGACAGCCCCTGACACGTGAAAGGGTGCCTCGTCAGTGAACATCACGCGTGATAAAAATGTCTCGTCCGCGGCAATGCGATCTAACATGACACATGCAAATTCTTCTCGCTTTGGTCGATCATCGGCTTGATTTCTTGCACAAGCTGCACATTATATGCGTAGAAACGTAATCGCTGATGAAGCTCTCTGTGCACTGTTGAACGTTTCATACGAAGTTCTCGTGTTACCTGTCGCACTGACTTCTGTGGACTTTGTTCGAATGACCGCCGCACTTGTTCCACATGATGTTCGCCGATCCCAGGCTTACCGCTGCCATGCCCTTCCGCAACACTCCCAGTTGCCAAAAAATGATCACACCACTTCTTTATAGTCTTGAACGACGGGGGCGCTTTGTTGTAAACTCGACGAAAGTTTCTTTGCACTCGGGTCGCCGATTTTGTCTCTGCATACCACCAGACCACGTGTGCACGCTCCTTCATACCCTCCATTTTGCTAAAACAATTGATTGCAGCTCCACTACGGACACTTGGCGTATCAAATTTGCACACCACAAACTTGTTAAGTTGCTCTGTCTGCCCCTTCAGGATTCACAGGTCCACCATCTGAAATGAGAATGATATAGGATATTAAAATGTTGGAGTCTCATTGTGGACACCCTGTATTGCCCAGACACGTGCCACCAACTTCGATCCGTGCCAGAAACCGAAGAGCAAATTCAGAACGTACCTGCGGATCATGAGATTTAAACTGCTGCATCGTCTTGATCTTGTCGGGCACAGTGTAAAATATACCGCAAAATTTTCCATACTGTTGACTGTGAGATGGACAATTCTCGCGACAGTACGAACAGTAGCACTACCCGGGGCACGTGCTGCATGGTCAGGTGCAGCAGCTGCGGTCTCATCAATAATTTCTATCGGTATAGGACGCCTTCCTCTTCCAGGTGCTACACAAGCTCACCCCTGCCTTCGAATTTGGCTAAAATGGTCCAGATGGCTCTGAGAACTATGGGACGTAACATCTGAAGTCACTAATCTCCTAAAACTTAGAACTACTTATGCTGAACTAAGGACATCACACACATCCATGTCCGAGACAGGATTCGAACCTGCGACCGTAGCCGTCGCGCGGTGCCAGACTGAATCGCCTACAAGCACTCGACAACAGCGACCGGCCCTTCGAATTTCATCATCATCTTCTTTAAACCATTTAATGGCGTCAGGCTTCTGCTCAGACCTTTCATTCGGTGATACTCTCTCGATGCAGGAGTGTAACTGCTGCTGTTTATATATAACGGTTTTCCTAACAGCGTACCATCATCTCATTTCTCTTCACGAAAGCTATGCTGTTCACTCACATTATGGCTTGTTAAATGAGAGCGTGAATGACATACCTTCATACAAACAGTATACAGTGCCCAAACTGGAACTAATCTTTTTCCAACGTAAACTGTCCCTTCTTAACGCATTAGCATATCTACCTAGTATCGCTACCATAGCCCACACTTGACCTGAGTCGCTGCACTTTAATTATTTATTTATTTATTTATTTATTGATTTATTTAACCTGGCAAGATTAGGGCCATCAGGCCCTCTCTTACATCTAACCAGGCATTCTACTTATTTTACATTCATATGTTTTAGTAGGCATGTTAAACTACATCTAGTACAAAAAGTGAAATAAACAATTTGAAAGGTACACCTGGAAAAATACATACATATAGAGTTTATATTCTTAGATCACAAGTACTGTTATAATTAGACATTACTGAACAGACAGATTTGAGATAGGAGTGCTGGCAGCAGGGAGTATGAGGGAGACTCATGGTGAAGGGAGGAGAAGAATAGAGAGACATGATGAAACATAATTAAGGAAATATAAAGGAAAAGAATATTGCGTGGCTAATAGAGATAGATGAAGAGGAAGGCATCTCAGGAGCAACATAGGAAACGCTAGCTTTGCTATTTGACATATGAGGGGATTGTCCTTGTACAGTAATTTTGTGGAGAACTTTATGAGGATGATAGTAGGAAATGCTTCAACTTCTTCTTAAAAGCAGCAGGAGATTGAATTTTGCGCAAGGTAAGGGGCAGTTTGTTCCAGAGGCGGACAGCGGCAACTGAGAAGGAGTTTGCAAAAGTTTTTGTTTTGTGAGTGGGCACAGTTAGGATACCAAATAAGAGTGATCTCGTGTTTCGATTGTGATGACATGACAGGTTTTTAATCTCTGAAGCAAGGTACTGGGGTGTTTGCGCCTCGAGGAGTCGGTGGAGTAGACATAGAGTGTGGTAGTCGCGCAATTTGTCCGGCCGCAGCCACCCTAGCTGGGAGTATGAAGCACTAACATGATCGTATCGGCGAATGTTGCAGGTGTAACGCACACAGGCATTCATGGTTAGCTCTAGCCGTCTTTTGTTTTCACTGCTCATGCCTTGTTGAATCACATCACAATAGTGGAGGTTCGGTAGAACGAGTGCTTGCACGAGCTGGCGTTTCAAGTCCTGTGGAAATATGTTCCGAAACTTTTTGAGAGCATAGAGACAAGCAGACGTCTTTCGGCACACTGCGACTGTATTCTCCGCCCAGTTGAGATGCTCATCCAAAGTTACACCCAAGTTCTTCACTGTTTTCTGATATGGTATTGGAGTACCGTCGAGCAGAATAGGAGGTAGCCGTTCGCGGAAATCTGAACTTATTAATTTCTGATGGGCTATTAAGATTACTTGCGTCTTTTTTGCATTTAGTTTAAGCCCCAGGTTTTTCGCCCATGTCACTACTGAAGACAGATCATCGTTCATCTGAGCGATTGCAGTGTTTACATCTTCAGGTCTGACGCTTAGGTAGAGCTGGAGGTCGTCGGCATAGAAATGATATTTACAGGAGGACAGAACCGATGAAATATCGTTGACATATAAAGAAAACAAAAGTGGTCCTAAGACTGATCCTTGTGGCACTCCCGAGGAAACATGTTTCCATGAAGATTTTTCATTTACGCAGACAACACATTGCTGTCTGTCTTTTAAGTAGCTTTCAAACCATCTCATTGCACTTTCAGAGAAATTAAGCTGTTGCATTTTTCTGAGCATTATGTCAAAGTTAACAGTGTCAAAAGCTTTGCTGAAGTCCAGTAGCGTCAATATTGTTGCCTTTCGATTGTCGATGGCATATTTCAGGTCATCAGTTACTTTAATTAGAGCAGTGTTTGTGCTGTGATGTTTACGGAAACCGGATTGAAATTTGTCATATAGGCTGAATTCATGCAAGTGTTCAGTGATTTGGTCATGAACAATATATTCAAGTGCTTTGGAAACAGCAGGCAGTATGCTAATTGGTCGGTAATCACTAGGCAGTTGCGGGTTTTCGATCTTAGGGATGGGTCGAATTAGGCTTCTTTTCCATGCAGTGGGATATATTCCGTTCACGAGGGAAAAATTAAATATGTCAGTTAAGACAGGCACTAAGATATCGGCAACATTCTTAATCATGGTTATACCGATACTGTCGTTGCCTATTGCATCAGAAGAGATTCTCATTATTGCTTTTCTTGCCGTATTTGTTGTTACATGTTTTAGATGGAAGGTATCGTTGTTAGTTATCCTGTTTAGGGATTCTTGTGGACGGTAATTATCAGCTGTACTGGTATTCAGAGGTGCAGAGAAGAATTCATTTAATTCGTTAGCTGACACATGAAAAGTGGTTTCCGATTTTGCCTTTCCGACCCCCAAGCTACGGAGATTCTTCCATAGAGTCGTGGGCGTCAGATCGCTGCATACAAGGGAGCGAGCGTGCCTGATTTTAGCATTGCGAATGCATTGTTTCACTCTGTTCCGTAGCTTTCTATATTCTTCGAAACGCTCGGGTTTCGGATCTGCCTTGAAACGCCTGTGGGCAGCATCCCTATTAGTCATCATTTGACGTAATTCAGCTGTCAGCCATGGAGCAGGAGATTTTCTTGCACGGATTGTGCGCACAGGTGCATGTTTGTCATAGAGGGCAGTGAGTTTATCACCAAGTTCATTAATTTTGCCGTCGATTGTGGGTTTTCTGGTTATTTGATGCCATGAGATTTCTGAGCAATCGGCTGTTAGAGCGTCAAGGTCAATACGTTTCATGTTCCTACAAGTTATGTAACGCGATTTGATCCTTGGGGGCTGCACAGAGTAGGCCAGGAATATTACATCATGTGCTGAGAGGCCAGGGGCCGATGTTTGACCAACATCTCTTACTTTGTCAGTCTGTTTCGTTGCGATTACGTCTATAAGAGTATGACTGTGCGCCGTATGGTGTGTAGGTTGTAATGGAAGAATGTTCATGCTATTGCAACTAAACAGTCTTCTTAGGTTTATTGCGGAGGGAGTGTCTCTTAGCAGGTCTATGTTCAAGTCACCCATTACGATGACATGTTCGTATTGACACTGAAGTGAATGTAATTCCGACTGGAAGGAACTCATTGAGCTTATTTTTGGCGGCTTGTACACGACGCCAGTCAAGAATTTCCGACTTTGTATATTTATTTCAATGAACATGAATTCAGCCTCTTTTTCTTCAGCAGGATTTGACGTACATAAGACTTTCGCTTTGAGATCTGTTCGTATATACGCGCCGACGCCGCCACCTCGCTTTTTTGATCTGTCTGCCCTAAGAAATGTGTACCCTGGGAGATGAATAGATGCAGAGGATATGTGTGGTTTCAACCACGTTTCGGATAAGAGGATTACGTGGTAGTTTAGTTGGTTGAAGAGGAGGCTAAGTTCTTCGTAATGTGCAGGTAAAGACTGGATGTTGCAGTGAGCTGCTAAAAGCTCTGACGCGTTCCGCTGAGCAGCCTGAAGTAGGGTGGCAGACTGGTTTGTCCCTTTGTTAAGCACTACCTGCCGCAAGGGGCACTGGCCGCTGCTTCCGCCAAGTGACATAACACAGGGGTGTCCGAGATTTTGCGCGCCCTGTGTGTGACACCGCGAGTGCCGAAAGAAAGGCGACTGCTAGAGATTTCCTGAGGTTGCGGGAGTATAGAAAATGGATTAGTGGTATTCGGTGCAAGGAGAATATGACCAAAACAGTGACGGCTGTGTGTCACTGTGTATCCTCTGTCGTACGAGGAGAAATGTAATTAGCGTATTTGAAACAGCTTAGGGTGGAAATAAGGGAAAAGGGAGTGATTTAAGAAGCCGATGCTGCCAGCAGAGAGAAGTAAGCTTAATAATTAATAGATTATCGTAGGAAGCTAGAATTAAATTGAAATTTACTAAAGTGATGCTGGTAGTGATTATCGTAGGAAGCTACAATTAGATTGAAATTTGCTAAAGTGATACTGATAGTGATTTTTGTTATGAACAATTTAAACCGAAGAGATGGGTGATTAATGAACTAAAGGAGAGACTAATAATTGCAATAGAACTAATTCAGAACGGAAGAGAATAAACTGAGAAAATGAAAAAAGTATTAGCAGTAACTAAAATTAAGTAATGGTTAGAGCTACAGACACAAAAAAATAGTGAAAAGTTAATACAGTTACAAAAACAATTAGTTGAAGGTACAAATATGGGTATAATTAAAAAATTAATAAAATTACAAGACTATATCTGAGTATAGGGCTGTTACAATTTGCAAATGGTGTTAAGTTTGCACTTTTGGCTCGAGTAGCTTCACTTAATACTATTCAGTTCTGTCATGTTTGTGACTGTCTTCTTTCCAGCTGCTGTCTTAATGATTACTCTGCCATCCTGAGTCCACACATTCTGAAGACCGAAATGGGATATGGCACTGTTTAAAATCTTTAGCCGTTCGTGTGTCAGATCTTCCCTTATTGTAAGCCCTGTCCTTGCTAACTTCTTCTTCTGGGTAAAGATCTCTGCCCTTTTTCGGTAAGAGATAAATTTAATTATTATTGGACGAGGTTTGGTGGCACCTGGTAGTTTTCGTCCCACCCGATGGCTCCTGTCAATGTCTGCCTTGGTCACTTCTACGCCTAATTATAACCACCCGGCACATAATTCAAATGGTTCAAATGGCTCTGAGCACTATGGGACTTGACATCTGATGTCATCAGTCCCCTAGAACTTAGAACTACTTACACCTAACTAAGGACATCACACACATCCATGCCCGAGGCAGGATTCGGACCTGCGACCGTAGCAGTGGCGCGGTTCCAGACTGAAGCGCCTAGAACCGCTCGGCCACAACGGCCGGCCCCGGCACATAATCTCCATATTATTTTGTTTTCTTTTCACTAATTCCTACCTGGTACAGATCACCTCTGCTGAGCTCTGTCTCAGATTTTCCTGTTTTCCCATATTACGAAATTATTCAGGTTTTCAATATTACCGAAATCCCTTAAATGTAGCAATCGCAGTGTCGCTTTTTCCGTCTTCCTGCTAATAGCTACCGCAAGCGCAGTTCTCTACATGAGATCAGGACGAGTATTTAGTTTACTTCCAGTATATTTTAAGAAGAATACATGTCATGAAGACACACTTTCTGTCCCTTTGATTCGGTTCTTGCGTCCTTCACGGTCTTATCAGTTTCCGCTTTTTAAGTCATTACTGAATCCCAAAACCAAGACTGTTGACCTAAACTTGTACTCGTTTTGCTATTCTGTGGCTGTTGCCTGAATGAGAGATGGCAGAAGTCATGAGGCGGCTTGGACAGTGAATTTATTTCGATCTTTGACGAGCGTGTGAGATGGAATCTGTCGCTTCTAAATTAATGACCGAAGAATATTACTGAACCACGAAACCGATGTCTTCGTTCGACCTACCTATATACAATTTATTCATTACTTCAAACATTATGCACCGTTCTAAAGCGTTGAATTTATTATCTAGATCCAAAGATCTGCTGACAACATCCTGTTTTTCTCTCTTTTTTCTGTTATTAAATGTAGCGTCGCATCGGCTGCTTTGCTGATTTTGCGAAGATAAATTACTGTTTATCCTAAATAATTTCAGCACGTACCTACTGCCTGAATAGTTATCCTGTCATAATTCAGCCTCTGTATAGTATCAATGCCACACGTTTCGTTAGAGGTCATGTTTGCCTGTGATGGAAGGTGTCCATATATTTTCATAGGTCCAACAGGACTAGAGGATGAAAATATTGGATTAGAATCAGTGCATGTGTTACACAATTTTAGCTACACGAAGAGTCAATTGTAACAAAATAGTCTAATTTATAAAATTACCGATCATGATGGATAGTCTGTCAAGATAATGAATTCGTGCAGAGAACTGGAGTTACGTTAAAATGGTCATCTTACCGTGTATCCAGTTCGTCATGTTAATAGACATTGTCATTTTTAATTCAAACGCCGTTGCAGAAGAGATCATCAAGCAAGCAGTACTTAAAAACAATGGAAGAAAGGCGAGCAGCAATTCACAAATATCAAATAAAAACCCAAGGCACAGGCTCCGTTTACGAAATGCTGTCAAAAATTTATGCAACACAATGGGTTTCAAAACACTTACTCAGTGTCATCTGCACGAATGACAGCACGGAATGCTAGTACTTTACATTTAGGGCTTTCCGCGAGAGGTCTCTATGACAATCAAGCGTCGTCTTCGCCGACAATCAAATACGTTATATTAATCTGTTGCTTCTCACCAGATGTTCCACTGGTTATCTTTCACTAACAAAACCAGTGTCACTTAGCCGGCCATACAGCATGACGTAATTGCCATTATCTCACATACCATCATTTTCCTCATAATTAGGCTAACTAGCTGCTAGTTTAACGTTTTATTCCGTGTTATTTCTCTGTCGGTTAAACCTTAAAATAATTTTTGTACACAGTTCAAGCTAAACCTGATTCCCGTGTTCTATAACGTGTGATTTAAAAAGAAATAAACGATTGTAAATTAATAAGTTTGCTATATTTTCCGTTTGCGTTGCACCAGTTTGTAAGAACCTTTTTCCCTGAACAAGTAGCCTACTAATACATCGACAGGATCAGTTTTGATATCAGGACATAGCTTCGCCTCGTGTCCATATGTGTGTAAGAGCCAGGTGTATTTTAAGTGTTGTATGTATCCATAATGTAGTGTACACCGCATCCATCCGATCTAGGAAAGGCTGCAATCGCAGAGGAGCTTGTAAATCTAGTCTCGTATAGCGTCATATGTGACGGGTGGCGAAATATCTGTTTACCTTACGTATAGTAAAGATCCGAATTTCCTTTCTGAAAACCGCACATAGGCCGGAAAGCTATAGGTTTAAATCTGTATCATTTTCTTCGTTGCTTAAATCAGCCTCTGGTTTCATCTGTGGAGTCTCGCGAGATTGTTACAGATAGTGCCCATTTGCTTCAAAAACTCCTTTTAAGCGCATAAGCTCATCCTGTTTACTATCGACGTCAGCAATGTCGTTTGGTGAGCCCTATGAACCAAATTTCGTGAACCGTGATGGCTGTTGTATACATGTAAATACACGTCTGTGTGAGTTGGCCTGCCCTAAAGATCATGTGCCCCTCTGCTATCGACTCAGCAAAGTATGAAAATATCTAGAAACGGAAAGTACTTCACATTTTTGGTTTTCAGAGTAAATTGTATATTTTTATGGATGGAATTCAACTTTATGTAATTAATCCTCACCATTCTGCTTCATTATAAAGATGTCATCAACGTATCTCCTACTTCTGTGGGTTTTAAACTGTCAGACTCCATTTCATTTTTCTTGAGGTTCTCAATAAAAAACGCTGTCCATTAAATGAAACAAGGGACTGCCATGCAACACTGTTAGCTCGTCCGAAAACATCTGCTACTAAGGAAAAAAAAGTCATCTGAGATCGGAACATGTTTGAACAATGCTGAAAGCTCTTTTATCGGAAGTCCTGCCAATAAGTAATAATTAATCTAAAACGGGAACCTTGACGCATCAGGAGTCCATGTCAAAGCTGATAACTAAATCCAAGCTGTTCGTTACCATTCACTCTTGTCAGTTGAGTCCGCACAGTAACATACATGTGATAAGCATATTTCACCGTAGGAGGTCTTAATAACGAGGCTAAGTTCTTGGTACTATCGTACTTAGTAGAGTCAACTTTACTATTGGTCGCGTAACAACATTATTCTTACAGGTTTTTCGAGAGTGCATAAAGCGTCATATTGCCACATCCCTTGGTTTCACTGTGCAAGTTCCGTCAATAACTGTCCAAACGTTCTGTCAATAACTTTCCAAACGCCCATATACGCTTTTTCTCAGTAACACGAAAACAACTTAGACAGAACTATACTTTTCGACATTCAAGTGATACGAAGCTTGCATGTAGAGGTATTAATAACGTCCTGCTGCGACCTTTTATTGTACACAAACAGCAACACTCGCCTGCAAGCGCCTTCAGTGGCTTGAGACATTGATAATTACTTTTTATTTTCCCACCTTTATTAATCTTAATCTGATACTCAGCATTCACTTGTAATCGAACCAGCGTACGAGATAGTCAAGTTTTCTGATAGCGAGAGTCTTCATATAGCGTTACATTGTTAAAGGCGTCCATTATATAAATTTGTGTCGTGGGAAAGTTCACATCATGATATTGAGTAAAGAATTAATCAACTGTAAACATCTGTAATAGGAAAGTCTTCTCTAAAGAATGAACTAGAAATTTCTGAAACAGCAAGTACGTTTATTTATAGATTCCCAGTGATTCCCTGGTTTCACATCAGTAGCATTACCGCGCCGCCTAGGCCCTTCGGAATTTATGTGAATTGATTTGGTGGACGATCCTGCTACCGGTGGAAAATATACGAGTCATATTATTCTCTTTTCTTGAATTACAGAAATTTATGGAAGTGGCAACCATTTCTCATTAAGATATTGTCATTGCACAAGGACGGACTCCGGTGGGTCTAATGCGAAAAGAGTAAACACTATTTAAGGTTTCAGTGTTCGAGATTTGCCGTTTCAGCGGAGAGACTTTCACCAGATTTTCCAGCACGCAAGACTTTTGACTCCACAGAATTATCTCCCCTACTGGAACTACAGTCACGCAGTTATTCATACAGTAACTACGAATGAAATACGTTTTGACGAGACGTTCTTAGTGCCACGAATTAATCATTTCAATTTACCAGTTTCCTTACACTTGTGACGGAATTGTTAATTTGCAGTTAACTCGAACTAATAACTTGTGAAGAGATTGAAGCTTAGTTCAAAATAATAACAGATACTCTTTGTGACAGTACAGTCGTAAAACAATAGAACAGTATGAGAAGCGATGGCTGAAGATACCGTGATCAATGTTAAATATTATGAGTAGAAATCAATTACTACGTGGAGGAAGAAGATAATCTCTAAATGATTGTAGATATTTTATTGCCGACCGGGGTGGCGAAGCGGTTCTAGGCGCTACAGTCTGGAACCGCGCGACCGCTACGGTCGTAGGTTCGAATCCTGCCTCGGACATGGGTATCTGTGATGTCCTTAAGTTAGTTAGGTTTAAGTAGTTCTAAGTTCTAGGGGCCTGATGACCTCAGAAGTTAAGTCCCATAGTGCTCAGAGCCATTTGAAGCATTTTTGAGATTTTATTGATGTGGTTTAAGGATGAATCTAAACCAGGCGCTAACTGCAAGCTTCCTGGCGTATCTTTCATAATCTCAAACATCTACTTAAAAGCATTTACCATTTCAAAACAATCCTTTGTTCGCACAAAATAAAAATAAAAAAAATGGTTGAACGCATGCTGGGCGTCAGTGTAAGTGACAGTTCTCGAAATACGTTTGGTATATTGGAGTTCTGACGAGATTTGTGAGGTGTGTTAGACGGCTATAGCGTACTTTCCACACTGATTTAGAGCCACATCGAGGATAGCACCAACTACCAATTGGAAACGTGATTCATTCTTTTGCGGTGTACTGTTCAGTATTGAAGTGTCTCCAATTCCTAGATAGCCATCTGCGGCGTGAAACCAACGGCTCGCTAACTGCTGCCTGCATTGGAATGCTTCCTTGGTGAGTGAGACTCGAACCGAGCCTGTCAGAAAACAGTCTTACACTGTACAACAATTTATGGGTGCTGTATGGTAATTACACAAGTAATACTGGAAATGCAAAGAATTATTAGAAACAGCACGACTGACTTGTTCGCGTCTCAAGAAAGTGAGTTAACAGTTTAGTGCCACACAGAGCACTTATCTGATAGTCGTCGATTTAAGCTGACAGACCTACATATTACTGTGCGATTCCGCAGCCCCTTCACGGATTTGTGATAATTTGAACGTAAACAATAAAGTTATCCAGAGACTTATGAATAGGGTTCAGCAGTTTAGATGTACATTTATTTCTACATCCATACTGGAGTGCAAGGCTTATCAATACTCATCACAGTTCGTTCACATACGGAGCACGGAAGGTTCAAATGGTTCAAATGGGTCTGAGCACTATGGGACTCAACATCTTAGGTCATAAGTCCCTTAGAACTTAGAACTACTTAAACCTAACCAACCTAAGGACATCACACACACCCATGCCCGAGGCAGGATTCGAACCTGCGACCGTAGCAGTCCCGCGGTTCCGGACTGCAGCGCCAGAACCGCTAGACCACCGCGGCCGGCAGCACGGAAGGAACTGTTGCTCAAATTACGCGTCGTAATCACCGTTGTGTTTTCTCGCGATCCGTATTGGAGAAGGGGGTTTGTAGCATACTGTTGTGACAAAAGTCATGGAACGGGTAGAACAGTCAGGTGGTGTACATATACAGATGGCGTGCACAAGATATAAAAGGTTAGTACATTGGCGGAGCGGTCACTTTTACGCAGGTGATGCACGTGGAAAGGTTTCCAAGGTGATTATGACCCAACGACGGGAATTAATGGACTTGGAACGAGGACTCGTAGTTGAAGCTAGATGCATGGCACAGTCCATTCGGAAATCGTTAGGGCGCTCAATATTCCGAAATCCACAGTGTCCAGAGCGTGCCGAAAAATGTTTCAAATGTCTCTGAGCACTATGCGACTTAGCTTCTGAGGTCATCAGTCGCCTAGAACTTAGAACTAATCAAACCTAACTAACCTAAGGACATCACACACATCCATGCCCGAGGCAGGATTCGATCGTGCGACCGTAGCGGTCGCTCGGTTCCAGAATGTAGCGCCTAGAACCGCACGGCCACTCCGGCCGGCAGAGCGTGACGAGAATTCCACATTTCAGGGATTACATCTCCCTACGGACAACGCAGCGGACGACGGTCTTCACTACCGACTGCGTTTGCGTAGAGTTTTCAGTGCTAACAGACAAGCAACAACGCGTGAGAATAACTGCATAAATCAATGTGGGTCGTAGTACCATCGAATCCGTTAGTTCAGTGCAGCGCTATTTGGCTAGTACAGAAGGCGATCCATTCGAATGCCTTTGCTAACAGCACGACATCGCCTGCAATGCCTCTTCTGGAATTTAGCGTACCGGTTGGAGCGTAAACGACAGGAAAACCGTTGCCTGGTCCGATGAGTCCCGATTTCAGTTGATAAGAGCTAATGGTAAGGTTCGAGCTTTGTTCAGACCCAACGAAGCCATGAACCTTTTTTTTTTTTTTTTGTCATCAGTCTACTGGCTGGTTTGATGCAGCCCGCCACAAATTCCTTTCCTGTGCTAACCTCTTCATCTCAGAGTAGAACTTGCAACCTAGCGGTAGCGTTCTCGCTTAACACGCCCGGGGTCCCGGGTTCGATTCCCGGCGGGGTCAGGGATTTTCTCTGCCTCGTGATGGCTGGGTGTTGTGTGCTGTCCTTAGGTTGGTTAGGTTTAAGTAGTTCTAAGTTCTAAGGGACTGATGACCATAGATGTTAAGTACCATAGTGCTCAGAGCCATTTTTTAACTTGCAACCTACGTCCTCAATTATTTGCTTGACGTATTCCAATCTCTGTCTTCCTCTACAGTTTTTGCCCTCTACAGCTCCCTCTAGTGCCATGGATGTCATTCCCTCATGTCTTAGCAGATGTCCTATCATCCTGTCCCTTCTCCTTATCAGTGTTTTCCACATATTCCTTTCCTCTCCGATTCTGAATAGAACCTCCTCATTCCTTACCTTTTCAGTCCACCCAATTTTCAACATTCGTCTATAGCACCACATTTCAAATGCTTCGATTCTCTTCTGTTCCGGTTTTCCCACAGTCCATGTTTCACTACCATACAATGCTGTACTCCAGACGTACATCCTCAGAAATTTCTTCCTTAAATTAAGGCCGGTATTTGATATTAGTAGCCTTCTGTTGGCCAGAAATGCCTTTTCTGCCATAGTGAGTTTGCTTTAGATGTCTTCCTTGCTCCGTCCGTCATTGGTTATTTTACTGCCTAGGTAGCAGAATTCCTTAACTTCATTGACTTCGTGACCATCAATCCTGATGTTAAGTTTCTCGCTGTTCTCATTTCTACTACTTCTCATTACCTTCGTCTTTCTCCGATTTACTCTCAAACCATACTGTGTACTCATTAGACTGTTCATTCCGTTCAGCAGATCATTCAATTCTTCTTCACTTTCACTCAGGATAGCAATGTCATCAGCGAATCGTATCATTGATATCCTTTCACCTTGTACACTCCTGGAAATTGAAATAAGAACACCGTGAATTCATTGTCCCAGGAAGGGGAAACTTTATTGACGCATTCCTGGGGTCAGATACATCACATGATCACACTGACAGAACCACAGGCACATAGACACAGGCAACAGAGCATGCACAATGTCGGCACTAGTACAGTATATATCCACCTTTCGCAGCAATGCAGGCTGCTATTCTCCCATGGAGACGATCGTAGAGATGCTGGATGTAGTCCTGTGGAACGGCTTGCCATGCCATTTCCACCTGGCGCCTCAGTTGGACCAGCGTTCGTGCTGGACGTGCAGACCGCGTGAGACGACGCTTCATCCAGTCCCAAACATGCTCAATGGGGGACAGATCCGGAGATCTTGCTGGCCAGGGTAGTTGACTTACACCTTCTAGAGCACGTTGGGTGGCACGGGATACATGCGGACGTGCATTGTCCTGTTGGAACAGCAAGTTCCCTTGCCGGTCTAGGAATGGTAGAACGATGGGTTCGATGACGGTTTGGATGTACCGTGCACTATTCAGTGTCCCCTCGACGATCACCAGTGGTGTACGGCCAGTGTAGGAGATCGCTCCCCACACCATGATGCCGGGTGTTGGCCCTGTGTGCCTCGGTCGTATGCAGTCCTGATTGTGGCGCTCACCTGCACGGCGCCAAACACGCATACGACCGTCATTGGCACCAAGGCAGAAGCGACTCTCATCGCTGAAGACGACACGTCTCCATTCGTCCCTCCATTCACGCCTGTCGCGACACCACTGGAGGCGGGCTGCACGATGTTGGGGCGTGAGCGGAAGACGGCCTAACGGTGTGCGGGACCGTAGCCCAGCTTCATGGAGACGGTTGCGAATGGTCCTCGCCGATACCCCAGGAGCAACAGTGTCCCTAATTTGCTGGGAAGTGGCGGTGCGGTCCCCTACGGCACTGCGTAGGATCCCACGGTCTTGGCGTGCATCCGTGCGTCGCTGCGGTCCGGTCCCAGGTCGACGGGCACGTGCACCTTCCGCCGACCACTGGCGACAACATCGATGTACTGTGGAGACCTCACGCCCCACGTGTTGAGCAATTCGGCGGTACGTCCACCCGGCCTCCCGCATGCCCACTATACGCCCTCGCTCAAAGTCCGTCAACTGCACATACGGTTCACGTCCACGCTGTCGCGGCATGCTACCAGTGTTAAAGACTGCGATGGAGCTCCGTATGCCACGGCAAACTGGCTGACACTGACGGCGGCGGTGCACAAATGCTGCGCAGCTAGCGCCATTCGACGGCCAACACCGCGGTTCCTGGTGTGTCCGCTGTGCCGTGCGTGTGATCATTGCTTGTACAGCCCTCTCGCAGTGTCCGGAGCAAGTATGGTGGGTCTGACACACCGGTGTCAATGTGTTCTTTTTTCCATTTCCAGGAGTGTATTTTAATTCCACTCCTAAACCTTTCTTTTATTTCCATCATTGCTTCCTCGGTGTACAGATTGAAGAGTAGGGGCGAAAGGCTACAGCCTTGTCTTACACCCTTCTCAATACGAGCACTTCGTTCTTGATCGTCCACTCTTATTATTCCCTCTTGGTTGTTGTACATATTGTATATGACCCGTCTCTCCCTATAGCTTACCCCTACTTTTCTCAGAATCTCGAACAGCTTGCACCATTTTATATTGTCGAACGCTTTTCCAGCTCGACAAATCCTATGAAAGTGTCTTGATTTTTCTTTAGCCTTGCTTCCATTATTAGCCGTAATGTCAGAATGGCCTCTCTCGTCCCTTTACTTTTCCTAAAGCGAAACTGACCGTCACCTAGCGCATTCTCGATTTTCTTTTCCATTCTTCTGTATGTTATTCTTGTAAGCAGCTTCGATGCATGAGCTGTTAAGCTGAATGTGCGATAATTCTCGCACTTGTCAGCTCTTGCCGTCTTCGGAATTGTGTGGATGATACTTTTCCGAAAGTCAGATGGTATGTCGCCAGGCTCATATATTCTACACACCAACGTGAATAGTCGTTTTGTTGCCACTTCCCCCAATGATTTTAGAAATTCTAATGGAATGTTATCTGTCCCTTCTGCCTTATTTGACCGTAAGTCCTCCAAAGCTCTTTTAAATTCCGATTCTAATACTGGATCCCCTATCTCTTCTAAATCGTTTCTTCTTCTATCACATCAAACAAATCTTCACCCTCATAGAGGCTTTCAATGTATTCATTCCACCTATCTGCTCTCTCCTCTGCATTTAACAGTGGAATTCCCGTTTCACTCTTAATGTTACCACCGTTGCTTTTAATGTCACCAAAGGTTGTTTTGACTTTCCTGTATGCTGAGTCTGTCCTTCCGACAATCATATCTTTTTCGATGTCTTCACATTTTTCCTGCAGCCATTTCGTCTTAGCTTCCCTGCACTTCCTATTTATTTCATTCCTCAGCGACTTGTATTTCTGTATTCCTGATTTTCCCGGAACATGTTTGTATTTCCTCCTTTCATCAATCAACGGAAGAATTTCTTCTGTTACCCATGGTTTCTTCGCAGCTACCTTCTTTGTACCTATGTTTTCCTTCCCAACTTCTGTGATGGCCCTTTTTAGAGATGTCCATTCCTCTTCAACTGTACTGCCTACTGCGCTATTCCTCATTGCTGTATCTATAGCGTTAGAGGACTTCAAACGTATCTCGCCATTCCTTAGTACTTCCGTATCCCACTTCTTTGCGTATTGATTCTTCCTGACTAATGTCTTGAACTTCAGCCTACTTTTCATCACTACTACATTGTGATCTAAGTCTATATCTGCTCCTGGGTACGCCTTACAATCCAGTATCTGATTTCGGAATCTCTGTCTGGCCATGATGTAATCTAATTGAAATCTTCCCGTATCTCCCGGCCTTTTCCAAGTATACCTCCTCCTCTTGTGATTCTTGAACAAGGTGTTCGCTATTACTAGCTGAAACTTGTTACAGAACTCAATTAGTCTTTCTCCTCTTTCATTCCTTGTCCCAAGCCCATATTCTCCTGTAACCTTTTCTTCTACTCCTTACCCTACAACTGCATTCCAGTCGCCCATGACTATTAGATTTTCGTCCCGCTTTACATACTGCATTACCCTTTCAATATCCTGATACACTTTCTCTATCTGTTCATCTTCAGCTTGCGACGTCGGCATGTATAGCTGAACTTTCGTTGTCGGTGTTGGTCTGCTGTCGATTCTGATTAGAACAACCCGGTCACTGAACTGTTCACAGTAACACACCCTCTGCCCTACCTTCCTATTCATAACGAATCCTACACCTGTTACACCATTTTCTGCTGCTGTTGATATTAGCCGATACTCATCTGACCAGAAATCCTTGTCTTCCTTCCACTTCACTTCACAGACCCCTACTATATCTAGATTGAGCTTTTGCATTTCCTTTTCAGATTTTCTAGTTTCCCTACCACGTTCAAGCTTCTGACATTCCACGTCCCTTGGCAGTCCCCTCCCCGAGGTCCGAATGGGGGACTATTCCGGAATTTTTTGCCAATGGAGAGATCATCATGACACTTCTTCAGTTACAGGCCACATGTCCTGTTCATACACGTTACGTGTCTTTAATGCAGTGGTTTCCATTGCCTTCTGCATCCTCATGTCGTTGATCATTGTTGATTCTTCCGCCTTTAGGGACAATTTCGCACCCCTAGGACAAGAGAGTGCCCTGAACCTCTATCCGCTCCTCCGTCCTCTTTGACAAGGCCGTTGGCAGAATGAGGCTGACTTCTTATGCCGGAAGTCTTCGGCCGCCAATGCTGATTATCTATCAAAATTTAGACAGTGGCGGGGATCGAACCCGGGACCGAAGACGTTTTGATTATGAATCAAAGACGCTACCCCTAGACCACGGGTTACGGAACGTAAGTGGTCAACAAAACACTGTGCAAGCGAGTGTTGTCTATGTATACTTGGAATGGACTGGATCGCCGGTTGTGTTCGCCTACTTGGAGACCATTCGCATCCATTCATGCACTTCATGTTCCAAAACAGCGATGAAATTTTTCTTGATGACAGTGCGCCATGTCACCGGGCCACAGTTGTTCGCTGATGGTTTGAAGAAAATTGTGCACAGTTCGAGGAAATGATTTGGCACCCCCGGTTCAACCGACATCACATGAATCCAACTGAATATTCATGGTACATAATTCAGAGGCAGTTCGTGCACAAAATCCTGCACTGCAGTTATAGGCGGTTAAAGACACAGCATGGACCATTATTTCTGTAGGAGACCTCTGAGGATCTGTTGAGTGCACGCGACGTCGAGTTGCTACACCACGCCAGACAGAAAGAGGTCCGACACGGTATTAGAAAGTATCCTAAGAATTCTGTCACCTCAGAGTGTATTTCTATGGTCCGCAAATCTGGCTCGTGGAACTTAGTAAGCAGGCTTTAACGCAATAGGTTACGTCTCTGTTCAAACGTCAAACAAACATGTGAATATTCATGCAGTCCTTCTGTATGCACGTGCAATATTCCACGGTGTCCAGCCTGGTATGGTTGCCACACACGCGAGAAATATTTACGTTTAAGACATACAAGTGTTTGGTATGCAATCTCCTTTGCAGACACTTGTCTTTCCCTTGTTCTTCCCGATGAACCGAACTCAGCTACCGACGTTTTCTATGACTGAGGCTATACAACCTGTTGTGACCAGACGGAACTACAATAGTCCAGCGACTACTGTGAGTTTTTTTAATTCTCTGGGAGACAGTTCATTTTTACTGAAGTTAAAATCTTCTGTATTACTAGGCCGCGTCATATTTCCTCTAAGGTAATCGAACGTTTGTACCCCTCTGATGAGATATTCCTCCGGATCTCCCGGTGGTCACTAATGCTAGAACACTGTCAGAGAACAGTGTCGCGCTCTGTTATAAAGGGGAGCTTTCCCGCGTTCGTGCTGGAGAAGTGGTGGTATTGGTTAAAATTGTTATGGTTACCATTGGTGGGCCATCCTCATAGGGTATTATTCCCGCACTGTTGCAGAAGAAGGGGCGTTATTGGCTAAACTCTTGAGGATACTACATGGATAGAATATTAATTTACTTTATTATGTAGATGAATATAAAAGTTCACTTAACTTGAGAGAGTCCTTTGCCACAGGAGGGTGTAGAATCTTCACAACTATCATTAGTTACAAAACCATCACTTGATGCATGCAGTCACAAGCTGTTCCGCTGAGGTAGAATGTTCAACTTTAACGACAGTACAGATTCATATGAAACATGAACTACTCGTTGGTCCTGGATGTTGATGTTGCTGTTGCCTGTTGTAGCTGAGGTCTCAAACTGGGCTCAGCTCTTGCAAGCTCGACGCAGCACTGACCTCACAACGAGGGCGCTGCTGTACTGAGAGGGAGGCGTGACCTCTGGAGTGCCCACCACTCGTTGTTGCGGATTGCAGCGCGGCTACTTTTTGGGGTAATTGTAATCTTCATTTTCGGGTGAATAGCCCTTATTATCTTCGCTATGCCATTAACACTACTTGGATTTCCTTTAATAGCCTCAGCCATATAGCGGTAACACAAGAGCACTTTGCTGGCTGCTGTGAGGTTCTCAGTGAAAAATTGATTTTCAACCATAATGTCGGATGGGGAATCTTCCATGGCTCGCCCTTCATGTTGGAGGTATATGTTTCTTGGATAAGGTCAGATCTAGAATCTCCATTACATCAACTATTTCTCGTAAATGCGTTTTATTGCGGTTTGTAAGATTGTTCTTAATTATGTGTAATGTCTCGCAGACAGGTGAGTTAGTATACAGACTCACCAAATCTAGGGATTCAAAGATGGAATCATTTGGTGTGTCTGAATGCTTAACATTGTCCGCAGACTCGTAGGTAAATTTTAAAGTGTGCAGGTCGTAAAATGAGTATCTCATTTTCAGCCTTTGTGCTAGCGTTGCACTAATGGGGCATTCGGGCTCTGTCTCGTGTTGGAGAAACACTCACGGATTTGTACATTTTATGAAGTTTTACCTATACACACGTATCTGGCGTTTGCGGGTTCTTGACTGCGTATTGCATTTTATCCCTGTCAGAAAAGAGAAAATTAGAGTTTTGGGCCTTAATTGTGAATAGAATTATTTTTACAACGTTTAGTCACTTTGTTAGTCCAGTTTTCAGATAAAGATTTTTCCGTTTTATTTACATAATCTAGGTCACTCATAGGAACCACAGTGCTGAGTTTAGCTACCCTTGTGCTCAAATGTTAAAATGCATGTGAAAGCTTATGGGACTTAACTGCGAAAGTCATCAGTCCCTATGCTTACACACTACTTAACCTAAATTATCCAAAGGACAAACACACACACCCATGCCCGAGGGAGGACTCGAACCTCCGCCGGGACCAGCCGCACAGTCCACGACTACAGCGCCTCAGAACGCTCGACTAATCCCGCACGGCCTGCCCTTGTGATTAACGAATTATGCTTCTTTAATTTCTTATTTATGTTCTATACAATCCTGCTTTCATTATTACGGTTACTTTTTGACTGCAACTGTGTTTTAACACGTTTTCGATAGCGACAGCAAGATCAGACTGTTTAGGAGTGGGCAGCTTTGCAGCATCACTGGCGCATTTGACCTCTGCTATAATTATCTTTGTGTTTCACCTTCCTAATGTTGGTTTGGGATTATAGTTTAAACGTTTTGGTAGAAGAGATATCTCTTCAAAAGCCTTAAACTATAAACCCAAATCAGCCTCAGGACAGAAAAAACACAGACACAAATACAGGAGAGATCAAATGCGCTCATAAACAGAATGGCCTTGCCGTCAAAGTCACCAACGCGTTAAAGTTTCAGTCAAAGTAGCCGTAATAATGAAAGCAGGATTATAGATAACTTAACAAAGGTTAATCACAAGGGCAGATAACGGCAGCACTGTGGTCCTTAAGCGTGGCAAACATTATGTAAATAAAACTGAGAAATCTTTCTCTGAAATCGGGATTAACGTAGTGACTAGAGACCCTACAAGAAAGTTCCATGCACAAGTAAAGTGCTAAATTCGAAACTCTGTCTGTTTTCTGACAGCGATGAAAAGTGATAAGCAGTCATGAACCCACAAACGCCAGACGCACGCGCTCAAGTAAAGCTTCATAAAAAAGACAAATGCAAGAGCGAAACATTGTCTGAATGCCCTCATAAATGCAACTGAGGTCTCACAAAAGATCTGTGGTACTTCGCACAGGACTTATATTCCTTTAAACTTTATTATTGTATTCCTTAAAACCCCAAAAATGTTTTCTTATTGAAACTTAAAGGGTCTTGTTCGAATAAAGTGTGTAAACGAAAGGGTGCAGGATGTTTGCCCTAAACGTTGCCTAGCCATTCCACGTAACCTTAGCGTTTCTAAAACTGTTTTTACCTTCTGACTGGCCATGTCAGACTTCGCTGTCGTGAGCTATAGTGCAGAATCTGACAGATTTACAGAAGTGTTGGATTAGAAACAGGGAGCATGTTCAAGTCGTTTCTCCAATACAGAGTTGTTCTTTTTTTTACTCGACTGACGCTTCTTCAGCTTTCTGTGTAGTATGTCACATATTGAAGCGCTTTTTAACAGGAGAACACTTACGTAGAATTTCTGTTCCTGGCTAGTGAGCAAAGATAAACCTTGACTAGTGTTCTGTCTCGTATTGCTATAATTTTAGCCCTAGAAGTTTACAGATGGAATACTCAGTCCACTGTGTAGGCATTGAACTGCAGTTACGTCACTACGTCACTACGCAGCGGCCAGCACCGACGCGAGCAAATCACTGGTGCAGTGCAAACTGCAGTCTGTGCTTCAGGTGATACGCCAGATAGGGAAACACTCACAGTAAATGTGTACCATTTGCTTGTCGACAGTGGATTTTCTCAAAGTGCCTATCAGGGTGAAGTTCTGCTGATTCTCACTGCTAAAATGTATCAGCCAACTTTGTGTCTGTCTAATAAAGGGACTGGAGGGTTGGGGCCACATTCTAAATAAAATCAAGCATGTGCTCGGAAAATCCTGAAATTATACTCAGGACAGAATTCTGATAGGTTTGATACGGCCAGCCACGAATTCTTCTCCTATATCAACCTGTTCATCTCAGAGTAGCACTTGCGAACTATGCCGTCAATTATTTTCTTGACGTATTCAAATTCCGTGTTCCTCTACAGTTTTTACCCTCTACAGCTCCATCAAGTACCGTGAAAACCATTCCGTGATGTCGTAACAGATGTCCTACCATTATGTCCCCTCTGCGTGTCAGTGTTTCTTTGATATTCCTTTCCTCTCCTCACTCCTTACCTTATCAGTCCTACTAATTTTCAACACTCCTCTATAGCACTATATCTCAAATGGTACGATTTTCTTCCGTTCCGGTTTTCCTACAGTCCATGACTCACTACCATACAACGCTGTGATCCAAACATATATTCTCGGAAATTTTTGCCTCAAAATAACCAGTATGTTTGATACTACTAGAGTCCTCTTGGACAGCTATGCCCATTTTGCCAGTATTAGCCTGCTTTTGAAGAACTCCTTGCTCCGATTATCGTTGGTTATTTTCCTGACAAGGTAGAAGAATTCCTTAACTTCATCTGCTTCGTGAACATCAGTCCTGATATTAAGTTTCTTCGCAATTCTCTAAACAGCTATTTATCATTACTTTCGTATTTCTTGTATTTACTCTCAATCAATATTCTGTACTCATTAGAATGTTCACTCCATTCAGCGCATCATATAATTCGTCTTCACTTTCGGTCAGGATAGCAACGTCATCAGCGAATCATATCATTGATATCCTTTCACCTTGAATTTTAATTCCACTCCAGAAGCTTTCCTTTATTTCCATAACTGCTTCTTCGATGTACAGATTGAACAGTATTGGCGAAAGACACATCCCTGTCTTACACCATTTTCAATCCGAGCATTTCGTTCTTGGTCGTCCACTCTTATTAATCACTCTGGGCTCTTGTACATATTGTACATTACCGTCTCTCCCAATAGCTTACCCCTATTTTTCTCAGAATTTCGAACATCTTGCACCATTTTACATTGTCGAAAGCTTTTTCCAGGTCGATAAATTCTCTGAACGTGTTCTCATTTTTCTTTACTCTTGATTCCATCATCAGCGGCAACGTCAAAATTTCCCCTCTAGTGCCTAACTTTACCTTATGTAAAGCCAAACTGATCGTCATCTAGCACATCCTCAATTTTCCTTTCATTCTTCTGTGTATTATTCTTGTTAGAAACATGGATGCAGGAGCTGTTAAGCTGATTGTACGATAATTCTCGCACTTGTCAGCTCTTGCAGTCTTCATAACTATGTGGATGATATTTCCGAAAGCTAGATGGTTTGTCGCTAGATTCAAACATTCAACACACCAAAGTGAATAATCGTTTTGTTGTCTGTTCCCCCAATAATTTGATTTTAGAAATTCTGATGGAATGCTATATAATTCTTCTGCCTTATTTGATCTTAAGTCCTCCAAAACTCTCTTAAATTCTGATTCTACGAGGGTTTCCCAGAAAATAATGCACCGCATTTTTATTCTCAGCCGAAAACAATGCTACGAATGCGACACGCTACGTACGTATTGTTTGAAGTCTTCTGAGCGAGAGCGCCAAGTTTTCGTCACTTTCCACCAAAGACCTTGTAAAAAATAACTAGACTCACTGATGGCGCTGCAGTCGCGGGATAATTTGAACCTTCGGCTGGACGCCATTATAGTGGTTGTAATCTGATGTGTTGTGTAGTACTGTTGTTTATGAAGACCCTGATTCAACGTTGTATATTTGTTGGGACGTACATACAGTATTTGTTACTCGTAATTCTACTGTCTGTACGTTCCAATCAAAAGAAGTACAATGGTGAAGAGTCGTGCAGCGACTAATTGTACTAATAAATTCGAGAAAGGAACGAATATTACATTTCACAGGTAAGTGAATATTTTAAATTGTTTTGTATGTCAGTGCACTTGCTTAATAAATGTTTTTGTAACACGGTATTAGTATAATGTCTGTGGATCTATTTGCAGGTTTCCTTTCTCAAAACCATAGCTGTTACAAAAAATGGTTACACGCTGTCAGGGGGGCAACATTTCCGACCGACAGAATACCATTTTATATGTTCTGATCATTTTGAAGAAAGTTGGCTGATCTGTAGTGTTTTCATGGTCTAGATTAGGTTGAAACTTGATAATTTGGTCTGAGTTGCCAAAGCACTATGCCATATATAACGCACTTCTCGTCATAAAATCTAAAGCAAGGTAGAGTCAGAAAATATCTATTAATATAGTGGGCAAATCTTCGAGTATTTTGATGCATTTTGCGTACATATATCGTAAATGAACTACGAAAAATGCTAGGGGTCCAGTACGTAACTTTTTAGCTACGGCAGATTCCATGTAGTACGCAAGATAAATTCATAAACAGTGACTAGTTGCTGTTTGTTCATAAATTAAAAAGTATATTGTAGTAACGTATTTAAATGAGGCATTATGTTTGTGACCTAACTCAAGGGAAGGCGTTTTATAACCAAAAGCGTCAGTTTACCACTCTAATGGCCGCCGGCCAGCTATTCAATTTGTCCGCTCTTCACAGTCGACCACTAGTGCGGTTGTGGGGGCCTGCTTTCCACAGATAGCGTAGCTGCAGGACAGTTTCCAAATAGCGATTGTAGGTAATGTGCGTTACAAGTGAAACACCGTCATTGAATTTCTCACTGCAGAGAAAGAAATTGTGAGGTATATTCACAAACGCTTGTGCTAAATCTGTGGATCAACTGCTGTCGACAGAAGTACAGTGGGGCTCCACGATTTGCAGCAGTCGGGGAGACCATCCACGTCTGTCACACCTGAAACATCTGACCTAGTCCCCTCAGACTTCCACTTGTTCAGGCCGTTAAATGATGTGAGTTATGGAAGACATTTTGAGGGCGATGAGTAGGTGATTCACACAGTGAATCACTGGCTCTGCCACCACGACAAGGATTGTTACTAACAGGGCACAGACGCCCTTGTTTCGCGCTGAGGAAGGCCATAGAATGGGATGTAGATTACGTGGAAAAATAGGGCGTGTAGTTAAAAGACCATTCTTTCCTGTGTGTATGTTCAATAACGAATTGATGAAAAGAAATGCGGTGCGTTACTTTCTGAGCAATCCTCCTAATAATGGATCCCCTATGTCTACTACATCGACTTCTGTTTCTTCCTCTAGCACATCAGACAAATCTTCCGCCTAATAGAGGTCTTCAGTGTACTTTCTACCTATTCGTTCTCTTCTCCGCATTTAACAGTAGAATTCCCATTGCACTCTTAAGTTGTTATTCTTCCTTTTAACTTCACAGAAGGCTATTTTGACTTTCCTGTACACTGAGTCAGCCCTTGACAAACATTCCTTATTCGATTTCTTCACATTTTTCATGCTACCATTTCGTCTTAGTTTCCCCGCATTTACCATTTATGTCATTCCTCAGCAACTTGTATTTCCCCGAATTTCTTCTTTCATCGATCAGCTGAAGTATTTTTTTCAGTTACTCATGGTTTCTTCGCAGTTACCTTCTTTTAACCTATTTTTGCTTCCAACGTCTGTGATTGCCCTTTTTAGTGACATCCATTTCTCTTTGACTGTAATGTCTACTGAGATATTACTTGTTGCTGGATCTATAGCTTTAGGGAACTCAAAGTATATCTTATCATTCCTTAGTACTTCTGTATCCCACTTCTTTGCTTATTAGTTCTTCCTGACTGATGTCTTAAACTTCAGCCTACTCTTCATTACTGCTACATTCTGATCTGAGACTGCATATGCTTACAATCGAGTATCTGATTTCCAAATCTCCGTCTGACAGTGCCTTAATATAATTGAAATATTCCCGAATCACTTGGCCTTTTCCAAGTACTCCTCCCTCACTTGTGATTCTTGAACAGAATATTCGCTATTACTACCTGAAAATTATTACAAAAGTCAATTAGTTTTTCTCCTCTCTCATTCCATGTACCAAGCCTACCTACTCCTGTAACCTTTGCCTCTAGTCCTTCCGCTACAACTGCATTCCAATCCCCTATAATTATTACATTTTCATCTCCCCTTAAGTGCCGTACTACCATTTCAGTATCCTCATATACTTTCTCTATCTTTTCGTCTTCAGCTTGCGACGTCGGCATCTGTACCTGAACCATGGTTGTCGGTGTTGGTTTCCTATCGATTCTGGTAAGAACATCCCTATCACTGAATTGTTCACACTCACACACTCTCTGCCCTACCTTCCCATTCATGACGAATCCTGCTCCCATTATACAATTTTCTGCTGCTGTTGATATTACCCTATACTTATCTGAACAGAAATCCTTGTCTTCTTTCCATTTCACTTCCCTGGACTCTACTATACATAGATTGAGCCTTTGCATTTCCCTTTTGAAATTGTCCAACTTTCCTACCAAGTTGCAGCTTCTGAAATTTCATGCCCCGACACGTAGAACGTAATCCTTTCACTAGTTAATCAATATTTTTCTCATGGTCACCTCCCCTGTGCCAATTCTCTCCTGGAGATCCGATTGGGGGGGGGGGGGGGTTATTCCGAAATATTTTACCAATGGAGAGATCATCATGACAATTTTTCAATTACTGGCTTTATATCCTATGGGTACACATTATGTGTCTTTAATACAGTTGCCTTCTACGACCCTCATGCCGTTGATCATTGGTGATTCTTCTGATTTTGAGGGTAGTTTCCAACCCCAAGGACAAGAGAGTGCCCTGAACTTATGTCCGCTCCTCCTACCTCTTTGACAAGGCCATTGGCAGTATGAGGGTGACTTCTTATGCTGGAAGCCTTTGGCCACCAATGCTGATTCATCATCATCTTGGACAGTTTCCAGCCTCTGGCTGGGTCTGTATGGAACATAGGCTTCTCCATAGCCTTCTGTCTTGCGCCCATCTCTCCATCTTCACCTTGGTCTAGTCTTCTCCTTTGTTCTGGACGCATTCCTCTACTCCTTTCAGCCATCTGCCTCTCAGTCTTCCTCTTGGTCTCTTTCCTTCCAGTTTCATCTTGGGTATCCTCCTGGGTCTCCTCCTCCATTCTCTTAACGTGTCCATACCATCTCAGCCTTGATTTCTCTAACTCCTCCTGTAATGGTTCTAACGTCAATAACTCTCTGAGCCTCTAATTTCTTAACCTGTCTATCTTTGTCACTCCAGTACTGTTCCCCAAGAATTTCATCTCACTAGCTTGTACTTTTCTTTTCTCTCTTCCTTTTATAACCCAGGTTTTTTTTATGCATATGTCAGGATCGGGACATAGTATGACTGGTATATAAATCTTTTACTGATTTGGGGTGCATCCTTGCTCCATATCAGGCTTCTGACACTCTTCCGAAATGCTTCTGTTTTTCTGTCCCACTCGTTTATTTCTCTGTCGTTTTTTTCCATCTTCCTGTATCAGGCTTCCTAGGTACTTGAAACTCTCCACTCTCCTCAATCATTTCCCACCAATTGTTATTCCTGTTGTTCCTCTCTCCTTCTTTCTTGTTACGATAATCATCTCACTCTTACTTATACTGAATTTCATCCCATATTCTTGTACTGTTCGTTCCCATTCTTCCTAATGCTCTTGTACGTCCTCCTCCTTATTCCTCCAAATCATCAGATCATCTGCAGACACCATGGCTTACATCTTCCTTTCACCAATTACTTGTACTGTACTCATTATATCATTCATCACTACAAAGAAGAGTAATGGTGAAAATGCACTTCTCTGACTCAATCTCGTCTCACTTTCACACACCTCACACTTCCATGGTACATTTCCCTTATGCTACAAATAATCTGTTTTTCCACTCCTCTGTTCTCCAGGGCTTTCCACACTTTGCTTCTTCATACACTATCATATGCTTTTTCACTGTCCAGGAAGGTCATTAGTAGATCTATTCCATATTCGTAGTGCTGTTCCTGCAGTTGTCTTACCGCAAAAATTAGATCCACCATGGACCTTCCTCTTCTGAAGCCCTGTTGTTCTTCTCTCATTCTTCCTTATATTTTTGCCCGAATTCGTGCTTCCAAAATTTTCTCAAAAATCTTTGCACAGTGACTCATCAGGGTTATCCCCCGATAATTCTTGCAATCTTTTCTACTTCGCCGGCCAAAGTGGCCGTGCGGTTAAAGGCGCTGCAGTCTGGAACCGCAAGACTGCTACGGTCGCAGATTCGAATCCTGCCTCGGGCATGGATGTTTGTGATATCCTTAGGTTAGTTAGGTTTAACTAGTTCTAAGTTCTAGGGGACTAATGACCTCAGAAGTTGAGTCCCATAGTGCTCAGAGCCATTTGAACCATTTTTTTTCTACTTCCCTTCTTAAAGATTGGGACAATTATTCCCTTCTTCTAGTCTTCTGGGATCATCTTAAGTCTCCACACAATTTTCATTACTCGATATAGCCATTGTATCCCCAGCTCTCCTGCTGCTCTCACATCTCTACACTTAGCTCATCCAGAACTGGTGGCTTCCCTCCCTTCATCTTGCCGAATGCCTCTTCCACTTCTCCCCATGTAAGGTCTTTTTCTATTTGCTGCTCGTCCACTTTTTTTCTCCTCAGCTTGTTCCTCCTCATCCAGGTCTCCATTCGGGTTCAGGAGTTCTTCAAAATACTCCTTCTACATATCCTTGAGTTCCTCCTTCTTCTATAAATCTTGTCCACTTTCGTTCACCATTAGAGCATAATCTGTCGCACCGCTCTTCTTATTACTTTTAATCATCCCATATAACACCTGTCTCGAACCTTCACTATCCTACTCCTTCATTCTGGTCCACTGTTCCTTCCACTTCCTTCTTTCCACCGACCACTCCTTTTGCTTCTTTCTAGCTTGCCTGATGCTCTTCTCTCTTCTCTACAGATCTCTCCTGGAACCATACCGTAAACGCTCTATTCTTCTTCTGTACTATATCTTTTGTCTTATCATTCCAACAGGGTGTTTCTTTCCATCTCTTTTTGTTGCTTGTCTCCCACTAATTGATTCCGCCGCACTTAATAATGTTCACTAGAATCTTCCCCACTCCTCTTCCGCCGTTTTTCGTTCATCCTTTGGGATGCTTTCCTTTACTACTTGTGGGTACTGTAGCCTGCTTTCTTCCTCCTTCAACTTCGACACCCTTATACGTCTTTGCTGGTTTTCTGTCCCTTTATTATCCTTAGTCCCTCTCAGATTCATTACCAGTCGCTATCCAAGGCCTCTGATGGTCTTACTTTAATGTCACCCATGTTTCCGTTCATCTCACTATTCAATAGCCTTCCCCCTTTCTCATTTTGGCAGTCCCAACCCTCTGGTCCAAGCACACTTTCGCAGCCTTGTCTTCCTCTTCCAACTTGTGAGTTTCAATCTCCCATTACTATTATATTCTTCCATCCCATCTGCTTCTGCATTTCCTCTTCAAACTCTTGCTTCTCCTCAGAAGTGCAATCTACCTGCGGCGCATACACTTCTATTACCTCTATGGTCGTTCCCTTGAGTGATTATTTGGTCTTCATCAGCCTATCACTTACTCTCTTCACTTCCTCTTTTAATCCATCTCTTGCTACTATTCCGACACAATTTCTCCTTCCCTCCTCATTTCGCCGACCAGAGTGGCCGAGCGGTTCTTGGCGCTACAGTCTGGAGCCGCGCGACCGCTACGGTCGCAGGTTCGAATCCTGCCTCGGGCATGGATGTGTGTGATGTCCTTAGGTTAGTTAGGTTTAAGTAGTTCTAAGTTCTAGGGGACTGATGGCCTCAGAAGTTAAGTCCCATAGTGCTCAGAGCCATTTGAACCATTTTTTAGAAGTGGGCCTTAGCCCCGTGGCACTCTTCAGGCAACAGATTTTTCAGGATGATTTTCCATTCCCACACGTTGCTGTACAGTTCTCGATTAGCTTTCGAAACTTTTCAGTGCACTATATAGGAAATTTACCGTCTCATTTCTTTGAGAATTATGTGAACCTTCATAGTACCAAAAGCTTTTTTTTGAGCTTCAGTACAGTACGGCTAGAACCGCACGGCTGGTCCACTTCTATTTTCGTTGTATGACAGTGATAGTTTGTCGTTCCTTGTCAACGATCTTCAGCTGTACCTAAGAGGAAGACTTATACAGGGTGGTCTATTGATCGTGACCGGGCCAAATATCTCACGAAATAAGCGTCAAACGAAACTTGTCTAGCTTGAAGGGGGAAACCAGATGGCGCTATGGTTGGCCGCTAGATGGCGCTGCCATAGGTCAAACGGATATCAACTGCGTTTTTTAAAATAGGAACCCCCATTTTTATTACATATTCGTGTAGTACGTAAAGAAATTTGAATGTTTTAGTTGGACCACTTTTCTCGCTTTGTGATAGATGGCTCTGTAATAGTCACAAACATATGGCTCACAATTTTAGACAAACAGTTGCTAACAGGTAGGTTTTTTAAATTAAAATACAGAACGTAGGTACGTTTGAACATTTTATTTCGGTTGTTTCATTGTGATACATGTACCTTTGAGAACTTATCATTTCTGAGAACGCATACTGTTACAGCGTGATTACCTGTAAATACAACATTAATGCAATAAATGCTCAAAATGATGTCCGTCAAGCTCAATGCATTTGGTAATACGTGTAACGACATTCCTCTCAAAAGCGAGTAGTTCGCCTTCCGTAATTTTCGCACATGCAGTGACAATGCGCTGACGTATGTTGTCAGGCGTTGTCTGTGGATCACGATAGCAAATATCCTTCAACTTCCCCACAGAAAGAAATCCGGGGACGTCAGATCTGGTGAAAGTGCGGGCCATGGTATGGTGCTTCGACGACCAATCCACCTGTCATGAAATGTGCTATTCAGTACCGCTTCAACCGCATGCGAGCTATGTGCCGGACATCCATCATGCTGGAAGTACATCGCCATTCTGTCATGCTGTGAAACATCTTGTAGTAACATCGGTAGAACATTACGTAGGAAATCAGCATACATTGCACCATTTAGATTGCCATCGATAAAATGGGGGCCAATTATCCTTCCTCCCATAATGCCGCACCATACATTATTCTGCCAAGGTCGCTGATGTTCCACTTGTCGCAGCCATCGTGGGTTTTCCGTTGCCCAATAGTGAATATTATGCTGGTTTACGTTACCGCTGTTGGTGAATAACGCTTTGTCGCTAAATAGAACGCGTGCAAAAAAAAAAAAAAAAAATCTGTCATCGTCCCGTAATTTCTCTTGTACCCAGTGGCGAAGTGTACACGACGTTCAGAGTCGTCGCCATGCTATATGGTACGGGTGCAATAGATGTTGATGTGGCATTCTCAACACAGACGTTTAAGATTCCCGATTGTGGCGCAGTTTGTCTGCTACTGATGTGCGGATTAGCCGCGACAGCAGCTAAATCACCTACTTGCGCATCATCATTTGTTGCCGGTCGTGGTTGACGTTTCACATGTGGCTGAACACTTTCTGTTTCCTTAAACAACGTAACTATCCGGCGAACGGTCCGGACATTTGCATGATGTCATCCAGGATACCGAGCAGCATACGTAACACACGCTCTACGGGCATTTTGGTCACAATAGCCATACATCAACACGATATCGACCTTTTCTGCAATTGGTAAACGGTCTATTTTAAAACGGGTAATGTACCACGAAGCAAATACCGTCCGCACTGGCGGAATGTTACGTAATACCACGTACTTATGCGTTTGTGACTATTACATCGAAAAAAGTGGTCCAACTAAAACATTCATATTTCTTTACGTACTACACGAATATGTAATAAAATATGGGGTTTCCTATTAAAAAAAAACGCAGTTGATGTCCGTTTGACCTATAACAGTGCCATCTAGCGGGCCAACCACAGCGCCATCTGGTCTTCCCCTTCAAGCTAGACGACTTTCGTTCTTTGTAGTTTTTTCGTTTGATGCTTATTTCGTGAGATACTTGGCCTGGTCACCCTGTGGACCATCATTATATATAACGCTGTGAGTGTCAGATGCACTGTCTTCAGTGGTAACTTGGACAAAAATACCTGGGGCTTATTTTCATGCAAAAAAAGTAGCAAGTAATCGTAGAAGTGCACAAGAAATGAATAAATTCAGCATCTCGTCATCAACGGACTCCCATTCAAATCGATGGTAGCCCAGACTGTATCAGAAAAAGTGTAGCTTTGGATGTGCATCTAAACAGGACAGAGAATACTGTCGTGATATGCCGGTAGAGTTCTGCGTACCCTACTGCCCTCAGAAAGTTACGAAACATATTTCCACAGGATATAAAACACAAACCAGTGCAATCACCCATTATACTGAACATCCACTACTGTCACGTAATTGAAGAAGATGATGAAAACACGAGACGTTTGGAAGTAACCATGAATGCTTTTTATAATAAGGTGTGGCACATTTGTCAGTACGACCATATCATGGCTTCATGTGCCCAGCTAGAGTGGTTGCGGCCAGCCAAGTCTATGTCTGTGTCTACACACTATGTCCACTTCACTGGCTCCTCAATGTGCAGCCTGCCTAGTACGTCTCAGACACTAAACACCTTTCATGCCATGGTAACTGAAAGGTCTCACTTATCCAGTATCCTAACTGTGCCCATTCATTAACGGTCAGCTTTCCGTCTGTCGCCACTTGCTCTATTCTTGTATTCATCAAACTGTGAGATACCGCATTCCTCTTTCCCTCTCTCCTCCCCCGGGTTCCCGGGTTCGATTCCCGGCGGGGTCAGGGATTTTTTCTGCCTCGTGATGACTGGGTGTTGTGTGATGTCCTTAGGTTAGTTAGGTTTAAGTAGTTCTAAGTTCTAGGGGACTGATGACCATACATGTTAAGTCCCATAGTGCTCAGAGCCATTTGAACCATTTTGAACCATTTTGAACCCTCTCTCCTCCACCCATTTCTCAAGCGAGGGAGGGAGGTGGCACAGTGGTTCGCACAGTGGACTCACATTCAATAGGACAACAGTTTAAACGTGCGACTGGCCATCCAGATTTAGGTTTTTGTAATTTCTGTATATCGCGCTAGGATAATGCGGGGAAAGGGTATGGCAAATTTCCTTATTCATCTTTATTGACCTCGCTGTGAAGGGGTCGGTAAACCAAATCTTTCGTTCTTTCATCCATTTCGCGATGCCCATTGGTGGCAGCACTAATAATTAATCCTCTATGTAATCTCTAATTATTGTTGCATTTATCATGAAATAATGAAAAATGTATGTAGGTCTTTCTATTTCTAGAACTGTGACTTTTATGTTCTAAAACTCAATATATAGGGTGAGTCACTAAGGATTGCCACCAAGGATAACTCCGATAGAATGATACGAGCTGAAAAGTTTGTGGGACAAAAGTGGAATGGGACAAGGTGGATCATAATATGACGTTGGTTTTTTGTTGCTAGGGGGGTCGCTTCAGAGATGTAAAGGTCAACTTTTTTTTTTTAATGGGATGCTATAGTTTGGTAGCGGCTATCGAGACGAATCCAATGATGTGTAACAGTAAGGTCTTTGAAGGTCAACAAAGGTCAGAAAAGTGGCATGAACGTCCATTTACAGAATGTGTTCGAAGTGATGACCACAGGTGTCAATGCAGTGCTGAAATCTTTTTATCATGGACTGAGTGGTATTCATTATCACATCGGTAGTTATAGAAGGACATGCTCTGACAATTCTCTCTCGTATATCGTGCAAATAGTAAATATTCGCCGATTACGGCGTATCCATATAACGTGCCATTGACTTGTAAACATGATTCGACTGTTACATTTTTATTTTCTTTTACGTATAATTACAGTTTCAACACCCCCACATACTTTCTCTATCTCTCATCTTCGGCTTGCGACGTCGGCGTCTATAGTTGTGGTCGGTGTTGGTGTGCTGTCTATTCTGACGTGAATAACCCTATCACCGAACCGTTTTCAGTAACTGACTCTCTGCCCCACGTTTCTATTCATAACTAATTCTACTTCCTTTACACGAGTTTCTACTGCTGTTGATAGTACCCTGCACTCATCTGACCATAATTCATCGTCTTCATTCTATTTATCTTTACTGAACCGCACGATATCTAGATTGAGCCTTAGCATTTCCGTTTTCAGATTTTCTAGCTTACCTATCGCATTCAAATTTCTGATATTCCACATCTCTACTCGTAGAACGTTACCCTCTGTTTGTCATTCAATCTTTTTTCATGGCCGGCCGCTGGTGGCCGAACGGTTCTGGCGCTACAGTCTGGAACCGCGCGACCGCTCCGGTCGCAGGTTCGAATCCTGCCTCGGGCATGGATGTGTGTGTTGTCCTTAGGTTAGTTAGGTTTAAGTAGTTCTAAGTTCTAGGGGACTTATGACCTCAGCAGTTGAGTCCCATAGTGCTCAGAGCCATTTGAACCATTTGAACCTTTTTTCATGGTACGTCAGTCTTTCCATATCCCTCTCGGAAATCCGAATGGACGTCTATTCCAGAATCTTTTGCCAGTTGAGAGATCATATGACACTTTCACAATTACAGGTCGCTTGTGCTATGTGTGCATATTAATTTTTTAATGAAGTGGTTTCCATTAGCTTCTGCATCCTCATGTGGTCGATCATCGCTGATTATTTCCACTTTAGGGGCAGTCTCCCGCCCCAAGGATAAGAGAGTGCCTTGTATTTCTGTCCGTTCCTCCGTCCTCTTTGACAAGGCCATTAGCTGAATGAGGGTGACTTCTGATACGGAAAGTCTTCGGTCGCCACTACTAACGCGTTTTATTCGACAAGAAAGGGTTAAGAGGCAGTATGGGCTTAGTAATAGAGATGAGATACAAGAAAGACTGATTGAGTTCTGCAATAAATTTCAGCTATTAATAGCGAATATTCTGTTCAAGAATCACAATAAGAGCATGTGTATTAGGGAAAGGCTGAGGAATGAGGCAAGATTGCAGTTAGGTTACATCATGATAAGGCAGAGATTCCGAAATCAGATACTGGATTGTAAGGCATACAGGGGAGCAGATATCGACTCGGCTCATAACTAAGTAGTGATGAAGAGTGGTCGGCCTGTTTAAGAGACTTATCAGGAAGAAGTGGGGTACAGATGTACTAAGGAATGAAGAGATACGCTTGAAGTTCTCTGAGGCTATAGTGATAAGGAATGGCTCAGTGGGTAGTTCAGTTGAAGAGGAATGGCCATCTCTAAAAAGGACACTTACAGATCTTCCACAGAAAAGCATATGTACAAAGAAGGCAAGACTGCGAAGAAACTATGGGTAACAGAAGAAATTTTGAGCTGATCGATGAAGGGAGAAATTACAATAATGGTCAGCGAAATTAAGGAATACAGAAATGCAACTCATTTAGGAACTAAATAAATAGTAAGTGCAGGAAAGCTAAGACGAAAATGCTGAAATGGCTCTGAGCACTATGGGACTCAACTGCTGTGGTCATCAGTCCCCTAGAACTTAGAACTACTTAAACCTAACTAACCTAAGGACATCACACACATCCATGCCCGAGGCAGGATTCGAACCTGCGACCGTAGCAGTCGCACGGTTCCGGACTGCGCGCCTAGAACCGCGAGACCACCGCGGCCGGCAAAATGCTGAAATGATTGTCAGAAGCACTGACTCAGCATATAGAAAAATCAAAATAACCTTTGCTGAAATTATAAGTAAGGGTGGTACCCCTAACATTGCAATGGAATTCCATTGTTAAATGCAGAGGACAGAGCGCATAGATGGAAAAATGTACACAGAAAATCTCTATGAGGGAGACTGCCTCGTCTGATGTGATAGAAGAACAGATAGGGAATCCAGTATTGGAATCAGAATTTAAAAGAGATTTGGAAGACTGAAGATCGAAGAAGGAAGAAGGGATTCATAACATTCCATCAGAATTTCTAAAGTTATTGGGAGAAATGAAAAGAAAACGATGGCGTGCAGAATGTGTGAGTCCGGCGATATACCACCTGTATTTAGCAAAAACATTGTTCACACCATTCCGAAGACTGCACGAGCCGACAAGTGCGAGAACTATCGCACATTCAGCTTAACAGCTCGAGGATCCAAGTTGCTGACAAGAATATTATACAGAAGAATGGAAAAGAAGATTGAGGATCTGTTAGATGACGATCATTTGGGCTTTAGGAAAGGTAAAGGCAAGGAGGCAATTATGACACTGCAGCTGAAACGGAAGCAAGACTAAAGACAACTCAGGTTACGAATTTCTTTTGGAAATTTGTGGTAAGTTCCTATGGGACCAGACTACTGTGGTCATCGAAATTCTGAGAAAACTAAGGGCGAGCTAGTGGGAATGACGGGTAATATACAATATGAACAATAGTCAAGACGGAACAATAAGGGTGAAAGACCAAGAACGAAGTGCTCGGATTAAAAAGGATGTAAGACAGGGATGAAATCTTACCACCCTACTGTTCAATCTACACATCAGAAAAACATTGACGTTAATAAAACAATGGTTCAAGAGTGTAAATGAAACTCAAGATGAGAGGATATAAATGGTAAGATTCACTGATGCCATTGATACCCTTAGTGAATGTGAAGAACAAATTCAGGATCTCCAGAACAGAATGAACAATGCAGTGAATGCAGAATATGGACTAAGACGAAATCGAAAAAAGACGAAAGGATCGAGAAGTATCAGATATGAGAACAGCGATAGACTTACATCAGGACTGATGACCACGAAGTAGATGAACTTAAGAAATTCTCCCATCTAGGCAGCAAAACTATCCATGACAAGTGGAGTATGAAAGACATCAGAAGCACACTAGCGCTGTAAAAAAAGTCATTCCTTGCCAAGAGAAATCTACTAGTATCAAACATATGCTTTAATGTGAGGAAGAAAGTTCTGAAAATGTACGACTGTTGAACGGCACTGTGTGGTAGTGAGACATTGGCTATGAGAAAACCGGAAAATAAGAGAACAGTAGCATTTGAATGTAGAGCTAGAGAAGAATGTCGAAAATTCAGTGGTCTGAAAATGTAAGACATGAGGAGGTTCTCCAGAGAATCTGTGAGGAATGGAGTGTATGGAAAACGCCGACAAGAAGAAGGGAAAAAATAGTAGGAAATCTCTTAAGACAGCGACTAACTTCCATGGTACCTGAGGGAGCTGTAGAGGGTAAAAACTGTAGAGGAAGACAGAGATTGGAATACATCCAGGAAGTAACTGAGAACGCAGATTGGCTCACGAGTGGAATTCGTCGTCGGCCGCATCAAATCAGTCAGAACACTTATGACAAAAAAATATCAATTTTGAAACTAGGACTACGAGAATTGGTAATCGGTTGCTCGGTCAAGAATAAAAAAGAATAAAATAATATGTTTTTTAAAACTTAGTCAATAAGGGGTGACACAGTGCGGGAAAGACTTTTTAAAATTTAATAACACTACAGCATTTTTAAAGCTATTTCCGTAAAAACTGGTATCTGACGTCTCATAAATAAAAAATACGTGTTTCGGTGTGTTTTTTTGGAAATTCAGTCGGTAAGGAAGAGAAATAAGGGACGAAAGTTTCTTTGGAAATATCACCACAAGAACTCAAAAGGCAGGAATGATAAAGACATCCGACTTCTGCTATTAGATTTGCTTCTTTTGTGAGTAGTACATTTCGAAACGATAATATACCTATGGCCGTAATTAGAGCGAAAATTTTAGATTATGTGCAGTTTGTGAACAACATAAAAATTCTATTGAAGGGAAACAAAAAGTTGTGGGCAGAACATACAGTTTACACGAGAGAACTGCTGGCACTAAACTAGTTTACTATAGCATGTTTACAGTAATATTTCTTTCTTTCATTGGACCTTGTCCCGCGCCAACGTGGTGTCAGCCGTGTGATTACAGATTTGGCAGTGTTAGTTCCAGAGGGTGGTCGGATGCCCTTCCTGCCGTCACCCTGAACCGACTGGGACGTAAGTAGTGTACCCCAGCTGTATGCATGTATTGTAATCCATGAAACAGTGCGAACATGTTCAAATTTCTTTGATCGTGTAACTGAGGTGGAACGTGGGGACCAGCCCGGTATTCACCTAGTGGGATGTGGAAAACCGACTAAATACCACATTGAGCCTGGGCGGCTTAACGGTCGTCGTCGTTAATCCGCTGGGCGGATTCGATCCGGGGCCGGCGCGCCTACCCGAGTCCAAGAAGCAGCGCATTAGCACTCTCGGCTACCCTGGCGGGTAGCATGCTTATTGTAATATACGCATTGTAAAATACGTGGAATGCCTGTTTACATGTAAAAGAGGACCTGATGGTCCTACTCTTGCCAAACTAAATAAATAAATTAATAAGTAAACATTGATGATGAGCTGAGATAACACGATCCGCCTGCCTTAGCACAAGTGAAACCACCTATTAATAAAGTAGTTTGCTATAGTGATATGTATTCACGTGATTATGCACCGCAAATTACACCCACTCTCGAAGTTATAAGAGTGTAGAAGGAAACCCAGTGACAAACATAAATAACGCTTCCGCAGCGACTTATGTACCCGAAAGTCACGAAAGCGCAACTTTTGCTTCTGAAACCCTTGTCTAAACAAATGCTTGTCTAAACAAACAATATGAAAGCATACAGCAAAAATTGGAATGCTATGTAATTTATGGTTAGCCGCTTTACTTCACCTACCTTTGTATGTTCCTTCAGAGCTTCACGGGTGGCATCAGAAACGAGAGGAACTACTCTTGATATGTTCGAAGGCGTGACAGAAATATTATAAGCTTTCATAGAAGTATGTATGTCTGCAGGATTCCATCTCTGTCGTCATTCAAGGCTAAACCTTCTATGTTGTACGTCGTATCATAACCTCTTTAAATTCCTTCTTACACAGTCAACGTTTCGACACTACTGCTGTATTCTTCTGTATCCTCTGGAGTTCGCGGTTAGCTGAACGCTGTAAAAGACTAGTGTCGCGTATCCTTATGAAAGGGAGCTTTTCCGTGCCTATTTTCAAGGACTTGAGATACTGGGTACAATTTTGCCACAACTGAGAGACCATCGCCACTGGACAGAAAACGAAACAGGAAGAGAAGCAGATAGGTAACATGTGCCAAAATATTATTGAAATGCATCGGAGATGTATTCCAGAACGCTGTTTAAATTTCGAGCTCATCGGAGTTGCTTATTTATATCCCACATGATGGGAAGCCACGAAGCTGGAAACGTGTATCCGTCTTATCTTTTGAAATGACATGCTCGAACTCAGTATCTTGACCACAGTACTCTTTATGCTCCACTATCAGTTTACGCTGCCCGTACATACGAGAGGGTTAAATTTGGGGAGTTGGAGGTCGGGGACTTGGGGAGGGAGGTATCAGAAATGTGGAACGAGTCCTTCTGCATGCCCTGCAGAGCACAGTGTACAGTCAACTGCAAAGTTGTGGTTCATGTCGGTGCTAATTATGTGTGTTGTTTTGGGTCGGATGATATTCTCTCTTCTTTTCGGCGGCTATCTGAATTTATAAAGACAGCCAGTGTTGCTCACGAGATGGAGGTAGAGCTCACCATATGTAGCATCGCCGACAACACCGACTGCGGACTTTTGGTACAGAGCTGAGTGGAGGGTGGGGGTCAGAGTCTGCCACGGTTCTGCGACAGTGGGGACAGTGTTACGTTTGATAGGTAGGGTGTCTACTAGACATAGGGACTGACTACTCTCGTAGCAGGGGTGTGTGGAGTGAACTAGGTATTTTTTAGGTTGGAGGATCTGGGGTTTCCTGTCTCAAAGAGTGCAGGGGAAACACTGGTCAAATTTTGACATAGGGACAATAGGTATTATAATAACAATCAGTCGTAGCTGCGTTAGGAAAGATGCAGAGCTCCAGGCATTAACAGAAAGCAAACAAATAGTGATAAGTCGTAGCTGCGTTAGGAAAGATGCAGAGCTCCAGGCAATAACAGAAAGCAAACAAATAGTGATAAGCACTGGAAGCTGCTAAAACCAGAGATACGTTCAGGCGAATTTGTTTCAAAGAACCTGATTGTGTTCTGAAAGGATAGATTAAACAGAGTAGGAGGTGGAGGAGTGTTTGTTGCTGATAGGAGTCTGTGCTGAAGAGAAACTAGAGCAGGCCGTTCCTATTAGTTAGCGTGGTTAAAGTTATAACTGACATTCCGAAAAAATTAAATACTGGTTGCTTTTACCGTCCTCCCGTCTCAGACAATACAGTAGTTGAACATTTCAATGAACACTTAAATCTCTTTTGAATCATGTGTCCCACTCATATAGTTAGTTATACTTGGTGGTGACTTCAGACTACGCAACGAATGATCGGGGCATTTTTTGAAGTCGACGGGAGACACGAATCGTCGTCTGGAATTGCAACTAATGCTTCCTAGGAAAATTACTTCGAACAACTTATTGAGGAGCCTACTAGAAGTATAACTAGTAGCGAAAACATACGTGACTTCTCAGCGACAAATAATCCCGAACAAATAGGTAACGTTTTGACCAAAACAATGGATTAGCGACCATAAGGTCATTGTAGCGAGAATGATTACCACAGCACTCAGATCCACCAAAAATAAACGCAAAATACGTCTACTTAAAAAACTAGAAAATCATTCACTTCAGACCTTCCTAAGAGACGACCTTCATTCGTTCCAACCTAAGTATGGAAGTGTAGACGAAATATGGCTTAAATTTATGGAAGTACTAACGACAGGAATGACGACGTTTATTCCAAATAAATCAATATTAGAAGGAAATAATCCCCCATGGTAAAGAAAACAGGGTGGAACATTGCTGAAGGAGCAGCAAAGCAGGCTTGCAAAATTTAAAAGAAGGCAAACCCCCTAGACGGGCAAAGTTTCACAGAAGCACGAAATTTAGCGCGAACTTCAATGCTAGATGCCTGTAATAGTTTTCACAACGAAGTTCAGTCTAGAAATGTGACATGAAATCCACACAGATTCTTGTCGTATGTGATGTACACCAGCGGCAAGACACAGTCAATATGTTCAATGAGCGATAACATAACTAATGTTACCAACATAGTGCCCCTAAAGCGAAGTTTCAAAATGCAGTTTTCCGAACTCCTTCACCAAAGAAGACGAAATAAGTATTCCACAACATGACTCAACAATTGCTGCCTATATGAGCAACTTAGAAGTAAAGATCCTCAGTGAATGAAAGCAGCTTAGATCACTTAATAAACACTCTCCTTCAATCCAGATTGTAAACCAATTAGATTCATTTCAGAAGGTGCTGATACAACAGATCCGTTTAACCATTCGCTCGATGTATGATCCGTACCTAAAAACTGGGAAGTTCCACAGGTCACACCAATATTCTAGAAACGATGTGGGAGTAATTCAGTGAATTATAAATTCATATCACTACCGTTGATTTGCGGTAGGCTTTTGGAGCACATAATGTTTTCCTATATTGTTAATTACTTCGAAGATAGCGATCTGTTGACACATAATCAGCACGGAATCAGAAAATATCGTTCTTGTCAAACACAACTAGCTCTACGTTCCCACGAAATGATGAGTGCTATTGACAGGACATCTCTAATTGATTATATAATTCTAGATTTGCAAAAGGCTTTCGATACGGATACTCGCGAGTGCTTATAGTGAAGTTACGAGCCTATGGAGTACCATCTCAGTTGTGCAGCCGGATTCATGATCCTCTATCGAAAAGATCATAGTTCGCAGTAATTAACGGGAAGTCATCGATTAAAGCAGAAGTGATATCTGACTTTCCCAAAGAAGTGTTATAGGCCTTTTGCTATTCCTAATCTGTATAAACGGCTTAGGAAACAATCTGAGCAGCCATCTTTAAACGTTTGCAGATGATACTAACTTTAGCCTTCTAGTACAGTCATCAGGAGGGCAAAACCAATTGCAAAATGGTTTAGATAAGATATTTGTATGGTGCGAAAAGCAGTAACTAACTCTAATTAATGAATAATGTGGGGTCATCCACATGAGTACTGAAGCCTGTACGTTAATTTTGGGTTCCATGGTAAACGACACAAATTTAAAAGCTGTCAATTCTCGTGAGTACCCAGGAATTACAATTACGAACAGGTTAAACTGGAACGATCGCTTAGATAATATTGTGGGGATGGCAAACCGAAGACATCATTTTACTGTCGAACACTCAGAAGATGGAACAGGTCTACTATGCCTACACTACACTTGTACACCCTCCGCTAGAGAACTGTTGCTTAATACCGGCTCCTGAGCAAACTGGACTGACGGAAGAAAGCGACGACGTTCACTGAATGGGACTCCTTTTGGTATGATCACGAAATAGGGGGGAGAATGACACGGATATGATACGTGTGACGGAGCGGTTCTAGGCACATCAGTCTGGAACCGCGCAACCGCTACGGTCGCAAGTTCGAATCCTGCCTTTGGCATGGATGTGTGTGATGTCCTTAGGTTAGTTAGGTTTAAGTGGTTCTAAGTTCTAGGGGACTGATGACCTCAGATGTTAAGTCCCATAGTGCTCAGAGCCATTTTAACCATTTTTTGTGATACGCGGTTTGGGGGGCAATCATTAAAGCAAAGGCGTTTTTCGTTGAGGCCAAATCGTTTAGCGAAATTTCAGTGACCAACGTTCTCCTCCGAATGTCGAAATATGTTATATTATATGAGACCCACCTACGTAAGGATATATGATTGTTGTCAAAAGGTACGAGAAATCAGAGCTCACTCTGAAAGATTTAAGTTTTCATTCTTAACGCACGCTAATAGAAAGCGAAACGGCAGACAAATAGTGTGAAACTTGTTCGACAAAACAGTACTAGGCACTTAAATGTGAATTGCTAGATAGTCGCGTGGGTGTGGACTCACCGTAGATTTCACATTATGTTTTACCTGTGAGTCGCTCGTTTTCTTTAATACGTTCTTGTACTGGCCTTTCAATTTCATCTATTTACACTTTGCACAGTCGCACGTATTGTGGAGGTAATCGGGTACGTCCGTTCTTCTTCGAGAAGAGTCTTTTATTTTATTCTCACTGAAAAATGTGGTCTTCATACCATTCTTCTGAACAATTCTGTTTACGTAGTTAGTAACTCTAGAAACGAACGCTGACCTAACACGCGGTTCCTTGTACTTTTATTAGCATAATTAGTAATATTCGTTTGACATCCTTATATATCGGCAAACCATAATAGCCGTTGACCCTTAGTCACCATTGAGAAACCGAGCTCCAAGCTGTGATGTTTTCCGAAGAACCGGTGCAAAAGTTGGTACGTCACAAGGCAACCACAAGTAAGGACATTCGGTGCCAGACGCAACAACGAATGAAACGCGCCCTGAAGAAGTTGCTTACGTTGCCGATGCCGGGAGATTAATTACTTAAGAGAGCAGCACTGTTCACCTCTTAGCTCATCACATCCGACTGAGATGTAACAGAGATATCAGAATTGTACATCAAAGTTTATAGTCAGATGTGCAATGAGATGAGACTATCATTCTGTATTATGTTAAGTGGTAACAGTCACAACGTACACTGAGTGCAACAAATATGTGTAGCCATTCATGGGGACTTCCATTGCAAGTATTTTAAGTTGTTCTCTAACATATTTATGTGTTGTAATATCTGCGTGACCACCTCCAGAAGTTCACGGTCCTGTCACATTAATGTGACGAAAGTCTGTCTTTGACGTTCTACATCTACATCTACATTTATACTCCGCAAGCCACTCAACGGTGTGTGGCGGAGGGCACTTTACTTGCCACTGTCATTACCTCCCTTTCCTGTTCCACTCGCGTATGGTTCGCGGGAAGAACGACTGCCGAAAAGCCTCCTTGCGCGCTCGAATCTCTCTAATTTTACATTCGTGATCTCCTCGGGAGGTATAAGTAGGGGGAAGCATTATATTCGATACCTCATCCAGAAACGCACCCTCTCGAAACCTGGACAGCAAGGTACACCACGATGCAGAGCGCCTCTCTTGCAGAGTCTGCCACTTGTGTTGCTAAACATCTCCGTAACACTATCACGCTTACCAAATAACCATGTGACGAAACGCGCCGCTCTTCTCTGGATTTTCTCTGTCTCCTCTGTCAACCCGACCTGGTACGGATCCAACACTGATGAGCAATACTCAAGTATAGGCCGAACGAGTGTTTTGTAAGCTACCTCCTTTGTTGATGGACTACATTTTCTAAGGACTCTCCCAATGAATCTCAACCTGGCACCCGCCTTACCAACAATTAATTTTATATGAAATGTACAATAACTACTCACAGACGGCAGGTTGTTGACGAGCAATACAGGGTATATAAAGCGTGTTAGGGGACGAGGGAAATACTACAGTCGCTGTAATAGGATTGTAATGCGGAAACGGAGTGATTTATTTGATTTCCAGAAGGGCATGATCATGCTTCCCGGGCGAGGCTGGAAGTATTTCCGAAACAGGTTTGTTTGTAAACTGTTCACGTGCTGTCGTCGTTGAGGTATACCGTGGATGGCAAAACTACTCTACCCAAAACTGGCTGCGAGGCAACTGCGGTGCATTACGAGCCATAGATGTCAGGGATGAACGACGGCTGCGGAGATGAGTACGAGCGAATAGACGAGCAACTGTGATTCTTCAATTTCTCCTGGCGCATTTTATGACGAAATACATCTCGGGTGAACAGCCTGGTATGAGTGTGCCTAGGACACAATATTTCGGCAATCGACCACGTTGCCATCATCAGGTGCGCTGATGTACTGACCGGCGGTGGGCCGGCGCCATGTGTATATAGGACAATCCCCCTCCCGCTCCTCCCTCAGGCGCTTCCTATGAGTCGATGCGGTCCGCGCCCCGCGCGCGGTCCAGGTACAGTATCCGTTCTACCGTCGTCTGGGCGCTGCGTCCTAGGTCTTCTCGTTCAGGAGGGTCTGCCGGCACCTCTCTCGTTATTCTTCCCTCCTCCCCCGAAGTCGGTACACTCTGAGAAAACTACTTTTTCTTCTTAATCCGGGCGATCACGGTTCCCACGGCTTGCCAAGGCTATAACCGCTGTCACGATTTAATTGTGGCTCCCTTACTCTGATCTCTATGGCTTCTTTGATGACACAGTTCCAGTATTTGGAAGTCTGCGTCAGGACTTTGGTTTGATCATGCATGCTGTGGAGTTCCGACAGCCAATGCTCAGCGATGGCCTACTTACTGGGTTGTTGCAGTCTAGTGTGCTGTTGATGTTCTCGGCATCGGTCCTCAATGGTACGAATGGTCTGCCCTATGAATACGCTACCGCATTGCCAAGGTATCTCCCCGACTTCGGGGGAGGAGGGAAGAATAACGAGAGCGGTGCCGGCAGACCCCCCTGAACGAAAAGACCTAGGACGCAGCGCCCAGACGGTGGGAGAACGGACGCTGTACCTGGACCTCGCGCGGGGAGCGGACCGCACCGACTCATTGGAAGCGCCAGAAGGAGGGGCGGGAGGGGGATTGTCCTATGTATACATGGCGCCAGCCAACCGCCGGTCAGTACATCAGCGCACCTGATGATAGCAACGTGGTCGATTGCCGAAATATTGTGTCCTATGCACACTCATACCAGGCTGCTCACCCGAGATTTATTTCGTCAGACAACTGTTGGGTAACTTATAGCTAGATGAACCAAGGGACTACGAAAGTTCAGCGAACGTTGTTGCGTATAGGCCTCCGAACGTTCGGCGGACGTTGCTGCGTATGGGCCTCTGCAGCAGGTGTCTGGTCCATCACCAGTGCTGACTGCTGTTCATTGGCGACGAAGGTTGAATTATTCGCCAATACCGCAACTGAACGTCCATAAAGTGGCGACAGGTGGCCTTTTCAGATGGGTCTCATTTTACGCTCCATCGGACCGATGGCTGTTGGCGTGATCGGAGAGAAATGGCTGAAAGCAAACACACTGCAACAATGGTTCGGATCGGAGGAGGGCCCTTATGGTCTGGGGATTACTGTTGTTTCATTCCCTGGATGATCTCATCATTCTGTAAGGCAGGGGTCTCCAAACCTTTTGTAGCCTAAGGGCCACACTGGCTTTTCCACCAAGCCCCATGGGCCGCAATGTACCTGCAGTTTGTCTAAGTTTTCCTGTGGTGGTCTGACACCCCAGTACCGCTGGGAACTTCCCGGTACAGTTCAGAAGCTTTTGTGGCGCTTACCACTGCTGCCATTCTTTAGGAGCTGATACTGAGTGGCACTGCAGTAGGCATTACGCAGTGAACTGTTTTTGTTTGACCTTGAGCTGTGGACTTCATTTCATTTCAGTCACATTGGTACAAAGAAATACTATATAATTTCTTCATAGTGCGGGGCCACAGTCATAATATATTTCTTTAAAGTCAGTACCGCCATTAGACTGCTGTTTATTTACAGTGTTACATTTACAATTACACAATCATCATTTCGGCTTCAAAGTGCCATATCAAGAGTTTTCTGAAGGCAGGTTAGACAATAACAGTGAAATACATAACAAGTGATACAACCGTATAACAATTTATATTTGTGATGTTTACTTACAAGTGTTACGAATTATCTAAGATGGCTTTCATATGTGGTAGCTGATTCAGTTGTTAACACCCATAGTGCTCAGAGCCATTTGAACCATTTTTTTTCATCTTTACATCATATAAATAACATGTAAATAAGATTTATAGCACCAAGATTACAGCCATATGTATCAATACCACGCTGTACTCATGTCTGTAATTGTATCTCATCAACCATTAACAAATACTATGATATCCCCACTTTTTATGTTATGTTAAATTTAAATGTACTGTTTAACTTGGAATCTTTTGATTATTTGCTTAAATTCTTTTATGTACATGACATGTTTCACAAACCTGTGTTATTTGCACTTGTTCCTAAGTAATGTTCCAACACGTATAAGCCGGGAAGTTGTTTTTCAAATGACTATTCAAGACTGAAAAAATAGCACTAAACAGAATCTTTATGCGAAATAACGTTCGTTACGCAGGTTAGTTTCTTACGCTTTCTCCGCTCGTTGTGTTAATCACTCGTTATGGGATGTGCTCGAAAAGCACAGTTCAAAGGTAATAAAAAAAATAAAATACGACGGGCCGGATACCACACATGTCTGGCCCATTACCGCGGGCCGGATTGATGGTGTTCGCGGGCCGGTATTAGCCCGCGGGCCGTAGTTTGTAGACCCCTGCTGTAAGGCACAATGAATTAATGCAAGTATGCGTCTTTGCTTGGGGACTGTGTCCATCCTTACATGCAGTTTGTTTTTCTTCTGCAACAGTGCAACGAGTCATACAGCTCGCAGTGTACGTGCGTAGTTTGAAGACCATCAGGTTGAGTTTGCGGCACTCCCGTGACCATCAAACTCCCCGGCTTTAAACACAATCGAGGATCGGTTGGACCACCACGATCAAGCTGTTCGCGCAATGGATCCTCCACTTCTCGCTGCTAGCCCTGGAGCTGGAATCGCCATGGCTCCACAGCCCTGTCTGTACCTTCCAGAACCTCACTGACTCTGCTGCCGCACGCCTCGTTAGCAGTCCGCGCTACAGAAGGTGGTTATTTAGGCTTTTGACAGGTTGCCAGGTTAGCGTGGCAGGAGTAAATCTAGTCCTGTTACGTCGCTCTGAAGTGACAACGAGGATGTCTAAAGTGTTTTGGTTCAGCTCTAAATGGCGACGATGATGTGTGCACGTTATTCGAGTACTTTGCCCTCTGCCCTGGTCTGCTTATTGTTCCCGCCAATCTCAACTGTCTAACTAATTGTTTGTACTATATAGTGTTTGACCAAAGATGAAACCCTTCGATAAACGCCTATAAACGAATTAGTTCAGTTGCAGCAGACAGAATTACTGCTCCTCAGTGAGCAACAAATGACAACCTTACTGTCGCACCAAGGAGCTCAACAACCGGTTGCTGCTCCTGCATTTCATCATTGTAACAGTGAACTGGTCGGAATACTGCCCCAACTCGAAGCACAATTCACAGCACGTAACATTAAATGTATGACGGATATTGCTTTTTTTGTCAGCAATAGAACATAAAATGGGCGCCAAGTTGTTTTCCGACACTCGCCCAGAAATATTGCTTACGAAGAACTCGTGAGCAGACTCAACGTACGTTATGATATTAACATCTCTGCGGCTACATTTAAGATTCTTCGTGTGAAGAAGCACTCTGAACAGCCAGTAAAATAATTGGTTGCTGTGCTCAATGGACAGGCATGACACTACAGATTCAAATTTTCTTGTGGGCTAAGTTACGCTAATGCTATATCACATGACGCAATGACGCAAAATGTGTCACACACAGGCATTCACGCTGCAGTACTAACATTACAACTACAGCTGTGTCAGTTATAGAATCTCAGAGTACCGTGGCCACAACTGAAGTTGATGCTGAAGTCAATTCCTTTCTCTTCTTTATAGATCACAAGGCACTCAGTCTTAGGTGAATGCTAAAGTGAATAAAAACGGACCTCAGATTAACAGTAAAAGTAAAAGTAAAGGTAAAGGTACAACTTTGCAGTTACTTATGTACATGAGGTATATTTAAGAATAATGTGAGGAAGTCTTGTCCTCGGCGTTCTTCGAACTATGATGAAAAAGGTTCTCCTTGTCGTGACGCAAACTATTTCAAAACTGGTAAATAAGGTCTATTTACAAAGCAGCCAAGGCAAGCACTAGTCCAGTGCACCTTCGGAGGAAGTTTAAGGAAGTGAACGTCGTGTTGGCACTGCTACTAACATCGGCGCTGACAAAGGCTCGCATTTCCACTCTGCTGAAACCTCCTGCTGTAGTCCACAAAAAGAAGAACAACAAACGTTTTGTCCAATTAAGAGTGGCTCAAGTGACAATTCAATTTCAGTTAGACAGAGATGCCTCTGTTTTCCGTATCCATAAACACACTTTTTATATGATCAGTAGCCCTTCGCTATAGCAACCTGTTTCAGGTTTTTTTGCGGTTAGCACACTGGACTCGCATTCGGGAGGACGACGGTTCAATCCCGCATCCGGCCATCCTGATTTAGGTTTTCCGTGATTTCCTTAAATCGCTCCAGGCAAATGCCGGGATGGTTCCTTTGAAAGGGCACGGCTGACGTCCTTCCCTAATCTGATGAGACCGATGACCTCACTGTTTGGTCTCTTCCCCCATTCAACCCAACCCCCAACCTCAGGTTTTTCTGCATATAATGGACATGACATTCCATTACTTGGCGGTGTGCAGTTTGTCAACAACTTTTCGTGACGTTACAAATGTGTTTCATTTTATGTATTATGTTCTAGAGGCAGTGAAGACGTTTTTCGTTTGGACTTATTGGATTTCTTCAGTCTGTGCTTACAAAACAGGGCATTGGAAACCAGTGTTTCAGAGCTTCATACGAAAGGTGCTAACTTCTAAAATAAGTACTGTGAACTTTTCGATTCAACATTAGGAAAGGCTAATGATTCTCAGGTTGCACATTAGTGATAAAAACAATGCTCAACCACAATTTTCATGTGCTACACTTGTTCGCTATATGTTAGTAAATTTCTTAGAAACTGCAACGACGGAAAGGCAGTGGGATGATTAAACGCGTTTATAGAAGTCAGTTGGCATAACCTTCGATTATATTAAAAAGCCATCAGGTGATATTTCTTTGTCTTGATTTCAAAACTATATTAAACACACAAACTGTCCTATATTCCTGTTCTCTATCTCGACCAGAGAAAGTAATTAACAGATTGGCCAGAGGCAGAATCTTTTCCAAAAGTAATTTAAGTGAAGCACACTTACAGTTACCACTGGATGAGCAATCCAAGCAATATTTGGCGGTCAACACTTACCTGTGTCTGTTTAAGTTTCAAAGGCTACTCTTTGCAAGTGCTTCAGCTCCTGCTACTTTTCAACGTTTCGTGGAACGCTTAACAGCCAAAGCCCATCATGTACAAACTGTCGTGGTCACACGCGTCAGAACATTTGGAAAAATTATGTTTGTTTAAAGTGCTTTCTGCTGCTGGCCTTAATAGTAACACGGAAAAGTGCTCCTTCAACCACGAAGAACTTGAATGTTTAGGATATGCCATAAATTCACAGGGTATTCGTCCTGTTTATTCGCATTTGTCTGAGATTAAAGATTTTCCTGTGCCCCATAACATGAAGGAGGTAGAGGGCATCATGGGGGAGCTCACATATTACATTAAGTTTATTGCAAATACTGCACGAATTGCTGCTCTGCTGAACCGGCTCTCCAGAGAGGGGTTCCCTTTGTATCGTCCCAAGAATGTCATGTCACATCTCGGCGATTAAAGGACGCAATATTAAATCGTCATTGTGTCGGTCATTTTGGTCCCCGTATGCCTGTCTTGTTAACTGTGGATGCATCTTCTTATGGAATAGGAACTGTACTTTCAAATAGAATTGGGTCGTCTGATCGACCTATTGCTTTTACCTCAAAAACGCTGAACAAATCACTGTTCAATTATAGTCAACTTCAAAAAGAGGCGCTCACCTTTATCTATACTGTCACCAAGTTCCATTTGGTTGAAAGTTCTATTTCTTTATGGATCATTGGTATTTGACGGCTATCTTCAAACCTTCCAAACTGTCTAACCACGGAAATACCAAAAATTTCAATGTTAGGCTCTGTAGCTGTGTATTTATCAATACAAATTGCTGTAGAGACTCAATGCACTTTTGAATACTAATTTAGTCTCTCGGTTGCCAGTTGGTGTCGGCAAAGGATTTGGTTCGACAGAGAAATAATGTGCTATCCCTGCAGTTAGGTTTTCTGCTGTTGCATACAGAGAATAGCGGTGCATGGGTTGTGATGCCTGACCTTCTCTGTCAGGAAGTTTTGTCATTGTTGCATTAAGATCATTAGGGTATAGTTCTTACAAAAGCAACTCACCTAGTGTCATAGCACTCGACAGGGCACGGGCGTCAAAATTGAACAAATGGCCTCTAGTTGCAAGGTGTTTGAGAAGTATCAATCTACACTACCTATACACTTTTTTGCAGTAGCTATGTCTAATCAAAGCGTGGCAAAGTATAAACATTGATGTCGTGGACCCATTCTGGAACATGCTACGCTAATTGGTGGTCAACAGACACAGTAAATTTTTCTTTTGTTGTCCCCATGATATTTATCTTCTATTTTTTCTCTTGAAGGTCAAGCTGATGTTCTTGTCGTGGACAAAGAAACACAACCCACATCAACGATTAACAACACTTTTCTGCCAAGAACATCGTAGACCTACATTATGTAACTACTGCTCCTTTTCGCCCTTAGTCTAATAGTGAAGCTAAACAGTTTGTTCGAATGTTTAGAAGTCATATGAGGAAACCATGTATCTGCCACACAAAGATTTTTGTTTCCTCTTCCGGCTTCTTGTCACATGACGGGAAGTTGCTGGCAGAATTATTACATCGTTGTTATCCCTGCTCCCTGCCGCCATTCGTTCTGCTGGGACAGACAAAGCTTCAGCTGCAGGACGAAGGTTTCCCAAAAGTTTTGGCAAGAGATAGTATTGGGAGCATGGCGACATGACACAAAAATTGGGTCATTCTTCCTAAGTCGTCAAAGGTCCTCAGGGGCTGCAGTGGCGTCAGCAGAACCCTCTGTGACGCTCTTACGTCAGTGATTTTTCTGCATATTTTTTACTCACAGGTAGGCCACGCCGCTGCGTTCCGCAACAGCAGCCCTCGCCACGTCTTCGCCTGTCACGGTCGACACTGTCCAGGATGGTGCCGATGAAGATCGATGGCACGCCATCACCACCGTCGCCACCACCTCTGACGTAGTTGACGCCGTCGTCGCTGCTGGTCCGGCAGCCTGAACTGATGGCCCTGGAGGCGCCACCCCCAAACAGCTGCCACAACGCCCCTGGAGTTGCAGTTGTAGTCAAACTGACTACATCGCCTATGTCACTGGATGTGGACATGCACCGTCTGGCCAGTTTTTCAGCTGCTGTTCCTGGTCACTCGAAGGTGGAGACCGGGATCCGGAAAGGGAGCTGCCAGCAGCAATCGTTACACACCCTGTCTCCTCGTCGACGTCCAAGGAACCAGGTCCAGTATCAAAATTGGTACTTCGATATGGAACCACATCTAAGGGCAGCCACTACCAGATATAGTACCCAATAAGAGACGTTGGTGTAGACACACCTCAAGAAGTTGCATACGTCGCTGAAATCAGGAGATTACTTACGTCAGAGCTCAATGACATGCATCCATCTCGGTAATTATCGCCTACGACAACAGCATCATCTATTCCATCGACCACCAATTTCTTACCCAAATTATGTTCCGTCAACTAGAAATCACAAAGTCTTTGACTGGGAACGATATTCATGACTGTTCTTCAGATTACAAACCTCTGCACACTCAGTTAATTTTGTCCATCTTCTAGCATCCCTACTTAATCATCATTCTGAATATGTCACGACCACACCTTCTCCTGCATTTTTCATGCCATACACAGAAAAGCCAAGCCACCACCCGATTTCCTGTCTAAAACCAACCCTTCCGTCTCACAAACATACAACACTTTTTAGGACTAACCCACACAAGAAAACTAGCTTGAAATGTTCACCTCCTTACCATGCGACGCAAAACCTGAATCCGATGAAAACTCTTCAAACTAATAACAAGTTACGCGTCAGATCTACATCCTTCTACCACTGTTCTTACTTTCAAATCCCTTATCTACCGTATCCAAATAAACGTCAATGTTACCTGGATCTCCTCGCCCCCTAAATTCTACAAGTCTCTTGGAAGGACAAGCATTTCTTCACACCTTCCGCATGTGCCTGCTTTTCCCGACTTCCATCCTATCCCAACTCATTCACATCCCACAATTTCTTATCTTCTTGCAGCATCTTCCAATCCGTTACATTACTAGCAAAAACCAATCCTCGCACACAGAAGCCAACCCCCTGTTCACTAATCGAGGTTCATTTCTTTGCCACTTTGCAACCTCGAGATGTGTTAATCATGTGGAGGAATCTCAGTAGCTGCCCAGTGCAATCCTCTTCCAAAGAAAGAAAGAAAGAAAGAAAGAAAGAAAGTTTAGTTCAATTAATATCTTGTCTCCAATCATGAAATCTGACCGCTTGAGAAATCACGAGTTCAGTGATACTGTTCAGAGGCTGACAGATCAATTTATTGGAAAGTTGTTGAAATTAATACAGTTAATCGACTAAAATCAATTTCCCTGGTCAACTGAAACAAACTATAGCTCGCGTGAGTAGAGGACCATAAAATGTTAGGGGCAGAACAAGTTTACATGTGCACCAATGAATTAAATCAGAATATTCACAAGAGGAGCAAATCTGAAGAAGTTCAGGGCCGTTACTTTCATATTCAAGCAGCAGCCAAGCAGACATGTAGGAGACCAACTCCACCCGCGTTTGGATAATTGGTACCACTACAGGTTCCCCAGGCTGGGCGCTAGGAGGTGAAGTGCCCTCTAGATGAAATCCGTAAGAGCTGATTTCACAGCTACGCTCAGTCAAGTTGACTACAGGAATCCTCTTCTATCGGCAGACGCATGGTGATGTACTACATTCGAATTTACAAACACACGGAAAGACGATCTCCAGACCTCATTCATTATAGTTCTAAGAGTGCTCCATGTCGTTATGGCAGTAATGTGGGAGTTTCACTACATTGTGCATGTGTTGGCTTCCAAACTTCGGAGCCAGCCATGTCCATATTCACTTAAAGTTAAGATGCTTTGCAGTAAAACGTTCGTAAGAACTTCGGTTATGGTTACTACGCGGTTAAGGTGTATACACCTCGAGCAGTCGTGTTGTGATTTCATTGATGCTAACGCGGTAGGTTTTGTTGTCCTGCTCCGGTCTTTGTGTGCGTATTACTTGTCTCTCATGGCTAGTAACTTTTGTAATTTTTGTTTCCGACAGTGTAAGTCAGTTTTTTTCCGACCATCAGTTTCTCTAGGAACTGGAGGAGTTACCGATGGATATTAATTGCGTCTCAGTGGTCTTTCCATGTATTGTTCACGATCTATACCAAGACAGCAGCTCGCTAAACCCCAGAATTGTGGATTTCCTGTGTTCCAATCTATATGACAAGACTGTTTTTCATTTATCATGTTCTTTACCGTCAGTAAATTTTATTTTTATTTCCAGTTCGCTACCTGTTATTGGTAGACAGTTCACTTCAATAATCGAGTTACTAATCCAGTCAATAGAAACATCTGCTCTATGAGAAAAAAGGCTTATGTTTCCACGTTCAAGGGACCAGAAGATAGGCAAGTTGGAGGGTTTGTGCCTGCTGACAGGGAAACAGAGACAGGCAGTATACATCTCACATCCATTCAATCGATCAGTAGTAAAACTTTAGCAGCTAATACTTGGGAACAGTCACAAGACGGACTAAATTTCACTAGCTGCCGAATTCGCGATTCAGTCCTGATCGTGCGTTGTTCACAGCAGTTGGAGAGCGATTCCCCACAGTTCGAATTTAGTCAAATGTGGCTGAATGGAGTGTAGCTCGTTTTCTGATAGCCACTTGCTGTTAGTGGGGACCGTATTCAAGCCACCTTTCCTATAGATTTAGTCCATTTTCGATTGTAGTTTGCTGCAAGAGAGTAACCTCAACGGTTTATGAAGCAGAGCTTGTGGGAACGAGGGAGAGATACCAGACACGCGATGAAGTGTGCCTTTCCACCCAATCACTTTGGGAGAAGTCACACTACGCCACTACTATGAGCTACGTGTCTCTGCCAGTATCCTTCCGCTATAAGTATATAGATCGCTGTTGGATTGTTCTGCAGTCAGTTCGCTCTTTGGGCTTATGCCAGCTGCAGCTAGCAGCTCATCAATCTGAATTCACCTCCCTGAGCCAACGAAGAGTATCTCACTGCGACATCCACGACTTCGTACGTCATGAGCAACCTATCGCCGCCCCTCAACCCCAGCCTAAAGAACGGCGGACTTCATCCATCCTCGAACACAAAGCTGCTGATGACCTACCATGGTCACACGGACTTTGGGAATGGTCCACCATTGAGCACCACACTGCTTACTATTGACCACAGCCTCACAGACCTCATCAGTGAAAGAGTATTCCAGTGCCAAATGGTTCAAATGGCTCTGAGCACTATGGGACTCAACTGCTGTGGTCATCAGTCCCCTAGAACTTAGAACTACTTAAACCTAACTAACCGAAGGACATCACACACATCCATGCCCGAGGCAGGATTCGAATCAGCGACCGTAGCAGTCGCACGGTTCCGGACTGCGCGCCTAGAACCGGGAGACCACCGCGGCCGGCATTCCAGTGCCGTCGAGAGTGAATGTCTTTTCAGCCTCCACCAAATAGTGTGCCTTATAATCCAACAAACAATGTTGCTGTATTCCGTTCATCATATTTTACAGATACATATCAGGTAGGTGCAAAATTAGTAACTTTCACCGATTATTTTTTTTTCCAATTACTGGCCACATGTCTTGTGGATACGCATTATGTGTCTTTAAGGCAGTGGTTTCCATTTCTTTCTGCATCCCCGTGCCTTTGTTCACTGCTGATTCTTCCGCCTTTTAGGGGTAGTTTCCCACCCCAAGGACCGGAGGGTGCCTTTGTCAGCTGCTTCGTCATCTTTGACAGGCGGGCTATTTAGGAGAATTTTACAAGTGGAGAGGTGATCATGATACTTTTCCAGATTCCTTTTGTGACTCGAATTGCCGCTCGCCTCCACAGCATCCTAGCAATGGTAAGTGTAACGAAGTTTCATTTTCACGTGTAGTTTATTCTGCGGGCGCAGCTATTTCGCATCACCACCTAATAGTGTTAAAATTTTTATTTATCACGAATAGTTCTAGACGCACGTATAATCACTTAGACTAGAACAAATAGGTTTCTTCTTTCCTCCTTGCCTTACTTACAGATCAGTTTAAATTCTTTTATGCCTCACTTCTGTGTACTTTAATTACTAGTCATTTAAGATTTCTTGTGATGCTTTTACTTTGTGTTGCTAATTTTTGTTTAATTACTATTCACCTTCTCTATGGTGGAATCTTTCGATTGATCGGAGTGGTTTTGTGTCCTGTTTCCACTCAGACGGAAGCACAACACGTATACTGCTCTCGTCAACCACATTTTGTAAGATAATGCCTCTCGTTCATTTATTGAAAGGCAAATGCAAAAATTCTTATTCGCGGCATAACTTACCTCAGAACAAATACCAGGAAGATTGCATGAAGTGACGATACTCGACGATAACGACTGTCCGCATTGTGCTAGAGCAATAAGAAATACTATCGAGAAGTTGGGTGTGAAGGCATTCCGCACCCACCTTATTCATCTGATCTTGTGCTCTCCAATTTTCACCTTTCCTGCTATATGTCGAAGGGCATTCAAGAAACTCCCTTTCCTGATGAAAATGAGCTCCGAACAATGCTCGACGAGTTCCTTGCCTCAAAACACAGTCGCGGAATGGAAAAGTTACCCCAAAGTTGGCAGCCTTTTTTAAACAATAAAGGATAACTTATATTATTGACGAATAAAGTTTCTGTTATGTGCATCTGTTGTGTTTTCTAGCCTGATGGAGAATCGCGCCAACTTGCACACCAACGTAACAGTAGTTACTTGCCACCTAGGCACTTCAGTATTAACCTGTTGTTCCTCTTGGTCACGAACATTAGGAGGGTAGTAGTGCACCGCATATTTTGCTTCAATAATTCTTTATTGAACATCATGAGTGTTATCTAAACACCGTATTTCTCCAAGTAATCTCCATCCCGTGCTATGGACTTCCTCTAGTGTGAAACAAGGGAGTGTCCTGTCGCTACCAATCCTTGTCTGGTGGCGGAGCCAGTGCTTCTCTCTGTGAATCACACCTCATCGTCCTCAAATTGAGACTGGTTTGATGCAGCTCTCCATGCTACTCTATCCTGTGCAAGCTTCTTCATCTCCCAGTACCTACTGCAACCTACATCCTTCTGAATCTGCTTAGTGTATTGATCTCTTGGTCTCCCTCTACGATTTTTACCCTCCACGCTGCCATCCAATGCTAAATTTGTGATCCCTTGATCCCTCGAAACATGTCCTACCAACTGATCCCTTCTTCTAGTCAAGTTGTGCCACAAACTTCTCCCCAATCCTATTCAATACCTCCTCATTAGTTACGTGATCTACCCACCTTATCTTCAGCATTCTTCTGTAGCACCACATTTCGAAAGCTTCTATTCTCTTCTCGTCCAAAATGGTTATCGTCCATGTTTCACTTCCATACATGGCTACACTCCATACAAATACTTTCAGAAACGACTTCCTGACACTTAAATCTATACTCGATCTTAACAAATTTCTCTTCTTCAGAAACGATTTCCTTGCCATTGCCAGTCTACATTTTATATCCTCTCTACTTCGACCATCGTCAGTTATTTTGCTCCCTAAATAGAAAAATTACTACTTTGAGTGTCTCATTTCCTAATCTAATCCCCTCAGCATCACTCGATTTAATTTGACTACATTCCATTATCCTCGTTTTGCTTTTGTTGATGTTCATCATATATCATCCTTTCAATACACTGTCCATTCCGTTCAACTGCTCTTCCAAGTCCTTTGCTGTCTCTGACAGAATTACAATGTCATCGGCGAACCTCAAAGTTTTTACTTCTTCTCCATGAATTTTAATACCTACTCCGAATTTTTCTTTTGTTTCCTTTACTGCTTGCTCAATATACAGATTGAATAACATCGGGGAGAGGCTACAACCCTGTCTCACTCCTTTCCCAACCACTGCTTCCCTTTCATGCCCCTCGACTCTTATAAGTGCCATCTGGTTTCTGTACAAATTGTAAATAGCCTTTCGCTCCCTGTATTTTACCCCTGCCACCTTCAGAATTTGAAAGAGAGTATTCCTGTTAACGTTGTCAAAAGCTTTCTCTAAGTCTACAAATGCTAGAAACGTAGCTTTGCCTTTTCTTAATCTTTCTTCTAAGATAAGTCGTAAGGTTAGTATTGCCTCACGTGTTCCAACATTTCTACGGAATCTAAACTGATCTTCCCCGAGGTCCGCTTCTACTAGTTTTTCCATTCGTCTGTAAACAATTCGCGTTAGTATTTTGCAGCTGTGACTTATTAAACTGATAGTTCGGTAATTTTCACATCTGTCGACACCTGCTTTCTTTGGGATTGGAATTATTATATTCTTCTTGAAGTCTGTGGGTATTCCGCCTGTCTCATACATCTTGCTCACCAGATGGTAGAGTTTTGTCATGACTGGCTCTCCCAAGGCCATCAGTAGTTCTAATGGAATGTTGTCTACACCCGGGGCCTTGTTTCGACTCAGGTCTTTCAGTGCTCTGTCAAACTCTTCACGCAGTATCTTATCTCCCACTTCATCTTCATCTACCTCCTCTTCCATTTCCGTAATATTGTCCTCAAGTACATCGCCCTTGTATAAACCCTCTATATACTCCTTCCACCTTTCTGCCTTCCCTTCTTTGCTTAGAACTGGGTTGCCATCTGAGCTCTTGATATTCATACAAGTGGTTCTCTTCTCTCCAAAGGTCTCTTTAATTTTGCTGTAGGCAGTATCTATCTTACCCCTAGTGAGACAAGCCTCTACATCCTTACATTTGTCCTCTAGCCATCCCTGCTTAGACATTTTGCACTTCCTGTCAATCTCATTTTTGAGACATTTGTATTCCCTTTTGCCTGCTTCATTTACTGCATTTTTATATTTTCTCCTTTCATCAATTAAATTCAATATTTCTTCTGTTACCCAAGGATTTCTATTAGCCCTCGTCTTTTTACCTACTTGATCCTCTGCTGCCTTCACTACTTCATCCCTCAGAGCTACCCATTCTTCTTCTACTGTATTTCTTTCCCCCATTCCTGTTAATTGTTCCCTTATGCTCTCCCTGAAACTCTCTACAACCTCTGGTTCTTTCAGTTTGTCCAGGTCCCATCTCCTTAAATTCCCACCTTTTTGCAGTTTCTTCAGTTTCAATCTGCAGTTCATAACCAATAGATTGTGGTCAGAATCCACATCTGCCCCTGGAAATGTCTTACAATTTAAAACCTGGTTCCTAAATCTCTGTCTTACCATTATATAATCTATCTGATACCTTTTAGTATCTCCAGGATTCTTCCAGGTATACAACCTTCTTTTATGATTCTTGAACCAAGTGTTAGCTATGATTAAGTTATGCTCTGTGCAAAATTCTACAAGGCGGCTTCCTCTTTCATTTCTTCCCCCCAATCCATATTCACCTACTATGTTTCTTTCTCTCCCTTTTCCTACTGACGAATTCCAGTCACCCATGACTATTAAATTTTCGTCTCCCTTCACTACCTGAATAATTTCTTTTATCTCGTCATACTTTTCATCAATTTCTTCATTATCTGCAGAGCTAGTTGGCATATAAACTTGTACTACTGTAGTAGGCATGGGCTTTGTGTCTATCTTGGCCACAATGATGCGTTCACTATGCTGTTTGTAGTAGCCAACCCGCACTCCTATTTTTTTGTTCATTATTAAACCTACTCCTGCATTACCCCTATTTGATTTTGTATTTATAACCCTGCAATCACCTGACCAAAAGTCTTGTTCCTCCTGCCACCGAACTTCACTAATTCCCACTGTATCTAATTTTAACCTATCCATTTCCCTTTTTAAATTTTCTAACCTACCTGCCCGATTAAGGGATCTGACATTCCACGCTCCGATTCGTAGAACGCCAGTTTTCTTTCTCCTGATAACAACATCCTCTTGAGTAGTCCCCGCCCGGAGATCCTAATGGGGGACTATTTTACCTCCGGAATATTTTACCCAAGAGGACGCCATCATCATTTAATCCTACAGTAAAGCTGCATGTCCTCGGGAAAAATTACGGCTGTAGTTTCCCCTTGCTTTCAGCCGTTCGCAGTACCAGCACAGCAAGGCCGTTTTGGTTAATGTTACAAGGCCAGATCAGTCAATCATCCAGACTGTTGCCCTTGCAGCTACTGAAAAGGCTGCTGCCCCTCTTCAGGAACCACATGTTTGTCTGGTCTCTCAACAGATACCCCTCCGTTGTGGTTGCACCTACGGTACGGCCATCTGTATCGCTGAGGCACGCAAGCATCCCCACCAACGGCAAGGTCCATGGTTCATAGGGGGCGTCCTCAAATATCGTCTCCGAATGGCATCCTCTAATGGTCCAAAGAGCTAGAAGTGCGCTGGGGTGCCAGCCGTGAATTGTCTCCCCGACGGCTGCAAATTGTGGAGCTCCGCCGAACAGCCTTCTGATGACTTCAGTCTCCACGCCCAGCGATTAACTGTACGTCTATCGACAGCAGCTGCTCCAAATACTTTACACAAGAGATCGTTAATATTTCCCACAGATTCTTTCTTTGCAGTGAGAAATTCAATGACTACACGTTACTTGTAGCGTACCTACAGACGCCATTTTGAAATAGTCTTGCAGCTACGCTATCTGTCGGAAGTGACGGAAACTTGGCGCGCTCACTCAGGAGACTTCAAATAATACTGTTTTTGTTCCGCTCCAGTACAGTACAACATTATAATATGACCATGATCTCCTGTCTCTAACGATATTTTGTGTCTCAACTTCGCTGCTTCATGCCAATCTGGACTCTTAGGGAAGTCACACACCTGTACATTTTTCGAAGAAAAGTACTAGCAAGTCATTTCAGAATGGTATTTAACAGGACGTATTTAGTTAGTGGTGTGGACCCGAATTACGCAATGCGTAGGTTTAAATCTTTAGCATCGAGTGGGAACAGTGTTAAGGTCAAGTGTTAAAGTCTAAACGCAGGAAGTGAGATACTCTTGGCAGATGTATCCAAAGATTATGCTGTAGTAACGCATACCTGATGCTGCAATGTAATCCGAAACGTGTCAAATGAGCAAGTAGAGTAATAAAATAATTTTTCTCCGGTTGTATGACTTCTTTGAAGCAACCTATTCAGCTCGAGTACGGTACTACGTTGCAGTAATTTTTATGGTATGTTCAGATGTGTGTGAAATCTTATGGGACTTAACTGCTAAGGTCATCAGTCCCTAAGCCTACACACTAGTCAACCTAAATTATCCTAAGGAGGAACACACACACACCCATGCCCGAGGGAGGACTCGAACCTCCGCCGGGATCAGCCGCACAGGCCGCTCGGCTAATCCCGTGCAGCTTTATGGTATGTTAAGAAACACATTTGCTATAGTCTTTGCACATGTCGCTGTGATCAGACCAGTGATGTAAAAATGGAAACAAAGTAAAATACAGAGCACAGTACTCGTTGTCACATCTTATCTCTGAAGGCCGGCTCTACAGACTACTTAACTCTTGTTTGTGTGCTGGCCTTCAGAGATGAGATGGTATGATTGATTATTAAGTAAATTATCATATTTTTTCAGATTAGTACCGTTGTCCTGTTACACAGGCCGTGTCCTTGACAATATTCATCAATGTTTTTCAGTGGTACTTTCATGTCTGATAATACATTAGCTAAATTTCGACAGATACTTAAGGTCTTTATCTCAAGTTGCATTCAAGTATTTATGCTTCATCTACCACGAAGGTGAATCACACTGGTGCAACTTATCGAAGATCCATCATTTAATCAGACGGGTCACTTTAGTTGTTACCTAAGGACGGCTGAGATGTTGCACCGTGAGACTGTCGTGTTGTTTGCAGGGGCTGTGTGGTACGTCTACTCGTACTTTGTCGACGAAAGGGACTTCACTGTAACGCATGTTCTCTTGCCCGATGACGGCGAGGTCGCCCATTATACAGTAAAAATTGTGGCAGCGCCGGGGCCTCTCTAGCTACCCTGAGACGTACTTTTTTTCTCTTTTTAACTGGAGATGGGTCTTGTAGCTCTTCTAAATTATGGGTGTTTCTTAAAAATTTCTCTGAACCTTTAGACTACACGATTTTAAGGGCTTATATTTTTAGTGAACCAGACACATATAACCACAACAGCGTTTTTTATTATTTGTCTCTAATTCGCTGATTAATCTTAGGTCCTAGAAAAATTTCCAATTTTTTGTGTCTCATTTCCAATCACCCTAACCAACCAATTCCTTGCGTGAGCGTGCGCGAGTGTGTGTTTCCTCACTACTTCAATGATAGCGACTATACTCCTCTCACATTATAGGAAGGATTCCAAAAGCCTCATTGCCGGTCATCAAAAGTCCTACTACTGTCAAGATACAAATGAAAATGTCTCCGAAACAGAACTCATACCTGAGACATAGAGTGCCTAAAATATTTACATGTGATGTTTTTCATGGTTACCGTCATCGAAAGTTAACTTTTTGTCTTAGAAATAAAACTTTTCGTAGAATCTAAAGTTACGCAAAGGCCTCCTAATTGTCCGATTTATTGCGTTAAACTTTTGTTGGGCCTTTGTATTGGATGTTCCACGTCGTTCAGTAGACTTCTTCCTGTTGTCTGGAAATATCTCTAGGCTTTTTTCTTCTTTATAGGCTGAAAACTTCTCTAAGTTCTTCATTTGTCATTCTTCGTTGAGTTAGAACGAAGTCATGAATGTAAGCGTAGTGTGTGTCAATGAGGCTGACAACGCACGTTAATAGCCGGTTTTTTGGAATCACTCAAGGAGAATAACGCGATGGTTCCTTTGAAAAAGGCTCTCTTTCTAGTTCCTTGACCGGTAGTGGCATGTGCGTCTCTATTTACATCTTCGGCGAGACATTAAATATCATTTTCTTCTCTTGGTGACCTAAGGAACGCTTAATAAAGAGTCCACGACGAATATATCTGTAATTAACACGTCAGAGTTTTCTTTTAGTGCTATTTCCTGGAAGTTGGATGGGAACCGTGGAAGAACAGTATAAAATAGATGTCGAAAGGTTTACTCTTTTTTCGGACGTCCGAAACCTTGTCGTCTAACTGTTGAAATAATGCTCTGAATACGTCGAAATGTTTGGCAATAAACAGTCCTGCAGGTTCTTTATAGTAATTATAAGTTGTTTACTAACAAATCCCGATATGTTATGAGAAATCAATGAAATATAATCAAAATATATTGCGTAAATACAGTAATCATACTAGCAATTCCTTACACAGCAGGATCTACGTTTTCAACTATGTTGGAAAATACAGCAAATAATGTTTTAAATAGCTTTTATGGAATATTCCGACGGTTCTTGGAGGAACACAGACATATTAAAAACTTGAATACACACCACACAACTTCAGCAAGAGTTCGTAGCTGTACAAAAATATGACTATATTGATATAAAACACAAGTATAATGCAACGCCCAAAGAGACAAAGAACAAAAAAATGTTATATTACTGAGTATTCAAATATTAAATCAGTATGAAAGTGTAAACCAAATATCTTGTATAAGTGGGTAATGCCATAGGTTACTGTGTGATATGGACCAACGGGTGACTGTGATGAACAGGCTGTCAAAAACAAGCTATAACAAGCATGTTATCTAATGGTTGTCAGGGATCCACTTGTACGTGGAGCCTGATTTTGTTATATACCCCATAAAAGACGACCTGAAACAGTTGGCATATGTAGAAGAGATTGTATCTTTGAAACCACTGAACCAAATTTGTAGCCTGAGTGGTAGAATCGATTGTAAGTAGTAGCGTCTGGAACGCAGTAGAAGTTGTCGTTGCACTCTATTATAGATACGACGTAAGACTTAAAGCTAGTGGCTAGCTGTGAGAATTTAGTGGATGGTCTATGGGCACAGCATAAAACAGTTTTTATAAAATGAAGTGATGAACGATATTGATTGTGCTTACACAGAGCCAGTAAATGTTAGGTCAGAGTCATTTCTATAAAAGTGTAAAGTGTGTATTATTAATTTTTAAGGCTATAAGATTATCAAGAATTGAAGTGATCCTGATCGTTAACAAATATTGACCATTGTCCATGGCAATAGGACAAGAGTAATGAATTGATACCGTAATTCAAAGGAAAAGCAACTGGAACAAATGTCTATGGTAATGAAATTTTGTATACTTAGTTTTAAATACGCAGCAACGCAACATGTGGATTTCGCTCTGTTTTACAACAGTGACCCTTGAATGTAGGAAGCAGGTATTTCCCCATCAGATTTAATGTATAGGCTGTTTAGGTGCACCCGTTTCGTAATATTTTGTGTGTTTTGTAATTCTAATACAGAGAAGTTAAATTTTTGAATCTATTTTGTCACAGGATGTCAGTCTTTTTCTCATGTAACAATCCAGGTATTTTAAATGTGACAATAAGTGAGAATTACAAAACAGTTGAGAAGTGCACTGATTTAGAAGTTAATGTAAAATGTTTCACATCAGATTTTGTGAAGGAGAAACTTAACAATTTTCAAACTGAAGCATTTGGTTTTAACATATCCCTTTATCAGTACCTCATCCCCTTCCATGTCGTGTTTATTTAAATCCAATGAACATTTTTCTAAAATAAATTATTTTTCAGTCAGAATCAGAAAAATATTAATGTGTCAAATCAGAAAAGTATTAATGTTTGTAACAGTTTCAACGCGGGCAGCACCAGCGCTGATCCAATATCCAGTATTTCCAGGGAACATTTGCAAGGTTGTTCATTTATCATCTAATCTACTGATATTATTTCTATGAAGCTATTTCATGGCCGGAATTTCACTTCGCCGTGCCAAGATTGAATATTTTCTATACCAACTGTGGAGAGAATAGAATACCAAGATTACATCCGTTGCGGCTCTGGAGATAAGGAAAATTTATTTCATTGTTTGTTTGCACAGGGAAGTTTGTCAGTTTATTGTACAGAGCCACAGAACTAGGTGCTCATGAGACTGGGTAAATGTCTGAGGGATCAGTTTCATTATGTGCATTACGTACTGGTTTTCCAGATTAAGTGGTTCACCTTTTTTTTGGGTTACAGTAAAACTGATTAATCACACAATTTTCTCAACAAGACATTACACAGTAAATTTTCATGACACAAGCATTAGGCATGCCATATTAATTAGCAGACAAACACACATTAACATTTATATGAAGAATCTTACATGGTGTGAAAAATAATAACTGGCTGTTGCTGCTTTAGTAAGGATGAGTCTGGAACTGTGTTTGGTCATTAGGGGCCAGGTAATGGGCAGAAATTAGAGTAATGCTAGCTTCTTGCCTTTATTTCCTCTATGGAGAATAGTTGTAGCAAAATTATGAGAAGCCAAAATTACACATTTACAAACGAAAAGCAGAAGTAGAAAGTGTAAACATCTTTGAGCCTTATTTCTAAGCTCGGCTTATTTGTAAGTTATCGGCTGTTGGACCGCCTCCGTGTAATAGGCGCTGCTCATGTATGGTCGTTTACATCTTTGGGCGGGTTTAGTGACATCTCTGAACAGTCAAAGGGACTGTGTCTGTGATACAATATCCACAGTGAACTTCTATCTTCAGGAGTTTTTTGATCCGATGTGATGCAAAACATTTGATGTGTTAATGCATGTCTGTCCCTTGTACATGCTTATGTTTTGGTTGAAAATTACCCGATTCCTTTCCTTTCTGGTACGCAGCCACCAAAATTCCATTATCTCAGTCGATATCTGAGCAGTATACCTTTCAGCCATCTTACTGAGAGAACATTCTTTTCCTTACTGCTATTTCAATTTGCCAGGAATGAGCGTGCCAGCAGCCGATAAAATATGCTTCATAGCCAAATTTACTCATGTTTAAAACAACAATTGACAATAAACGGCGTTTTTTGTTTGTAAAAAGGCTCATTTGTGGAAAACATTTCAGATTTCTAGAAGTTTTTAGATGATTTTGTTTCAAATAACAAGATCACTAAATACAATGTTATACAAATTCCAGCTTATTGGTGATGCTAATGCCTCATGTAAGTGATGATTGGTGATTTAGGTGTAATGATAAGATTGTTTGTGAGGCTGTGACGCTGAGGTTGGCGATGGGCGACTGGAAGACAGTGATACATGGAACAAGGGAGAGAGATAAAACGGGAAGGACCGTGTGAAGGGGAACGTTGTATCTAGCGTTGGAAAGATGTGTTTCATTGTCGGGAGATGGGAAATGGTAAAAATTTCAGTGGGAGAAGATGGATAAGCAAAGTGGATTATGCGGTTGCAGCTGTTCTGGTTTTGTTAGTCATCGTTATGATGGAAATTAATTTGGGTGACTACCTGCCCTTCAAAAGTTTCAATTGCAAGGACAGCTTTCCTTGTAGGAAGCAGAATTCCCTCTTACACATCACATATAGATCAACGATAAACGATGAATAACATAAATCTTAACTACACACAAGAGCAAAAGAAAATCAACAAATTTTTACAAAGATTAATAAACGCTCTTCCCTACAGAACTACCACAACAACGAGAATTATTGTAACAAAAATGGTTCAAATGGCTCTGAGCACTATGGGACTTAACATCTGAGGTCATCAGTCCCCTAGAACTTAGAACTACTTAAACCTAACTAACCTAAGGACATCACACACATCCATGCCCGAGGCAGGAGTCGAACCTGCGACCGTAACGGTCGCGCGGTTGCATACTGTAGCACCTAGAACCGCTCGGCCACTCCGGCCGGCGGAGAGAAACAGGTTGCTTCAAAAAAGGCCTCTCAGGACTGTGTTTTACTGGAATTGTTTAGTTCCTGGTGAAGTTCCTAATTACACCAGCCATAAGTGTAAATCCTTAGCTTCGAGTGCAAAGTGTGTTGAGCCCAAGTGAGATTAACTTGGCATATAGATCCACACATTACGCTGAAATAACAGATATCTGATGATGAAAGTAAATCCGATACGCGTCAAGTGAGCAATCTGAGTAATGAAGTCAAATTACACCGGCTATATGACTTCTTCTAAGGTGACCTACTCAGCTCCAATACAGTACTACGTAATAATATGACCATGGTCGCCTGCCTCCTACATTTCATGTCTCAACTCTATTAAATTACATTCTTCTATGTCTTGCTTAACATCAGTCTAAGGTACTGACTATAAAAATTTCTTTAATTTTAGTTTAAATGCAATGTGTGGCCTAGGTAGCTAGAGTTGTTGTTTCTCGTAGTGAAAACCTGTAAAATTCGTTTATATATAGGGTCCTTATTTTGTTTTGTAGCTCTTCCTTCGTTGACCTAATTTCTACGACGGCTGTGGGATATTTGGCTTACTACGGGGCTCGACCTTTGTAGTCAAATCGCAGCCAGCGTGCTGAAAGTGCGACAGATGACAAAATAGTTCCCTACTGTGATTAATTATAGACTTCTTGTGTTATACAATCGTTTGTGTGTGTGTGTGTGTGTGTGTGTGTGTGTGTGTGTGTGTGTGTGTGTGTGTGTGAGTTGGAAACAGAGAGAGAGAGAGAGAGAGAGAGAGAGAGAGGAAGAAGAAGAATGGAAGGAGCAACGAGGTTTCTTTTCGATGGAAGTTGTAAATGATCTTTTACACACTGGATTTTATCCCTGCCATCTTCAGGATTTCAGAGATGGTTTTCGGCCAACATTGCTGAATCCACCAACGCAATAAATGTAAGTTTAGTTTTCATCAGTCTACATTCCGTTATAAGTCGTATGTTCCAAGATCTCTCCAGAACTCAAAATGATCCCACGAGGTAACCTTTCCATTCTTCGGTAACCAATTTGTAGCATAACTTTGCAGGCATGACGTATTAAACTAATGTTTCTGTAATATTATAGCATTTTGTCATCTGCTTTCATTGTAGTTCCGAGGATATTCCTTCTGTGTCAGGATCTTTTATATCATGACTAGCTAGGTCATGGTTACGTTTCCTCTAGGTTCTGAATAATCTTAGGGAATGTGACCTACTCAACTTTAAGCTCGGTTCGTTCGTACAACCATACGTTTTTCAGAATTCCTTCTAAACACATTATTGGCGTGGCGTATAAGCCCTTATATTTATTTAGATGCCTCACTTTTCTCCAAATGTTCCTTTAATTCTTCAGTATGCAGCTTCCATCTCTGCAGTACTGCGTTCCACCGTTAGCCCTTCCTGTCTTGCCAATTTGTACATACCGTCAAACTCATTTCTCAGATGGGTGTCTACCCTTTTGCCTTTTACACTTTTTGTGCCTTTAAATTTTCTTATTTCGTCAATTAAGGTCAGTACCACTCGTGTTATCGAAGGATTTTTACTTAGCCCAGTGTCTTTGTCCAGTACTTTCTCTGCTGATTTCCATATACGATGTTTAAGAGATAGATATTCGTACTTTGTGGTTCCCTTTCCCCTTATTTAAGTCACTAGTTAACCAATGCTACCTTCCTTTCAGGTTTGTCAAAATTCATATTTATATGAGATGGGTGACTTTGTTGTAAGATGGATCAGTATCTGTTCCAGCATTGTTCTGTCCACCACAGCGTCTACACAGCATTTTGGTAAGTAATGTTCACACTTGTCTTCATATTCATTCACGCATGTGCGTAATCTTCAACGCACTCCATTTCCAGTACGATAAAAAAACAGTTTATTTTCACTTGTAGAATCACCTCACAAAGTATACGACTTCCCTCCTGAACCGCCTTGTATGTGTAGAGAGAGAGAGAGAGAAAGAGAGAGATGGTTCAAATGGCTCTGAGCACTATGGGACTTGACAGCTATGGTCATCAGTCCCTTAGAACTTAGAACTACTTAAACCTAACTAACCTAAGGACATCACACCACACCCAGTCTTCACGGAAGAGAGAGAGAGAGGATGTAATGAAGTATTTATATTTACTTTTTAAAACATAACTAAAACTTAAATTCCATGTTCAGATTTAGTAATACGTTTCTGTATTGCTTTTTACAGATGACGAATGCCGTCTAAGTTCTACTGGCAAAAAGATTTTTTAATGTGATGTAATTACACTTTAACAATTTTCAGATTTTTTTCCCGTTACTTGTACTGTGAAACTTTGCTTCTTGCCAAATTATATGATCCTAGGTCAACGAGAAATATCCAATAGATTTTACTGAGCGTTTGAGAATATCAATGTATGTGACATCTTTCGACTGTATTGACGTATATGCTCAAATTTTGTACAGTCAAGGGGTCATAGAGAATAGTATTCAACTTGATACTTTCACCCGTTTCTGAGAAAAATGGTTGTTAACAGATGGGCCTACGCACATTCAGATGACAACTGACAAAAAAAGGAAATATTGTGGTACTCTCACTTCAACGTGTTCGTTATAATGACAACGCAAAAGAACTTTTCCTCCTCCATTACAACGCAAGGTCTTACAAAAGTTGTAAGGTGGGCATGTCATTTTAATTATTGTAAGTTATGGATATGCACGTCACAGAGAGAGCAGGTTATATTAATGTCAAAAATCTTTGGTATTGTGCCTCCACGCAATCTGTTACATTCTTAGCTGAAGTATAGTAGGTGATGGACGTATTCAATAGTGTCGTATTAACTTGTGGGACTATACCTGTTAGATGAAGATAGATTTATCGTAAAGGGCGGCAAGGATGAATTTGATGTATGTATTGTAGTGCGAAAAGTATATAGATTTTTAATAGTGTTATTGTTTTTGAAGAGAAGTCGTTTCAGATAGGACTGCAGCACTGAGAAGCTAGTTTGTCAGAATGATTATTTTCAACTAGTTGACCAGCTCAGAGCTAAGAGAAAGACCACCCCGTTTCCCTGAATAATGAATAAAGACAGCTACTGATTAAGCTGTTTGATTTTTACAGAAAATCTCTGTTAACTTTGTACCGATTTTAAATCACTGTTCACTTTTTTAAGTATAGTATTGTTCAGACCAACGTTATGTGTGAAGATCACGTGAAATTTTACTCTCTCTTTTTGAATACATATTTCATTCATTGTTTTGGAATCATAATATTTCATAGGAGTAGTTGCTCTCCGCATCATACTGTTTAATGAATCTTTAAAAGCACTCTGTATTCAGGCCACGAGTGGCATACCGGGACGATCCGACCGCTGTGTCATCCTCAAGGAGGATGCAGATAGGAGGGGCGTGGGGTCAGCAAACCTCTCTCCCGGTCATTATGATGGTATTCTTGACCGAAGCCGCTACTATTCGGTCGAGTATCTCCTCAATTGGCATCACGAGGCTGAGTGCACCCCGAAAAATGGTAACAGCGCATGGCGGCTGGATAGTCACCCATCCAAGCGCCGGCCACGCCAAACATAGCTTAACAGCGGTGATCTCACGGGAACCGGTGCATCCACTGCGGCAAGGCCGTTGTCTTAAAGAATCTTTACCATTGTATATTACCAAATTGCACCGTATGGTATGCGACAGTTTGAATATTGTTTGGAGATCTAGCCTAGCCGCTGCGTCCGTGCTGTTTGCTGTTGTGATTTCGAGAAATCTGCAACAAACACAAAATTTGTTTTTCAGTATTACAGCCTTCATGATCCTCCTCAAAAAGATAGCATAATGATAGACTGTCTTACCTACGAAATATTTTAACTATGAGTATCCCATCATCATTAAACGATTCAGTAGAGAGCACGACCTATGTAAATATAACTGTCCTGGCGTACGCCCTGAGCAGCGTGCATATAGGCCGCCGCCACCTACCGAGCTGTCCCAATCGCTCAATTTCAATCTCAGTTACTCAGTACGCTGCATCGGGACTCTGTTCGCATTATACCTCAATACGTCGCACTGTGCTCTAGACTTCCACAGTGATGGTCGACGCCTCGCATCCTTGCTGAGTGCGAGGGAACGTTAATCATCGTATTTAATTGTGATCTGGACACGGACAAGATTCAGGATTTATCATTGAAGTTAAGTACTCAATTGGTTCGTGTAATAAAGTGTATTTTAACCATGTGTGCATTTTGTGTTGTAGTGAGAGGAAACCGGCCAGCCACCTATCATACCACCGTTTTCTCATCCAGCCAGAAACCAAAAAACATCACAAGACCACAGAAATAATAGCTGTAGTTTCCTGTTGCTTTTAGTCGCTAGCAGTACCAACATAGCAAGAATATCTTGGCTTATGTTACAAGAGCAGATCACTCAATCATCCAGATCGCCGCTTCTGCAACTACTGAAAGAGACTGCTGCCCCAGTTCAGAAACCATTGCTTAGTGCTAACATTCCACCGACAACCCCCCCAACGTGGTTGATCCTATGAGTACAGCTATCTGTTATGTTGAGGTACGCAAGCCAATTTGTTCACAATAGCTTATCCTGTAGGAAGCATGTTTTCGATAAATTTTGACCCTGTGGCTAGTGAAAGTTTTTTAGCCGTTTATAGCTGCATTTTTCGTAAGTAACTATATCTAACGTGAGTAAAAACACTGATTGCAGTTGCTTTGCCGTATTTAGGTTATCACTGATTTCCAGGCGTGGAAACTGTGCCGACGAACATCAAGGTAAACGAATGCACCAAAAACACTCTAAATGAGACTAAGCTTTGTTCATGGTTGGACTATGTTTTGTACTTTGTTGTAGAGATCCCCTTACTTCACTGACAGTACGAGATGATGCGCACACAGCTGGACTATCTGAGACTCACTAATTAACGAACGTAAACAGACCAATACTTACTTATGTTAGAGAAGATAATTAGCATGCATTTAGCCACAGCTTTTTAAACAGATTGCTATATGCAACACATCACAGTACCTTGCAAACGATAGCACCTTATATAGTCTTAAGTTGACAATAAAATGCAGAATAAGTATCTAGTGTTCCGTGTACTTGTCACAAGGAGCCCACACAGTAATCAGATTTATGTATTTTTTTTATATTGGCAAGTGATGATCACTGCTTCAATATCAGTCAGTGCAACTCCACATCATTTCTGTGGTGTCACCGCTAGACACCACACTTGCTAGGTGGTAACTTAAATCGGCCGCGGTCCTGTAGTACATGTCGGACCCGCGTGTCGCCACTGTGTATTCGCAAACGTAGCGCCACCACAGGGCAGGTCACAAGACACGGACTTGACCTCGCCCCAGTTGTACGGACGACATAGCTTGCGACTAGACCTACCAAGTATTCCTCTCATTTGCCGAGAGACAGATTAAATAGCCTTCAGCTAGTCCATCGCTACTACCTAGCAAGGCGCCATGTGTATCATTGCTAATAGCTTACTACTATGCAAGAGATGTATTTCAACAAGAACAAGACTACATTAAAGTTAAGTATATTAATATCTCTCTTCTTTTCTTTATAGTTTTCATCCAGTCTCCTGTTTCAGAATTTACGCCCGTCTGCGTTAGTTTCGCGTGCACCTAGCCACTCATTGTGTCGAGACCTTAGGGAATCGACACAACAATATTTTGGCGACGAGGATGGGATGCCGCGCCCACGTTGCAGTCTTTGCGTTATACTTGCTCTAATTTGCTTGTGTCATGGCTTCGCCGCATTCTCCAGATGTACTGTCCGAATTTTTTCGCTTGCAGAATCAGCAGACGCAGGCGTTATTGGAAGCCCTTGGACAGCTCGTCCAGGGTCAACGTGCGCTGCAAACAGATGCGGCGGCAGCCGCTTCATCGCTACCGCAGCCACACAACGCTGTCGCACCGCCATTTAGGCCCTTTGAGGCCCATAACGAAAGCTGGACTGAGTGGGCCGATCAGTTCCGGTTCCACCTCACAGCTTATGGAATGCAAGGTAAAGAGCGGCAGCCGTTTTTGCTTTCTTGTGTCGGTGTGTCTACCTACCGTGTGATAGTGAAATTGTTTCCCCGACGCGACGTAGCAACTCTGACCTACGAAGAAATTTTGTCTGCTTTGGATGCCTATTTCAAAGAAACAGTAAATGTAGTTGCAAAACGGTATACGTTTTTTCGTACAAAACGTACGGCCGGTCAGACTAACAGGGAGTGGGTAGCAACTTTGCAAGGCCTTACTAGAGACTGCGCGTTTGCCTGTGAATGTGGCCTCCCATATTCAGATACTATGGTGCGTGATGCAATTGCACAGAACGTTTCTGATGTTCGCATAAGGGAACAGATTTTGAAACTCGTTAATCCCTCCCTGCAACAAGTGATAGACATATTGGACAGGCAAGACACGCTTGACTTTGCTCAGGAATCATTTGAAACTTCGCCAGCCGTGTCACATTAATCGGCCCGCCCGGCCCGCTGCACGGGACGCTAAGCGGCCCTCGCGCCCGACTTCGCTGCGGCCGCCTAGCTTGCAACCACGTGCGCCGCGTAAGCAAGCAAATGCAGTGAAATCTTGCCCGCGGTGTGCCACTAGACATTCGCGTGAAAATTGCCCGTCACGCCAAGCTATTTGCTTTTACTGTCGAAAGAAAGGACATGTACAAAGTGTTTGCCAGAAAAAGTTAAGATCAGACAATCACACAAATTCCAGGCCCTTTGCTTCGCGCCGGAATCGAACCCAGGACAATCAGGCTCGTGGACCTTCGCCCATGGACATTCATGTAGTTCATTCCCACCCGTCCAGTGACACTTTAGCTAACAGTGACTGTGTTCGTCCCACCCAAAGTGTGCGTCGACGTCGCCGGAAATCCCGTAAAGTTGCAAGTGCTTCTGGACCTGTATCAGTTCAAATTGCACGAGACAGTCGCTCTTGTCGTCAACAAGACAATAAACTTTTTGTGGACTTAGACTTTGCAGGAAAAGTGATACCATTCCAGCTCGATACCGGAGCTGCAGTTTCATTGCTCAATCACGACACGTACAAACAACTGGGCGCCCCGCCATTGCGTGCCGCAAATGTTACGTTAACTAGTTACTCAGGACAGCATATATCTGTGTTAGGACAGTGCAGCCTTATTGCAACATACAAGGGACAGACAAAACTTGTGTCATTTTATGTTCTTCGTTCCTCTAGTGCAGTGAACTTGTTTGGCTTAGATTTGTTTCAATTGTTTAATTTGTCTATAGTAAATCAGGTCCTATCAGTGAATCAGACTGTGCCTTCCGCCAGTGTTTCTAGTCTTTGTGAAGAATTTGCAGACATTTTTGCACCGGGCCTTGGTTGCGCTAAGACCTATGAAGCGCATTTGGAACTGAAAGACAACGCGCAACCGAAATTTTTCAGAGCGCGCAATGTTCCCCACGCATTGCGTGATGAGGTCGCAAGAACATTAGCCGATTTAGAATCTCAAGGTGTAATTGAACGTGTGCAGGCTTCTCTTTGGGCCTCACCCTTAGTCATTTTGCCAAAACCTTCCGGAAAACTGAGACTTTGCGTGGACTTCAAGGCCACTGTGAATCCACAACTAGTGACTGCTACTTTTCCTTTGCCCCGCCCGGAAGATCTTTTTGACAAACTGTGCCCGGGAAAATATTTTTCAAAATTGGACCTAGCAGATGCGTACTTGCAGATACCTGTGGACGAAGAATCCCAGCGCGTCTTAGTGGTTAACACGCATCTTGGCTTGTATCGCTTCAAACGACTGCCATTCGGGTGTGCATCCGCCCCTGCTTTGTTTCAGCAATATTTACAAACTGTTTGTGCGTCGGTCCCTACTGCTGCGAACTATCTGGACGATATTGTGATCTCAGGAAAGACAGAAGCCGAACATTTGCAGAATCTCCGGACATTATTTCAGGTCTTGCGTCAGAATGGTCTTCGCTTGAGGAAGGACAAATGTGTGTTTTTTGCTCGTGACTTACCGTACCTGGGGCATGTCATAAACGCCCAAGGTATACATCCGAGTCCAGAGCACCTTCGTGCCATTCAGGACTTGCCGTCACCGCAGAACTTAAAACAGCTACAGAGTGTGCTGGGTAAGGTAAATTATTATCATAGGTTTGTGCGCAATGCTTCTTCCATTTCAGCTCCGCTTCATCGCTTACGCCGTAAAGGTGTTCCGTTCGTCTGGACGACGGAATGCGAACGCGCCTTTCGTCAGTTGAAATCGGCGTTACTTTCAAATACTTGCCTTACGCCATTCGATCCCCGAAAACCCCTTTTGTTGATGGTAGATGCATCGGATTTCGGGATCGGTGCTGTGCTTGCGCACAAGGATGGCTCGCATGATCGCCCTATTGCCTTTGCGTCCAAATTGCTCTCCTCTGCGCAAAGACATTATTCACAAATAGAGAAAGAAGCTTTAGCTCTAGTGTTTGGTGTTACCAAGTTCCATGACTTCTTGTATGGTCGTCACTTTACGATCATCACGGACCACAAACCTTTGACATCGCTTTTTCATCCGAACAAACCTGTACCTCCACGTACAGCGCAGAAATTCATTCGCTGGTCTCTTTTTCTCTCGCAGTACCGCTACGATATCTTGTATCGGTCCACTGCTCAGCACGGCAACGCTGATGCGTTGTCCCGTTTGCCTGTTGCTGAGGATAATGCATTCGATTCTTCCGAACTTGCTTGCATGTTCATTGATTCGGAAGCCGATGCCGTGGTCGCATCGTTTCCGATTGATTTTCGTCGTGTAGCTACTGCCACAGCTGCTGACCCTGTCCTTGCTACTGTTTTGCGTTTTGTTGCTACGCAATGGCCCTTGTCAAAGTCACGGATCGGGGATCCTTTGGTTCGCCGTTTTTTTTGCTCACAAGGAGAGACTTTTTGTACGACGTGGTGTTTTGTTGTTGCGTTCCGATAATGATCAATCCCGAGTCGTGGTCCCACGTTCGTTACGGTCCTCTGTCTTAAAGCTTCTTCACCAAGGACATTGGGGTATAGTGCGAACGAAACAACTTGCTCGACAGCACTGTACTTGGTTCGGCATCGATGCTGCGATTACGAATATGTGCTCCTCTTGCGTGGCGTGTGCCGAACAACAATCCGCACCGCCGCGGAAATTCTTTGCATGGCCGAAAGCCACTTCCCCTTGGCAACGCTTGCACATCGATTTTGCTGGTCCGTTCTGGAATGCTCGATGGTTGGTTGTGGTCGATGCTTTCAGTAATTTTCCTTTTGTTGTCCGGATGTCTTCCACGACGTCTTCTGCCACAATCCAAGCCTTGTCTGCTATCTTTTGCATTGAGGGTCTTCCGCAGACTATTGTTTCCGACAATGGCCCACAATTCCTGTCCGCAGAATTTCAGTCATTCTGCACGGCCAATGGTATTCAACATCTGACATCCGCGCCGTTTTCGCCTCAGTCAAACGGTGCCGCGGAACGATTGGTCCGGACTTTCAAGTCGCAGATGTTGAAGTTGAAAGAGTCGCATTCTCGGGAGGACGCTTTGTTGCTCTTTTTGTCCTCCTATCGCTCTCAGCCTCGCGATGGTCGCTCGCCGGCTGAATTGCTCCATGGTCGTCCTCATCGAACTCTGATGTCTTTGTTGCATCCGCCACATCAGGTTCCTGTGCAGCGGCAGAGACCTGCTTTTGCTCCTGGCGACGTTGTCTATTATCGCAACTATCGCGGTTCACAGCGTTGGCTCGCAGGGCGCATTCTTCGCTGCCTCGGCCGCGCGATGTATTTGGTTTTGGGGGCCTCTGGTGAGGTGCGTCGGCATCTCAATCAGCTGCGCCTCTGTCGTCGCCTGGGTTCTGCCGCTCCCCGTCTGCTTTCAGCGACGGAGCCGTCCGGTCAGCGCCTTGGGGACCCATCTACTGGCTCGCCTCATCCCCAGGTGTTACCGACGATGCCTTCCATTTTGCCTCATGGCGTCGCGCCGCCGCAGCCGCCGCCGGCGCCGCCAGCAGCGGCCGCTTCGCTGCAGCCGCCTCGCGCCTCCCTGGGTCACGCGCCGCCGCTCGCTTCCCGTGACCCGCCGTCCTCCGCCATGGACCTCTTGCCCGCTCCGGACCAGATGTCGTCTTCGCCCGTCGGGTGCTCCGACCACATGGAGGTCGACCCTTCTGTCTCATTACGTGCGCCTACACCTCATGTTGACGTGCACCCTGGACTAGGTTTGCAGGCGTTTCCTAGCTCCCCTCGGACCGAATGGCCGGGTGCGGGTGGCACAGCCTCGCCTGTTGTTAGGCTCCCCACCTCATCGCATACGTCAACATGGGGTCCTCCCCACGGCGGGCGGAAGCCTTATCTCACGACCGTTCGCCGATTTGCGGGGGAGGAATGTGGTGTCACCGCTAGACACCACACTTGCTAGGTGGTAACTTAAATCGGCCGCGGTCCTGTAGTACATGTCGGACCCGCGTGTCGCCACTGTGTATTCGCAAACGTAGCGCCACCACAGGGCAGGTCACAAGACACTGACTTGACCTCGCCCCAGTTGTACGGACGACATAGCTTGCGACTAGACCTACCAAGTATTCCTCTCATTTGCCGAGAGACAGATTAAATAGCCTTCAGCTAGTCCATCGCTACTACCTAGCAAGGCGCCATGTGTATCATTGCTAATTGCTTACTACTATGCAAGAGATGTATTTCAACAAGAACAAGACTACATTAAAGTTAAGTATATTAATATCTCTCTTCTTTTCTTTATAGTTTTCATCCAGTCTCCTGTTTCAGAATTTACGCCCGTCTGCGTTAGTTTCGCGTGCACCTAGCCACTCATTGTGTCGAGACCTTAGGGAATCGACACAACAATTTCTAATACCCAACGGTAAAAACCGATTTATTTTAAGAAAAAAAAAAAGAAATGCTGGATCTGTGGTAGAATGCTTGCCTGTCACGCGGATGGGTAGGTGCGACTCACGGTCATTGTTCATTTTTAAGCAAAGGTTCATGCCCCACGGACACTCCTACATCTACATCTACATGACTACTCTGCAATTCACATTTAAGTTCTTGGCAAAGGGTTCATCGAACCACAATCATACTATCTCTCTATCATTCCACTCCCGAACAGCGCGCGGGAAAAACAAACACCTTAACCTTTCTGTTCGAGCTCTGATTTATTTTATTTTGATGATCATTCCTACCTATGTAGGTTGGGCTCAACAAAATATTTTCGCATTCGGAAGGGAAAGTTGGTGACTGAAATTTCGTAAATAGATCTCGCCGCGACGAAAAACGTCTTTGCTTTAATGACTTCCATCCCAACTCGCGTATCATATCTGCCACACTCTGTCCCCTATTACGCGATAATAGAAAACGAGCTGCCCTTTTTTGCACACTTTCGATGTCCTCCGTCAATCCCACCTGGTAAGCATCCCACACCGCGCAGCAATATTCTAACAGAGGACGAACGAGTGTAATGTAAGCTGTCTCTTTAGTGGACTTGTTGCATCTTCTAAGTGTCCTGCCAATGAAACGCAACCTTTGGCTCGCCTTCCCCACAACATTATCTATGTGGTTTTTCCAACTGAAGTTGTTCGTAATTTTAACACCCAGGTACATAGTTGAATTGACCGCCTTGAGAATTGTACTATTTATCGAGTAATAGAATTCCAACGGATTTCTTTTGGAACTCATGTGGATCACCTCACACTTTTCGTTATTTACCGTCAACTGCCACCTCCAACACCATACAACAATCTTTTCTAAATCGCTTTGCAACTGATACTGGTCTTCGGATGACCTTACTAGACGGTAAATTACTGCATCATCTGCGAACAACCTAAGAGAACTGCTCAGATTGTCACCCAGGTCATTTATATAGATCAGGAACAGCAGAGGTCCCAGGACGCTTCCCTGGGGAACACCTGATATCACTTCAGTTTTACTCGATGATTTGCCGTCTATTGCTACGAACTGCGACCTTCCTGACAGGAAATCACGAATCCAGTCGCACAACTGAGACGATACCCCATAGGCCCGCAGCTTGAATAGAAGTCGCTTGTGAGGAACGGTGTCAAAAGCTTTCCGGAAATCGAGAAATACGGAATCAACTTGAGATCCCCTGTCGATAGCGGCCATTACTTCGTGCGAATAAAGAGCTAGCTGCGTTGCACAAGAACGATGTTTTCTGAAACCATGCTGATTACGTATCAATAGATCGTTCCCTTCTAGGTGATTCATAATGTTTGAATACAGTATATGCTCCAAAACCCTACTGCAAACCGACGTCAATGATATAGGTCTGTAGTTCGATGGATTACTCCTACTACCCTTCTTAAACACGTGCGACCTGCGTAATTTTCCAATCTGTAGGTACAGATCTATCGGTGAGCGAGCGGTTCTATAAGATTGCTAAGTAGGGAGCTATTGTATCAGCGTAATCTGAAAGGAACCTAATCGGTATACAATCTGGACCTGAAGGCTTGCCCATATCAAGCGATTTGAGCTGCTTCGCAACCCCTAAGGTATCTACTTCTAAGAAACTCATGCTAGCAGCTGTTCGGGTTTCAAATTCTGGAATATTCCATTCGTCTTCCCTGGTGAAGGAATTTCGGAAAACTGCGTTCAATAACTCCGTTTTAGCGGCACAGTCGTCGGTAACAGTACCATCGGCACTGCGCAGCGAAGGTATTGACTGCGTCTTGCCGCTTGTGTACTTTACATACGTCCAGATTTTCTTCGGATTTTGTACCAAATTTCGAGACAATATTTCGTTGTGGAACCTATTAAAGGCATCTCGCATTGAAGTCTGTGCCAAATTTCGCGCGTCTGTAAATTTTAGCCAATCTTCGGGATTTCGCGTTCTTCTGAACTACGCATGCTTTATCCGTTGCCCCAGCAACAGCGTTCGGACCTGAGGCGTAGAATATATCAAGACTAAAAATAAATATTGATTTCTAATCTTTATTCCAAATAGCCTTTGTTAATGATCTTTTACATAAGATCGGTAATTATGGATATACATTTTGACTGAAAATTGGATTTAGTGTGTGTGTTTGTTTGTGTGTGTGTGTGTGTGATATGTGCACGACCGTTACGTAAGTGTTAATTATCATATATTTAACGAATTTTACATTTAAATGACGTAGGTATTCTACAAGAACGGAAAAACCACACAACTAATGACCGACACGAGTCTCGAACCAGAGAGGCAGCGATTAGCAGTCCCCAGGGCTGCTGATTATATTTACATCTTCATGTATTTTAACGCTTACGAGCATGCCAGTAGAACATGCACCTTCGTTACATAATTTGGGTTAGAACCAAGGCCAGGTCGCTGTAGACGGGGACTCTAACACAAAGCCGCATTGGCCATAAAGAGTTTATGTCTTTATCAGCAAACTAAAAAGTCACTTTTGAGACCTGCATCGAACTGCTTTGGGAAACTGATATTTGAGTTCTGAACTTCACGTACCATAAATAAAAAATTACAAACATTTGGTTGCCAAATGGCCTCGTTAGTTTGAGTTATATGAACATTGCACAAGTATGATGAAGGTATTTAGAGATTAAAGACAAAATCAGCTTTGTCAAACCTACTATAGACAACTATACTGCCACGTCACATTAATGCAACTACCTATCAAAAGCCTCCTAAGCGATCTCTTGCAGCACGGATTGCTGCGATACATGCAGGAAGAAAATCGATAAGGATCTGTTACGTACCAGCAGGGATATGAAGCCATCCCAGGTCCCCTACCGTGGCCAGTTGCGCTCAGTTTATAGGCCATGATGCGAAAAGCTCGCTCGAAGTTGTTCAACAGGTTATTGACTGGGTTCAAGTCCTGGGAGTACAGTAAGAACACCCTGGTGCTCTTCGGGCCACGCACGAACACTGTGAGGTGTGTGGCAGTTTGCATTGTGCTGCTGGCAAATGCCGTATTGTCGAAGAAAAGTAAACTTCATGCAGAGGTGTACATGGTCCCCAAGATTAGATGCATACTTCGTTGATCCATTTTACTTTCCAGAACGACGAGATCTGCAGGGAAATGCACCCAACATTCAACAGACCATAACGTTGTTGCAGTGTGTTCGTCTTCACACGCCGCCGCCGTTCACGCCAATGGCCATCTTACTGATGGAATACATGCGTCATTCATCTGAAAAGGTCACCCGTCACCACTCAGTGGGCGTCCATTTGTGCTACTGGCGTGGAAATTCCATCCATTGTCGCTGATGAACAGAAGTCAGCACGGGTGTATGAACCACATACCTACTGCGGATGCCCATACGCAGCAAAGTTCGCTGAACTGCCTTTGAAGGGACAATTTTGGTAGGTCCTTGGTTCATCTGGGAGAGGGGTGGGGGTCAACAGTTGCACGTCTGTTCGCGAGTACACATCTCCGCAGATGTCTTTCACTGCTGTCGTCTATGGCCTGAGTTGCACCACAGTTGCCCCCACTACTTTTGAACAGTGACATTTTGACATGCGTGGCATACTTCAGCCACAGCTGCTGGGGATCAATTTACAAAGATAGACAGTTCGGAAATGCTTCCAGCCGTGTCCCGGAAGCGAATGATCATATCCTTTTGGACGTCAAATAAATTGCCTCGTTTCCGTATTGGAAAGACTGCGCAGTTTTCTGTGTTCTCTGATAAGGTTTATATATTCTCCATTGCCAGAGCTGTCACTTGCCTTCTGTGTACGGTTATCGCACGTTGACGTCGAACATAGGTTGTGGTCGCATTACAATGAAGTTGTAGAAGTAATGGGGCATCTCTTAACAGTGTGTCGGACTCTTTTTTCCTGGCATAGTGTAGGAAATAGACACGACATGGACTTTATAGCTATCCATAATTGCGAAAGTGCTGCAAGTGCGGGATTTTGTGCAGTAACTAATCTCTCGATTATGTCCCATAAATGTTAGCTGGGATTCAAGTCGGGTGATCTGGACGACCAAACCATTCGCTAGAACTGTCGAGAATGTTCTTCAAACCAATTGCGAACAGCTGTGCCCAAGTGACTGTCATTCATAAAAATTCCATCATTGTTTGGTAATAAAGTCCATAAATGGCTGCAATTGATCTTCAGGTATCCGAACATAACGATCTCCAGCCGATGTTAGGTTCAGTTGGATCAGAGGATATGGTCCATTCCATGTAAATACAGGTCAAACCATTAAGAAGCCACCACCAACTTGAACGGTGCCTTGTTGACTACCAGGGTCCATAGGTTCATGTGGTCTGCGTCGCACTCGAACCCTAATATCAGCTCTTCCCAACTGATACTGGGACTTATCTGACAAGCCCACGTTTAGGGTCCTACCGATATGGGCATTAGCCCAGGAGAGGCGCAGCAGGCGATGTCGTTCTGTTAGTAATGGCACTTGCAACTGTCGTCTGCTGGTATAGCCCATTAAGGCCCACTTTGGCAGCGCTGCTGCATTTCCCGCATTGATTTCTGTGGCTATTTCACGCACCGTTTCTTGTTTGTTAACACTGACCACTCTGTGTTGTCCGTGGTGAGGTATAATACCTGAAATTTGGTATTCTCGACACACTCTTGATACTGTGGATCTCGGAATACTGAATTCCCTAACGACATCCCAAATGTAATGTCCAACACCTATAGCTCCAACTACCAATCCACGTTCAAAGTTGTTAATTCCCCGCATGCGACCATAATCACGTCGAAAACCCTTTTGCATGAATCACCTCAGTACAAATAACAGCTCCGCCAAATAAATGCCCTTTTATACCTTGTGTACGCGATTCTACCGCGACCTGTATATGTGCGTATAACTGTCCCATGATTTTTGCCACCTCAGTGTAGTACGACAGGACCGTGTATGAAAATTGTCAGGATTTATTTTAGGTATTATTTTACACATCGCAAATTATGTGAAGCCTGTTGAAGCTCTACATCCACAGTCATATCCATACTCCGGCACACCACTGAAAAATGCATGGCAAAGGATATTTCTAGGTTTATCAAGTGTTAGAGCTTCATCCCTTTTCATCTGTGGATGTGGGAAGGGTAACGGCTTACTTTTGCCTATACGGGTTCAAATTAGTCGAATTTTCTCTTCGTGGGGCCTACTGGAGTGGTGTGTAGGGAGCCGTAGTAAATCCTGAGTTTCGTTATTTAATAAAGGTTTTTGGCTTTCGCGGGAACGTTGATACCAACAATGAATCGTCTGCACTTCAGGGTTCTAAGCATTTCCATAATGTACTCTCATTACTAAAGAAATCTCGTGACCATTCATGCAATCTTTCTTTGTGTACGGTCAATAAGCCCTTCTATCCTATTAGGCACGAGCCTTAAGAACTCGCCGGCCGGGGTGGCCGAGCGGTTCTAGGCGCTACAGTCTGGAACCGCGTGACCGCTACGGTCGCAGGTTCGAATCCTGCCTTGGGCATGGATGTGTGTGATGTCCTTAGGTTAGTTAGGTTTAAGTAGTGTCCCGTTTGTAGGCTTATTGCGTTTACCTGCTATTCTCCCAATCAGTAGACGTATGGTACCCCGCTTCAACTACGACTGAGCGTAAGTAATCATTTCATTCCATGCATTCATAACCTGCTACACGCTGATACTTATAAGATTTGACTGATCACAACTGTAAGTGATTGATACCGTAATCGTGTTTTGTGATCTGTACAGTTTCACATTTCTGACCATTTAAAGCAATTTGCCATCTTTGTATCATGTTGAAATCTTACAAATATCTGGATTTCTTTTTTCTTTTCCTTTTTTTTTTTTTTAGACGCAATCACATGTTTATGACACATTCAAATCCGGTTTCGGCCATCAATGACCATCTTCAGATGTTGTCAACGCATGAACCTGTGTTCAGTGTATGCCGCCTTTACCATCTGAAGATGGTCATTGATGGCCGAAACCGGTTATGAATGTGTCATAAACATGTCATTTCTGAATAAAATCCATATTTACGCTCGACGACACGCTACACTACTGGTCTGGGACCAGAAAAAGAAGCCGTAGTGAGCATCCATAAACGTTTGCGTACAGTGTATGGCGACGCTGCAGTTGATAGGAATACAGTTGGGCGATGGTTAAAGAAAATTACAGCCTCATGAAAAGCAGAAACAGAGCTCCACGATCTGCCACGCTTGGGACGTCCTGTCGCAGGCACTGCTCCAGACATGCTGAATCGTGAGGATGCCATTATTCATTCCGACCGGTGCATCACAGCTCGACAATTGGCTCTACAGTTGTCGGTCAGTACTGGAAGTGTGTCTGCAGTGACGAGATTGTGAGTCATGCAGTGAAAACATGGCTATCCCTACAGGACAAGAGCTTTTACTAGCAGAGAATACGAATAGATGCTCTTCCACAACGTTGGCGTACGGCCATAGAACGTGATGGAGACTACATAGAAAAATAGGACATGGACAAGACATGTTGATGTATATTGTTACCAAATTCTGACTCTTAACAATAAATATGTTCTGAGGAAAAACAAAATTGTGAAGTATTACTTACTAAACTACCCTCGTATCTCTTTGGTATTCTAAAAATGAAATTGAGATTTTCACCTCATGACAGTAACAGTAAAGAAATTAATACATTGGAATTTATTTCAATAAGGAAGCTCTACCTAGTAAACTAATTGGAGATTTTTTCTTTAGTGTATAAGTAATTTCATGTTAACGAATGACACCAGTAAAAGAAACAGTAAAAACTTTCGCCATTCATTATTTGTGTTAGTAATACAATTAAAATGTAAAGAGACTTCTGTCAGCAAAATGGCTGGGAATCAGGTGTACTCTTCCAAGAACGGTAGAACTGTAAAAGTCTATACCATTAACTTGAGATGACCACATGCTGCAAACAAAAATAATGTTGGAAACATAAAAGTCTAATGATGGGAAAGATGTGCAATGACCGTGTGATTTGACCATTAGTCCTTCAGATAACATTACATAGCCATATGTAATTGCATATGAGGCGTTAATTAGTAAATAATAATAAGATGCTTGGCATGTTACATACATTCTTCGGACTGAAATTTCGAATAAAGTGCAAAATTTTGAATAGGACATGATAACTAGACTACCTTTTATTTCCATGAATTTTTTTTTAATGTGTGTATACGTATCGGAAGTTAGTTAGTAGACGCTGGGCGGGATTAGCCAAGCGGTCTAGGGCGCTGCAGTCATGGATTGTACGGCTGGTCTCCGTGGAGATTCGAGCCCTCCCTCGGGCATGGGTGTATGTGTTTGTCCTTAGTATAATTTAGGTTAAGTAGTGTGTAAGCATAGGGACTGATGACCTTAGCAGTTAAGTCCCATAAGATTTCACACACACAGTGAGTAGTCTCACACGAGAATACTTATTAAGATATTATCTGATGTGTGAGACAGTGAAGGAACAAAGTTACGGCTTCGAAATGCCAGCTATATATATATATATATATATATATATATATATATATATATATATATATATATTAACTTTTTACACATATATTGGAACGAGATGTATTCCAGAACTTTATGTACAGGTCTCAAATAAACGGTCTTTATTCCTATTTTATCTCCACAGTTAAATTTTTCACCTCTTGTCTCTCTCCGCACACATTGGCACTTGACTTAAGTTATATCGTGAGTTAGCAGTCTTTGGCATTTATCTTTCAATAAACGCATGAGTGGCCTTGTCTTACTAAATGTGGTGACGAGAGCAGTATATGTATTAAGTTGTATTCCCGTCTGAGCGGAAACGAGAGACAAAATTACTCCGATCACTCGAATAATCTCCCCGCATAGAGAAGGAGAATTGTAATTCAAAATGGTTCAAATGGCTCTGAGCACTATGGGACTTAACATCTGTGGTCATCAGTCCCCTAGAACGTAGAACTACTTAAACCTAACTAACCTAAGGACATCACACACCTCCATGCCCGAGGCAGGATTCGAACCTGCGACCGTAGCAGTCGCGCAGAATTGTAATTAAATAGAAATTTGTAAGGCAAAGTAAAAGCATCAGATTATTTCTTAGATGAATGGTAATTAAAGTACTCGTGAGTGAGGCCTAAACGCTTATTCAGTGATCTGTAAGTAAGAAAAGCGGGAAAGACTAAACGTCTTTGTTCTAGTCCAAGCAATTATTTGGGATACATGCCTTTAGAGCTATTTGTGACGAATAAAACGTGAGACAGTATTAAGTGGCGATGTGATATAGCTGCGTCGCCCAACGAGCAAACTACACGTGATAATGAAACTGCGTTTCACCGCCACTGCTGTGATATTGTAGAGGAGAGCGGTAATTCCAGTCATAAAAGAAATCGGCGCTTCACCCAGTGATAAGTGGCCAATGTTGTGAAATCGCAGGTCATATACACACGTCCAGAACGTTGAGTAAAGCAACGCTAAATGTGTAAGCAACGGTGAATGTGGCAGCATGGCGCGATTCGTACAGTGAATCACCCAGAATATTGGCTTTAAATGCAGCTGCTGTTGCTGTATTGTTTCAGACGCCTGAATTCTTAACTTTGAAGAGAAAATTAGATACGTTTAGCGTTGACAAAACGATGCACAGAGACACTGTATACTGGGCCTGTGATTACTTACTTAGAGACCGGTCAGTGATTAATAATGACGATTTAAAAAAAAAAAAACTGTCTACATTATTCCACAAACGAATCGTGCTAAAGCAAAATCGTCATAGTTACGCAATAACGTGTTGACCTCTAATGACAGTCACGAGACGTTATTGAAAATAACTTTAGGTGCATAGAACAACGATTACTGTCAGATGATGAAAAAGTAAATTAATTGCACCATAACAATACTTTTTCTTGTCACGCATGCAGGCGCTCTGTGTGGGCAACTATCCTAATACGGCTTTATTTTTTCATGTGATCCTGCGAATGTGACAGTATCGTAACCTCCATGGTACCATATTCTGAACGACCTCAGGGCATCTTGTCCAACAATTCCGAATAACCTTCTAGATGGTCCTGCTTCCGATGATGGACCCTGAGGCATCGCACCATTGCATTTGTAGTCCTCCGCACGTTGTCTGTCGTCTGCGACGTACTCATCACTTGTCCAGTTGAAGCTCTCATTCAAAATCCTAATAGATGATCTAACTGACAAAACACTTAGCAAACATTTTAAAGAAAGAGCTATAAACGGAATCCCACCATGTATGTTTTGGTCTTACGCATTCCCTAATCAGAAGAACTAAGTGTAGTGTACAACTGTTTCCAGTGACAGTTACCTAAGAGTTGAGACTTTATGAAATTTAAAAAATGATTGAACCAACTGACAATACGTCATGAAGAAGAACATGATTATTTTTTATCTATATGTATTTCTATGACGAGTGGTATTTAATAAAGAAAACTAGTGAAGGACTTAATTTCAATCCACAGATAAACACTTATTTGAACAGTGTGTCTGTTTAGGATACTGGCTATTTCTGTCACTTCTGCGCTTATGGACTAAGTGAAAGACCTATGGGCTTGATTCCATCAGCTAATCATTTCCTTGCCTCAATTAAAGTGGTCAGTACAACAACATATTTGTAATTTTCTTGTTTTTCCTGTGTTAACAAAATTACTTTTTTCTAAAAACAAGTATAATGAACTAATTGTAAATTATGCCATTGGCGATAAAGGAAAGACTCCTTTATGTAAGACATGCATCCATAAAGTCTTAAATTTGGACGAATAAACTTCGTAGCTACGTTATCTTTTATCTGACACAATTCTTTTGTCACTTCCTCCGTTTTCTTTCCCCTCCCAGTCGTGATCTGTAAAGAGATGTGTACCAATATAAGTTACTATAAGTGAGAACAACTACTTATTTTCGTTCAGGCATTGACTCACGTTCTATTATTTGATACCACGAATAGCATTAATATGTTATTTACAGACTTCCAAGTGTATGAGCCTTGCTGTACGAACGGAAATAACCGGCCTGGGTGATTTTACCCCTCATTGTGTCCATCTCACCAAGATAACTACGAATTGTAGTGATTACTTGTAGCCTGCATGCCTATTATTTGATACCACGAATAGCATTAATATGTTATTTACAGACTTCCAAGTGTATGAGCCTTGCTGTACGAACGGAAATAACCGGCCTGGGTGATTTTACCCCTCATTGTGTCCATCTCACCAAGATAACTACGAATTGTAGTGATTACTTGTAGCCTGCATGCCACTAAATTCTGCAAGTCCGATTGCTCAGTGGGAAAAAAATTGGCGAATTTAAGAAATTCCACACCACTACGGTCGCTAAAATGCGAATCTAAGCGAATTATTCCCAGACAGAACAATACTTTCGGCCTTGTAAAATTTTAATCCGTAGATTTTTCGTCACTTAAAGTCGCCCGCTACAAATAAGTGTTATTTTGACACCACATGACGTACTGTTACCTTTTGTTTTGTTCTATCTATCGCTTGCGCCTGCGTCCTGCTTTTTTGCGCGGGGTTGGCGTAGCTAAACCGGATTTTGCATGTTAATAGGAAGGGGTGGCCGGATGCCCTTCCTGCCGCCACCCCGTATCCTCCGGGACGGAATCAGAGTACCCCATCTGTCTGCATCCAGTGTAAATCATGGAGAAGTGCGGATGTGTTTAAAATGTCTGTGAGTAGTGTAACTGAGGCGGGACGTGGGGACCAGCCCGGTATTCACCTAGAGGGATGTGGAAAACGGCCTAAAAACCACATCCAGGCTGGCCGGCACACCGGCCCTTGTCGTTAATCCGGCGGGCGAATTCGATCCGGGGTCGGCGCGCCTACCCGAGTCCAGGAAGCAGCGCGTTAGCGCTCTCGGCTAACCTGGCGCGTGTTATTTTTTGTTTTGCAACGTATCGATATTACACTTCTTTACTTATCGCTGGGTTCTGGAAGTTTCGGTGCAGAGAGCGTCTTTCCATGATGGGATGCACTGTCTTGCTGTATAATGACAACAGTACCCCAGCGCTTGCGGTCACGCGCCGTTTTTGTGTGTTTAGTTCGAGTCGTTGATCTTGTGCAGGGAGCAGTCGCTTGCAGCTGTCACGAATAAAAAGTATGAAGAATTTTGAAGAAAGATTGTTAAGAGTTGAAAGCATTACGTCGCGTCATAGAAGAAGAGTGTTACAGCATTTCAGTTATTTCACGGTAAGGCGCACCAGATCAATTAAGAGGTTTATGGTGGAAACAGTGGTGTGCTTGTGTGAATCAGTTATTGTTGTGGAGGACTATACTGACACTGGAACGTAAATGAAATGGCTTCCGTGTATGGTGATTGCCTGACTAATCCACTGGCTTACACAGTCTTTACAGTCACAGTTGCGGGATTAAAGTCCGTTTTTACACCACCGGCTGAGAGACGGGCAGAGCAACTATAGCTCCTTCTTAGAGTTACTTCTTCTCTCTTAATAGAGGGCATGACATGTTTTATACCGCTGAAAAGCTACGAAATCAATCTAATTAGTGGTGTACAACACCTCGATTTGTTTCGAGTTTTTGTGATATATAAGCTGTCGTTTTCAGTTTTTGTTAGGCTATCCCTCCTAATCCCATCACGAAAACACCCTCCAGAAATTGTGAACCGTGCAAAGCGAGAAAGAACAAAAGTGGTAACACGATATGAGTGTGAGAAATATCTAGTGGCTTTATAAATGCCTGTATTTTTTCGAGTATACCACACCGACAAAAAATTCTTAAATAGCATTATCTTCAGTCCCCATTACTTCAAATAATAGTAAGGGTAGATATATAAAGGATTACTTTCAAATCTTACATAATTTTGAGAAAAGTGTGTAAGACAAAATATGTAGATTTTCGTAAATTTAATTAGTAGATATAGGGTCGACTAGGAGAAAAATATTAATAAGTCAACGCGTTAATTATTGTGGAGATGCAGTACAGCAATGATTACTTATGGCTGAATTTAAAACAAGCATAACAGTTAATACAGTACCGGATGAGGTTAGGCACTCTTAGGAAAATGTGTTGCATGTTAGACAGACAATAAAACAATGTAATTTGATTTGTCGTGCTATTATTTCGAACTGAGAGTTTTCGTTTTACAATTGAATAACTTTAATATTTGAAAAACATAAGAGACATGTATCTGCACTAGGTACATGTTCGGTTTTAATCCGTAATGAAGTGCGATCTGTATGTAAATCTTCCATACTCGAGTCCGAGAATCTAATAGCTGCAAATTAATAAAAAAATAAACTGAAAGGGCGTTGACGGAGACTTATATCTGGCGACACGTAAAGGGACGACTACTCTTTGGTGAAGACTAATGATTCGAAACGCAATAATGAGAAATAATTATCAACAATAGGGTTTCGAGTCTAAGTATGGAGAGAGTAATAAGTGGGTGTCATCACCGAAAAATACATTTCACAAGTGGATATGTCCAGAGTTAACCATATTGGATTTCACCGGGGCGAGACAAGAAGAGGAATTCTATAATATCTTGGATTGCAGCAATTCGACAAGACCATCTAAAGGTCAGGTGCAGTTTGCAGCATCACACCACATTGCAGTAACCGGTATTTGCCGTAATAAACGTAAGTTGTGCAATAATGCCAATTGTCCATAGTTTTAAATAACTGCTGTAGGCGAAACTTTTTGATTATTTTGAGTGTGAAAAATTTTGTGGGGAGGAAGTTAGTGAGGCATGTATCCTATGCTTTTGACTTTCAAGTGTATAATTGTCGTCAGGTAAGGAACATGTACCTGTAATTAGTGTTGCAGAGTTAAGTTCGATAACGAGGAAGAAAAGACAGAGGTAAAAGAGGCAATCTATTTTTGCAACGAACGGATGTCAATATTTGGGGAATTCAATGAGGAGAAATACAAAGACATTAAGGAAGTATGGACGTTAATGATTAAGGAGGTTGAGATGGAGGAGGAAATGAAGCACAAAATGAAATATATAAAAAAATCGAAGAATAAAAGGAAGTCAGTGGCTCTGACACTAAAATGAAACAAGCTGAAGATAATGAATAACGCAGAACACATCTATTCTTCCTCGAGAACGTTCGGTACAAAAGGGGTCACATTTGAAATCATCCTCACTAACCGAACTCCTGGTTGAGGTAACTATGTAAAAGAAAGTCAAGAGAAAATTCCAGGTGAAGTAAGCTCAATGGTTATGTAGGATGGAGAACAAACGATGAAGATACTTGAAGTCATATAAGAAGAGAGCATCATGGGCGCTAGGTAATGAAATGCAAAACACAACTAAATTTCTAGAATGTTCGACACATATGGAGCCGCAATTGGAAGTAACATCAGACACGGACTTTCTAATTATGGGATTTAACGATGCTGGATTTGAGAATGTGGCTATGGAAGAAACTGTAGACGTGGGACTGACAGTAACATTAAGCAAGAGTAAAACTTCAACGCCACAGGTACGAAAACTGGAAGAACTAGACGGGTATCACACTTACCAGAAAAACCTAACAATAGTAGCGTGCAAGTAACATTCATTGTGATATGATGCATAACTCCATGTGGTAAGGTAACGTCGAGAGACAACCGCAAAAAGAAGCCAAGAAAAAATTAAAGAAGCCATATAAGCATTGTTCGAGAAATATGATGACAGAATTGAGAACATATCTAAAGTGGCTCGACAGGAAATGGAGAAGATATTTGTAGAGAGACAAAAAGGGAAACAATTACACATATGTGAAGATACGCAAAATACACGTATTATTACTGAATGTTTGTTACCCGTGGAGCTACAATACAATCAACAGTGACAGACACTTCATTGAACGTTACATGTCAAGCAGAATTCCAGCAAACGCAGTCTCAGATGACAAAACACATGCACATACAATGATAGTCCTTAAAATTCGTTTGCATCGATCCATATTATCACATGTAGGACGGAATGTTTGCAGAACCTTTACAAAATGAATTAGGAAAAAAGTCGTTTCTCTATGGACGAATTAAAGAAAATGACGTAGTATTATCTAACTGGTTGAGTAATGAAAACTGTACAGCAGGCACAACAAAAGTTTGTACGAAGTGTATCAGAGAGAAAGCAACAAGAGTCAAGAGGAAGTGCAGGTGATGGGAACAAGAGAAGTGGCGATTACCACTCTGAAGACGCCCGATGTAACTATGGCTTATGGACAGAAACAAAGAAAGAAGTGAATGAGAAAGGAGTGAAAGGTCAAAATGAAACGAACGTGTTCTGACTGAGGCAAAACAGAATAATAACATCTGAAACGACGTATCGTCAGTCGATCACTTAAAAGTACATAAATATTATGCAGTGGAAAAACAAATGCAAGGAGAGGAAGAAGAGATCAGTAACTATGCATTGTGCATGTTATAAGGACACTATAAGCCTGAGCGGCAAATGAAAAGTGTAAGACATTTATGAACAATTATTTGTTTAGTAATTTCATATTGCTTGTGATAAAATTCTGTATATGTGTTAGGCTAGCAGTATGCCTCCATTCTCAATCTGATCCACATTCATGCCTCAGCCCAATTGGTCCTTCCCCCTAGAGTCGAACAGCATTGCAGAAGCTCTCCAACTTTACTGGAATAGCATCTTAACAGCGACTGAAATAGGAGATGCTGCCTGAAACCGAGGAACAGGTAGTTGAATCAAATGAAATTTGTGGTGCCAGAGACCTTCTCAAGTTTCAAACTTCTTTAATGCACATATGTAACTGAAGCGACTAATGAAAATTTGTACCTAAGCTGGGATTCGAGCCCAGATGCGCTAACCACTGTGCCATCCCGGAAGGAGACATGCACAGATAGGAGAAAAGAGAGTAATAAAGATAGGGGAGGAAGGACTGAATAGAGAGGAGGAGATGGGTAGAGTAAGGAAAGAAGAAGAAACGGGCAGAGGCAGGGAGGGCAAGATGGAGGCAGAAAGATGGAGGAGCAGGAAATGGAGGTGAGGGGAAATTGACAGAAAAGAAAGAGGAGGAGATGGACAGAGTGGACGAGATGCACACAGTGAAATACATCTGTTTGTCCGAGTACATCTTTCATTAGAGTGAAGACTGTCAACTAGGTACGGTATTTTATCATTTTCATATGGCATCTTGTTCATTTTCTACTGCGAGGCAAGCCTATAATAAATTGTCGATGGGGTATGTGTTTCATTAAACCATGACTTTCTGTTATGATAAGCAGTCGCTATTTCATTAAAACTCTTTTTCTTGCATGAAATTCCTTCTCTTGGTCTGTCTGTGGTCTAATGCGAATTTCATGATCTCATGAAGGGCTTTACTCATAACAGGGCAGGGGGTGGAATCGAAGAACACGAAGGGAAATGGTGACAGAGGACACCATCTCTCTCTCTCTCTCTCTCTTGGGGTAGTTGGAATGGTCTGTTGTTGTAGTGGTCTTCAGTCCGGAGACTGATTTGATGCTGTTCTCCATGCTACTCTATCCTGTGCAAGCCGCTGCATCTCCCAGTACCTACTGCAACCTACATCCTTCTGAATCTGCTTAGTGTATTCATCTCTTGGTCTCCCTCTACGATTTTTACCCTCCACGCTGCCCTCCAATACTAAATTGGTGATCCCTTGATGCCTCAGAACATGTCCTACCAACCGATCCCTTCTTCTAGTCAAGTTGTGCCACAAACGTCTCTTCTACCCAATCCTATTCAATACTTCCTCATTAGTTATGTGATCTACCCATCTAATCTTCAGCATTCTTCTGTAGCACCACACTTCAAAAGCTTGTATACCCTTCTTGTCCAAACTATTTACCGTCCCTGTTTCACTTCCATACATGGCTACACTCCATACAAATAATTTCAGAAATGACTTCCTGACACTTAAATCTATACTCGATGTTAACAAATTTCTCTTCTTCAGAACGCTTTCCTTGCCATTGCCAGTCTACATTTTATATCCTCTCTACTTCGAGCATCATAAGTTATTTTGTTCCCCAAATAGCAAAACTCCTTTACTACTTTAAGTGTCTCATTTCCTAACCTAATTCCCTCAGCATCACCCGACTTAATTCGACTACATTTTATTATCCTCGTTTTGCTTTTGTTGATGTTCTTCTTATACCGTCCTTGCAAGACACTGTCCATTCCGTTCAACTGCTCTTCCAAGTCCTTTGCCGTCTCTGACAGAATTACAATGTTATCGGCGAACCTCAAAGTTATTATTTCTTCCCCATGGATTTTAATACCTACTCCGAATTTTTCCTTTGTTTCCTTCACTGCTTGCTCAATATACAGATTGAATAACATCGGAGAGAGGCTACAACCCTGTCTCACTCCCTTCCCAACCACTGCTTCCCTTTCATACCTCTCAATTCTTATAACTGCCATCTGGTTTCTGTACAAATTGTAAATAGCCTTTCGCTCCCTGTATTTTACCCCTGCCACCTTCAGAATTTGAGAGTATTCCAGTCAACATTGTCGGAAGCTTTCTCTAAGTCTACAAATGCTAGAAACGTAGGTTTGCCCTTCCTTAATCTAGATTCTAAGATGAGTCGTATTGTGAGTATTGCCTCACGTGTTCCAACATTTCTACGGAATCCAAACTGATCTTCCCCGAGATCGGCTTCTACTAGTTTCTCCATTCTTCTGTAAAGTACTTTGCAGCTGTGACTTATTAAACTGATAGTTCGGTAACTTTAGCATCTGTCAACACCTGCTTTCTTTGGGATTGCAATTATTATATTCTTCTTTAAGTCTGAGGGAATTTCGCCTTTTTCATACATCTTGCTCACCAGATGGTAGAGTTTTGTCAGGACTGGCTCTCCCAAGGCCGTCAGTAGCTCCAATGGAATGTTGTCTACTCCGGGGGCCTTGTTTCGACTCAGGTCTTTCAGTGCTCTGTCAAACTCTTCACGCAGTATCGTATCTCCCATTTCATCTTCATCTACATCCTCTTCCATTTCCGTAATATTGTCCTCAAGTACATCGCCCTTGTATAGACCTTCTATATACTCCTACCACCTTTCTGCTTTCCCTTCTTTGCTTAAAACTGGGTCTCCATCTGAGCTCTTGATGTTCATGCAAGTGGTTTTCTAATCTGTAAAGGTCTCTTTAATCTTCCTGTAGGCAGTATCTATCTTACCGCTAGTGAGATAAGCCTCTACATCCTTACGTTTGTCCTCTAGCCATCCCTGCTTAGCCATTTTGCACTTAGTGTCGATCTCATTTTTGAGACGTTTGTATTCCTTTTTGCCTGCTTCATTGACTGCATTTTTATATTTTCTCCTTCCATCAATTAAATTCAATATATCTTCTGTTACCCAAGGATTTCTACTAGCCCTCGTCTTTTTACCTACTTGATCGTCTGCTGCCTTCACTACTTCATCCCTCAAAGCTACCCATTCTTCTTCTACTGTATTTCTTTCCCCAATTCCTGTCAATTGTTCCCTTATGCTCTCCCTGAAACTCTGTACAACCTTTGGTTCTTTCAGTTTATCCAGGTCCCATCTCCTTAAATTCCCACCTTTTTGCAGTTTCTTCAGTTTTAATCTGCAGGTCATAACCAATAGATTGTGGTCAGAGTCCACATCTGCCCCTGAAAATGTCTTACAATTTAAAACCTGGTTCCTAAATCTCTGTCTTACCATTAGATAATCTATCTGAAACCTGTCAGTATCTCCAGGCTTCTTCCATGTACACAACCTTCTTTTATGATTCTTGAACCAAGTATTAGCTATGATTAAGTTGTGCTCTGTGCAAAATTCTACCAGGCGGCTACCTCTTTCATATCTTAGCTCCAATCTATATTCACTTACTACGTTTCCTTCTTTCCCTTTTCCTACTACCATGACTATTAAATTTTCGGCACCCTTCACTATCTGAATATTGTCTTTTATTTCATCATACATTTCTTCAATTTCTTCGTCATCTGCAGAGCTAGTTGGCATATAAACTTGTACTACTGTAGTAGGCGTGGGCTTCGTATCTATCTTGGCCACAATAATGCGTTCACTATGCTGTTTGTAGTAGCTTACCCGCATTCCTATTTTCCTATTCATTATTAAACCTACTCCTGCATTACCCCTATTTGATTTTGTATTTATAACCCTGTATTCACCTGACCAAAAGTCTTGTTCCTCCTGCCACCGAATTTCTCTAATTTCCACTATATCTAACTTTAACCTATCCATTTCCCTTTTTAAATTTTCTAACCTACCTGCCCGATTAAGGGATCTGACATTCCAAGCTCCGATTCGTAAAACGCCAGTTTTCTTTCTCCTGATAACGACATCCTCTTGAGTAGTCCCCGCCCGGAGATCCGAATGGGGGACTATTTTACCTCCGGAATATTTTACCCAAGAGGACGCAGTAAAGCTGCATGCCCTGGGGAAAATTACGGCTGTAGTTTCCCCTTGCTTTCAGCCGGTCGCAGTACCAGCACAGCAAGGCCGTTTTGGTTAGTGTTACAAGGCCAGATCAGTCAATCATCCAGACTGCTGCCCTTGCAACAACTGAAAAGGCTGCTGCCCCTCTTCAGGAACCACACGTGGTCTATCCCGCTCAATTCATAGAGTGTGTTTCCATTGGTTGTTGGAAGTTCCCTGTACAAATTTCTGTTCATTTTTGGAACTCAACCTACGACCAGCTTAGAGGAAGAAGTGATGACACTTTCTGCAGGACCTGACCATCATTTTGCAGGACAATGCTCAAGCACGCACAGTGCAAGCTGTTACTGATTTCAAACTTCCTGGCAGATTAAAACTATGTGCCGGACCGAGACTCGAACTCGGGACCTTTGCCTTTCGCGGGAAAGTGCTCTACCAACTGAGCTACCCAAGCACGACTCACGCACCGTCCTCACAGCCTTAATTCCGCCAGTACCTCGTCTCCTACCTTCCAAACTTCACAGAAACTCTCCTACGAACCTTGCAGAACTAGCACTCCTGGAATAAAGAATATTGCGGAGACATGGCTTAGCCACAGCCTGGGGGTCGTTTCATATCAGCGCACACTCCGCTGTAGACTGAAAATTTCATTCTAGAAACGACCCTGAGGTTAGATTTCTAAATTGAAGGAAACACTTCACGGCATTCGCTTCAGAACTGTCAAAACAAGTGGCACTGCTAAGAGCATCCTACGACTTCCACATCGCTGGCAAAGGGTTTTACACAATGCTGGTGACTACTTTGAAGGTCAGTAAAACTTTGAAACACATATCTATTTTGTACGATATGTAAATAAATAGTTGTCACTATTGAAGTTACAACCCTCGTAGTAACCTTTACGTTGAAGACAATGAAAATGATATCTTAATCCTAGACAAATTGCTTACCTGAGTTTCCCAGATCCCTGGTGGTAAGTTCCTATGGGACCAAACTGCTGAGGTCATCAGCCCCTAGGCTTACACAGTACTTATTGTAACTTAAACTACGCTAAGGACAATAAATACACCCGTGGCAGAGGGAGGACTCGAACCTCAGACGGGGGCTGCCACGCAAACTGTGGCAATGGGCCTCAGACCGGTAACACTGCGCAGCCCCAAATCTCTGGAACACTTCCTCAGAAGTCAAACATGCTACAGACAAGATTAAAGAAGGATCTCTTCCAGGTAGTGATGACCTCTAAGTCAATTTTTTTAAGCTAATGGATGACGAATCTGTAAAACATTTACCTAAAATATTTTCATGTTGTTTTCATAGGGGAAAATCACCAAGAGATTGGAATAAAGCCAAAATAATCCTAATACATGAGAACGATAGTACTACAGATTTAAAGAACTACCTCCTTATAAGCCCTCTGTGCATACTCTAACAACTTTGTAGTAGAATTTTCACTGCCAGATTCAACACTACACTCGATCCGGCCCAACCCAATAAGCAAGCTTGGTACCGCACAGCGCTTAGTACAATTGATTTCATCCGCACTCTAAGTGAAACAATTAGTTAAACAAATTAGTAATCTTTACCCTTGTTCCTTGCCTTCATGGAGTTTGAAGAGGCATTCGATTCGAACTGTGTTTGAGGCTCCAACAGAACAAGGAATAGAACAGACTTCTATCAAAGCAGCGTACAACATATACCAAGCCTCCATGGGGTTTGTGACTGTAGTTGAACAAACTACCGAGCTTCCCATAGAAAAGCGTATAAAACAAGGTGCCTTTTTATTCCCATTTATTATATTACACTGAAGAGCCAAAGAAATTGGTACACCTGTCTAACATAGTTTAGAGCCTCCGCGAGCACGCACAAGTGCCGCAACACGTCGTGAAATAGACTCGACTAATGTCTGACGTAGTGCTGGAGAGAACTGACACCATGAATCCTGAAGGGCTGTACGTGAACCCGTAAGAGGACGAGGGGGTGGAGATGTCTTTTGAACAACAAACTGCAATAATGTTCGTGTCTGGAGAGTTTGGTGACCAGCGGAAGTGTTTAAACTCAGAAGAGTGTTCCTGAAGCCACTCTGTAGCAATTTTGGATGTGTGGGGTGTCGCATTGTCCTGCTGGAATTCCCAATTCCATCGGAGTGCACAATTTACATGAATAGATGTAGGTGATCAGAAGTAAGTGTCACCTGTCAGAGTCGTATCTAGAAGTATCAGGGGTCTCATACCAGTCCAGCTGCACACGTCCCACACTATTACAGAGCCGCCAGCTTGAACAGTTCAAAAATGTTCAAATGTGTGTGAAATCTTATGGGACTTAACTGCTGAGGCCATCAGTCCCTAAGCTTTCACACTACTTAACCTAAATTATCCTAAGGACAAACACACACACCCATGCCCGAGGGAGGACTCGAACCTCCGCCGGGACCAGCCGCACAGTCCATGACTGCAGCGCCTCAGGCCGCCCGGCTAAACCCGCGCGGCGCTTGAACAGTCCCCTGCTGACACGCATAGTCCATGGATTCGTGAGGTTGTCTCCATACCCTTGCATGTCTATCCGGTCGATACAACTTGAAACGAGACTCGTTCGACCAGGCAACATGTTTCCAGTCATCAACAGTCCAATGTCAGTGTTGACAGGCCGAGGAGAGGCGTGAAGTCTTTTGTCGTGCAGTCATCAAGGTACACAAGCGGGCCTTCAGCTCCGAAAGCCCATGTCGATGATGTTTCGTTGAATAGGTCGCACGCTGACAGTTTGATGGCCCAACATTAAAATCTGCAGCAGTTTGCGGAAGGGTTGCACTTCTGTCACGCTGAACGATTCTCTTCAGTCGTAGTTGGTCCCGTTCGTGCAGCATCTTTTTCCAGTCGAAGCGATGTCGGAGATTCGACTTTTTCCGGGTTCCTGATATTCACGGTACACTCGTGAAATGGTCGTATGGAAAAGTCCCCATTTCATCGTTATTTCGGAGACGCTTTGTTCCGTCGTTCATCCTTATAACCTTCCACTGTGGCTGCAGTAACTGGTCTCACAACTGGGCCAGACACGTGTTGCCTGTTTACATACATCTGTATTTCAATACGCATGTCTGTACCAGTTTCTTTGGCGCTTCAGTGTATACCTCCATGCCGTCCTCTAAAAAGCAGAAAAGGAATCCAGTTTCTGGGAAAGATATTAAATAAGCTGAGAGACGCTGATGACACTGTTCTATTAGCTAATAGTACAGAGGGACTTCAAATACTGACTAGTGAACTGGCGTGAATCTGCTCTGAAGTTGGTATAAAGTGAACTTGGATAAAACCAAGATCATGGTGAATGAAGGGACACCAACGGGATGTATATTTTTTGGAAATACGCAACTTTTAAGGGTGGTAGATGTGTCTATCTGGTTTAATGTCTATCTGGTTCGACAACAAAATACAAAATGAGGCCTAAAACTAAAAACAAGGGAATATATTACATTACGTTAACCACCTTGTGGAAGATATTCTTCAGCTTTGAAGTCTAAGATGGCGACCAAGGTGATGGCGACAGCTTTTTTACAAATGTGTACTGCCAGTTATAACTAATGGCTGTGAGACAAGGACAATAAATAAGTTCATTGTCAGGAAACTTATAGCAGCCCAGAAAGGAATGGAAAGATGAATGTTAAAGACAGAAAGATAGCTTTTGATATCAGGGAACAAAGGTTTGTATTGCGTTTTCAAATTAATTTCTTTTTGTATTTTTTGAAAAAATTGTACTGGGGCATGTAAGGAGTTTACTATCTCTGATTTCATAACGTATTGATATTGTACTCATTACCTACCTCTAGCTTCTGGAACTTTCAAAGCCGCTTGCGTTTTCAGTAGATGAAGCTTCGTCTTCGTGTGTAAGGATGACAATGGCCCATGACTCGTTGTCATGCGCCGTCTTAGCGTGTGCACAGGGAGTCGTTGTTGAGCTCCCGCACAAAGCAGCCGCGCGAAACCGCGGAATGTATATAGGAATCCTTCCGTGCTAACGACGACTTGCTTGATTAATGTGGAAACGTAAATAGCAGTGTTTACTTCAGTGTGAATGTTGAACAAGCGAAACAATGAATGCTAGACTGGATGAGTTTAGGCACTGTTAGGGAAGCTTGTTACGTGCTAAAGGGACGATAAAATCATGGTAATTTGACTTGCGCTGTTATTATTACAAGCTGACATTTCCCGTTCGTTAAGTGAACAACTTCAACATTTGAAAAGTATACCTGACACGGATTTGTAACGCATGTCAGTAACAAAGCCTTATCTCTAGAAATTGTGTCCTACTCGAGTCTGATAGCTGTAACATTACAAAATTAGTAAAAAAAAGAAACATAAAAAATGGCTCTGAGCACTATGGGACTCAACTGCTGTGGTCATTAGTCCCCTAGAACTTAGAACTACTTAAACCTAACTAACCTAAGGACATCACACACACCCATGCCCGAGGCAGGATTCGAACCTGCGACCGTAGCAGCAGCGCGGCTTCGGACTGGAGCGCCTAGAACCGCACGGCCACCGCGGCCGGCTAAAGAAACATAAAAGACAGTTTTGGAGACAAATTACCGTCTTGCCATCTAGGATCAGAATCTACCCAGGTTACGTGCACGTAGCCTTCTATGCTCTAGCGAGCAAGATAAAGTACGACGAACTTAACCAAATGCTCCGTCATTTAAGTTAAAAGTAAGCTATAGTACTGTGAATACATAATGAGAGGAACACTTCTCGTCGGTGCTTTTCTGACCTCACAGGATAATATAAGTGTTAAGGTTAATTTACGAACAAAATAAGCTTCAATGTCGATAACGCACACTTAAAATTTACTACAAAAAATCCTTTTTAGTGATTTGAGTGCCTTCTTCTACAATGATTTCACAAAACTCATAACGTATATCAATTTCAAATCATTGATAAAATTTTGCTCCAGTTGACGCTATATTAAACATTACGTAAGTTCCCACCGGATTTGGTCCTAACGTCCACATTGTTGGCAGGTGGATCTAAAAATTATACACAATAGCACAATTTTCAAATTCAGTTGCTAATGACCAGGATGCGAAGGCCGAAACTGGAGGTGGACTTAAGCAAATATCGGCAGCTGGAAGAGCGTTTCATTAACTGGATATACAGTATTGTAAGAGCACCTTCCAAACATGGAGAAACTAATAATTTCGTATGACTTGTGTCTTTATGAATGGAAAAATGACCATTTAATTCATTAACTAATAAATCAAAAAAGGAATTATTTATGCTGCTGTCAGGACATCGGTGGTCTAGGGGTAGCGTCTTTGATTCATAATCGAAACATCTTCGGTCCTGGGTTCGATCCCCGCCACTGCCTAAATTTTGATAGATAATCAGCATTGGCGGCCGAAGATTTCCGGCATAAGAAGTCAGCCTCATTCTGCCAACGGCCTTGTCAAAGTGGGCGGAGGAGCGGATAGAGGTTCAGGGCACTCTCTTGTCCTAGGGGTGCGAAATTGCTCATAAAGGCGGAAGAATCAGCAATGATCAACGACATGAGGATGCAGAAGGTAATGGAAACCACTGCATTAAAGACACGTAACGTGTATCATCAGGACATGTGGCCTGTAATTGAAGAAGTGTCATGATGATCTCTCCATTGGCAAAAGATTCCGGAATAGTCCCCCATTCGGATCTCCGGGAGGGGACTGCCAAGGGGGAGGTTACCATGAGAAAAAAATTGAATAATCAACGAAAGGATAACGTTCTACGAGTCGGGGCGTGGAATGTCAGAAGCTTGAACGTGGTAGGGAAACTAGAAAATCTGAAAAGGGGAATGCAAAGGCTCAGTCTAGATATAGTAGGGGTCAGTGAAGTGAAGTGGAGGGAAGACAAGGATTTCTGGTCAGATGAGTATCGGGTAATATCAACAGCAGCAGAGAATGGTATAACGTGTAGGATTCGTTATGAATAGGAAGGTAGGGCAGAGGGCGTGTTACTGTGAACAGTTCAGTGACCGGGTTGTTCTAATCAGAATCGACAGCAGACGAACACCGACAACGATAGTTCAGGTATACATGCCGAAGTCGCCAGCTGAAGATGAACAGATGGAGAAAGTGTATGAGGATATTGAAAGGGTAATGCAGTATGTAAAGGGGGACGAAAATCTAATAGTCATGGGCGACTGGAATGCAGTTGTAGGGGAAGGAGTAGAAGAAAAGGTTACAGGAGAATATGGGCTTGGGACAAGGAATGAAAGAGGAGAAGGACTAATTGAGTTCTGTAACAAGTTTCAGCTCGTAATAGCGAATACCCCGTTCAAGAATCACAAGAGGAGGAGGTATACTGGGAAAAGGCCGGAAGATACGGGAAGATTTCAATTAGATTACATCATGGTCAGACAGAGATTCCGAAATCAGATACTGGACTGTGAGGCGTACCCAGGAGCAGATACAGACTCAGATCACAATATAGTAGTGATGAAGAGTAGGCTGAAGTTCAAGACATTAGTCAGGAAGAATCAATACGCAAAGAAGTGGGATACGGAAGTACTAAGGAATGACGAGATACGTTTGAAGTCCTCTAACGCTATAGAGAGCAATAAGGAATAGCGCAGTAGGCAGTACAGTTGGAGAGGAATGGACATCTCTAAAAAGGGCCATCACAGAAGTTGGGAAGGAAAACATAGGTACAAAGAAGGTAGCTGCGAAGAAACCATGGGTAACAGAAGAAATACTTCAGTTGATCGATGAAAGGAGGAAGTACAAACATGTTCCGGGAAAATCAGGAATACAGAAATACAAGTCGCTGAGGAATGAAATAAATAGTAAGTGCAGGGAAGCTTAGACGAAATGGCTGCAGGAAAAATGTGAAGACATCGAAAAAGATATGATTGTCGGAAGGACAGACTCAGCATACAGGAAAGTCAAAACAACCTTTGGTGGCATTAAAAGCAACGGTGGTAACATTAAGAGTGCAACGGGTATTCCATTGTTAAATGCAGAGGAGAGAGCAGATAGGTGGAAAGTATACAATGAAAGCCTCTATGAGGGTGAAGATTTGTCTGATGTGATAGAAGAAGAAACAGGAGTCGATTTAGGAGAGATAGGGGATCCAGTATTAGAATCGGAATTTAAAAGAGCTTTGGAGGACTTACGGTCAAATAAGGCAGAAGGGATAGATAACATTCCATCAGAATTTCTAAAATCATTGGGGGAAGTGGCAACAAAACGACTATTCACGTTGGTGTGTAGAATATATGAGTCTGGCGACATACCATCTGACTTTCGGAAAATCATCATCCACACAATTCCGAAGACGGCAAGAGCTGACAAGTGCGAGAATTATCGCACAATCAGCTTAACAGCTCATGCATCGAAGCTGCTTACAAGAATAATATACACAAGAATGGAAAAGAAAATTGAGAATGCGCTAGGTGACGATCAGTTTGGCTTTAGGAAAAGTAAAGGGACGAGAGAGGCAATTCTGACCTTACGGCTAATAATGGAAGCAAGGCTAAAGAAAAATCAAGACACTTTCATAGGATTTGTCGACCTGGAAAAAACGTTCGACAGTATAAAATGGTGCAAGCTGTTCGAGATTCTGAGAAAAGTAGGGGTAAGCTATAGGGAGAGACGAGTCATATACAATATGTACAACAACCAAGAGGGAATAATAAGAGTGGACGATCAAGAACGAAGTGCTCGTATTGAGAAGGGTGTAAGACAAGGCTGTAGCCTTTCGCCCCTACTCTTCAATCTGTACATAGAGGAAGCAATGATGGAAATAAAAGAAAGGTTCAGGAGTGGATTTAAAATACAAGGTGAAAGGATATCAATGATACGATTCGCTAATGACATTGCTATCCTGAGTGAAAGTGAAGAAGAATTGAATGATCTGCTGAACGGAATGGTCTAATGAGTACACAGTATGGTTTGAGAGTAAATCGGAGAAAGACGAAGGTAATGAGACGTAGTAGAAATGAGAACAGCGAGAAACTTAACATCAGGATTGATGGTCACGAAGTCAATGAAGTTAAGGAATTCTGCTACCTAGGCAGTAAAATAACCAATGACGGACGGAGCAAGGAGGACATCAAAAGCAGACTCGCTATGGCAAAGAAGGCATTTCTGGCAAAGAGATGCCTACTAATATCAAATACCGGCTTAATTTGAGGAAGAAATTTCTGAGGATGTACGTCTGGAGTACAGCATTGTATGGTAGTGAAACATGGGCTGTGGGAAAACCGGAACAGAAGAGAATCGAAGCATCTGAGATGTGGTGCTATAGACGAATGTTGAAAATTAGGTGGACTGATAAGGTAAGGAATGAGGAGGTTCTATGCAGAATCGGAGAGGAAAGGAATATGTGGAAAACACTGATAAGGAGAGGGGACAGGATGATAGGACATCTGCTAAGACATGAGGGAATGACTTCCATGGTACTAGAGGGAGCTGTAGAGGGCACAAACTGTAGAGGAAGACAGAGATTGGAATACGTCAAGCAAATAATTGAGGACGTATGTTGCAAGTGCTACTCTGAGGAAAGGAATTCGTGGCGGGCCGCATCAAACCAGTCAGTGGAGCGTGCTGAAAGATGCTGTCGCCATCCCCGAATTGCTCTGCAACACTGGGAAGCAAGAAGATGCTTAAAACGTCAGTGTAGGACTGTGATGCGATAGTGTCATGCAAAAGAACAAGGGGTGCAAGCCACCTCCATGTAAAACACGACCACACCGTAACACCACCGCCTTCGAATTTTACTGTTGGCACTATAAACGCTGGCACATGACGTTCACCGGCCATTCGCGATACCGACAACCTTCCATCGGATCGCCTCATTGTCTACCGTTGTTCTTCACTCCACACAACGTTTTTCCACCATTCAATCATCGAACGTGTACGCTCCTTACACCAAGCGAGGCGTCGTTTGGCATTTACCGACGTGATATGTGACTTATGAGCAGCCGCTAGACCTTCAAATCCAAGTTTTCTCACCTCCCGCCTAACTGTCATAGTACTTTCAATGGATTCTGATGCAGTTTGGAATTCCTGTTCTAATGACTCTGAGCACCATGGGACTTAACTTCTGAGATCATTAGTTCCCTAGAACTTAGAACTACTTAAACCTAAGTAACCTAAGGACGTCACACACATCCACGCCCGAGGAATTCCTGTGCGATGGTCTGGATAGATGTCTGCCTGTTACACATTACGACCCTCTTCAACTGTCCGCGGTGTCTGTGAGTCAACAGGCGAGGTCGGCCTGTACGCTTTTTTGCTGTACGTGTCCCTTCAAGTTTCCACTTCCAACTATCACGTCGAAAACAGTGGACCTAGGGATGTTCAGGACTGTGAAAATCTTGCGACGTATGTCATAATTTACTCCCGATCACCTGACCACGTTCGAGCCGCTCGGTCTTGGACATCTTGTCAAGATTCGCGAGCCGCCTCCCGTCGGAGGTCCGAATCCTAATGGCCATAACTGTTTGGTCCCATACGACCTTACCACAAATTTCCAAGTTTCCAAACAACGTTCGAAGTCAGTGAGTTCCGCGGAGCGCCCCATTCTGCTCTCTCACGATGTCTACTGAATACTGAGGTCGCTGATATGGAGTACCTGGCAGTAGGTGGCATCACAATGCACATAACATGAAAAACATACGTTTTCAGGGTATCGAGATACTTCTGATCAAATAGTATATGTATGTATGTTTGACCAAAACTCAGCCTAAACCATTGGACCGATTTCAACCAAACTTGGTACAGCTATGACACCCTGTCTAGAGAGAATCGCTGTTGGGGTAAGAGTCGTCCACCTAGCAAACGGCATGGCGTGGGGGTGAAAAGCATTGTAGCTCATGATGAGAAAACTCGCCAACTTTATTCATACACTATTTGAGAATGCGAGCAGTTAGTGACTTACAACAAACTATGCACATAATTTCGAACCTTAATGAACTTTATACTCACTTTCTATCGCTTACTAAATTTCGTTGTTCTTACAGTAAAACTGCAACACCATTCTTGACGTTTTACTTTATTACTTCTTTAGTACTATATGTATACATGACACAATTTTGCATACAGTATTCACATGTACCACTCAATGTATATGGAAAATTGTGTCATTGTGCGACTGACAGTACAGGAGATATGAGGTCATAAATACTGAGTTGCACGAAAAACTGCGGCATCATGAATGATGGTTAAATTTATTACTTCTCTGCTGCTAATCGTATTCACTAAAGGTTTCGCAGACAGTATTCTCGTATACCGTTGACTGACCTACAAAAATACATGATTGTACGACACACATTTGAGGAGGCACACACATCACCCCAGTTCCCAGAACTCCTGAAGACAGACAGATATAGTATTTGTCTGAAGACAGACAGATATGTTATCACAGACACAGTCCCTTTGACTGTTCAGAGATGTCACTATTCCTACCCAAAGACGCAAACAACCATGCATGACCAGCGCCTATTAGACGGATTAGGTCCGACATCCGATCAGTTCCAGTCATTCCACAAGGAAGGAGGTACACGGCTCGTGTTGCCTGTAGTTCAACCATGCCTAGACAGTCAATTCCGCGGTTCGATCGCGTCCGCATTGTTACTACTGCAGTGGATGACTCGGAGGAACCCTGACTGCAACGCGACCATGTTGGATAACGCTTTTCGTGCAGACACAGGACGTCGTGTTAAGCTTCAACCAGTTCTCAACAGGCTGCATGATTCGCAAATTGGCATCAAGTTCCCTTCAACGATGAGTGTCGCATATGTCTTGAAATAGACAATCGTCAGGACATGTTTGGAGGCAACCCGGTCAGGGTGAACGCCTTAGACACATTGTCCAGCGAGTACTGTAAGATGGAGGTTCCCTACTGTTTAGGGATGGCATTATGTGGGGCCAGTGTACGTCACTGGTGGTATTGGAAGGCTGTACGATACGTGAATGCCATCCTCCGACCGGTAGTTCAACCATATCGGCAGCATATTGGCGAGGCATTCGTCTTCATGGACAACAATCCGCACCCCCATCGTGCACATCTAGCGATTGACTTCCTTCAGGCTAACGACATCGATAGACTAGAGTGGCCAGCATGTTCTCCAGTCATGAATCCCATTGAACATGCGTGGGATAGATACAAAAGGGCTGTTTGTGAACAACGTGACCAACCAACCACTCTGAGGGATTGAAACGTCCCCTTGGAAAAATTTATGAATGACCTCTTACATTATTTGATTTTCAAACAGCTGAGCAAAACTGAACGTACTCAGACATTTCTCTCTTTAATTATTCTGATCACCACTAAACTGACACACAATATTTTTAGCGCAAAGCAGTCTGACTTTCAATAATCTCCACAAAAGACTGGCCCTGACTATCAATAACCTATACCTTTCATGAATCACTTACCTCACAAAAATGTTCGTTACTCGAACTACTGCAATACAGCGAGCGCCAATACTGCCAGCTAAATAAAAGATTCTAACTACTGAAGGCACTAACTACTGATAGGCATAGTTAGCAAGTGAAAGATTTTGGTAGACAACAAACAATATATATATATATATATATATATATATATATATATATATATATATCAGTTCACGACATCCAGTCTTACAAATTTACTCTCTCTGATGGTCACACATCCAGATCATCCGCTCGCAAAATTCTGCCATCTCTCTCCCCACATCCACCACTGCTGGCGTCTCACCTCCAACTGCGCAACGCTACGCGCTGTTCACATCCAACTGCCCAACACTACAATAGCGACTATTCCAACAATGCTAACCAGCCACAGACTGCACACAGCACAGCCAGTGATTTTCATACAAAGCGCTACGTGGCGTTACCAATATAAAAACCTAAACAGCCTACTGACAGGATCTACACCGAATCGACATAGAATAGTGGGACAATCTGGACCACCAGTGCTCGATGAACTTGTGGATAAAATGGTTCAAATGGCTCTGAGCACTATGGGACTCAACTTCTGAGGTCATCAGTCCCCTAGAACTTAGAACTACTTAAACCTAACTAACCTAAGGACATCACACACATCCATGACCGAGGCAGGATTAGAACCTGCGACCGTAGCGGTCACGCGGTTCCAAACTGAAGCGCCTAGAACCGCACGACACACCGGCCGGCGAACTTGTGGATAGTATGCCATGATGAATACAGGCATGGATCAGTGTAAGAGGACGTGCTACTGGGTAATAGAGGTACCGGTGTGTACAGCAATCTGGACCACCACCTCTGAAGTTCTCGCTGTATGGTGGTACAACATCCAATGTATGGTTTTCATGAGCAATAAAGAGAATGGAAATGATGTTCATCTCTATTCCAGTTTTCTGTTCACGTTCCGGAACTCTCGGAACCGAGGTGATGAGAAACCTTTTGATGTGTATAAAATGTTATAAATACCGATACGTTAGAAAAAATGGCACACCATGCACGACGTTTTAATTTCTTACTGCTTTATTACTAATTCTATTCGCAACATATTTCGCAGACAGTATAAAAATGTACCACTGAATATACCTGGAAAATTATATCACTGTTCAGGAGACATCGGATCATGAAGATTGAGATGAGTGAAATCGCGAGTGCAGGTTGAAATTTGCCACAGAAACAGGTAAAATGTGTGTAAAAATATGTGTGAAATGTGTTAAAAATAAGTGAAGCCTCGTGAAATGTGCGTAGTCTGCGACCAGTGGGTAGAAAGCGCCTCCTAAATCCCTGGATCGATTTCAGCCATGCATGGTATACATATTACTATCTTGAAAGAAATAAGAAATACTGAGGTTAGCAACACCCAGTAATCTCCTACTGGAGAACGTGGAGAGAGAAGGAAGTAAGAAAAGGTGGTCAGAGAAAGGGGAGGAGGACATGAACAGAGAGTGAGGTGGGAGGAGGACATTGACATAGAAATGAGTGAGGAATGATGGACACAGTGAGGAGAGGGAAATGAGAAAAAGAAAGAGAGAGGAGGAGATGGACAGAAAGAGATGTGAGGAAGAGATGTACTGAGAGAGGGTGGAGGACGAATTGGGCAGAGAAATGGGAAGGAGGAAATAAGCAAAGGAAGTGAACTGAAGATGAACGGAGAGAGAGGGGTAGGAGGAATTTACAGAGAGAAGTGGATGAAGAGGTGACGGATAAGGACAGGGGGAAGAGGAGACTAAAAGAGAGTGGGGAGAAGGAGATAAAGGAAGTTAGGAGAAGATGGAAGGGGGAAAGAGAAGATAGATACAGGGGGAGCAGATAGTCAAAGTGAGAGACAGGAGGAGATACACATTGAGGCGGTGGAGGAGGTGGACAGAGTGAGGGGCGAGAAGGAGATGAAGAGAGAAGAGGATAGAGGAGGTGGACAAAGAGAGATGGAAGGAGGAGATGGGCTAATAGAAATGAAATAAATACATTCGTCGGCAACGCCGTTTCAGCTAGTGTGCTATAGTTAAGAACATGTATTAGTTATCGATGCAAGAAGATCGGTGATTATAGCTGATTGCCTCAGCTATTGTTTCACATCTTGATTGCATTTATAGCTCACTGCATTTACTACTTAATTATTAGTTTTGGAGAAGTTAAATAATGATTTTCTCATAACTATGCCAAAGTAATATCCCTAATTCGTATCACGTTTGTCTTTCAGTTCGTAATGCAAGCATCTCACTTCCGTGATCTTTGTGCTGTATGCGATTTTCTCGTGGGATTTTCCTACAATTTACTACTTCATTACGGAGTTATCGGCCGTGGGCACATATTCCACAGGCTGCGAAATTTGCCATCCTTGCCTCGTTCATCGTCAGCGATGCTCCAAAGGTCATTACTCCCATCCCAGAGCTCTGGTAAGGCTCAGTTGCTGTCCAAGGCAGTCCTACCTGTGGCCTAACAGCCTGGCGACAGCTCCACCCTCTGGCAAATCCTCTCTGATGGTTACAAAACACGCTCTACTGGTTCATTTCAGTTTATTTACTTGGAATACCATGCATGTCTTATCTGTTTGTGAGGAAATTGAAGAACGCGTTGTTTCGTTAAATTGCAATAATCACCACAATTAAAGAAACATTAAGAATATTGCAGTACTGAATATGTCTAGAAAACTGACGACTATCACTTTCGACAACCCCTGAAACAGACTCAGGTATATAATATTACTGGAATGTACCGAATGCAGACATCGCCTTCAGGGAAACAGAGACCGTTAGAAATAAATCAGTGTAGTACTCACAAGCGGCAGCCGGTTATTATTGAAATTTCGTTGTACACTTACATTCATCAGTGCCAAAGTGACGATGGGATGTGTGTCACGAGAAAAATAATACAGGACGGTGCAAAATACGTCTCTGAAAGTATTTGGCCGCTGAGATAAAATTTCGTGCCGTAAATGATTCTCCTTGTAACAGTATTTTATTGTATCTACGAAAATTTTGTAGCTCTCTCACTACCTCAATACAAATTTCTTAATAGAAAACTAACACTGGAACAGCGGTTCTGTGAACCCATACGGTCAAGCTGCTGCTGAGAATCATACACAAAGTCACTATTTGGTGCGCAATCTGTGACCAATGCATTACGGGGCCAATTAAAGAACCTGCCAAATAAGACAAATACAGACAAGTCCTGGAACGCGAATTGGCACCGAATGCACGACGCCGCCGAACGCTCTGAATCTGCTAGTACAGGATGGAGCACTTCCACACCGTACTGCCGACGTTTTCCCTTTTTTTAGACGTCATTCAGGCATCGGACGAGCTTAGTATTAATTGAAAACCGCGTGGAATGGCACGGTTTCAATCCACGTGAGCATTCATTATGGAATTACGTGAAGGACAGTGTCGTCAAAGAGTTTCTACAACACTCTAGGATCTTAGTCGAGAGAGATTCGTGTAGCTGAAAACGATGTTCTTCAGAAAGTCATAACGGAATTTATTCAACGTTCTACACACTCATTGCTACAGAACTTTCAGAAACTTTCGGTATTAAATTTTCCTCCTGCTATAGCATAAATATGATAACAAAAATTTGTCACACCTTATTACGTCGTACTAGACAAAAGGTACCTAACATCTATTTTGCGCCCCCTTGTATCATTTTTCTCCATACAGGTACTTCACGTATTCCATATTCAGCTTAAAACACTAATGAGAAACCCTGCGTCTGCTAACTTTGATTTTCACCTCATACTCTTCGACGCAGACTATGCTTTGAGAATTTTGTTCTCAGATTACGAAATGTGGACAACCTAGTAAATAACTGGCATATGAGAGGCCATGTAGTTTTTGCATTTGGCATTTGTCATATTCGTCTTCCGGACCTGGTGCAGGCTCTTTACATAAATAGCTTGTAAAGAAACGGCCAAACGCTTTACGAAAAACTTTAACGTTGGGCGACTTCAGCTCATTTCTCTAATTCCTACATCATCAGTTGTCGTTGTTGTAAGTTTACAGAGCAAGAGAAAATTCAAAATGGCCACCAAATAACTGAGGGAAGATAGGTTTTAACGTCTCGTTGAGTCACACTGCCTGGAACACTTGGGTGTGGACGCTACGAAAAATGTTATTGGCAGTAAATATCGTCATCCGAAAGACAGAGACCTTAGCGATTGCATTGTTGTGCACATTATGATTTATCATGTTGTTACGCACATTGAGATACCTTTTTAATGTTCGAGGAGAAAAGATGGCATAACTAAAAGCAGACTACCACAAAATTCCTTTCGTGATGCTCCTGGGAATATGACGCTTCTCAGCGGCGGTGTTATTTATTATTTATTTATTTATTTATTTATTGTTCTGTGGGACCACATTTAGGAGAAGTCTCCATGGTCATGGAACGAGTCAATACATGAAATTATAACACGATTGTAGAAACAGATGAAATGAAATATAAGAAACATATTCAGGCGACAAGTCGTTAGTTTAAATAAAGAAAATCAAGAATGTAACACTGGAATTTGCTTAATTTTTTAGCTCTTCCAGGAGCTCCTCGACAGAATAGAAGGAGTGAGCCATGAGGAAACTCTTCAGGTTAGACTTAAAAGTGTTTGGGCTGCTGCTAAGGTTTTTGAGTTCTTGTGGTAGCTTATTGAAAATGGATGCAGCAGAATACTGCACTCCTTTCTGCACAAGAGTCAAGGAAGTGCATTCCACATGCAGATTTGATTTCTGCCTAGTATTAACTGAGTGAAAGCTGCTAACTCTTGGGAATAAGCTAATATTGCTAACAACAAACGACATTAAAGAAAATACATACTGTGAGGGCAATGTCAAAATTCCCAGACTATTGAATAGGGGTCGACAAGAGGTTTTTGAACTTACACCATACATAGCTCGAACAGCCCGTTTTTGAGCCAAAAATACCCTTTTTGAATCAGAAGAATTACCCCAAAAAATAATACCATATGACATAAGCGTATGAAAATATGCGAAGTATACTACTTTTCGTGTTGAAATGTCACTTATTTCAGATACTGTTCTAATGGTAAATAAAGCGGCATTTAGTTTCTGAACAAGATCCTGAACATGGGCTTTCCACAACAGCTTACTATCTATCCATACGCCTAGGAACTTGAACTGTTCCGTCTCGCTTATAACATGCCCATTCTGTCTGATTAAAATGTCAGTTCTTGTTGAATTGTGAGTTAGAAACTGTAAAAACTGAGTCTTACTGTGATTTAGTATCAAATTATTTTCCACAAGCCACGAACTTATATCATGAACTACATTATTTGATAATGTTTCAATATTACACACAAGATCCTTCACTACCAAGGTGGTGTCATCAGCAAACAGAAATATTTTTGAATCACCTGTAATACTAGAAGGCATATCATTTATATAAATAAGAAACAGCAGTGGCCCCAGCACCGACCCTTTCGAAAAAGCACAAAAAAACTGAGGGAAATCACATACAGCAAAATGACACGCGATTGTGGATTATTACGCCGGCAAGATTATTACTGTGCTTGCAATGAATTCGACTTGCCGTAGCTCCATGTGAGTGGTCATCACAAGTCGTAAGTGAACGTTAAAGAACAATGCTAGGCACGTAATCAATACTTTGAGTACATTACACACGAGATACAGGAGAAAGATGGCCTCAGATGACTACATGAGAGGGTAATCAACGAATTTTGTAGAATTTGGTTCTCGAAATGGGATATCTGCAAGTAACAACACTACATTAGAGTTTTGCACTTAGTACATTTTGGATTCTTCAGAACATAGGAGCTTTTGGAGCATACCATATCGTTTTTTATCTTTAGAACTCTTAAGGAGCATTTATATTCGTAAGAGATCAGTAGAGACAAGTTAATGACTTTTTATCGTGAACAGATAAGGAGATATATCATGAGAAAGCGCATCAGATGGCCTTCAGATAAAGTATTTGATTGATTTGTTTGGAACATTACCATCAGGCAATGCCGTATAAATCACGCCACTCAATAAAAGGTCACCTTGTTGTAATTACTGGTGGTGATGCAATTACTACCGCCGTGGACACGTATCTGTCAAACTTACGGCACGCTGTAAAATGGAAATATCCGAAAGGAAACCACCCGGCGGCAATGAAAAATTTTTTCGCATGTTTTGGAGTATGGAAAGAACTGTGCGACGATTACGTTTTAGTTATTTTATATTATCTGCTTTTACTTCCATCAAAACACAGTGTACATAATTGGTAAATTTGTTTTTCTCATTTTTCTTAAAAGAACAGGTTCCTGTCCGACAGTCATGAGTACCAGTTTAATAGTGTGTTTCTCTACCTCTCGAACGCCAAACACCAGAGTTTCTGCATGGGGTGAAGTCGACACGTTTATAGTAGGTGATACAAGGTATCTACACACAGTTCATGAAAATCTACGTCTAGATCTACATCTACATCCATACTCGGCAAGCCACCTGACGGTGTGTGGTGGAGGGTACCCTGAGTACCTCTATCGGTTCTCCCTTCTATTCCAATCTCCTGTTGTTCTTAAAAAGAAGGTTTGTCGGTATGCCTCTGTGTGGGCTCTAATCTCTCTGATTTTATCCTCATGCTCTCTTCGCGAGATATACGTAGGAGGGAGCAATATACTGCTTGACTCATCGGTGAAAGTATGTTCTCGAAACTTCAACTAAAGTCCGTACCGAGCTACTGAGCGTCTCTCCTGCAGAGTCTTCCACTAGAGTCATCTTTCATCTCCGTAACGCTTTCGCGATTACTAAATGATCCTTTAACGAAGCGCGCTCCTCTCCGTTGGATCTTCTCTATCTCTTCTATCACACAGGTGAGCAATATTCAAGCAGTGGGCGAACAAGCGTACTGTAACCTACTTCCTTTGTTTTCGGACTGCATTTCCTTAGGATTCTTCCAATGAAACTTAGTCTGGCATCTGCTTTACCGACGATCAACTTTATATGATCATTCCATTTTAAATCACTCCTAATGCGTACTCCCAGATAATTTATGGAATTAACAGTTGCAGACCTGCTATATTGTAGCTAAATGATAAGGGATCTTTCTTTCTATGTATTCGAAGCACATTACACTTGACTACATTGAGATTCAATTGCCATTCGCTGCACCATGCGTCAATTCGCTGCAGATCCTCCTGCATTTCAGTACAATTTTCCATTGTTACAACCTCTCGATATACCACAGCATCATCCGCAAAAAGCCTCAGTGAACTTCTGATGTTATCCACAAGGTCAATTATGTATATTGTGAATAGCAGCGGTCCTACGACACTCCCCTGCGGCCCACCTGAAATCAGTCTTACTTCGGAAGACTTCTCTCCATTGAGAATGATATGCTGCGTTCTGTTATCTAGGAACTCATCAATCCAATCACACAATTGGTCTGATAGTCGATATGCTCTTACTTTGTTCAATAAACGACTGTGGGGAACTGTACGAACACCTTGTGGAAGTCAAGAAACACGGCATCTACCTGGGAACCCGTGTCTATGGCCCTCTGAGTCTCGTGGACGAATAGCGTGAGCTGGGTTTCACACGATCTTCTTTTTCGAAACCCATGCTGATTCCTACAGAGTAGATTTCTAGTCTCCAGAAAAGTCATTATACTCGAACACAATACTTGTTCCAAAATTCTACAACTGATCGACGTTAGAGATATAGATCTATAGTTCTGCACATCTGTTCGACGTCCCTTCTTGAAAACGGGGATGACCTGTGCCCTTTTCCAATCCTTCAAAACACTACGCTCTTCTAGAGACCTTCGGTACACAGCTGCAAGAAAGGGAGCAAGTTCCTTCGCGTACGCTGTGTAAAATCGAACTGGTATCCCATCACGTCCAGCAGCCTTTCTTCTTTTGAGCAATTTTAATTGTTTCTCCATCCCTCTGTCGTCTATTTCGATATCTACCATTTGGCATCTGTGCGACAATCTAGAGAAGGAACTACGGTGCAGTCTTCCTCTGTGAAACAGCTTTGGAAAAAGACATTTAGTATTTCGGCCTTTAGTCTGTCATCCTCTGTTTCAGTACCATTTTGGTCACAGACTGTCTGGACATTTGGTTTGATCCACCTACCGCTTTGACATAAGACCAAAACTTCATAGGATTTTCTGCCAAGTCACTACATAGAACTTTACTTTCGAATTCAGTGAACGCCTCTCGCATAGCCCTCCTCACACTACATTTCGCTTCGCATAACTTTTGTTGGTCTGCAGGACTTTGCCTATATTTATGTTTGCTGTGAAGTTCCCTTTGCTTCCGCAGGAGTTTTCTAACTCGGCTGTTGTACCACGGTGGTTCTTTTCCGTCTCTTACAATCTTGCTTGGCACATACTCATCTAATGCGTATTGTACGATGGTTTTGAACTTTGTCCACTGATCCTCAACATTATCTGTACTTGAGACAAAACTGTGTTGAGCCATCAAGTACTCTGAAATCAGCTTTTTGTCACTTTTGCTGAACAGAAAAATCTTCCTACATTTTTTAATATTTCTATTTACGGCTGAAATCATCGATGCAGTAACCGCTTTATGATCGCTGATTCCATGTTCTGCGTTAACTGTTTCAAATAGTTCAGGTCTGTTTGTCACCAGAAGGTCTAACATGCTATCGCCACGAGTCGGTTCTCTGTTTAACTGCTCAAGGTAGTTTTCATATAAAGCACTTCCAAACATTTCACTGGATTCTTTGTCCCTGCCATCCGTTATAAACGTTTGAGTCTCCCAGTCTATATCCGGTAAATTAAAATCTCCACCCAGATCTATAACGTGGCGGGGAAATCAACTCGAAATATTTTCCAAATTTTCCTTCAAATGCTCTGCCACAACAGCTGCTGAGCCAGGGGGCCTATAGAGACATCCAATTACCATGTTTGAGCCTGCTTTAACCGTGACCTTCACCCAAATTATTTCACATTTTGGATCTCCGTCAATTTCCTTCGATACAATTGCACTTTTTATCTCTATAAACACGCCTCCCCTTTCACTGTCCAGCCTGTCTCTGCGGTATACATTCCAATCTGAGTTTAGAATTTCGTTACGGTTTACATCTGGTTTCAGCCAACTTTCTGTCCCTAGTACTATGTGGGCATTGTGACCGTTTATTAATGAGAGCCATTCTGGGACCTTTCTATAGACGCTCCTGCAGTTTACCATTACCACATTAATATTGTTATTCCCTATTGCGTGTTGCCTACTACTACCTTGCCGGGTCTCAGGATGCATCTTGTCGGGCCTAGGAGGGAAGTCTCTAACCTAAAAAAACCCACATGGGCACTCTACACGTAATTCCCGCTAATTAGGGACCGGCGGATTGTGATTCCAGAAGTGTTCCAGATGCGTTTTATTGGGGTCACATCAGGCGAATTTGGTGACGAAATTATAAAAGTGAGTTCTGTGTCATGCTCCTTAAGCCACTGTAACATAATTCTTGTCGTATCATGGCCAGTTATCCTGCTGGAAAATTGAGCAATCGTCGGGGAAGGCATGAAGCACAAAGGGATGCAGCTGGTGAGAAGTCATGTTCACGTAGTTCACCAAAGCTAGTCCATCTGACCAGGATAAATTATTATTGATGCACGGTTCACTTTCGAAGGGAGGAAGGAAGATTAGGTTTACGCCCGTCGATAGCGAGATCATTTGAGAGGTGGTCTACTCTCGCTGATCGCTTGAGCTATGCAACCGTCCTGGCAGATTGAAACTGTGCCCGGCCAAGGCTCGAACTCGGGACCTTTGTCTTTCATTGGCAAGTGCTCTACCGACAGAGCTACCAAGCTCGACTCGCAACCGATCGTCGTAGTTCGAAAGGTAGAAGACGAAGTACTGGCTGTGAGGAAGGATTTCGAGTAGCTCATGGGTAGCTCAGTCGGTAGAGAACTTGCGTGTGGAAGGCAAATATCCCGAGTTCGAGTCTTGGGTCGGCACTCAGTATTAATCTGCCAGGAAGCTTCATAACAATGCAAATTCCACTGCAGTGTAAAAATGTCATTCTGTATGCAATCGTTACTGACAATGTCAGCGGGTGATCATGGGAGCGCGCAGGACTCTTATGCTGCTCAGCCCCACATTCATAACTGTGCCCTCAGCGGTGTGCTCCGAAACGCACTCTGTCATCAGACCTGTCACACATTGCCGTCTATCCTACTTTACAGAGAGAATTCACACAAAGAAGTTATTAGTAGATCCCCTTTTTCTCTTTTTTTTTCCTTCTGTGCTCAATCCACGCATGATTTCAATTGAATTTGATATTTTCATGATTATCATTCCATAGTTTAGAAAACCAGCCACCGCGATATGTACGTTTCGTGGTGCGGTTCCATAAAATTGGATTTTCAATGTAATTTTCACTTTCATGGGTGACTACTGGCTTCGTCTTCAATGTACTTTTATAACTCGTGAAACACCATATAGCAGAGCACAATTACTGTAGTAACACAGAAAGTTCAAACGTTAAGAGAGTTAGGAAATACTTTATGGTCGCTGGGAATACTTTATTATTAATCAAAGAATATCTGTACGTGATCATTTTATAGTTGCGAAGTCTAACCATCTATCCATGCTTTTTGAAGGACGAACGATCTCCTTTTCTTTGTACTGTAGTACAAAGAGCACTAACTAATTCCTGTGTATTCATTTTCCGGTAATGAGAAGTAAATCTCAGAGAACCTATGTGACCAAATTGTACAAGAGATAGAAAAAAATTCTATTCAAACACTGACTGAAGCAAAGAGAAACAGATCATACATTGTCGCTGGCTCAATATGGGTCTGACAAAATCTTTCATACAGTTACAACCATTATATTGTTAAACAGGTGATTACCGGCACGTAAGTCATCTATTAACATTCAGAGATTCTGATAGGCTGTGATAAACGTCGGTGACTTAGGTATTTTCTTTACAATCACTGTACGTTCATTTTAACTGGCACCTGCTGAATCTTCAATGGAGCTAGAGACTCTATGCTTAAAATGAATGTTGTATTGAAATATATATTAATTATTTATGCATTGTCGACCTAAGTGAATCGGCCATACCAGTCTACTCTTTAAAAAAATGTGATAGGAAAAGCCAAATACATCGAAGAAAGATGTGAAAAAGGCGAATAATTTGGACAACAAATGTTTCTTCGTTTATTGTGAACATCAGTAATGTCAATAACAACAGAGTAAATGTAGAGATATGTGTAACTAAGGTTTCTCCCTCCGAGCACAGAATGGAAAAAGGTAGGGTTCGTCCTCTGAAGATTGCCAAACCATTTTACTTTGATACTGTACTCCCTATCGGGTACCTCCACCACTGCCCATGAGCAATGGACATTGCCGTCGATGTGGTGGCTTGGGTACCTCAGCGATACAGATAGCCGTAACTACAACAGAGGGGTATCTACAGTAGAATGAGATTTTCACTCTGCAGCGGAGTGTGCGCTGATATGAAACTTCCTGGCAGATTAAAACTGTGTGACGGACCGAGTTCGAGTCTCGGTCCGGCACACAGTTTTAATCTGCCAGGAAGTTTCAGAGGGGTATCTGTTTAGAGACCAGAGAAACCGGTGTTCCTGAAGTGGGGCAGCAGCCTTTTCAATACTTGCGAGGATAATAGTCTGGATGACTGACTGAACTGACTTTTTAACATCGCCAAACGGCCTTGCAGTGGTGGTACTGTGAATGGCTGAAAGCAAGGGGGAACAACAGTAGTAACTTTTCATGAGGCATGCAGCTCTAGTCAATGGATAAAAGATGATGGCGTCCTCTTCGGTAAAATATTCCGTAGGTAAAATAATCCCCCTTTCGGATCTCCAAGTGGGGACTACTTAGAGGGATATCGTCATCAGAATAAATGAAACTGGCATTCTACAGGTGGGAGCGTGAAATGTTACAGCCATTAATCGGGTATATAGTTTAAAAATTTAAAAAGGGAAAGGGATCCAGTGAACTTAGACATAGTATGAATTAGGGAAGTTCGGTGGCAAGAGGAACAGAGCTTCTGGTCTGGCGAATACAGAGTTTTTAATACAAAATCAAATATGGGTGATGAAGGACAGGTTTAATAACGAATAAGAGAATAGGGATGCTGGTAAGCTACTATATTCAGCATAGTGAACGTATTATTGGAGCCAAGATAGACTCGAAGTCCATACCCAAAACAGTTTAAATACCAATTAGCTCCGCAGTTGATGAAGAGATTGAAGATATGTATCACAAGATAAAATAAATTCTTTATATAGTTAAGACAGGCGAAAATTTTAAAGTGATGAGAGAATGGAATTCGAAAGTAGGAAACAAAAGGGACGGAAAAATAGTAGATGAATATGGACTGTGGGAAAGGAGTGAAAGAGGAAACCATCCTGTAGAGCTTTGCACAAAGCGTAATTTAATATTCGCTAACACTTGGTTTAAGAATCACAAAAGAGGGTTGTATGTGAGGAAGAGATCTAGAGGCATCGGGAGGTTTCAAGACATATTGTATAATAGTAGGAGAGAACCTTAGAAACCACGTTTTAAATTGTAAAACTTTGACAGGGGCAGATGTGGACTATGATCACAATTTATTGGTCATGAACTGTTGATTAAAACTGAAGAAATTGAAAAAAGTAGGAAGTTAAGGAGCCCGGATAAGTTGAAAGAACCACATTTTGCTAAGAGTTTAGGCAACGGTTGACTAAAACTGGGGAAAGATATATGGTAGAAAACTAATGGGTAGCTTTAAGAGATGAAGGTGAAATAGCGAAGGCTGCAGAGAATCAAATAAGTAGAAATACAAGCCTAGTAGCAATCCTTGGGTAACACAAGAGATATTGAATTTAATTGATGAAAGAAGAAAATATAAAAATGCAACAATAGAAAAAGGCGAAGGCGAACACAAACGTTTCAATAATCAAATTGACAGGGAATTAAAAATGCCTAAACCGGAATGGCTAGAGTTCAAATATAAGAATTTAGAAGCTTCTTTCACTAGGGTAAAGATAGTACCGCCTACAGGAAAAATAAAGATGCCTGGGGGAAACAGGAGCAGCTGTACGAATATCAAGAGCTCAGATGCGACACAACCCTAAGCAAAGAAGGGAAAGCTGAAAGCTGGAAGTCGTATATAGAGGGCTGTACTAGGTGGATAAAGTTGAAGGCAATGTTATATACAGGGAATTGAAAGGCTGGAAGTCGTATATAGAGGGCTGTACTAGGTGGATAAAGTTGAAGGCAATGTTATATACAGGGAATTGGTCGTAGACGAAGATGCGATGGTAGATATGACATTGAGAGAAGATTTGACAGAGCTCTGAAAGAGCTAAGTCAAAGCAAGGCCCCAGGAGTAGACGATGGTCTCTTAGACTTGCTGATACCCTTGGGAGAATCAGCCACGACAAAAGTTTTCCATGTAGTATTGAAGACGCAAAAGACAGGCGAAATACCCTCAGGCAGCCAGAATATTGTAATAACTTCCGTTCCAAAGAAAGTAGGTGCTGAAAATTACTGAAATTTCAGTGTAATAAGACATGGTTGCAAAATGCTTACACGAACTCTTTACGGATGAAATGAAAAACTGGTTAAGCTGACCTCGGTAAAGATCAGTTTGTATTCCGGAGGAATGTAGGAACACGTGAGGTTAGCTGACCATCTGACTTATAAGGTAAGTGAAGAAAAGGCAAACCAAAGTTTACAGAATTTTTTGACTTAAAGAGTGCTTTTGACAATGTTGAGTGGAATAATCCCTTTGAAATTTTTAAAGCAGCAGGGAAAAAAATATAGTGAGTGAAAGGCTGTTTGCAGCTTGTACAGAAACCAGGCGTCAGTAATAAGAGAAAAGGTGCACCCGTGGTGTTGCTCAATATGTACACTCGACAGCAAATAAAGTGGGTCACGCCTGAATTCCAACGTGTAGGCTGCACCTGAATGTATGCAACCAACAAAGCATATCTGTGTTACACATCGTCGCAACCCTCCACAGTACAGTCGTTGTAAGATACACAATAGGTACAGCTAGAGACTACTAGAGATCACTGGTGTTTATGACAGTCCGCCCAGATGTAAAGTAACACCACGATAGTACAGAAGAGATCAGACAGTCCTTAAAGTTTGTAAACTAAACTTAATTACAATAAGTGACATTTCAAAAGCTATGGGACAACAAATTTTTTCACATAAATCGTTCAGTAATCCTTAGGCACAATTAAATATTTGAGACAGTATATGGATTTATAAAGTTGTATGGCAATTGGAAACAAGTTCTTTGCTGTCTAAAAGGTTTACCCAAGACATGCTGAACGTCGTTCAACGGGGAGTGGTTTCGCATAAACACTATGTAATACTAAGCAGTTAAAAGTAAACGTGATTAACCGCTGCAAGCACTCTACGGAAATCCCAACATTAACAGCGAATCACAAGTTGCCATACAACTTTATAAATCCATATACTGTCTCAAATATTTAATTGTGCCTAAGGATTACTGAACGATTTATGTGAAAAAATTAGTTGTCCCATAGCTTTTGAAATGTCACAAGTATTACTGTACACATTACCCATCAACAGTTACTTGTACACAATGTGTACTTTAAATGAGATGACCAACGTCTTCGTTCTGGATCCGGATGCAAACCCAGAACGTATAGCCATTGTTAAACAAGCAAATCTTTGTGCCTTATCGAGACTCGATCACTAGGCAGAAAGAGACGTCAAATATTGACGTTTGCACCAGTATCAGTTAACAATTCTCAACTTGAATGTAAATGACGATAATGTTTATACGAATCCAGGAACCGTAACATGACAATTACCTTCTTGGTAATTAACCTCGAAAGACGGTGTAAATTGTTGCATTGTCAAGGAACAAAGGATACACATGTTTAAAATGGAAATGCCATCATGTAATGCTGGTGACAAGGGTGCGAAGCCAGCACCTAATTGGATTGTTGAATAAGTACGTAAAATCAGATGTAGATATCACAGTTTGTCACCAGTAGTGAGATTGGAACCTTAAATGACGACTGAAGTTGTATTGCCTGACCGGGATTCGAACATGGCGCCTACCGCCGTCCTTGTCTAACCAGGAACAGACGAGAAATGTCCAATGTTGGTCCACCATCAGCGAGATGTGCACACGTTTAACTAGAAATAAGACGACGCAAACGTCTATGCTGACTGAGAGTCGAATGCCGCACATATGGTTATGGATCAAAATGGCTCTGAGCACTATGGGACTTAACATCTGAGGTCATCAGTCCCCTTGAACTTAGAACTATTTAAACCTAACTAACCTAAGGACATCACACACATCCATGCCCGAGGCTGGATTCGAACCTGGCACCGTAGCGGTCACGCGGTTCCAGGCTGAAGCGCCTAGAACCGCTCAGCCACACCGGACGGCACATGGTTATGAAGACATGTTAATAATCAAATTCTTATTTACTAGTAGCTAGGAGTAGCATGTTTAGTTGCAAACCTTAAGGCCTTTCTCATCCCTAGTAACGTGTTGCCTAATATCTGCGATATCATGGTGTTAATTTACAAGTGGATTGACTGCCGTAAAGAGCAATGTTTTCTAGTAGTCGTGTATCATTGAGATGTAAATGACGTGCCTCAGTAGAAAGTAATTTCCGTCATGCAGCACGTATTGTTTCAGAGACACTGAGTACATGTTATAAGTGCACAAAACGTGTATTATATACTACGAATATACTATTATTTGGAAAAGCTGCCGCCAAACCTGTTTACTTTTACATTCCTCTTAGTTGTCGTGGTTGAATACACGTTTTCGTAAGGCTACATATAATGCAGAGCGCTTACAAGAAAGAATAGTTTCCTACGTCATGGTATTGCTAGCTAGGTGAAATATTTTGTGGTAGGTATGTTTAAAATGAATGTATTTTTGAACGTATTGTTCGTCAAAAATTTGAATCAATCGTCAACTGTTGGTGTGCCTGCATATGTTAGAGCATAATAGCTGTAGCTGCGTTAGTTTATACTACAGACTTGGGTAGGTTAGGTGTAACTTTTGATCCTTCAAGGGTTAATCGTAGCCATGCGGCCCGGGTCTGTACTAGCCGCGGCTCGCGAGCTACGGGCCAGCCAGGCTGGCTGAGGCGAGACGGAAGTGAGCGAGCTGGCGGTGGCGTTGGTGGGCCAACAGCCCGGGACGAGCCAATACGGCTACGCCGCATGCCTCTGCCTCTGCCGCTCCGTTTGATGTAAATATGTTATGTTTACCTCCTCTCCTGGCATCAGTGTAAGGGCGGCTAGCAGAAATACACATCAGGCTGTCTGCCGTAATGGCTCACTGGGAGAGGTCTTCGAGATAGAGTCGTCGTTCTCATTGAAGAAGGAGGATGTTGCATCAGAGAAGCTGGCAGACAGTATAGCCTACCACAAACCACTGCTGCGAGATGGTGGAGGATCTGCCTAGGAAGAGGCACCTCCAACAGGGCTCCTGGCTCAGGCAGGTAGAGAGTGAGCTCACAGCAGGAAGACAGCGATCTAGTGTCTAGGAGCAGTGAAAATCACTTTCTGAACGCGAAGCAGTTGCGGCGGGCGACCAACTTCCCCGGCTCCAGTGGCACGATTCCGAAGGCTGAGGGACGCTGGACTGCATGCACGACGATCCGCCGTGAGCAAGAGCTCAGAGAGACAGTGTTTTATACCGGCTAGCATTTGCGGAGATCCATCCGAGGGCGTCATGGGACAATGTAATTTTCACTGATGACAAGGTGTTTTCCACCAGTAACGACGTTCCACGAATCGTGTACAGGCCGCAAGGGACTCGCCATTGACGCGAATATGTAACCACGACGAGAAGAAGTGGCTGGCTATCTGTTACCTGCTGGGGTTGGATTTCTGCGAGGGGGGCGGGAATTCTTCACAGAATAGAAGGAACTCTGGACAGCGTGCAGTATGCCCACATACTGGAAAATGTGATGCTTTCGTCAGTGCGAATGCTGTACGCAGAAGGGGACGTCACATTGCAAGAGGACCATCCTCCCATTCACAAGTCCACGATTGGCGTCAACGTCATGTACTGGCCGCCACGGGTGGCTGATATGAACCCCATGGAAAACATATGGGCTGAGGTCGCCAGAACATTAACTGAGAACTGGCCACGAACCCAACCAACTACTGCGGACGCTCTTTGGGACAGCGGCCTGGAAGCCTGGGAGGAAGATGCTTCTTCAGACTGTTACGTCCGACGGCTTATGCATTCTATGCCAAAACGTAGGATAGAAGTACAAAATAATGATGTATTCTGGATAAAATGTTAGAGTCTTTAAAATGTTTTGTTATGTCTTCTTTTTCGTCATTTTTCCTCATTGGGAGCTAGTGGAAGATCGCGTGGCAACAGAAAAAATGCAATATGGGTTAGTTTTCCTTTGAGTTGCCTTTTTAATTCAAGTGGATTTCTTTTGAATATACAGTTTGTTAAATAATCAATTTTGATTTCATTTATACGCTGTCTAGATACTTACAAACTATTCAGCGTAGATGGACTCTGTCACAGTAATTTTCGTTATTTCAAATACATCTCTCTCTTCCCCTCCATCCATGGATACACCCTCCGTCCTCCACACAATACGCAAATGATTTCATATTATGTTTACTCGTTGTTAATATCTCCTCTGTTCTCTCTCACACTCTCTCTCTCTGACACTTTCGCTGCAAGTGCCCTTCTATTCCATTCCTCCACAACTTTATAAACAAATCTAGCGGTTTCCATTGATGCTAAATTTTCTGTTTTAATTGCTGCTGTCTTTACTTTCTATCATTCCTCTCAACACCTATGAAACCGTATTCTTTGATCTCCCATTCCCTATAACCCATTCTCGGTCCTAAGATAAAACGAACTGTGGCACACATCTAAGTAAGCAATGCTTTGCAAGCCTTTCATGTTCATATTTTGCATTCCCAAATCCCGCCCTCCTTCCTGTTACCCGTCCCTTGACATCTGCATCTTCATCTAAATGAATACCCCGCATTTTATAATTATGTGCTTGGCAGGGGGTTCTGTGGTCTGGTGGATTAATCTTGTATTGATGTGTAAAACGTGTAGGTTCACATCTCACGTCAGGCGTAGATTTTTAACACACACAAGTAACTCTCCTTCACCCCTAGTAACGCCAAGTGCAGAACGCCAGTAAGCTCCGTACTTCAATATCCTCAGTAAAAATAAAATCCCTTCGCTGCCGACTGGGGCAGAGCGGTATTCGTTTGAGCTGTTACAGATGGAGAAACTCCGGAAGGCAGAGACTCTGTCACCAATAAGCCGTCGTAAACTAGAAAACGTATTTCATTACATGAACCAATGGCCATTTAAGCTCACAAGGCTCTTACTTTATTTGAAACTGAGACGTTGAAAACTGTGCTGCTGGAGTGGGATTCGAATTCGATTTCACTGTGTTCCCCAAGATTGCAAACTCTTCTAGGCCTCCTCGAAAGGCACCTATCTGGTTTCGAATCCTGATCAGCACAAAATATTCATTATTTCATTTCAAGCCCTAGCATGTGCACTCCGAAGTACTAGTGAAAAATAGTCGCATTTTCAACGTCTCTTCGTGCGTTGTCAGCTGTAACGTGTTCGTTTCAACTCACAGCAACATGATGAGCTTTACATCACAACATTATAAGATCAAAGGTTTCCTTACATCTTTTCAAGTTCAAACATTCCTGTCTATCCTACTGGCGAAAACGGATTTGGGTTTGACGTTGTGTTTGTTGTGATCACCAATGACGATATGTTGTGGATTTAACTTCTAGCCACCAGAGTATTTTCCATCACATCATTGAAAGTACAAACATGCCACTCTTAGCTATTATTGGAAAAGGATTGCCGGCCGGTGTGGCGCTTCAGTCTGGAACCGCGTGACCGCTACGGTCGCAGGTTCGAATCCTGCCTCGGGCATGGGCGTGTGTGATGTCCTTAGGTTAGTTAGGTTTAAGTAGTTCTAAGTTCTAGGGGATTGATGACTACAGATGTTAAGTCCCATAGTGCTCAGAGCCATTTGAACAATTTTGGAAAAGAATTTGATAGTTAAAGTGTCTTCATGACCACGTGCGCTGGATTTGAATTCCATTCAGCACAGGACTTTTCGTCGCCTGATGTCTAGCTAAACATGCGCACATCTCGCTACTGGTGAACCATCAATAGCTATTTATCGTCTGTTCCTGGCTAGAAAACGACGGCGCTAGATGCTGGGTTCGAATCCCAGTCAGGCAAAAATAATTCTCTCGTCATTTAAACTTCAAACATCTCGCTATTGGTGAAAACTTTTGATATTTAACTTCTGATTTTACGTACTTCGTTAACAATCCGATTAGGTGCTGGGTTCGCAACCCTGTCACAAGCTTTACATGATGGCATTTCAATTTTAAACATGAGCATACCTTGTTCCTTGTGAATGACACCATATTAAACGTCGTTGGGGGTAGTTCCCAGGAAGGTAACTGTTATGACAGGATTCCCATTTCAGCACAAACATTTTCGTCATTTATTTTCAGGATCTGAATAGATTACTGATACTGGTGAAAACGTCTATACTTCACGTCTCTTTATGCGTAATGATCGGGTCTCAATAAGGCACAAACAAAGCTTAGCTTAGTTAGCAATGGCTATAGGTGCTGGGTTTGAATCCAGGTTCAGAACTACGACGTTGGCCATGTCATTTAAAGTTCAAATTTCTGTACACGTAGCTGTTGATGTGTTATGAGAACAATGATATTACTGGTGATTCGCTGTTAGTGTTGAGATTTCCGTAGAGTGCTTGTTGCCATTAATCGCGTTTCTTTACCGGTTGGTCCAATATCCAGTTTCCAGAGCCACTCGCCGTTGAGCGATGTTCAGCAAGTGGTTGGAAAACCTTTTCGAGAGCGAAAAACTTTTTTCCAATTGCTGTACAGCTTTGTAACTCCATATATTGTCTCAAGTATTTAATTTTAACTAAGGATTACTATACGATATATGTAAAGTAATCCGTTTTCTCCGAACATTTTGAATGTCACTTGTTGTAATTAAGGTTAGTTTATGAGTGTTATGGGGTGTCTCACCGCTAAGAACGTGTTTTCTAATATGATATGTATGACGATATTAGTTAACGCATAGACTGACTGCCATAAAGACCTTTGGTCTCTAGTAGTCTCTTGCGGTACCCACTGTGGGTAGTCAAACGACTGTACCCCACAAGGTTTTGGTGTTTAGAGGCCCTGCAATACAGCTACGTTATGTTGGTTGTATTCGCCAGTGACCCACTTTTTTTGCTGTCAAGTATACACTGAACAAGCAGTAAAGGGAACTAAACGAGAGTTGGTACCAGGATTAAAAGTTCAGAGAGAAGAATTAAGAAGTTTGATGTTTGGCAATGACACTGTAATTCTGTCAGAGACTACAAAGTCTTTGGAAGATCAGTTGAACAGAAGGAACATTGTTTTGAAAGCAGGATATAAGATGAACATAACGAAAAAGAAAGGATAATGGAAAGTAGTCGAATTAAATCAGGTGATGCTGAGTGAATTAAATTAGGAAATGAGGCACTTAAAATAGCAACTGAGTTTCTCTGTTCGGACGGCACAATTCTTTGTAACTGATGATGTCTGTAGTAAAGAGAATAGAATATGTAGACTGGTAATAACAAGAAAAGCATTTTTGAAAGAGAGAAATTTATTAACATAGGATATATATTTAACGCTTAGGGAGTCTGTCTGAAAGTATTTATCAGGAAAGTGGTATGGAAGTAAAACATAGACGATATAAAGTTTAGACAAAAAGCGAATAGAAGCTGTCGAAATATGGTGCTACAGAAGCAACTTGACGAATAGATGGTTAGATCACATAAGGATGAGGAGGTACTGAATAGAAATGGCGAGACAAGGCGCAACTTTACAAAAAGGACGGATCGGTTGATAGGTTACATTCTGAGACAGTAAGGGATCATCAGTTTAGTACTGGAGGGAACTGTGGAGGGTAGAGATCTTAGAGGGAGACCTAGAGATGAATGCAGTAAGCAGATCCAGGAGGATACAGGTTGCGATAGTTATTGGAGATGAAGAGACTCACACACTATAGAGTGGCATGGAGAGCTGCATCAAACCGGTATTCGGGCTGAGGATCACAGCAACAAAAACGATAGTCGGACGCTATCGCTAGCGCTACAACCAACATTTACCTTAACAGGAGGAATGTTGTTGTCATCAGCTGCCTGGGTATCGTCTAAACTCTGTTAGGTGTGTATTCTTTTTTCAGCATTTTCAATGTGCCAGTGTTGGTAGTGGAATACATCCAGGCATTTAGCTATAAAAGAGAGATAAACCCGCCCCAAAACCAGATTCAGATTGCCCAGTGTACAATAGAAAAGGTAGTACATGTTATTAAAGCGACTGACATATTTTTGGGTATTACCAATACCAGCGGTCATTACTTAACTGTTTCTTGTTAGTGAACGTGAGTGAATATACCCAAGAGTCTCATTCAGAACTTCGATAATCAATTTTTATCAAAGCTAGAGATAATGCCTAATCTTCGTCTTCTGTCAACAAAATGGCTATCTACTGGAAGAGATATGTAACTTCTCGAACCGACGCTTACGATCGTTGAGATGGCTCATGGTTAAGCAATAGACCTTGTAAGTGAGAGGAGCACTGTTTGTATCCACTCGTACACCCGGTGTAGATATTATATACTTTCAATTATTCGTTTCATGAAGATTCCACAATATTTTCTTAAACAGTGAATATCAGTCCCTTCTTCCACTCTACAACTGAGATAGTGTTTCCACTCTAACAGATTTCAATAGTCATCAAACCATAAGCTTCTTGAGATATACCTGTTTTCTACGTCTGAATTCGGATATTAAAAGTACTTGTTCCCTTACATGAGCCTTATCTGTAAAAGAGGCGCCTTAGACACGTACTTTTCCAGATTATCAAAAAGATATGAAGGGATGTTTATGGAACGATAAATAATAGAGTAAATTTAACTGTGGCACTAGATATGCGATAATCTTTAATGACTTCAGTTTCTTTGAGTAATTGCCGGGTGGTATATAAGGCGACATTAAACTGAAAACTTGTTTTGTATTGATCTTTCATATGAGATGGACACTCTCAGAATATTGGTGATGATGTAATACAACCAGAGTATATGCACGTTCATTCAGCTTGAGGACAACAAATGGTTCAAAAGTCGTACATAGATCAAAATTTTATTGAAATGTAATGCACTTCACTTACTGTTCTAGCTAGAGGTAGGGTAATGGTAATATCTGGAAAAAGTGCATTGAATATTTGGTAGTAAAGAGCTATTAAATGGGTACCATTAAAGATTCATCTACGTTGTGATACGAAGAATAATCTTGGTTTGGGCGAGCGAGAGCAGATATAGTCTTCTACTGCTGAGCAGCAGTACTGATGCATGGATCTGAGTCGCGCATCTGTGCAGTGTCGTGAAACAAAACTTTAATCTTAGTGAAATGCTGAAACTGAAGTAAACAAAGTGAATCTAATTAAATCCCAAAAGAAACTGATAGTGTACTCAGTGAAATGTATTTAACTGAAACGCCATGCTGAAAGAAGTTTTGAAAGTTACGTAACACGTAGAGCAATGTAACCATAAAATAAATTACTGGTCAACACGATAGGAAATAACTTTAATATTAACTACACTGTTCGCTCTGAATTAAGCTGCTTTGTTATCACAACGGATGTAAATTCTGCCCTCGTACTGTTTACTCACACGAATGCAATATAAGGATCCGTCCTTAAAAAAAGTAACTTAACTCATATTCTGCGTACTGTTTCGTGTGTGGTTTCCTGATGTTCTCGAAAGCAAATTTAAAGAGAGAGAAATCTACTGTCAATTTTTCTTTGCTTGTCAGAAATCCTGTCTCTGCGTTTGGCGTAAGGTGCAATGTACGCACGGCACGTTTGGCGTAAGGTGCAATGCACACACTGTAAAATATTTAAAACTTTATTAAGAGTCGTGAAGGAGAGTTTTTCTTATAGAAAATCGTTCTTTGAAGATTAAATTTTGATCACTGTCGAAAAAGAGCGTACAACGTAAGACGACAAACAATTACGAAGTTCTCTCATTACTAAATTACAGACATTTCCACCAACTGTGTAATATGTGACTTAATGATACAGACTACCTTAAACAAAAAGTCAAGGATCTTGTCCACTACTCGTGCAGCGCACTCATGCTTCTTTGTTCCAGTGCAGTGCAGGTGAATTACTCATAGTGGCAGGAAACGTATGAAAACTTTACAGTATGTGGGGAGGATACAGAAATCCTGTTATGCAGATCTCAGCAGTCTAAGTTTGCTGCACCCAAAGACACGATTTATCGTTTCTGTTTATGTTACAAGGAAAATTTTGATTTAAAAGGTTTGTTTGGTTTTTATTTTCATTGACTTTTCAAATAGTACATAAGCGGGTGTGGCAACGTACATCTTAAAAACTGCGAAAATTAGTCAGTTTTGAAAGACAAGATATATTTTAAACCTTTTTACTCATACTATCTCAGAAGTGGAGAAAATTATTAATCCGGTGGAAAGACGGGAAAAAGTAATTTTTTGGTTTTTCGTAGAAATATGGGGTGCTGTGAAAGGGAGGAATGAGTAGTGTCTGTTTGGTTGTGGGACTTTTCAGTGTGCATTAGCGCACTTTATAGACTAGAAAATGGGAGTGATACAATGAACGTTATTACAACAGCGACAGCTTTAACAATTTTTGCGTTCCTTACAATCGCGTGCTATACAGATGAGATGTAATTATTTTTCTTACACTATAAGTGCCAAATCAGAGATGGAGTTCGCCGACATTTACACACTAAAGGGCGCAATAGAACAGTTCTTTGTTGCGTAACTGACGTGATATGAAGTATGTGAGTGTGGGTGCTTTAATGGGCTGGTTAACCATGTATTGAGCTAAATCAGCCACCCTTGCACTTTAGTACACCACAGTATGTGTCTTACCAGTCGAAACTCGTTTATAATTGCTAAATAACTTTAATTTATTCACAGAAAAATAGTGTAGCGCTTTCTAGTTTCTCCACAAGAAGCATGCCCACGTACTTTAGAGCGAAGTAACCAAAAAGCAGGTGTTGACAGATGTGAAAATTACCGAACTATCACTTTAATAAGTCACAGCTGCAAAATACTAACGCGAATACTTTACAGACGAATGGAAACATTGGTAGAAGCCGACCTCGGGGAAGATCAGTTTGGATTACGTAGAAATATTGGAACATGTGGGGCAATACTGACCTTACGACTTATAATAGAAGAAAGATTAAGGAAAGGCAAACCTACGTTTCTAGCATTTGTAGACTTAGAGAAAGCTTTTGACAATGTTGACTGGAATACTCTCTTTCAAACTCTAAAGGTGGCAGGGGTAAAATACAGGGAGCGAAAGGCTATTTATAATTTGTACAGAAACCAGATGGCAGTTGTAAGAGTCGTGGGGCATGAAAGGGAAGCAGTGGTTGGGAAGGGAGTGAGACAGGGTTGTAGCCTCACCCCGATGTTATTCAATCTGTATATTGAGCAAGCAGTAAAGGAAACAAAGAAAAAATTCGGAGTAGGTATTAAAATCCGTGGAGAAGGAATAAAAACTTTGAGGTTCGCCGATGACATTGTAATTCTGTCAGAGATAGCAAAGGACTTGGAAGAGCAGTTGAACGGTATGGACAGTGTCTTGAAAGGAGGATGTAAGATGTACATCAACAAAAGCAAAACGAGGATAATGGAATGTAATTGAACTAGTTCGGGTGATGCTGAGGGAATTACATTAGGAAATGAGACACTTAAAGTAGTAAAGGAGTTTTGCTATTTAGGGAGCAAAATAACTGACGATGGTCGAAGTAGAGAGGATATAAAATGTAGACTGGCAATGGCAAGGGAAGCGTTTCTGAAGAAGAGAAATTTGTTACCATCGAGTGTAGATTTAAGTGTTCGGAAGTCGTTTCTGAAAGTATTTATATGGAGTGTAGCCATGTATGGAAGTGAAACATGGACGATGAATAGTTTGGACAAGAAGAGAATAGAAGCTTTTGAAATGTGGTGCTTCAGAAGAATGCTGAAGATTAGATGGGTAGATCACATAACTAATGAGGAGGTATTAAATAGAATTGGGGAGAAGAGGAGTTTGTGGAACAACTTGACAAGAACAAGGGACCGGTTGGTAGGACATGTTCTGAGGCATCAAGGGATCACAAGTTTAGCATTGGAGGACAGCGTGGAGGGTAAAAATTGTAGAGGGAGACCAAGAGATGAATACACTAAGCAGATTCAGACGGGTGTATGTTGCAGTAAGTACTGGGAGATGAAGAAGCTTGCACAGGATAGAGTAGCATGGAGAGCTGCATCAAACCAGTCTAAGGACTGAAGACCACAACAACAACAACAGCAACCATTTATTTGTGCAATGTTGCTCTCTACCATCTTTAAAATTGTACTTTGTCTAATGCAACATGTTTCATGTTTCATGCTTCGATGGGAGTAGTACTTGCAAGCAGCCTTTAAGCATTTATGCTCACACGTAACGTGATATTTTGTTGCCTCTGGTGAAAAGTTTCTGATAAGTCTGCTTCTTCAGCGAACGCCATCTGAGGTTACGTGAACAGCAGACACCGCTGCAGCAGTTTCTTTCGGTCTTGTACTGCTGTTTTTCCATGTGTAGTGAAAACTGCTTATAAGCTGCAAATGAAGGATTTCAAAGGGCGACCCAAAAAAGACACCTGTTGACATAACAAAGAGCTGCGTGAATTCCACAATGTGGAAATATGGAACAGTACCATAAAACAGATCCTCAGGGAGACTAATCATTATGGCCTGCGCCGAAGCAAAGAACAGGTGAGCCCAGCTTGAGTTTGGCAGAGTGCACAAGGAATGGACACCTCAACAGTGGTCGCGTGAGCTCCAGAGCGATAAAGGTAATTTTCATTTCCGATGGGATTAGATATGTTCGAAGACCGGTCGGTGCAAGAAACCATGTCCGGAACCACGTACTTACTGTTAAGGATGGTGGTGGGAACGCTATGGTGTAAAGATGCTTCTCACGTTCAAGTATCGGCCCTTTGTTGCCTATTGGAGGCATTATGGATCCCATGAAATCGCCTGAACTCTTGTAAACGTACATGCTGCCCAATGATATAGATGAAATGGGACGAAAATGACCCTAAGCAAACCTCTGCTTATGTTACGAACTTTCTGAGAAATATGGGAGTAAAGATGCTTAGGTGGCCTACCCTAAGCTCAGATCTCAGTCCGATTAAAGACCTGTGGGAGTATCTCTATCGAAGGCTCAAGTGCCGAAAATTATCCAGCCGCGACCAATTACTGCAGTCTTTGGTTAAAGAACGGTACTGCATCATTTGGGTGCCGCCGGCCGAAGTGGCCGTGCGGTTAAAGGCGCTGCAGTCTGGAACCGCAAGACCGCTACGATCGCAGGTTCGAATCCTGCCTCGGGCATGGATGTTTGTGATGTCCTTAGGTTAGTTAGGTTTAACTAGTTCTAAGTTCTAGGGGACTAATGACCTTAGCAGTTGAGTCCCATAGTGCTCAGAGCCATTTGAACCATTTGGGTGCCCCCGTTGACGCCATGCCATCAAGCTGACTCGAGTTCCACAAGTCTTTTGAGTTGTGTAACATGACTTTTCTTATACTATAGGGGTTGTACAAAACTGTCTAATTGCCACTTATGGAACACAATGCTCATTTCTTTGCGATATTAGCGCAATTAGGTCTGTTAATCAAGTGGCTTAACAGTTACAAAGATTTTCCTTTGAATAAGTTGTTTTTCTTATGGAAATGTGTTTGCTAAAATAGTTATTATCGCTACTCTACATGACAACTAAAGGTTTTTTGTTTTTTATAGTAATAAACGGCAGTATAGTAATAAACTCCCGAGTGAGTTGCTACTCTCATACCGGGCGCCTCCCCAGGTGGCGGATAGGGGAACGCTCATCAGATATGATGGGTACTGAGGAAATAAAATACTCAGGGCGGACCAAAAGTAGCAAAACAAGTCCAGGAGCGACAGTTCCCAGAATGGGCGACTTCCAGGACAGCCAAAATCCACCAAGCGACTGCCTTGGATCAAGCGGCTTGGCGGTCAGCGTCTGTTCACAGATTGTGCGGCTGAATCACCTTCCTCTACAAATCACATTTGTAGTTGTAATCTCGGAGACTTGTCTCCACACAGGAAAGATACATCCTTGAAAGTTCAAAACATGGAAAGTTCTTTTAGTCAAAATTCCCCGCCTGCCAAAATAAGACAGGAAAGATTGCCATCGGATCCGGGGGGCAATCAACCAAAGGAACTTACGGATGAATCGGAGCATCTGAATACACCGAAGCAAACACTGAGAACCAACACCTTTACAAACTTCGCCACGATAAACATAAACTCACTAGCTAAGGTTGGAAAACTCAAAACTCTACTGGACACTGCCATAGAGCAAAGGATAACAATACTCGCCATACAGGAGATGAGAAACACAATGCGGGAACCATACGAATCACAGGGATTCAGAATCTACCAAGGAATCCCTGGAAAGAGAGTAATGAAAAATGTACCACAATTCGGAACAGGTTTCATAGTGAAAAACACAATAATAAATTCTGTCAAGGAGTTCAAGGCCTACACGGATAGAATAGCAACTCTGACCATCAGGTCCGCAAACAAGACGTACACGTTAGTCAACGTGCACGCACCCACAAACGAGAAGAACAGAACTGACCCGAAACATGTAGAGGGATTCTGGAATCTGCTAGACCAAGTCCTCACTAATGTTCCATCAAACCACACTAAAATCGTAATGGGAGACTTCAATGCGCAGATAGGAAGAGAGAAAAGGTTCAGGAACATTGTTGGGGACTGGCCGGCACAAAAGAAAACTAGCACGAATGGCAGAAGATTGATAGAAATTTGCAGAGAACACAGAATGGTGATTAAATCGACCAGATTCAAAAGAAGACCACACAAGAAGAAAACGTGGAAACACACTGATTGGAAAAAGGGCGAATACCAACTTGACCATGTCTGTATGGACAAAGACCATCACAGAGAAATCTACAACGTTAAAGTTCTGAGGGGAAAGGACCTGGGCTCTGATCACTACCTGTCCAAAATAAAAATCAAGATAACACCGGCTGGAAAAAAGAAAAAAAGAACCAACCGGTTGAGACGAACCCACGACCAAGCAAAAATACAAAACAACACACAATACGCAATGAAAACAAACACAGTCCAATCAGACACGGAACTGGAAGAACTGACAGAGAAGTTGAAAACAATAGCCCCAGAAATAGCACAACCCGAAAAGAGAAAAAATCACCAGTGGTGGGACAGAGTGTGTGAGGAGGCAGTCGACAAGAGACATGAAGCGTGGAAGAAATTCCAAAATAACAAAACTGACGAAAATTTTGCAACGCTGACCCAACAGAGGAAAGTAACTCAAAGAACGTTAAGAAATAGCAAAAGAAAGTATCATCACGGACTGCTGGACCAAATAGAAGATAGCTTTGCCAAAAACAACTCACGGCAATACTATAGAACATTTAGGGAAAAAACCAAAACCTTTACACCACCAACCCTCATGCTCAAAAACAAAGAAGGAGTAACGGCACACAACGATGAAGAAAATGCCAATATTATGGCGGAAAGCTTCCGAAATCTTCTGAACTGCGAAGACCCGATCAATATACTCGACATAAATACTAACACAGAAGTCAGGACACCGGAAGAGAACATACAAGCACCATCAATATCAGAAGTGGAAATAGCAATTAAACAATTAAAAAACAACAAAGCTAGCGGAGAAGACCAACTAACGGCAGAGCTATGGAAGTACGCCGGAGAAAACGCAGTGGCCAGCCTCCACAAGAACATTCAAAAGATCTGGAAAGAGGAGAAATTACCGACAAGATGGACAACAGCGATAATATGTCCCATCCACAAAAAAGGGAGTAAGACAGACCCAGGCAATTATAGAGGGATCTCCCTACTGGACTGTACGTACAAGATTCTCTCCAAAATAATTTATAAAAGGGTCAGAGACCAACTAGAAAAAGAACTGGGAGAGTATCAGGCGGGATTTAGACCGGGAAGAAGCTGCCCAGAACAAATATTAAACCTAAAGCTAATCATCGACTACTACAAATCAAGAAACAAACAACTAGTGATCTCTTTCATCGATTTCCAAAAAGCCTACGACAGCATACATAGAGAATCTTTGAAGAAGATACTGAGAAATTTAGGCTTACACCCCAAACTGATCAAAATGATTGGGCTTACACTGGAGAACACAACCTCTAAAGTCAAATTCAGAGGAGCAACCTCAGACGCGTTCGAAATTAAAACAGGATTAAGACAGGGGGACGGGCTGTCCCCAATTCTGTTTAACTGTGCACTGGAATATCTGATGAGAGAATGGAGGAAGATTAATCCAGAACTAATAAAAGTAGGAACAAAAATCAAAGTAAACTGTTTAGGTTTTGCGGACGACTTAGCGCTATTAGCAAACAACATAAAAGAGGCAAGAACGCAAATTGAGACACTAGAAGAGATAGCTGGGAAAATTGGACTAAAAATCTCGTTCCAAAAGACCAAAATCATGGTCAGGGATCCTCTCTGCGTTGATCACATATCAATTTTCAACACTAAAGTAGAACTGGTGAAAAAATTCAAGTATCTAGGGGAAACAATAACACACAACAATAACGAGAAAATAAACTGGAAAGAAAGAACTGACAAACTGAAGAAGTCTCTATTCACAACTCAGAACATATACAATAAGAGATGCCTATCAACAAAAACCAAAATCAGACATTACCAGACGGTGATTCTCCCGGAAATACAATACGCATGCGAGACAATCTCCGGACCGTATAAAATAGGAGAGATAGAAGCAATAGAAAAAATAGAAAGAAGGATAGTAAGAAAGTGTATAAACAAGAAGAACCTAGTGGAAGGCCAATGGAGAATAATCCCAAACGAAACCGTCTACAAAACAATCACTCCACTAACAGAATTCTTCAGAAGGAAAAGGATATCATTCCTGGGACACATACTGAGAACGGAAGACACTAGACTAGCTAAACGACTGATCGACTTTTATTGGAATAAAAAAATCAAGTCAAACTGGGTGAGAGAAGTGCAGAAGGACATGGAAGAACTAGGAATCTCGAAGGAGGATCTTGTAACAAAATCACAGAAATACAGCGAATGGGTAAAAACAAACACAATAACACTCACGCACAAACCAAGGCAGAGACGAAATGTGGTGTATTCAGAGGAGGAAAGAAAACGAAGATCGGAACGGCTCAAAAAAATATGGGCTAAAAAGAAAGAAGAAACAGCCAAACAAATGAAACGGCTAAGGACGACTACAAGATTTGAACTAAAGTGATCCAATAGGGTCGTAAAAGCAATAAATAAATAAATAAATAAACGGCAGTAATCAAAATTCCTTGGACGTATTTGAGTGCAGGGATAATGTGACTCTGTATTAATCCACACAATGTACCACAGCACTACAGGAACCCTGAACAATGACTTATGGATTATCTGGTAGTTCGAATAATGATCAACTCAAGAGGTACCTCAGATTGTGTAAAGACAGCACTAATGCCAGTGCATTCATATTTTGCTTTCCATTACATCGCTATCGGGTTCCGACGATGCGAGATTTATCCTTTGGACGGTGATTAAATGTAGATAACAACAGTATTGAGACGTCAAGGGCACTCGGAATGGCTATATAATCTGCAGTCCGGACGAGAAAGGGCACACACGGCAGCTCCGCCATGATCCGCAACCTGGTCCTCGCACTGTGCCTGCTGGCGCCGAGCTTCGCAGCGCCGAGAGGGCGCCAGCTGTGGTCCAGAGGCGAAGGCCGGGTGATTGGCGGCTCCAACGCCGACATCTCCAACTACCCCTGGCAGCTGGCCTTCCTGTACAGCGGCTCCCAGATATGTGGCGCCTCCATCATCAGCGGCAACTGGGCGCTGACAGCGGCCCACTGCGTCGACGGCAAGTCCGTGTCGCTGATGAGCGTGCGAGGCGGGTCCACGTACAAGAACAGCGGCGGCACTGTGCTAAACGTCGCTTCCGGCTACATGCACAAGCAGTACAACTCCGCGACGGTTGACTACGACATAGCGGTGCTGCAGGTGAGAGATCGTAAATTGTACAGCATTTCTTTAACTCGTTAACTGCAAATTGTTTTCTTCACTCTACATTTATAATGATCAGCCAGAACATCATAACCTCATACCTCCATCTCTGGCACGGATAACAACAGCGACACGTTGTCGTACGAAAGCAATGAAGTTTGGGCAGTTTGCTGAAGGGATTTGGCGCCACATCTCCACGCCCAAGTCGCCTAATTTCCGTAAATTCCTAGGAGGTTGGCGATGAGCTCTGAGGCCATCACACCTACAGAGTCACATTGTTTCACGAACCACTCCATCACACCCCAGTTCTTATTGACATGGGGAACTATCTAGTTGAAAACCGCCGTCGAGGATATACGTGGTCTGCAGCCTGTGTACGATACCTCGTGGTGTCTTGCACGGTCTCCACTTGACCCATGGATGCTGACGTGAATGTTCTGCAGAGCATAACGTAGACACCGCCCGCTTGCTTCCGTCCCGCAGTAAAGGTGTTAAGGGGCTGTTGGCCTGGAAGACGACGGATTCGGGACCTCCCATCGGCATGATGAAGAACGTATTGGGATTCATTAGGCCATCCCAACGCTCTGCCATAGCTCCAACCTCCCCATATCAGTAGTGGTTGCCGATGTTGTGGTGTTACCATTGGCACTTGCATGGGTAGTCTGCTATGAAACCTCATCGGTAGGAGTGTTTTGTGCACTGTGTGTTCAGACACACTTGTGCTCTGTCTGATGATAGTTCTGCCATCGTTCGCCGCCTGTCTCGTTTTACCAGTCTGCCCAACATAGGACTTCCGACATCTACATTGAGGAATGAAATTACAATGAAATCCAGACCGTTAGCTCCTTATAGGCGTTGATAAATATCAATGGAAACAGTTGAAAATGTGTGATCCTTCCGGGACTCGAATCCAATATCTCCTGCTCTATCCCACTGAGCCACTGAGGACACAGAGGATATTGCGACTACATGGACTTATCTCTGGCACGCTCCCCTTGAGACCCATCCTTCCAACTTAGTGTCCAGGCACTACATTTGTAGGGCCCCTGCCCACTATACTCATAACTCGCGACAGTCAGTCTACCGATTCCCGTAAGAGTTTGAGCAAAGTGAGTGCGTCCGCACTGAAGATATTTATATATGAAGATGGTATCTATTCTTTCGGACATGTCTTCATATATCCATAATGAGGGGTGGCCGGCCACCCAACCCCACGAGGTCTGGTCGTTGTTTCAGTTTGATTTCGCCAATTGTTGAAGACACTTGCTACAGCACTCATCGTACACCCAACAAGGTATTCAATTTCCGAAAAGCTGGTGCCGAGTCTCCGGATGATCACAATCGGCCCTCAGCAAAACTCAGATATAGCGCAGGCCTTCCCCATTCCACACAGACCGGACACTCACTGATATTGCATGCGCCGTGCATGTGTCTGACTAGCAGTCATTCATCACCAGGTGAAGCTGCTGTCGCCTGGATGGGTTTATATCGATAGTAGGTCTTGTCTTCATCGTGTTTACATGGCAGTAGAATCGTTCTGCAGTCAGACTCAATGTTACTTCAAATTTTCCCAATATGTTCGACGAAAAGGTCGTCGTCTCGCCTCAAGTGATTGCCAATGGAGTTCAAGACTGCAGTCAATGTTCTCGATTATTTGTAGGATATGCTTTTTCCTGGGTTGCAGCCTTCAATTTCTATCCTCTATGGTTCCCTATAGTACCATGGAAGTTACTCCATGATGTACTAACACATGTCTCATAAATTTTTTCCTTCTTCTCTCAATGTTGTACATATGCCCTAGCCTATTCGGGGAGAAACTCATTTCTTATCTTGTCCATCTAGTTTGGATTATCCTTCTTATAGCACTACATCTCGAAAGCATCGGTTCTCTTCCTCTGAGCTTCCCCACGATCCATGTTCCGCTACCGTACAATATAGTGCTCCAGACATACATTCCCCCTTAAATTAAAGACAACGTTTAAGATTACTGAACGGGAAAGATGGCGTACCTAGGAACACGTGATATTTTTTGATAGGTACTTGAGTCTACAGACATATTTTAGAACCTCATGACGGAATGCACACTAGAATGGACCGCTAGCAGTTATCGCCATTTCCTACAGTTTTTGTTATACTTGGACACCGGATTTGTTTTGTGCACCAGACTTACAGAGCTTTAGGGCAAGATCTATATATTTTTAAAACTAGTTGTATAAAGTGTGGACGGTTATGCCATACTTTGATAGCTGTGCATTACGCCGTTCCTTGAAAAACAATAAGGTCTCTTCTTACGGAACATGTGATATTTACAAATTAAGGGAGTTTCGTTAATGTCTTAACAACGTTACCAGTCTTGAAAACGGAAATTCATGTTAATTTCCAATAGCTTTAATTTCAAAATACGTTTAATTTGAGACAGAATTTTTGATAATATTTCTGCATAATTTGATTTCACATAGTGATTATTAGTGTGTAGTAGGGTAGCAATGTAACAGACTGGCTGCTATAGTGTTGAAAAAGTTTCCTCGGTTGTAACGCTTTTAAATTTCAGTCTTATATTTGATCCTAGGTACATGGCAATTTCGTGGCTTGAAACATCCTTTCTTATTTGGAAAAACCTTAATTTCCGAAGTAATTTTCGTAATTTCAGAAAAAGGCTGCAGCGCATAAGAAGCGAATGCCGTCGTTTTAAAAATGAACAAGAAAACATGTTAAACTACAGTAACAGGGCTGGCTATAGGCAAAGTCCGAAAAGTGTTTCAAGATGCAACTCTCTCCTATACTTGTTTTGCCAGGAAGGCCCTCTTTTCCTGTGCTTTATATGTCTTCCTTACCTTCTTCATCGCATAAGACATTGCTTCCAAGGCAGGTGAATTCCTTTACTTCGTCTACTTCGTGGTACCCAGTTTTGATGTTATTTCCATCATTAATCTCATTTCTGCTACTTCTCGTAACGTTCGCCTCTCTTAGGTTTACTATGACCTAGCCTAAATGTGTATGGTGTAGGGTATTTCTGATACCACTAGCCGACATCCCCTCCCTATTCCATTCGCCAATGGGGAGTTGGAAGAATAATCACCGCTAATTTCCGTATTAGCTCTACTTTCACGCATTTTTTGTACTTGTTGTCGTTTCGCGTGACCCGTGTGAGTAAAAATAATATGTTGTCCAATTCTGCCCGGAAAATAATGTCTTGGAATTTCAGTAGAAAACCTCTCCGTGGTTCACAGCGCCTCCGCTGTATCCAGTGGAGTTTGTTGGCCATATCCATACCGCCTTCGCCCCGACTCAAGGATCCCGTGACGAAACTCGCCGCTTGTCGTTCGAACTTATCAATCTCTTTCATTAATCCAACCTAGTAATGTTCTCACACTCATGAGCAGTACTCCAGAATCAGTCGAACAAGTGTTTTGTTAGTTACTTCTTTCGTGGATGAATTACATTACCTTAAGGTTCTTCCTATTCAATAGAACTGACTTTCAGACCTAATACCAAACAAGCTGCTTGGCTTTCTGTTCGTTGCAGCATTATTTGTAATTAAAGTTAAATAATATGATCTTGGTGATTCCATAGTGTTGGAAATTGTGGACGTCAGGGACGAATTCTTTCGGCAATGACAACAAATATTATTCTCTTTGGGATTTTCTCCTATTTCGATTTATTTGTGATCGTCTTCGAAGGATCTATAGCTTCATCTTCAACGTTGAACTTTTATCGATGTAGTACACCACAAGTGTATCCTATTAAATCAGCGAAACATCAGTGTGGTAACTATATGATTTACAGGTTTAGCTTTAGAGTATATCCATTGGTCTCCGTAACAACATAAATAATTTGTTGTCTGCCCAACTATGTGTGAAGGCCGTATAAAATACTATTACTGCGGGGAGACTGTAGTTGAGAGTATTGTACTTGACAGGTGTCCGGATCTCTCTCGGGCAGCAACATGCGTGCCGTGGGCCTGCCCAATGACAACTACGACCCACCAGGTGGTCTCGCCGTCACTGCCACCGGCTGGGGCCAGACGTCCACCAGCGGCGGCGCCCCGAACAACCTGCTCAAGGTCGACATGAGCATCATAGACCGCGCCACCTGCCAGAACATCTTCGCCAACGTGAACACCGTCACGGCGCGCATGGTGTGCGCGGGACAGGCCGGCAAGAGCGTCTGCATGGGCGACTCTGGCGGCCCCCTGGTCAGTGGCAGCACGCAGGTCGGCATCGTCTCCTGGACCGGCAGCTCTTGCGAGGCTACTGGAGCCGCGTACGCCAACGTCGGCAACCTCCGCTCCTGGATTAGGGATGCTACCGGTGTTTAACTGGAATCACAATCACTAATAGCCACAGAAATATCAACAAAGAATTGTTCCACTGTAAAAGCCTTTTGGAATGTGCACTCAGTTTTCAACTGTTTCTTGTATACCTGACGATTCTGTACGGTACGCTGTAAAACAATATACTATTTGCCATTTCACCAAAATCATAGCCGTAGTTTTTCTTCGCACCTGAAATGCACTCCTAGCACGAGATCATTTCCAACCTCTACCACGGCAACCACTCTCTTGGCTAAGGCTAAACAGGTGAAACTTAGTTCTCTGGTAAATGTGTGGAACGTAGTTAGTTAATGGGATGGGGGATAGGTGGTATTTCTAGGTTGGAGGGGGGGGGGGAGGGGTGGAGAGGTAGGGTTTGCGGATATACCTTTAGGCAAGGTGTTGGCCTTCGTGTGACGGACAATCATGGATATGGGTGTTTGTGTCGAATGAGCAGTGAATTGGACCCACGTAATCGAGCAACTTTTAACACGATTCACCGGAACGAGTTACTTCAGTTGTCACTGTATAATGGCTACATGGATTTTGACCGACGTTCCTAACGTCGAACGATTAAATTTGATTAGGGATTGTGAAATACACAGTTAATTTTTAAATAATGCATTCGCCCATTTGGTAACTGTGCCAGCGTGAAATGTCCAACTGTAAGGTATTATAGGCTGTGGATAGCCATCGAAGAGCTTAGTGGACTCAGTCTTGCAAATTTCTTCCTGTTAGCGTCCATTCCATTTTAGATTTTGGTCACTAAGTCAGCTCAGCTTGAAACAGCCTACGATAGTGGTGTTCTTAAATAAACCTTCCATGATATTTAATGTCTCGTCCATCTTATGACACATTTGTAACATGATATTAAACAATAATGTATTACGCATTATTGCTGAACGTCGTAACCAATGTGGGTGATGTGTACTCGACCACTAAAGTGGACACGGTTTCAGAGTGAAAAAAAAAACCTTATCAACATTAATACACTCCCCAACGTCCTGACTTCAAGCTTTCAAAAAATGGCTCTGAGCACTATGGGACTCAACTGCTGAGGTCATTAGTCCCCTAGAACTTAGAACTAGTTAAACCTAACTAACCTAAGGACATCACAAACATCCATGCCCGAGGCAGGATTGGAACCTGCGACCGTAGCGGTCGTGCGGTTCCAGACTGCAGCGCCTTTAACCGTTCAAGCTTTCAATTTGTTGGCATTCCCTGATGGAGTCATCGCATGTGCCACTAATTTTTCTGACCTGCCGTTCAAATCGCAGTCTACTTGTTGCTAGACACGTCAACTTGATGTACCAGCACCATCACCAACCCACCTTCTGTCCCATGAAGAACACAAAGCACGACCTTCCCAGCTTTCTACACTGTGGCGGTTAGAATTTCCAACAAAGCAGAACATTCGAGTGGTTCACTTTCTACCTGTCTCTGTACTGCAGTTTCGAAATGTTATGCCGGAGTACTCCACGTTCCGCAGCTCTTTTGATTGCATCAAATAATGGCAGAATAGCGGGTTTTCGGAATTATAATGTCAGCTTTAAGAGAAGCATTCGTGGAAACACATCACATGATATGATGCACGTAAAGACGTACCTAAGATTGTCGCTCATTTTTTTTCTATTTTGCTCTCCTGCTTCATTGTTCACACGTTTCTGTAGGAGGCATAACGAACTGTTACAGGAGTCCAAACGATTTTTCCATCTATCATTTACTGAAATGAAATGGAATGGTAGTATGTCACTTATGGCCGGGATTCCCCACTTGGGGAAGTTCAGCCTCCGAGTTGCAAGTCTTTTAAGGTGACCCCACAGTGGGCAACTTGCCTGTCGACAGTGGTGAAAAGATGATGAGAATAACGCAATACCCAGTCTTCGAGAGGGGAAAATCTCCGACCCTATCGGGCAGCGAACCCAGGCCCTCTGCATGACAGTCTATAGCAGTCAGCTGCGCAGTTCACGAAGCTAAGGAGGAGGGCTTAATATTCACTGATAAAATGTTCGGAGTTAATCAGTGTTAAAGTTGGTTAGGGAGTGGTAGGACCAGACCTTCACATGAACATCAGTCACACTCTAAAAAAGACATTTAAGTAAGCCATTTTATGCAAAATAACAATTAACAATAAAATTACATTCTAGCAATTGCCAAATTAATTTGGTTTTACTATGATACGAATGTGGTCAGGACTGAAACCAGGCACCAGTTGGAAATACTGAACGCCCCGTTCTACAGAAACTGGGCAACTAGCGAAGTAACTGGTACTTCTAAAACATAGAACCGAAATACATTTAACGAAAACACGACTCAAGTAGCAGAAGGCTCTTTGAAGCTCCCCAAATTACACATTACATTCACCGCAGCCAAACATAAATTTTAATAATCTTTCAAAATGCTAGCGAATAATTTAACACCCCCCCCCCCTACCGCTGCACAAATAAAAATTTAAACAGGAACAACTTAAAACAATACGGGTTGCTTCTTATGGTAAAAGCTGTTAACTCCTGAAGCTTGATCAGCAGTCAGTCCTTAAGTAATTAAACCCCAGAAACAAGAGCAACAAGAAATTAAAACAACGCTGCTTGCATCTGATGGCAATAACTATTAAATTTGAATAGTTAAGAAGGAGGAACTATTAATCCCGGTACAAGCATAACACAGCTAGTTTGAAATTAGTGCAGACTGTGCTAATGATGGGAACGTAATACAATATCATAAGGTAAAGGCAGGGCAACAAATAAGACAAGCTACGAGGAATCACATTAACCAAAACTGAAATCCAAACGCACGCATTCAGCAAGTTCAGAGCACCTGTACCCCAGTAATCTGTTCTCCATATCCACGCCTGGATACAAAATGACAAATAAAAACTTTAACCTGCAGACAAAAACTTTAAACATGTCGGAAGGAGTTGTTGTTGTTGTGAACTTCAGTCCAGAGACTGGTTTGATTCAGCTCTCCATGCTACTCTATCCTGTACAAGCTACTTCATCTCCCAGTACTTACTGCAACCTCCATCCTTCTGAATCTGTTTAGTGTATAAATCTCTTGGTCTCCCTCTACGATTTTTACCCTCCACGGTGCCCTCCAATACTAAATTTGTGATCCCCTGATGCCTCAGAATATGCCGTACCAACCGATCCCTTTCTCTTGTCGAAATGCGCCACAAATTTCTCTTCTCTCCATTTCTATTCAATATCTCCTCATTAGTTATGTGATCTACCCATCTAATCTTCAACATTCTTCTGTAGCACCATATATCGAAAGCTTCTATTCTCTTCTTGTCTAAACTATTTATCGTCCACGTTTCACTTCCATACATGGCTACACTCCATACAAATACTTTCAGAAACGACTTCCTGACACTGAAATCTATACTCGATGTTAACAAATTTCTCTTTTTCAGAAACGCTTTCCTTGCCATTGCCAGTCTACATTTTCTATCCTCTCTACTTCGACCATCATTAGTTATTTAGCTCCCCAAATAGCAAAACTCATTTACATCTACATCTATATACATACTCCGCAATCCACCATACGGTGCGTGGCGGAGGGTACCTCGTACTACAACTAGCATCTTCTCTCCCTTTTCCACTCCCAAACAGAACGAGGGAAAAATGACTGCCTGTATGCCTCTGTACGAGCCCTAATCTCTCTTATCTTATCTTATCTTTGTGGTCTTTCCGTGAAATGTAAGTTGGCGGCAGCAAAATTGTACTGCAGTCAGCCTCAAATGCTGGTTCTCTAAATTTCCTCAGTAGCGATTCACGAAAAGAACGCCTCCTTTCCTCTAAAGACTCCCACCCGGGTTCCTGAAGCATTTCCGCAACACTCGCGTGATGATCAAACGTACCAATAACAAACCTAGCAGCCCGCCTCTGAATTGCTTCTATGTCCTCCCTCAATCCGACCTGATAGGGATCCTAAACGCTCGAGCAGTACTCAAGAATAGGTCGTATTAGTGTTTTGTAAGCGGTCTCCTTTACAGATGAACCACATCTTCCCAAAATTCTACCAATGAACCGAAGAAGACTACCCGCCTTCCCCACAACTGCCATTACATGCTTGTCCCACTTCATATCGCTCTGCAGTGTTACGCCCAAATATTTAATAGACGTGACTGTGGCAAGCGCTACACTACTGATGGAATTTTCAAACATTACAGGATTCTTTTTCCTATTCATCTGAATTAATTTACATTTATCTATATTTAGAGTTAGCTGCCATTCTTCACACCAATCACAAATCCTGTCCAAGTCATCTTGTATCCTCCTACAGTCACTGAACGACGACACCTCCCCGTACATTTCAGCATCATCAGCAAACAGCCGCACATTGCTATCCACCCTATCCAAAAGATCATTTATGTAGATAGAAAACAACAGCGGACATACCACACTTCCCTGGGGCACTCCAGATGATACCCTCACCACCGATGAACACTCACCATCGAGGACAACGTACTGGGTTCTATTATCGATGAAGTCTTCGAGCCACTCACTTACGTGGGAACCAATCCCATATGCTCGTACCTTAGTTAGGAGTCTGCAGTGAGGCACCGAGTAAAACTCTGGTCTAGCGGTTCTAGGCACTCAGTCCGGAACCGCGCGACTGCTACGGTCGCAGGTTCGAATCCTGCCTCGGGCATGGATGTGTGTGATGTTCTTAGGTTAGTTAGGTTTAAGTAGTTCTAAGTTCTAGGGGACTGATGACCACAGATGTTAAGTCCCATAGTGCTCAGAGCCAATGGAAACATTTTTTGAGTAAAACCCTTTCCGGAAGTCAAGGAATATGGCATCCGTCTGATACCCTTCATCCATGGTTCGCCAGATATCATGTGAGAAAAGGGCGAGTTGCATTTCGCAGGAGCGATGCTTTCTAAACCCGTGCTGATGCATGGACAGCAATTTCTCTGTCTCAAGGAAATTCATTATATTCGAGCTGAGAATATGTTCGAGAATCCTGCAACAAACCGATGTTAAGGATATTGGTCTGTAATTTTGAGGATCCGTCCTTCTACCCTTCTTATATACAGGCGTGACCTGCGCTTTTTTCCAGTCGCTCGGAACTTTACGTTGGGCAAGAGATTCGCGATAAATGTAAGCTAAGTAAGGAGCCAATGCAGTAGAGTACTCCTTGTAAAACAGAATTGGAATCCCATCAGGACCTGGCCATTTATTTATCTTCAACCCATTCAGCTGCTTCACAACGCCAGTTATGTCTATCACTGTGTCCTCCAAACGGGAATCTGTACGAGACTCAAACGGGAGTATGTTTGTACGATCCTCCTGCGTGAAAGATTTCTCAAAAGCTCAATGTAAAATTTCAGCTTTCGTTTTGCTGTCTTCCGTCGCCAGGCCACACTGATCAGTGACTGACTGGATGGAAGCCTTCGACCCGCTTACCGATTTAAGCGTCAAATTTCCTAATCTAATTCCCGCAGAATCACCCAATTTAATTCGACTGCATTCCATGATCCTCGTTTTGCTTTTGTTGATGTTCATCTTATATCCTCCTTTCAAGACACTGTCCATTCCGTTCAGCTGCTCTTCCAGGTCCTTTGCTGTCTCTGACAGAATTACAATGTCATCGGCGAACCTCAAAGTTTTTATTTCTTCTGCATGTATTTTAATTCCTACTCCGAAATTTTCTTTTGTTTCCTTTACTGCTTGCTCAATATTCAGATTGAATAACATCGGGGATAGGCTACAGCCCTATCTCACTCCCTTCCCAACCACAGCTTCCCTTTCAGGCCTCACGACTCTTATAATTGCCATCTGGTTTCTGTACAAATTGTAAATAGCTTTTCGCTCCCTGTATTTTACCCCTGCCAACTTCGGAATTTGAAAGAGAGTATTCCAGTCAACATTGTCAAAAGCTTTCTCTAAGTCCATAAATGCTGGAAACGTAGGTTTTCCCAAGTAGTAACAGACTGCAACTCAACAGGGAACGAAGTCTCGCAAATATCACTGAACTGACAGGAATGTGGGTTAAAGCTAGATTCGTGGCACCAGCTCACGGCAACGCGGAATATCCTGGAACGCATACCACATATTTATAATACTAACTAAAAGTGTTTAGAATATGTGAATAAGTGTATAAAATATGTATATAGGTGTTTAGAATATGTAAATGGGTTTCAAATACTTTATAAAAGTTCGATTATTCCTCCACCCCTCCCCATGATTGTCTGCGTTCTCAAACTACCTACCGTTTTTCCGTCTAACAAAAATGGTTCAAATGGCTCTGAGCACTATGGGACGTAGCATTTTAGGTCATCAGTCCCCTAGAACTTAGAACTACTTAAACCTAACTAACCTAAGGACATCACACACATCCATGCCCGAGGCAGGATTCGAACCTGCGACCGTAGCGGCCCCGTGGTTCCGAACTGCAGCGCTAGAACGGCACGGCCACCGCGGCCGGCTTTCCGTCTAACCCCTCTATCATTACAATACTACTCTCTACCCCCCCCCCCCCCACCATATAGCCTCTGATTTTACAGATACAATACAAAATCGGTAGAAAGTATTTATTATTACTCCATCATACAGCGTGTCTCATATGCTAGTAGTTTAAATAATAACCTACCGATTTAACCACAGAATCAATAACTGAAAAACCATTGTTTTAAACTTAAAAAAATACTTTATATTGTCCTTTTATTTTTCTGTGAACTTTTACCAGTTTCTTGACCCTCATGCAAATTGTGGCGTACGTGTTTTACAATGCATGTTATAGATAGAGGTATACATAGTTTTTTAGTACTTCAATAAGTTTTATAATGTGGACTCTACAGAAGTTTTATTTGTATTTGTGTGACAGCATGGATCTCAATTCCTTAACTTTATTAAATTTCGTTTCCTTCATTCCTCCGTAGGCACATACCTCTTCAGAGTGCCTCCTTCCCCTCAATTGCCCCCTTCCGTGTCACCCCCACCACTTCCACCCCTAACCAGTTTGATCAATGTCTTATGTTCTGTTGGCTTAACAGTGGCATTCATATTCTTTCCCTCTCACCACCATTTCGTCGCCACTGCGTTGTGGCTTTCGTGGTTGATTGTGCTAGTGTGAGAAACTTTTGGGAACATTTGCGTACTGCTGTTGCAATTTGTTACGATACATATTACTACTCGTATGTACCGGGTGCTCAAAAAGTCAGTATAAATATTGAAAACTGAATAAGCCACGTAATAATGTAGATAGAGAGGCACAAATTGACACACATGCTTGGAATGGCATGGGGTTTTATTAGGACCAAGAAAATAGAAAAATTCAAAAAATGTCCGATAAATAGCGCTTCATCTGATCAGAATAGCAATAATTAGCATAACAAAGTAAGACAAAGCGAAGATGATGTTCTTTACAGGAAATTCTCAATATGTCCACCATCATTCCTCAACAATAGCTGTAGTCGAGGAATAATGTTGTGAACAGCAATGTAAAGCATGTCCGGAGTTATGGTGAGGCATTGGTGTCGGATGTTGTCTTTCAGCATCCCTAGAGATGTCGGTTGATGACGATACACTTGCGACTTCAGGTAACCCCAAAGCCAATAATCGCATGGACTGAGGTCTGGGGACCTGGGAGGCCTAGCATGACGAAAGTGGCTGCTGAGCACACGATCATCACCAAACGACACGCGCAAGAGATCTCTCACGCGTCTAGCAATATGCGGTGCAGTGCCATCCTAATAAAACCCCATGTCATTCCAATTACGTGTGTCAATTTTTACCTCTCTATCTACATTATTCCGTGGTTTATTAAGTTTTCAAATTTATACAGACTTTTTGATCAACCGGTATAATGCACCGTGTTTTACGTAATGAACTGTATCACTAGGTAGAACTCCATTTCTTTTACAAGTATGTTACGATAAGACACTTCAGGTTTTAATAGTGCGCCTCCACGCCATACGCTGTAAAAATTTTTGTGTACCGATGTGTGCAAAGGTAATGTGTTTATCACGGAAAATAAACAGTTCAGCTATGTCGCTCCCTAAAACACCACGGATTGCGTTCTGCAGACTGTGATATCACTCAGGTGATCTTTGCAAGATCGTTTCATCTATGTCCAAGTCAGCCGTTGTTCAGACACAGTAGCGTGGCGCATACCTGTTTATTCGTTAACAGTTTCATGTAATATCTGTGCTATAGGACTCAGAAATGAATGTCTGCAACATATTTAGGCGTTTTAGAATTGTTACCACTTCTGTCCTCAATGATCACATAAGCTTTCCTGACAAGGTCCTATATTTCATACCTGTTTGATGTCTTTTCATGTATATGTGTTGTGTACATAGTTCCGCGTAGTCAGCCCATACACAACTTTCCCACTAGAGCGCGCCCCGCTAAGCACAACAGCGCAGGCGCAGCGCTCGTCCGTCTCCGCACTACGAGATGGCGCTGCCTTAGAGACGGACCAAATACTGCTTCCGCCGATCCGCGTATTAATATGTAACGCATCCAATAAGATTGCTGTTAACATAGAACCTTTTCTCCTCGCGGATCACATGCGAGCAGTGATACCTGAACGTGCGAGGTATTATAACGAGTGTACAGACCTTCGATTAGTCAGTCTGTATGAGTCTGCATTAGTCTGCACCAGTCTGTACCAGTCTGCATTAGTCTTTACCAGTCTATAGTCAAGTTTCAGTCTGCACCTAAAAAGATTATCATATTCCTGTACATAGCCATGAAGATAAATGTATAGACACTTTGTCAAGTATCAGAGATATGTGAGAATAAGATTAACATACCAAGACCAAAGGAACTTCAGATTGTCAGTTGTAAATAGCATCCAGAATCAAGTTACGTAAGGTTTAGGCTTTTTATTATTTTAATAAATGTGTGTGAAAATTAATCAAGTTCTGTTTAAAGTTGGTCACCGTCAATCTGCTGCTCTAAGTGTGCAAGTGGCATTTCTATCGTCTGACCTAACGGCAGAAGATAAACACGCCACGATAACACCACGAGACATATTGCTGACACTCGCCTACTTCGTTAGAGCGACAAGTCAAATAATCTGACGGTGTGTGTACCGAAGGTCTTACAGTACGCTCACCACAATATGTAAGGCAAAGAATCGTGGTAATTAAACAATACCTTTCATTGTTGCCCTGGTTCTTTCTTTCTTAATTTATACTTCTATTATCTGTTACAGTTTTTTTTTATTTGAAAATGTCCCAAGGCCAAAATCTGGATCGTATAACAGTGAAACAAAAATTACTACAGACAAGTGGCAGCACTGTCGTTTAAATAACATTTACAACGACTGTTCCTCCAGCCAAAATACAAATGCCAGATTAATGCACACTGCATTCTCCAGTGTTACCACATAATTGAAGATTGCTGGTAGAATGCTTCCATATGGAGTACACAAGAAAAATGTCTGAGCAGTGCTGCTGTACAGTGCTTAAGATAGTGAAGGACGAGATCTTTCTGTTTCAGACATTATCATGGAACCATCCGAAAGATGTGCACCTACCACTCTTATTGAAAGGTTCCAGTGAAAACTTCGCCTTCCCGCTATGTGATCTCTGCATTCCTTGTTTTGGCAAACACGAAATACTCACACGGACGGTGACTAGTGACATACTGGCTGATAGCTGGTGTCCTACGCGTTGCGGAAGAGCCGCGGTTATGTGATAGTACACGCGGTTATCTGCAGAGCTATGAGCATTTGCTCGTCTTTGCTACCAGTTAACAAGTACTAATAATACTTAAGTAATGCATTTTAGAGCTCATGTTCACGTGACGATTTTTCCTGTTTTGGGTCATACTACCTACTCCCGAGACGTGACAAGCAAATCCCAAGCAAAGAACTTGCAATAGAAGTCCACTGCCAGAGGAATTAGAAAACTTTTCGCTTGTAACTTACAATCGGTCTTTTCCAGTCTAGGGTACCTCACCTCAAATTGCTAGTTTCCCTTCACCTACGTCTTTGAAAGATTGTAACGTCATCATGAAATCACTCTGTAGACCCAAAAGTTCGTTCTATCACCTTTCTTGCTCCAGATAATAGCTTGCTGTATTATCTTGTCACCTACAGCCATTGTCCTTTCTGGAAAGTGCCTTATTAAATATTTCTTTAGAATAAATGCTGAATCACCTTGGAAAACATATGAGCAGCTGAGCTAGTGCATCCGGGCAAAGATTATTCTTTAGGTAATTTTAATTAATTTACACGTCGTACTGGGCAGTCCTCAATTGCTCCTGCTGCCTTGTATTTGGTATACAGGGTGGTCCATTGATAGTGACCGGGCCACGAAATAAGCATCAAACGAAAAAACTACAAAGAACGAAACTCGCCTAGCTTTAAGGGGGAAACCAGATGGCGCTATGGTTGGCCCGCTAGACGGCGCTCCCATAGGTCAAACTGATATCAACTGTGTTTTTTTTTAATAGGAACCCCCCATTTTTTATTACATATTCGTATAGTACGTAAAGAAATATGAATGTTTTGGTTGGATCACTTTTTTTCGCTTTGTGATAGATGGCACTGTAATAGTCACAGACGTATAACTACGTGGTATCACGTAACATTCCGCCTGTGCGGACAGTATTTGCTTCGTTATACATTACCCGTATTAAAATGGACCTTTTACCAATTGCGGAAAAGGTCGATATCGTGTTGATGTATGGGTATTGTGATCAAAATGCCCAACGGGCGTGTGCTACGTATGCTGCTCGGTATCCTGGACGACATCATCCAAGTGTCCGGACCGTTCGCCGGATAGTTACGTTATTTACGGAAACAGGAAGTGTTCAGCCACATGTGAAACGTCAACCACGACCTGCAACAAATGATGATGACCAAGTAGGTGTTTTAGCTGCTGTCGCGGCTAATCCGTACATCAGTAGCAGACAAACTGCTCGAGAATCGGGAATCTCAAAAACATCGGTGGTAATAATGCTGTTACATCAACAACGATTGCACCCGTACCAAATTTCTGTGCACTAGGAACTGCATGGCGACGGCTCTGAACGTCGTGTGCAGTTCTACCACTGGGCACAAGATAAATTACGGGACGATGACAGATTTTTTCAACGCGTTTTATTTAGCGACGAAGCGTCATTCACCAACAGCGGTAACGTAATCCAGCATAATATGCACTACTGGGCAACGGAAAATCCACGATGGCTGTGACAAGTGGAACATCAGCGACCTTGGTAGGTTAATGTATGGTGCGGAATTATGGGAGGAAGGATAACTGGATCCCATTTTATCGATGGCAATCTAAATGGTGCAATGAATGCTGATTTCCTACGTAATGTTCTACCGATGTTACTACAAGATGTTTCACTGCATGACAGAATGGCGATGTACTTCCAATATGATGGATGTCCGGCACATAGCTCGCGTGCGGTTGAAGCGGTATTGAATAGCATATTTCATGACAGGCGGATTGGTCGTCGCAGCACTTTCACCGGATCTGACGTCCCCGGATTTCTTTCTGTGGGGAAGTTGAAGGATATTTGCTACCGTGATTCACCGACAACGCCTGACAACATGCGTCAGCGCATTGTCAATGCATGTACGAACATTACGGAAGGCGAACTACTCGCTGTTGAGAGGAATGTCATTACACGTATTGCCAAATGCATTGACGTTGACTGACATCATTTTGAGCATTTATTGCATTAATGTGGTATGTACAGGTAATCAAGCTGTAACAGCATGCGTTCTTATAAATTATAAGTTCACAAAGGTACATGTATCGCATTGGAACAACCGAAATAAAATGTTCTGTATTTTAAAAAACCTACCTGTTACCAACTGTTCGTCTAAAACTGTGAGCCATATGTTTGTTACTATTACAGCGCCATCTATCACAAAGCGAAAAAAGTGGTCCAACTAAAACATTCATATTTCTATACGTACTACACGAATATGTAATAAAAATGGGGGTTCCTATTTAAAAAAAAATCGCAGTTGATATCCGTTTGACCTATGGCAGCGACACCCAGCGGACCAACCATGGCGCCATCTGGTTTCCCCCTTCAAGCAAGACAAGTTTCGTTCTTTGTAGTTTTTCGTTTGACGTTTATTTAGTGAGATATTTGGCCCGGTCACGATCAATGAACCTTTCTGTATTATCTTCCATTAACCATAACAAATATATAATTTTCATCATTGAGAGTTAATAATCTTGCCGAAAAGAATGGTTGTAGTACTTGGAACTATATTTACTGGGTTTTCTAAAGCGACGTTTGTCATAATAATAGAGTTACGGAATTGTCATCCGTCCTAAAAGCGTTGTGCTGGTTCCCTTCTTCTTCTTCTTTTATTTAGTCATCTTCTGTTGACGTGGGTATGTGCTTTATTAACAGTGTTATCAATACAGCTTTGTTTAGTTCTAAAATGATTCTGGAAATATTAATTTTCTAAATTCCTAGAGAAATAGCACATTGTTGAAACTGTCTTGGTTGAATTCAGTTGCGAAACACAGTTTACAGTGTCCACGATATAATCTAACGTTGTAGGTAACATACAATAGAGCATACTTCTCGAACAGCAAAGGTTGATATTCAGTTCCTTATACAAATGATAAAAAATTCTCCATGAATGTGCTTCTCAGAACACACAATGATAGTTTCACACCTCTGTCGTAGATAATGTCCTCTCAGTACTCCATGTTTAAGATGAGAGTTTAGCATTAAAATGCCTGTTGTCTCTCCATGATGCTGGACGGGCGTGCTGACGGTGGAATAACAAGTGTGTTTGCAAGAACTGTTCACGACTGAATGCCTCACGCAGCGCGCCCAGCGGCAGCACGCTAAAATAAAATACTTCCAGTTTCTCCATAGTGTAGTGAGATATGACTTTCGTTGCAGCCTTAAAAATAATTTCGTTCTGTTAGATGAATTTAATGCATATCAATGTATAGCCTAAACTGAATGAAACGCAAAGTAGGCAGCGACATCATTTTTCAGGCTATAGCCTTGAAATTTTATGCGATAGCCTACTTATTAAGTAATTATCACAATAACTGTGACCAGCATCGAAAAACTAGGTCCTTCAACATCAAGCTGCGTTGTGAAACCATAAGATACGAGAAAAATCAATTTTGTTGTTTCGTGTTGAGCAGCTCGCCAGAGCGGTGTCCTACATTAGCATACTGTAGCGAACGCGGTGCAGCGACAGCGCGAAGGTATCAAGCAGTAGCGAGCGTTGCGTCGTCTTCCGTGAGAGCACGCCAATGTGCGTCGAGCATCATTTGACACGGCAAAGCAGAAGCAATCAGACGGTTTGATACTTTCGCGCGAAATGGAAGCGCTCTGCTGTTTGTGATTCCGCTTACAGTGTCTGAAATTTTGATCAGCTGTGTCCAAGAATGTTGTGCACTGTGAATAAAGAGAAATAATAAACTTTAGAACAACAGATTAATATCGTACCGTGAATGAGAGGAAGTTGCCAAGATTATTGATACTACACATAGATACATACAACAAAGTTATTAAGCAGCATATTTAGTTCAAAATACAATTAAAAATTTTCCGTCATTTGCACTGCTGCTCGTAATGAAGTATTGTATCTCGTTTGTAAATTGTCTTTTACTTCTTTTGGTATATTTCGTTACAAATACCGGAAAAATGCGACCTCAGCCTCATTTACTGATTCGAGATCACTTATGACGTAGAAATTTTGGAACCCGTGAGGCAATACTGACCTTACGACTTATCTTAGAAGAAAGATTAAGGAATGGCAAACCTACGTTTCTAGCATTTGTAGACTTACAGATAGTTTTTGACGATGTTGACTGGAATACTCTCTTTCAAATTCTAAAGGTGGCAGGGGTAAAATACAGGGAGCGAAATGCTATTTACAATTTGTACAGAAACCAGATGGCAGTTATAAGAGTCGAAGGGCATGAAAGGGAAGCAGTGGTTGGGATGGGAATGAGACAGGCTTGTAACCTATCCCCGATGTTATTTAATCTGTATATTGAGCAAGCAGTAAAGGAAAATAAAGGAAAATTCGGAGTAGTTATTAAAATCCGTGGAGATGAAATAAAAACTTTGAGGTTCGCCGATGACATTGTAATTCTGTCAGAGACAGCAAAGGACTTTGAAGAGTAGTTGAACGGAGTGGACGGTGTCTTGAAAGGAGGATATAAGATGAACATCAACAAAAGCAAAACGAGGATAATGGAATGTAGTCCAATTCAGTCGGGTGACGCTGAGGGAATTAGATTAGGAAATGAGACAATTAAAGAAGTGAAGGAGTTTTGCTATTTGGGGAGCAAAATAACTGATCATGGTCGAAGTAGAGAAAATATAAAATGTAGACTGGCAATGGCAAGGAAAGCGTTTCTGAAGAAGAGAAATTTGTTAACATCGAGTATAGATTTAAGTGTCAGGAAGTCGTTTCTGAAAGTATTTGTATGGAGTGTAGCCACGTATGGAAGTGAAAAATGGAAGATAAATAGTTTGGACAAGAAGAGAATAGAAGCTATCGAAATGTGGTGCTTCAGAAGAATGCTGAAGATTAGATGGGTAGATCCCATAACTAATGAGGAGATATTGAACAGAATTGGGGAGAAGAAGGGACCGGTTGGTAGGACATGTACTGAGGCATCAAGGGTTCACAAATTTAGCACTGGAGTAAAAATCGTAGAGGGAGACCAGGAGATGAATACATTAAGCAGATTCAGAACGATGTAGGTTGCAGTAAGTACTGGGAGATGAAGAAGTTTGAACAGGATAGGGTAGAATGGAGAGCTGCATGAAACCAGTCTTAGGACTGCAGACCACAACTTATGACGGTGTGTAATAAAGTTACAGTTTTCACGACATACACTGTATTTCCTACACCGGTTTCGACAGATTAATGCAAAATTCGAAAATTTACATTTTATAGAACCAGTAGAACATTATATGACCATTCTTTCCAAGAATAAACAACAGTTTATTCTAGACGTCTTTAATGCCTACAGTCGCTCTTTCTTGAAAAGGCGGCATTAAGTACTACTTTACAGTAAATGCTGCATCTCTTAGGAAAACGTATGGACATATGGCGGATACTGGCAGAAGTTCTTCTTTAGTTTGAAAGGTCTCTGTTGGATTCCTTTCATGTTAATTTTTTAAATCTGTTGTCATTTACGGCATAAATTCCTCTTCTAAATTTACTGTGGCGTTTCTGACTATCTGGGAGGAGACTGAGTAGTGGAACGTGTTACTTTTACACATAAACAAGAACGATCTGTCACACTACTACACTTTAAAACACAGTTTATATGAAATTCAAGTCACACAGTCTCATACGGTGCCTACATCTGCTTTCTTTTATATACTGTGTATGATAAGATACTATAATCCCCCTTCCCTTCTGTGTGAGAGGATGAATGAGCAAATGTATTTCTAGTTGCATGCTTGAGGGTAGCAGACAAGCCTGTCTGCTAGAGAACAGTAGGACCAACGTTGGAACAAGTAGCTACACTTTCTAAAAGCAGAGAGGTTTCTATTCTTAGTATGGTCCTGTCCGTCCCTTGTCATGTTGGTATAGGAAGCTGCCTCTCTACCCAATTCCATTTGTATTTGTGAGCCACCCTCAGGAAGGGACCACGGCAGTCTGTCCGCGGCGAGCGTCTGAAATGGTAAGATCTCCGGCTAAGTGCGTGTCTGCTAAGTCCGTAGGACAATGGATTTCTTAAGTTCAGCCTAACTGAAAATTTAATCACCTCTATTTCAGGTTTAGCTCTAAAATATCTAATGTTATCTTAAATTGCAATGCAGTGTAATTCGGTTGTGAAGTTCAGAGTATATTCTGGTAGTTGCTTAGTCACTACTTTGTGAGTAAAGTGGAACCACGTGTTGATCAGTAACTCTAACTAAGATCATCAATCTTAAATGCAAATGTGCGTGAGATTATAACGTCTCGTCTTGACAATATTTTTCAATATAGCAACTTTTCTTTATGTTCAACCCGCGTGGGATGTACTTTGTGAGACCAGTACCACGTGCTTATACAATGATTTGACCCATCAGGTTAATAGTAAGACGATAGTAACCTGTTCGAGGTTTTTCTTTTGTAAATTGCTTTTCGATCTAATGTATTTTAATTATCATAATTATTGTGGAGTTACACTCTTTGTGTAAACCAAGTTGACCACGTGAAGCATGTGGTGTAATCATCAAAGTAGCCCTCAGCTATTCTTTTCTGGAAGATTTCAAAGAGAGTTAGTATGAATTTAGTATACCAGTGTGTGGTAATTACATGACGGACAGGATTGTGCTACAAACGTAACTTCTTTGGGTGAAAATTGAATCGGTTGGTTGTGGTTAATTTCCTCTTGCATATGTTTCAACGTTCTTCGTGTGTTATTTTATGAATGCAGTGTTGTATGCAGTCTCCCAGTCTAGGTTCCATATTTGATGTGTTCTGTAAGATTACAATCTCACATTTTCACAATCCTAAATAAGGCACCAGTTTAGTTATGAATCAAGTTTAATATGCTGAAATTTCAATGATCAATGTTAAAATAAATTTCCAAATATAAACTGATTTATTTCTTTTTACTTAAATTCTCTTTTATATATATATATATATATATATATATATATATATATATATATATATATATATATATATATATATATATATATATATATATCACCGGTTGTCATATGACTATCAAAAGATTATAGTTAATGTTAGTCTGGTTGGGAATTTGGTAAGCTAGACTGGATACCTGGTGAAACAGTTGCGGAGTAATGCAGGGTTAACTTCCCCAGACAGCTCACAGCTTTTAACCCGCTTTTATTGTCTATCAGCACCGCTCTCATAGCAAATTAAAGCAACAACGTTACACATGGCGACCATGTTCTGTGATTCCGCTAGACTCTGGAATCTCTGAAACGTTAGATTGCGAGCGTTGAATAATCTTAATTTTTTATTTGTCTGCAGCACTGAAACAACTTCTGCGTTGTTTCTGAGCAGACTTTCAAATGATTCACGGCGTTGTTGAGCGGCGTTGTGTTGTTTGTCTTGTTGTTTTGTTTTCTATATTTGTGTGTTTTGTAGGTATGTGTGTTTTTTTTTTCTCGCTTGTAAATTGAACTGTTTCGATCAAAGATAAAAATTTGTTTTGCGTGTGAAAAAGTGCGTGCTAGGTTGGGTACGTTTCGTGTAACAGTCGTAATTTTTGGGGGATACATTAATTGTGATTAGTGTGTTGTGTACCGGGTATATATTGAACGAATGCAGACACGTAACCAAGCTAAAAGTAGGCGGTTCAACAACTTAAGCAACATGGACCAAGGGGATAGTTTGATTTCGAATATAAACGCGTCGGTCGGTTCCGAAAATGCAATGGGGAATACTTCAGACGAAATGTAAAACAGGACGAACGGGCTCACAGCAGAGCCAGAAATTAATTTGCCTCATACTAACCAAATTTATTTGGCAGAACTCATGAAAGTCTTATTGCAACAAAATAAAGAAAACGCAGAGAAATCAGAAAAATCGTTCCGAGAACAAAAAGAATCATCCGATAAATCGATCCGCGAGCTAGGCGAACAAATAGACCAAAAACTAATCCAGCAGACAAATAAAGTCGACAAGTCGATGCAGAGTGTGTCCGATGATATCTCACAAAGAATAAACAATCTGGAAAGTGAAATAAAAAGTGATATTATGTAAGAATTAGGCCGTACATTTGAACAAATCGATGACCGGCTGCAAGCCTTTGAACAGGGCAAGCTGAGTCACGATGCGGAATCGAAAGAGAGCGAAGAACAGCTACTTAGGATTTTCCAAGCGCTGAGAGAAGAATGCCAAAGGGAACGCCAGCAGGTGCTCTCGAGGGTCCAGGAGGCGGAAACGCATTGTCCCGCGTCCGTTAGCAACACAGTAGCGGACAACAGTCAAGCGATTCACGCACTCGAACAGCAAGTAGAACAACTGAAGCAGACTGGGGCGGAGGACAACAGACAAATACATGATAAGATTGCGGCATTAGCGGACATCGTAGGCACGATGAAGGTGACGGAGAGCAATAACAATACTACACAGGTAGCGGTCGTAGAGACTGAAGAAGTGCATTCGCTTCTTAGATTTCAGAAGGGACAGTTCGACGTGATCAGGCGGCACAAAGCTGTAACAGGTGAATTACAAGAACGCGTGGCGCATCTGGAAAGCCGCATGGGGTGTGATTCCAAACTGGCCAATAGCACGAAAAATAGCTGCACGAACAGTGCAGAGAGGGACTCTGGCCACGAGGGAGATTTTGACGACAGGGAAGAATGTATTTTGAGGGGCAGACATGAGAGAAATAGAAACATTCACGGGCCTCGCCGGAAGGAAATGCGGGGATTTGATTTCAAACATTTCCTTACGGTGAGAAAGTTTGAGATATTTCGAAATTCGCAAAAAGGAATACAACCACGAACATGGCTCGATCAATTTGAATTCTGTCTCCCCCCGACTGGGCAAGTTCACATAAGATAGAATATATGTGTGGCTATTTGGAAGGCGAACCGGCGATTCGCATGAGGTCGGCAGCGCGTCACTGCAAATCCACTTGGGTGTTTCGACAAGCCTTTCTGTCCGCCTATTGGTCGGAAGTGGCACAAGATAGGGTCAAGCATGGCATAATTATGCTGCCAAATTTGAACCACTCTGGTTTCGGCAGCCCAGCACGCCTATTCCACCACATGCTGCAGGCAAATCAATTTTTATACGACCCATACGGGCCTGCGGAACTAATTAGGATATGCATCACCAAATTGCCGATGCACGTGCGTCACGTCATTCTTGCGGGACGATGCAAAGAGGACTTGGAAACGTTTAAGACACTTCTCCAAGAGTTGGAATACAATACAGGAGAATGCCCACCTAATCAGGCACAAAGTTATTATGGGTCACAGCAGCGCGATCGCAGTCGTGGCCGTAGTACTAATCAACGGCGTGACTGGTCGTCGCGACGCAAACGGAACAAGAACCGGGACCGGCCGTATAGAAACTGAGGTAACAGTCGCGAACGCAGGTGGAACAACGGAAATGATCGAGGACGTGGACAAGATCGTAAACGCAACAGGTACGGCAACCAAAATCGATACTATGATGAACGCGGTGAGAATAGGATTGTAGGCCGAGCACCACATGTTACTGGAATGCGGCCGGCCAACCCTAGACATAATCCAGCAAATGGAAATGAACAAAACTGGCAAGGACAAATGATCAGCGCAGAAGGCGCCCAATCGGAACAAATGAGTGAATGGCAAATGAGAACATAGGGTGTATAGAGAGGAGAATGAATTGGTTGGTTTGCATTTGTGATATATGCATTTTGAATAATATGTTGGTACAAATAATGATAAGGATGTTTCTATGTGATTGATTGAAGTGATGTTTGTGGTATTTTTCTCTTGTGTAATTAGGATTTAGGTTGGTTCAAATGTGAAGATAAAAGGTTTCTTTGTGAACGAGTGAAATGCTGTTTATGTTTTTTTTGTATAAATTGGAACGAGTCGCTCCTGAGGGAAGCTAGATCTGTGTTGAATTAATGCATAATTCAGGGGAATATCCGATCTGTGGGTATTATGGGTCTGGCAAACCAAGGTCCCCAGGTTGTTAGTAACCTTGTTTCCGATTTTCTGCTTTCAGTGCTACTATCTATCTATTACTATTCTGCATCTGTCAGTATAAATGAGGATCTCTTACTATAGTATGCATGCTGCATGAATATTTTGAGGTAGGAGAACTCTGAGAAAGGAATGAGTAAGTTTTGAATCTTGAAAACAGGATGCGATAATACGATTGTTTAACCATTGGCTTCCCAAGATGCGATGATATGTTAATATTGATTATATATGTCTTTTTTGTTCTTTATAGCTGAGTACGTAAAGTGCTGTCTGTGGATTTCGTCAGTTTATTGATTCCCTTCAAGGTGAAAGAAAGAAGAATTGTGGTTTGTGTAATTTACGTGGCCCTGAAATATTATTGTGGTAGTCAAATACGAGCAGTTTTTTTCAGCAAATGGAGAATGGAACAGAAATATGGATCCTTTCTGTAGTCTTGATTGATGTGGAGCCAGAGCCTGAAAAATTACTCTGCGTTAATACTTGTCCTAGAAAAGCGACGTTTATGTGTTTTGATGATGCTGTGAGCATTACTGCTTACTGTTTTCGCTGGTGCGGGATGCACTACAGCCTATATGATTTGTACTGAGGAAATTTCCCTCTTGAAGGTAGAGGAAGATTAAATAATTTTGATTATGGGACCGAAGGAAAGCTTGGTTTAATGCAATAAGGATGAAGCAAAACATTTGTCATTTAAACTACAGGAGTATTCGGATCTTTTGTGTCTGTTGTAAGTTCAATATGTTAAGATGAAACTGTTTTAAAGAATAGAGGTGACCACAATTTTGCCATTCATGAGAAATGAGTCCAGAATGACCACCACAGGCGAAATAACTGATTTGGAAGCGAAAGGTAACTTAAAGAAGGAACGAAATTGGTAAGAAAATGTAGTATAACCTGTATAATGAAAATATTTTAACCCTTCTCATAGTCATATGTGTGATTAATTCTTGTGATAACGTAAATTTAGATGATTTTGTCTTACTGTGTTATGTGTGATTACATGAGTATGATAAATGTATAATTGAGAGTCTCTTATCAGGTGTGACAACTGGTAAAAATGTTTTTGCGTGTAAATAACCATTGTTCTTTTTACTATATATGTTTAAGGAAAGTTTCTCCATATTTGTCATGTGACAAGACATATGCCATGAGCGTCAAGAAGAGGGCAAATTAGAACAATGTTGTAGTGGTATAAACACTGTGTTGAAGTAGCACTGAAGTAGCTTGTTGGATTAACTAGTAGTGGATTGAAGTAGAAGTTTTGAGTCATACATGTTTATGGGTAGTTAGTTTGTAGTATAGACAACAGGAGTGCATGTGTGTGTGTGTGTGTGTGTGTGTAAATAACATGTGAACCCTATGCTGTCCTGACCTATACTTCCACAAGGCATAATCCTATTCATTTTAGTGAATTAATAAGAAGCATTTGATTTTTTAAAACGCAAGTGAACCACATTAGTGATGTGGATTTAGATATTATATTGTCATTTCACTTAATTTTTTTTATACTGTCAAGTCATTTCACTTTAATTTTATATATTGTCAAGACATTTAACTTTTATTTTTATATTGTCGATTCATCTAACTATTTTATTTTAAAAAAATTAAGTCTCACTTTTGTTCTTAAAAATTGTGAAAGACAATACTAAGTGATATTATGTATGACATTTTGTAATCACGTAACTATGATGAACAATTTCTGTGAATGCAGTTGAGAACGTGAAAGCGAACCGGCTAAACTCTTACCGAGACAGCGGGAGCAGCGAGGAGGAGGACTAGGTGTTAACAGGCGGGTTTCCCAGCAGGACACACTGTCAGCCGGGCCACTTATGGAGCACGCTCGCCAACAAAAGAAGGGCTGCGAGGCAAACACTTTCCCTTGCACCTGGAGCTAATGGCCAGCCGCACCAGTGCGACCTTTCGTGGAGGCGATGACCTGAGATGGCCGAGTGGTCCACCACGCGGAAATCCATCTGCTGGCAATGCACCACACGCACGCAACCGTGACGAGACTGCCGCGGTGAAACAACAGAAGACAGGGAATAAAGGGGCGTGGAGCCTTTTGACAGGTACCGTCCAGAGAAACTTGCAGACGTCCACGACGACTATCAACATTTCTTGGCCAAAGCCCATTGTCAAGCGACAATAAATCATGGTTCAGTGTTCTCTGTTTGCTAAGGGTGGCATAAAGAAGAGCCATTAAGTGTCATCCTTGCCCAGCAATATCAACCTGGCGTGTCAAACGAGGATACCGCACGAATTTGACAACACAAGCATGGAAACAAATCGAGATGTATGTGACACGGGCCACCAAGAGAAACTTCATGAGAGGGCAGATATGGCGGGATTGCACGCAACAGATGGACAAAAAACCCTACTGACAGCTGCGGCGAAGAATCCCCCCAACCTCTCCCCTTATATTGTGCCTCGGAACAGTGGAACTACTGAGTGTGTCAGTGAACGGTGATTATACGGTTCTTAGTTCATTGCAAATACGTGTGTTTCTGTCAGAGAAACTTTGACTCATGTGCTTTGCAGGGGTTCGATTTATTGGTGTTTATTAGATTGACTCTTGTATTTTGCTGGTGTTCTATTTTTTTTTTTTTTTTTTAGACTTTGACTCTTGTATTTTGCAGGTGTTTTATTTATTGGTGTTTTTTTTTACACGTTGACTACTGTACTTTCAGAGCTGTTTTATTACTCAATGTTTGTTTTTGTGTGTTGTACTAGATTTGTGATATTTTGTTTCGTAAATTCATTCCTGTGGCATTGCTTCGTTTATCAGTCAGATAGCTATTCATTCTCATTGGACTGTGGTCGATTAGCCTTTGCATGGGGCATATTTATAGTGAGTAACGTCATAAGGGTAAGAATCACGTAATTAATTGTAGTTTCAGTATAATGACACAGTGATCATTGTTTGCTAACTACCTGAAATATAGTAGAGTGATTAAATTAGTGCCACAAAGCTATTTTAATTCTACAAATTATTAGTTTCATAAGATATAGAATTTTTTTGCGATAACCACTTTGTAAAACATGTTTTTTCTCTTATACTTTTTTTTTTTTGTTTTGCGGATTGTGCATTGTAATGTTCTGCTTTATAATACTGAAGTTATTTTCATGTTTTTTTGAAATTGCTGGGGCACCTTTGCTATTTTTATAAATTTTACTTGTCAATAAACAGTCATAAATTTTCCTGTGATCAGTTGGCTCCTGCAATGAGTAAACACTGGTGAACTTCATAAGGGTAACAACCAGAAATTGTTTTCATTTTAATGACACAGGAACTATTATTTTTACTTGATGACCGAATTAGGTCTACACTATCTTTTAAATAGGTGTCACAGATTGTTTTTTTCTCTTTGAAATTGGTAGATTCTAAAGATGTGTTGAAATTATTGCGTTTTAGCAAGTAGCTGGTGACCTTTTGCCTTTTCTATACATTGTTGGTTTAAGTTGGGTGTGAGAAGCCTGCTTGGGAATGTCCTAGCATGGCCAGAAAATTCCCTGCATAGTCTTTTCCCGGAGCGTTGGGGTTATGAAACGTCTCTGTTGGATTCCTTTCATGTTCATTTCTTAAATCTGTTGTCATTTACGGCATAAATTCCTCTTCTAAATTTACTGTGGCGTTTCTGACTATCTGGGAGGAGACTGAGTAGTGGAACGTGTTACTTTTACACATAAACCAGAACGATCTGTCACACTACTACACTTTAAAACACAGTTTATATGAAATTCATGTCACACAGTCTCATACGGAACCTACATCCGCTTTCTTTTATATACTGTGTATGATAAGATACTGTCATCCTCCTTCCCTTCTGTGTGAGAGGATGAATAAGCAAATGTATTTCTAGTTGCAAGCTTGAGGGAAACAGACAAGCCTGTCTGCTAGAGAACAGTAGGACCAACGTTGGAACAGGTAGCTACGCTTTCTAAAAGCAGAGAGGTTTCTATTCTTAGTATGGTCCTGTCCGTCCCTTGTCATGTTGGTATAGGAAGCTGCCTCTCTGCCCACTTCCGTTTGTATTTGTGAGCCACCCTCAGGAAGGGACCACGGCAGTCTGTCCGCGGCGAGCGTCTGAAATGGTAAGATCTCCGGCTAAGCGCATGTCTGCTATGTCCGTAGGACAATGGATTTCTTAAGTTCAGCCTAACTGAAAATTTAATCACCTTTATTTCAGGTTTAGCTCTAAAATATCTAATGTTATCTTAAATTGCAATGCAGTGTAATTCGAGTGTGAAGTTCAGAATATATTCCGGTAGTTGCTTTGTCACTACTTTATGAGTAAAGTGGAACCATGTGTTGATCAGTAACTCTAACTAAGATCATCAATCTTAAATGCGAATATGCCTGAGATTATAACGTCTCGTCTTGACAATATTTTTCAATATAGCAACTTTTCTTTATGTTCAACCCACGTGGGATGTACTTTGTGAGACCGGTACCACGTGCTTATACAATGGTTTGACCCATCAGGTTAATAGTAAGACGATAGTAACCTGTTCGAGGTTTTTCTTTTGTAAATTGCTTTTCGATCTAATGTATTTTAATTATCATAATTATTGTGGAGTTACACTCTTTGTGTAAACCAAGTTGACCACGTGAAGCATGTGGTGTAATCATCAAAGTAGCCCTCAGCTATTCTTTTCGGGAAGATTTCACAGAGAGTTAGTATGAATTTAGTATACCAGTGTGTGGTAATTACATGAGGGACAGGATTGCGCTACGAACGTAACCTATTTCGATGAAAATTGAATCGGTTGGTTGTGGTTAATTTCCTCTTGCATATATTTCAACGTTCTTCGTGTGTTATTTTATGAATGCAGTGTTGTATGCAGTCCCCCAATCTTGGCTCCATATTTGATGTGTTCTGTAAGATTACAATTTCACATTTTCACAATCCTAAATAAGGCACCAGTTTAGTTATGAATCAAGTTTAATATGCTGAAATTTCAATGATCAATGTTAAAATAAATTTCCAAATATAAACTGTTTTATTTCTTTATATATATATATATATATATATATATATATATATATATATATATATATACGACAACCGGTGATATATATATATATATATATATATATATATATATATATATATATATATATATATATATCACCGGTTGTCGTATGACTATCAAAAGATTATAATTAATTTTAGTCTGGTTGGGAATTTGGTAAGGTAGACTGGATACCTGGTCAAACAGTTGCGGTGTAATGCAAGGTTAACTTCCCCAGACAGCTCACAGCTTTTAACCCGCTTTTATTGTCTATCAGCACCGCTTTCATAGCAAATTAAAGCAACAACGTTACAAGGTATTTTTATCCTTTCCATTTATGTTCCATTTCGGAAAATGCAGAAATCAAAATCGCCTGAATCGTTATCTTCGCTGCAGAAGCCTACATTCACCGCATCAAACCAAGCAGTTGCATCAGTGACAGCTAATAAGTTAACTGAAAACAAGGATACATAGCCATAAAAATTTTAATTTGAATGTATTTGCCGTCAGTATTTCCAAGACAATTACGGAATTCCCATCAGTCGCAAAAGCATTGAGCTTTTCGTTTAAAGTTATCTTCTGTTGCTTAGAGCGTATGCTTTGATAGTAGTGATATCCATCTAGCTGAACAAATTTCAATAACGATCGTAGATATAACCGTTTCTGATATTCTGAAAGAAAGAATCAGTTCGCGAACCTGTACTAGTTGAATTCAATGCAGAACATGTTTTTAATTCCGCCCAAGATATATACAAATGTTGCAGGCGACATTCTAGCATACTCGTTGAATGGCGGAGGTTCACATTTCAAATTCTTCCTACAAACATGAAATTCTCCATATAAAGGGCTTTCCAAATGCATATTATTAATTTCTGTCCTTTGTCGTAGGTAATGGTTCCGTAGAATTTCATAATTAAGACGCTTATTTTCCGTTAAAAACGTGTTTCCTCTGCCCATAATGAACGTACTGTGCTGACCGGGCTGGCCTGCTGACAGCGAAATAACGTGTCTGTTTCCAAGGACTGTTCACGACTGATCGTGAGCTGTAGGGAGCTTGGACGTGGTGCGCTCAAACCGCACGCTAAGGCCAGTGTTCTGAAATAAAATATTTTAGCTTCTATTTCTCCATCGTATGGCTGGACATGACTTCTGTTCCAACTTGAAAAATAATTTCGGTATGTTATCTACATTTAATACGCTGTAACGTAGCAACTAAAATGAAGCCAGTGATCACATTTTTCACTGCATACCCTTCAAATTTTGTGCGACAGATTACTTAGAAAATAAGCGTCACAATAAGTGCGCCCAATATCGAAAAAATTGACATTTCATCATCAAGGTGTGATGTTAAAGTACGAGGTACGCAAAAGCCAATTTTTTGTTGCTGGTAGATTTCTCAGAGTCGAATGGGAAGTATCTTCTAGCAAATACACGCAAAAGACCAAAAGACGTAGTTTTTTAACTGGGGTAGGACGTCAAAAGGGCCGACTGGGAGCAGGAGAGGCACCACAGGACATTTTATTTTCTACTGTCTATACTTTTACAAATAAATTCATAAAACTTTGTCAGCAAGACGAGGAAGGACTCAGGATTCACACGCATAGCAGTGGAAGTGCAGAAACATAACAAAATAATTTTTTATATGAAATTTCATCATTTTTTCATTTACTCTTGACTGCATTTGTTGCTATAGGTACTTTTTTCTTCACAAGTAACAGAGATTCTTTGATGAAGTTTGCACAGCATACAAACCATACTTACAGGTGTATGAAACTCTAGAATTTTCCAAATCTATTGAAAACTGTGGTATAAATTGATATAATTAACTACAAAATTTGTTTTTTTTTCTAAACATAAAGTTTAAAACGTAACAGCTCATTCATTTTTTCATAAATTAAATAGATTCAACAGTTACAGACACCTGTAAGTATGGTTTGTATGCTGTGCAAAATTCATCGAACAGTGTCTCTTACTTATGAAGAAAAGTGTACGTATAGTAACAAATGCAGCCAATAGTAAGTGAAAAAATGATGAAATTTCACATGTAAAGAAATTATTGTGTTATGTTTTTGAACTTTCGCTGCTCCGAGTGCGAATCCTGAATCCTTCCTGGTCATGCTGACAAAGATTTATGAATTTACTTGTAAAAGTATAGACAGTGGAAATTAAAATGTCCTGTGGTGCCTCCCCTGCTCCAAGTCGGCCCGTTTGGCGTCCTACCCCCTTACGAGAAAAGGTGAATCTTTATTCGTCGTTGATGTAGTTTTGTTCATTAACATACAGTGTTTTTCTGGCAAGAAAGTCAGAAAACAAATTTTTCTCATGTTGTGGGTAACAGCCACTGCGTTGTTGGGTTGCGCACGTGCCACAGAGCAGCGGCATGGCAGTACTTCGCATTGGATAGATCACGTATTCGCGTGGTCCTGCGCAGCAACGTGCTCCCTGGGACGAGTTACTACGAGGAGTATTCGTAAAGTGAGGTCAGATTAGACGCGAAATCGAAAGCACTGTGAAAGTTCTATGGAATTTTGCACAGATGTGTTGGACAGTGTCTTTTGTGTGGCTGTCGATCGCCTGACGTCGCTCTTTTCTTTTCAGAGCGCAAAGTGATGACGCAGAAATGCTTAAAACAACAGTCTCTCCCACCAGGTATGTGGATCTGGTGAGACATTTCGCCTGAAGCTATGCAGCCCGGAACTTAGAACTACTTAAACCTATCTAACCTAAGGACATCACACACATCTATGCCCGAGGCAGGATTCGAACCTGCGACCGTAGCAGTCGCGCGGTTCCGGACTGAATCGCCTAGAACCGCTCTGCCACCGCGGCCGGCCGCAGAGAATTGGCATAAAGCGCAGGTGGATGCTTTCTGTGACGAGGGTTACTGGAAAGTTGGTACAACGCCACGACATAAGTCGTAGCGACGACTATATAGAGAGGTATATGGAAGGTCTGGCTAACAGTTGCGAATAAAAAATTTTTGATTTTTACTGATGTTTCCAATTTGCGACCGATCGGACCTTACTTTCCGAATAGCCCTCGTACTTATGCGATTCCGCGCCGTTTACAAACCAGACCGATCGTGCATAGGGCTACTATTGTTCATCTTCCCGTCATTTGTCTCGTAGGATAATTCCTTCATCATCAGGGTTATTTATTTTCAATCACTAAAAACAGATTCCAGAATGATTTTTCAATCTTCTGTGCTGTTTGGAACTTCCTGACTGTACGGTAGAGGTACTGGTGGAAGTAAAGTTGTGAGGGCGGATCGTAAGTCGCGATTCGATACCCTAATCTGTAAGAGCATTCTCCGCGAAATATAAGATTGGGTGTAAGAGTAGGCTGCCGCGCCCGTTGTCACTGCCAGTAAAAATTCTTCTGGACTGTTGACCGCGTTCTCAGTATTTAAAAGTGTCCAACGTTTCCGCCACTTTTGCAGGTGGCCTTCCTCACTGCTTTTTGTGCTCAACCGGCTGTCAGGTCCTCAGCACAGAAATCCTGAGGAGGGCCATTTGCAAAAATGGCCAAAATGTCGGACAGTTTTGTATATTGACAATGCGGTCAACGGACCAAAAGAATTTTATTGACGTATGATTCAAATCACGGTCGGGCACATGGTGTTCGTCTCCCAAAAATTTTAAAATATAGATAATTTGTACATACGTCCTTTTTCTGTCGTTCTGTGGTCTTTCGGAGTCATGTTTACATTACGCAGGGTGTTCGTAAATTCGAGTTACAAACTTCTAGGAACACGTAACATTTTGAAGAGGAACCCATGTCCGACAACGTACCGTTTCCGTTCTAAGACGGTTTCAATTCATATATTTAACTCGTCCACTTTTGGTTGAGGAATTAAATTAGGTGCGACGCAGTACAATTATTACCTAACATTTCGAAAGTAAACATAACAAGGCAACTATTTATCATTTAAACGCATTTGCTTGCGTTAATACTTAACCATTATGTGTTTACATTATTCAAAAAAATAAATATATAGAACCCAGCGTATTGAATGTGCAGAATAGTACTGACGCATTCCAACAGTGGCTCGATGTGGCGACCACCAACGTTGTTAAAGACGTTGTACCTACGAAAAATGTTAAGGTTCATACCCTTCATACCAACTCGTGTCTTCATTTTCTTATACGACGGTCAGATCTTCGTGTCTCGTAGCTTAAACTCTGCATACGACCCCATATCAGGCGACTTCTGAGGTACTAGTCATCTTGTCTACTCTGCTGCACACCATACAGCATATCGGCTGACGTGGACGCGTTACACATCTGAATTGAAACCGTCGTAGAGGGGAAACAGTACGTCTTGGGGCATGGGTACATCTTCAAAATAATATGTACTCACTTCTCTCTACCAGTCCTAGAAGCGCTGATAACCTCGTTGTTGTGCGCCCTAAAACACTAATCATCATCATCATCCTAGAAGCTTATTACGGGAATTTCGGAACATCCTCTATACACTTTCTATAAAGTGGAAAACGGTTTGCGTCATGACACGGACTGCGCGACCCTCCCGCTCTAGGTTCGACTTCTCTCTCAGGCATAGGTGTGTGTGTTGTTCTTAGAATAGGTTAGTTTCAGTTAATTTAAGTAATGTGTAAGTCTAGGGACCGATTACCTAAGCAATTTGGTCCCTTAGGAATTCACACACATTTGAAAATTTTTTGAAAACGGTTTTTGATAGTATTCACTCGATATTTTTAACAGTCACCGTTTGATTTAACATATATGTAATTTCAAAGATATCTCAACTATGTGTCTTACAGTAAGTCTTTTCAGCTTAGGCTGTTGCTTAGTTATAAAACAAACAGTTTATTTCATTATTTGTAAGAAAGCTAATTTCGTCCTCTTGGGCTCATCAAGTTACAGTTGTGTTTCCAAATTCGTTGGCATGCATCCTACTTCATATTAATCTAATAATCACGTCATTTTTATATTAGTAGTTACGATAACGTGTTTTAGTGCGTTATGCACTCTGGCACAGGACAAAATCTGCATAAAAATTGCAGTCTTTCCATTTTGCATAAGGTCTGCTCATTAAGAACACTTGTGACCATTCTGCTATGATTGTGTGGGACTCTTATTTCTGAAGCCACCATACCTGTGCAGTAATCATAACAACTTGTATTGTGTTTTTAATACCCTAAGAACCAAGATTAACTAATCGCCAAGCAATGGAATGAAGTGTACGCTTCGAAAAAAAATATAACGTTTAAGACGTTTGTAGCGACTGCACACCTAAGAATAGTGTGGTTAGTAAAATTATGATGCAAAAGGAAAGAATAATTTGGTAACAAAGAGATAAACTTTACAGTTTTGGAAAAATCAGATTAATGACAGTGTAATGTGCATAGCTTGATGCATTAGAATATAATCAGTATTGACCTTACTGAGCCACAAAAAAGCAAAAAAAGTGTGAATTCCTAAAGGACCAAACTGCTGAGGTCATCGACCCCTTACTTATTCACTACTTAAACTACCTTATGCTAAGAACTACTCACACCCATGCCCGAGGGAGGACTCGAACCTCCGACGGGAGGGGCCACGCACTCCGTGATATTGCACCTTAGACCGCGCTGCCACTCCGCGCCGCACTGAGCCTCAAACTCATCCAAAATAAAGTGAAGCTAATTTAGTAACTGTCATCAGTAACAGTAATTACGAATAGTGTGGAGACAATAACATCTGAATATTTAGAGTGTAGTAAACAACTGAAAAAGAGCCCAAAATTTCACTGTGTGAAATACGAAGCGTGAGCCCATGTACACCACATTTGTTCATATGAAACGTCCCCTTGGAAAAATTATACGTGACTGTGCTTAATCTGACACACAATATTTTTTTAGCGCAACGCAATCTGACTTTCAATAATCCCTACAAAAGAATGGCCCTGACTAACATTAATCTATACCTTTCACAAATCACTTACCTCACAAAAATCTTCGTTACTCGAACTACTGCAACACAGCGAGCGCCACTACTGCCAGCTAAATAAAAGAGTCAAACTACGGAAGGCACTAACTACTGATAGGCATAGTTAGCAAATGAAAGATTTTAATAGAGAACAAACAATGTATTTTTCTTAATAGTCATAATATATATAGCAGTTCATGACATCCAGTCTTACAAATTTAAGAACTCCACCATCTCTCTCCCCACATCCACCACTGCTGGCGGCTCACCTCCAACTGCGCAACGCTACACGCTGTTCGCAACCAGCTGCCCAACACTACAATGGCAGACAACAATGCAAACTAGCCACAGACTGCACACAGCACAGCCAGTGATTTTCATACAGAGCGCTACGTAACGTTGCCAATTAGAAAACAAACAGCCTACTTACATAGCCCCCATGCTCCCCACAAAAAAATTTTACAAATTCTTTTGGTCAGGGCCAATAATGATTTGATAAAATTTTTCATAATTACAATAACAAAGATATCAAATGCACACACTTATTGATACAATGTTGGTCAAAAGCTAAAATTTTCTCACAGTCCATAAAGACAGTCCTGATCGTTCATCACAGTAAAATTGCATTTTTTTTTAAGTCTGAGCAGTAAAAGAAAATGCACACGCAAGTAGTGGATTTCCATGCAGTATTGAAGAAGTAGTGTTGTCCTTCCAACGGAAAGACAGTGCTGACTCTTGACATGCAGACAGGTAATGCGCCACAACAGAGCAAACCAACAGCAGAGTCAGTCGAAGTTTTGAAGAATATTGGTAGGTAGGTCATCACAGAGTAGACCCACTGTAGTCCTGGTAGAGATTATGGTATTGGTGGGCCACCAAAGGTGCAGACCCACTGCAGTCCTTGTAGAAATAATGGTATTGGTGGATCATCAAAGGTGTAGACCCACTGTAGTCCTTGTAGAGACGGCCAGCAGCCATCTGTTGTGACTGTGCAGGTGCACTATCACCATCGAAGAGTCTTGCGGATAATATAGCAAGTCCATGAACCACCACTTGTGCACTCACAAAAAATTTTTTTTTGAAATGTCCTTAGAACCAGCAATGCTGTTATCCAGTCCCTTGCTGAATTATGAATACACGTGCAACCACTATCAGTCGCTACTTCTCACTTATTGTCCATATACTATGACCAACAGAAACGTGTGCAGTGAAATGTAACTTACAAGTTACTTAATTTCATGAACTGGTGTCAATTACAATTTTGTAACATAAGAATACAATAACAAAGGTGCAAAAACATCATTAAAGAACATAACAATACAGATAACATTTGTGGTAATGCAGGCTTTACAAAAGAATAGAAATAAACATGTACACCAGTGTTACAAGAATTATGACATAAGTACATACATAAAGATCAGAATAACTTTTGAAACATCAACTTCACACATCAAAACAGAATAAATAGTGTATAAACATCTTTACAAAGTAAATAACATATAACTAGAAAAATTCTACAACATAACTCTTATTAGCTAAACACATAAAGACAGGAAAAACACAAATATACAAGAGTACACAAACACATAGGGGGATAACACAATGGAAAGGATAGGGTTCGTTTTCAGTGTAACATTTGGTACTGCAGTCCAACCCAAAACTTCATTCCATAGATCTTTCATCTTATTTCAACATTTGTTTTTACCAAAACATCATATCCAAGCATGCTTTCTGTATTTATATGTTCACATATTTCTTACCTCATTATTTATTTTCCATTATCTTACATCATTTATTTCCAAGAAAACCCTACCTTAAACTTGTTGTCTCTAAACCCTATTTTTTGTTCATATCCTCTTTCAAAATACTTTTTTGGCCAAACGATTTTCTTATAGCATCTCAATGCATTTCTTCCAATTCATCACAACTTGTTCTCTTATATGGCCTACTCCATCTTAAGCTAACTTAAATCTACTGAGCTCAGATGCTAAACTAAGGGACGAGGCAATGCAGCAGCACAAAACAATTAACAGAAACAGCACTGACAAAAAAATGGAAATTGGCAAAGCTAGCAGCAGTAAATCTAAGTTTGAAGAGCAAATGCAACATTATCACTAATATGAGCCAATGTGCAGCAACAAGAAAAATAAACCAGTAGTAAAACTGGCTGAACAGAGTAATACAAAGTCAAATTCAGTAACACTATGCCTGGCAACCAGCAGCAGAAAATGAAATAACTTATACCTAAACAGGACAAAGCTCAAGCAGAAAAAATAGTACACTAAAGACAACAACGCAGATAAGGGAAATGTATATTCACATCTTAATATCTATGTCATTAAAGTGGTGCACCACAACTTTTTCTACAAAATAAATTACCAAGTACTTGAAAAGAAAACTATGAATGCAGTTCCTGTGAAGGTAAATGTCTTTTTGTACTCCCTCATTTTCTTGAAAAAATTATTATTTACTCGATCTGTAGACAGAAAATATTTATATTAGTACATCTATAAAATTTTATTTTAACCAATGCTGCAGTGCAGCTAGAAACTAGATATTAAACGAAATGAGCAAATTTATACAAAGCAATGTGTGAAACGTCATTCACTAGGCAAATGGCGTCTCCAAAGGCAGTAAAAAAATCTCTCAACTAGAAAGACAATAGATGTAAAAACGTTTCTCGTCCTTTCATTAGGCAATTTGGTAAATATCATAAATTAAGGGCTCCACAGTGTAATCATATGTTTTCAAGTTCGACCGTGTCGTTTTTGCGATGCTTTCTACAAAGGAATGTCAATAGCGAGGATAATGGTCTCTTTTTCTTTCTCCACCTGTGCCTCTGAAAGGCAGTCACTAATGACTTCTTTCCAGGCGACTATCGCCCATCTGGGTGCCCACAACGCATTACGTGAAGGTCACTTAACTTTCTTAGCGAAATATTTACGACACCAGTTTGCACAACAGTGACAGTCTCACATAATAAAATTCACAGGTCGAGAATTTGCGTTGCAAATGTGTAGAAACAAAATCCTATGAATATAACAGTGTCCAAAACATTTTCAGTGGCATTGTGATACATTCACACGTGTACACGCATTTCATAATTCTAAAGTACGATTCTTGGTTTCCAACATCCTTTTCCACAAATCACTACTCATTATTCTACTCATTATTCCTTACCTCATTATACATATACATATTCGTCGACACTTCTTCAATATTTCATCCTGAGAAATACGTAGCATAATCAAATTCCTCATATACGGTATCATCATCTTATTGATCATAAACATACCTCAACAGCATAATACATATCGTCTTCGTAATAATATCATAACATCTCAGTCAATTCTCAAAATCGTCGTAGCTTCCTCCAATAATTTCAAAACCTAAAAAAAAATTCTCTGCTCATTTCAATAGTGTCATCTACCTCAAACGTACTTTAAAATCATGATCCCATACCAAATGCGACATTCAAAGCTCTCATAGTATCACAATGGTTCCAAATAAAAATATGAACAGTTCACAAAGTACAGACAAAATACAATTTCATAAGTGAGAAGTTATCAAACGGTGTAATTACGTAAACATGTGTCACTGATGTAGTAAAAGAAATGTTTGTCTCTCTCAGTTAAATGATCAGATAGCTGTGTAATTCTATGTTAGAGAAATATGGTATTGATGTGTAAAGTTGTATAAGCAAATACCATATTAGCTAGGGCTCCTTGTGCTTGCCAAACACATGGTACACAAAGTAGGCGTGTACCCCCTGAGGATTAATGTAATTATACCCTCAGGTGTTACAGATTACAGCAATGGAATGAAATGTATCACGGAAAACCTTTGTATCATTTTACTTCAAATATCTTTAAAAATAAATGTTTTAAGTACAAAATTAATCACTCAAATACGTGTACTGTAGCGCTAAACTGTGCGTCTTGTTGTAAGATAATGTCTGTGGAAGTGTCGTAGTTATCGTCCTCCGAAAGCTAAGTTCTGCAGAAGTCAATGTACTTACCTCATGATAAACAAAAGTGAAATGCTTTGCGTATAGATATCTTAGTTATTACGCTTATTGCCGTGATGAAGAAAGTACTGTGCTGTAACGTATTGTTGTGCTACGGAAAAGGCAGTCTCATTGTAGCTATACCACAAAAGCTACTACTAAAACATGTTTTACTTTCCAGAATAGTACAGAAAAACTGGGCAGATATAAAACAGAAACACTGCAAAAGCAACATTGTAAATTGTCACTCATTAGTAGCGTCGTAATAAAATCGTGTTGCTGTCACATAAACTAACCACTGTGTCATCTGGTATCTCACTGAAAGTACTTTAAATGTAGAATGTATTTTCAAGTAAACCAAAATGTTGCATTAAAATCTCATTAGCAGTACCAGTATATGTTCTAAGTATGTAAGCCTTATAGTCGTTACGTAATCGTGCAACTAACAAGCAAGAATGTACACACACAATAACACTGTGTTGTCTGATCACTATAAAATGCATTCGTAATTACTGTCTAAATATGTTCCCTAGGTTCTAGACTGGATAGTTTATTCTAAAACATAGTTGCATGTTAACAGTTTCTATGTGTGACAAAGAGTACTAGAAACGTGAAGTGAAAAGTTTTATGGCAAAGACAAAGTTAAAAGCAGATTATCTTTCAATAAACGGTTGTACATGTGAAATGTGGTGCAGTCCTTTACTCTTCATAGTACTCAGAGTTTCAACCTAAACGCAAATATCTTGCAATATACGTTGGTAAAGAATACTGGAATTTTTCTCAAGGTTATTTTTCTCTGAGCCATCCGGCGCACGTGGCTGCCTGCCGTGCGGGTCATTGTCTGATTCTTTGTTGGCGTGCGTCGTTATTGGGATTAGGAGACCTAACTTCTACAAATTCACCTTGTCGAGACGGCCCTGCCGTGTTTGAATCCCGCCAATTCTGATGCAATTCAGGTCTGTCGTTACGATTATATCGTCTCTCGTCATGTCGGTAGATTCCATAATTTCTTTCTTGTTGGTCACGTGGTGGAGAATTTCTCCCGGAATCGTAACTGCATGCTGGACCACTGCATCTGAAGTTATTCTGTCTCCCTCGATAATAATTGTTTTGGTTCGCATATTGTCTGTTTCTATGGTTATCTCTGTCATATTCATTACTATGGAAGTGCGATCTTTCTCTGTACCTATTATTATGCCAACGTTTGTCATAAGGGTGTTGTCTGTTTTGGTCACGATTTGTGTTGTGAGAATAGCCTTGTCATGTCCAGTTATTATTTCTTTCATCGCGGAATTGCGACGGATGTGACCTGTAATTGTTGTGTTCCTGTTTTCGCATTCCGCGATTGTCAGTGTCAATTTCTAATTCTTGTAAGAGTCCCTGAAAAGCTTCAATGTCGTCTTTGCAACATCCTGCCAAAGTAATATGTCGTAAATGTTCAGGTAATTTGATTAAGCAAATGTGGATGTGTTCTGAGGGGCTGTATGGGTTTGACAGGTATTGATTCTTGTGCAAAATGTCTTCAAAATATTCCACAAGACTGGAAAATTTAGATTGCTCGAAATGTTTCATCATTATGATGCTATGTTTTACTTGGTCTTGTGTGGCTTGAGACCAATACGCTGAGAGGAAGGCATGGTAAAATTCTCCTTCACTGTGGCAATCGTGAATGACCGATCGCATTCTTACAGCTGGTTCATTCTCTAAGTAGCCATACATACTCGTAAATTCTAATCTGTGCTCTAATGACCAGTTGGGAGGAAAACAATGAGAGAATTGATGGAGCCACGCTTGTGGATGAATGTCGTTGCCAGAATTCTTAAATGTTTTGAATTTACGTGTAGTAAAGAACAACTTATAGTCAAAATCATCGTGTTGGTGAGTCGCACATCACTCATTGTTACTTCGTTTCGGCGGTTGCATCTCAAAATCCAATGCGCCTTGCCAATTTCTTTCATAATTTCTGAAGTGTCGTGTGTTATTATTTTGTAGTTGTTCCGTATTTCTATGTCCCTCTTCCCGTACTGGAGCGCGAGTGTCCTCTGAAATATGTAATTCTTGTATTACTTGTGCCAACTGATCTTGTACTTCCTGGATTTCTCTTTTGTACTGTGTATTGATTTGATTTTGATTTTGTTTGAATTTTCTAATTTGTTCATACTCTTCAGTGTCCGTGAAGGCTACAGGTCTTGTGTCATTCAGATCATCATCTACCTTTGTAGATAAGTTAGTGAACCGATATGAAAGTTCAGCTACTTTATCCGTTAGTGAAATTATTTCCTGTGTGTGTTTTTCTGAACCAAGTTTCAGAGTTTCCATTTGTGTTGAAATCGTATCTACTGTGTCCTTTAAGTTTTCCTGAGTTTTTGGAAGTTGCGTAACCGAATCGGTAGATGCAACTGAGTCAATTTTAGCTTGCAAGGTCTCATGATTTTCATGAACAATAATTTGCAGTTCTTTTATGGCTGCTTCGTGATTCTGTAATACATTTTCATGCCGCGAAAAAATAGGTTGAAAATGCTCACAAATTTGTGTTTTTACGTCATTACAGGCTTTTTGACATTTCGATTCAATGTTATGTAACTCAGTAGTTAAATCTTCACGTGTTTGTTCAAGTGTGCTGTCTAACTTTTGAAGCTTTTGCTGTGTTTGTCTCTGATTTTGTTCCATTGTGTCTAACTTTTCAAGCTTTTGCTGTGTTTGTCTCTGATTTTGTTCCATTTGTTGCAGTAATTGCAATAATAATGTATTAGTGTCTGGAATGTGTTTCTCTATGCTTTTTGGCAGTGCATTTTCACCGGCAACTTTCGCATTTTGAAAAGCAGAAAATGTGTCTTGACTTATTTGAGAAAACGGTGACGACGCAAAACCTGAATCTGCTGTATTTGCAAGATTGTGTCCTGTCATTTCGGATTCCTGAGGCGAGCTGTTGCCGACCGATCGATCGATAACGCTTCCCTGTTCACTATTTGTTTCACTGTCTACGCCATTGTTTGTCGCCCGCTCCATTTCCCTATGCACAATTACCTAATTAGTACTTTGAATGTCTGTTAATTCATTACACAGTGGTGCTGGTAAGCTACGCTCGTCGTCACTATTATTTCTCTGTTTACTTTGGAGCCTAGTGTTACGTTTTTCATACGCCATTATAGTCACAATATTTCACACGACAACACAGAAAAGCACAATTTCAAGAGCAAAATAACAAAACACATTAACATAGCATTGAAGATAATATCTAGTTAATTGCAAGCGCAGCTGCGAAATACTTGGTGCAAATCTACATGCATGCCACAACTGTTTTACTGTACAACAATAAAAACTACAACTACAAAGGAATCTCTCTCTACAATTACGCGCTAGCAATAAACAAAGGCTGCACTAATTGCACAAACTACAAGAAAAAATCAGAAGATTCCAGTGAGGTATCCTCGGCTAAGTGTCGACATATGAAACGTCCCCTTGGAAAAATTAATTAATTACTGTGCTGATAAACCTCTTACATTATTTGATTTTCAAACAGCTGAGCAGAACTGAACGCACTCAGACATTTCGCTGTGTACCTATTCTGATCAACACTAAACTGACACACAATATTTTTTTAGCGCAACACGATCTGACTTTCAATAATCGTTACAAAAGAATGGCCCTGACTAACATTAATCTATACCTTTCACAAATCACTTACCTCACAAAAATCTTCGTTACTCGAACTACTGCAATACAGCGAGCGCCACTACTGCCAGCTAAATAAAAGATTCAAACTACGGAAGGCACTAACTACTGATAGGCATAGTTAGCAATTGAAAGATTTTAATAGAGAACAAACAATGTATTTACCTTAATAGTCATAATATATATAGCAGTTCATGACATCCAGTCTTACAAATTTCAAAACTCCGCCATCTCTCTCCCCACATCCACCACTGCTGGCGGCTCACCTCCAACTGCGCAACGCTACGCGCTGTTCGCATCCAGCTGCCCAACACTACATTGGCAGACAACAATGCAAACTAGCCACAGACTGCACACAGCACTGCCAGTGATTTTCATACAGAGCGCTACGTAACGTTGCCAATAAGAAAACATAAACAGCCTACTTACACATACACTGATCAGCCAGAACATTATCACCACTATTATAAACCAGTTGAGGCGACAGCAGCGTCACATGGCGAGGAATGACTGGTAGTCAGACAGACGCACGGCCCATGTATATCAGCGAGCGTGCTTTCCAAGTGTAGAACGGTAAAGGGGAGCGGACTGTCTGAGTCCGACCGAGGACAGATTGTGATGACCTGAAGGATCGGAAAGAGCATTTCTGAAACTGCGAAGCTTGCCGGGTGTACGAGAGTGCTATGGTGAGAAGATGAAACCAGACGTCGTGCAGTTGGATCGCCACCTCTTATTACAGATGTCTGACGTCGTAGGCTGAGTAGACTGGTAATGTAGGGCAGACGGCGAACTGTGGCGGGGCTAACTTGGGCATGCATGCGTCCAGTGGAGCTTATGAAAGACACCGTGAAGGCCAAGGGTATCGTACATCGGTTGCAGACCACGTAATCCCTCCACGACGATCATGTTTCCCGACGGCAGTGACATTTTCAACAAGATAATGCCCCATGTCACAAGGCCAGGAGTGCGATGGAGTGGTCCAGGGAACTCAATGGCGAGTTCCAGTTTATGTGTTGGCCCGCAGCCCTCCAGATCTGAACCCTATCGAACACATCTGGGATGTGATTGAACGTGACGTCAGAGTTCATCGCACCCCTCCCCGGAATTAAGGGAACTAGATAACTTGTGTTTGCAGATATGGTACCAACTATCTCCAAGATCTGCCAAGGCCTCACTGCTTCCATGCCACGATGCGCTGTAGTTGTCATCCGTGCCAAAAGTGGACATACCTGCTATTACGTAAGAGGTGATAATGTTCTGCGCAGTCAGTGTAGACATCTGAGATGCGTAGTTTATTTACAAATGAATGTATGCCTTAAACCAGAAAACAGCACAGTTAACAGTCATCAATAATAAGCAGCTGTTCTAAATTCCGTAAAGTTGATATTGATAGTGTCATGTCCTCAGTGGCACTAATTGTCAGTTAATGTCCGACAGGTAGGTCAGTAGTAACAAACCTACCATCTACCCTGTATGTTCGATGTTGACTTTTACTCGATCCTCTTCCTATTCTGCCCAGCTTCTTTTTCTAAAAAGGATACCCATTTACATTACTTCGATTTCACATTTTGTTGCTTATAGTATAACCATCACAGCACATATAGCTACTTCTTCACCCCATGATCAAGATATATTCGCGCCAAACCATTCTCGAAAGTTGTTTGTGTTCGGTATCGTTGAGATTTCCTGTCAATTCCTGTGCACTGAATACTCCTTCACTTTCTTTATTGTTATTTGATATACCTCGCCAAATATGTGGGGAGCTGACCAGGCTGTCAGGGTAAGTTCAAAACGGTCTTCTGCGAAGGACAAGTAGCATTAACTAAGACAAATAAAGCACTAAATTAAATGCTGAGATATTTACAATAATTTTATAAATTTTAACATAAATTTAATGGGTTTTCTTTGCTTTAAATTTAAAATAAATTTAAAATGAATAATAATAGAAAAGTAAAACTAAAACAGTAAGAATATGTTTAAGAAACGAAGTAAAATGCTCAAGGTTGAATGACCTGTCCTGAGAAACTCTGTTCTTCAATGGAAAAAGGATTGGGATTTGAGGAGGGTAGGACAGAGTGGGTGTAAGTAAGGAGCGCTGATGACTGTCTATGGGGGAGGAGCGGATGTTGCCGATGTTATAGTTTGTACAGAGGTGTTCAGAGTGAGTGAGGAGAAGCAGAATCTGGTGAGATGGCCATGTGAGAGGATAAACGAACACGGAAATCTCAAAGTTACAGTATGTTATTTTTTTCCTTTATTGTTTCCATCCCCTCTCGCCATAAGCGGTAGTGTAGAGCATGTGGGGGAGGGGGGAGGCAGGGTCTGGCAGCGGTAGAATTAACACACCCGTCAGCCACTAGATATTATTAACTAAATTAGATGCTAAGCACAAAACAAGGAGACATATTTATCATGAATTTAATGTTTTAAGTGCAATGTTAATGGGAGAATGTAAGAAATAATGCTTTCTTCCTGAATAGTTTAAAAACAGTGATTAATATGTGGACGTAGAGCATAGTTAAAACCACGTGAAAAACATTGAACGTGACACACACTGACGGTTGAAAACGGGGCCCCGTTCACTTCCTCTAAAACTGGAAGAACATCTGCCCTGGCGTGGTAGATTCTTGAAGAAAAAAAATGAAGTATCGAGGGGGAGAAGAGAGTGGTGGTTTTGAGGACTGATAGGGGGTGGTGATGAGAGAGGGGTGGCAATGGGCGACAAGGAGCAGGTTTCGGGATCTGTAGATTTGGAAGCGAAATGGGGTGGGGAGCGACAGTGAAGGGGAAAAGGAAGAGGTGTGGTATGGGAACGAGGAAGTAGCCCTTGGAAAGGGCGGGGGGGGGGGGGGGATTCAAATGCCTCTGAGCACTATGGGACTCAACCTCTGAGGTCATTAGTCCCCTAGAACGTAGAACTACTTTAACCTAACCTAAGGACACCACACACATCCATGCCTGAAGCAGGATTCGAACCTGCTACCGTAGCGGTCGCGCGGTTCCAGACTGAAGTGCCTAGGACCACCCGATCACACCGGCCAGCACTCCGGGGAGGGGGGGGGGGGAGACAGTGGGTAGGGTGGGATGGTACTAGATATGGTACGATGTGTATATAAAATTATGGAGTTCGTGGCCTGGAAGAGGGAGACAGTTGAAATCCCTTTGGGAGAGGACGTGGAAAGGGTTGTGGTTTAGGGTTTGTGGAATGTGTAGGCTGAGGCGTGGCAGCACACTACGGTTCGAGAGGAGAAGGAACACAAGAGGACTGTTGTCGAGTCTGCGGATGGTGTACGGTATTCGGAGGTACTCAATGGGAGTAAGAAAAGGTGAGATGTTGATGAGTTATTAATGGACTCTCGAGGGGAGAAAGGTACACGGGTGGGGGAAACGAGGTGGACAGCCCAGCGTTCGATGATCTGGTTGTTGATGTTGTTGTGGTCTTTAGTCCTGAGACTGGTTTGATGCAGCTCTCCATGCTACTCTATCCTGTGCAAGCTTCTTCATCTCCCAGTACCTACTGCTGCCTACATCCTTCTGAATTTGCTTAGTGTACTGATCTCTTGGTCTCCCTCTATGATTTTTACCCTCCACGCTGCCCTCTAATACTAATTTCGTGATCCGTTGATCCCTCAGAATATGCCCTACCAACCGATCCCTTCTTCTAGGCAAGTTGTGCCAAAAACCCTCTTCTCTCCAATTCTGTTTAATATCTCCTCATTAGTTATGTGATCTACCCATCTAATCTTCAGAATTCTTCTGTAGTACCACATTTCGAAAGCTTCTATTCTCTTCTTGTCTAAACTATTTATCGTCAATGTTTCACTTCCATACATGGCCACACGCCATACAAATATTTTCAGAAACGACATCCTGACACTTAAATCTATACTCGATGTTAACAAATTTCTCTTCTTCAGAAACGCTTTGCTTGCCATTGCCAGTCTACATTTTATATCCTCTCTACTTCGACCATCATCAGTTATTTTGCTCCCTCAGCATCACCCGACTTAATTCGACTACATTCTATTATCCTCGTTTTGCTTTTGTTGATGTTCATCATATACCCTCCTTTCAAGACACTGTCCACTCCGTTCAACTGCTCTTCCAAGTCCTTTGCTGTCTCTGACAGAATTACAATGTCATCGACGAACCTCAAAGTTTTTATTTCTTCTCCATGGATTTGAATTCCTACTCCGAATTTTTCTTTTGGTCCCTTTACTGCTTGCTCAATAAACAGATTGAATAGCATCGGTGAGAGGCTACAAGCCTGTCTCACTCCCTTCCCAACCACTGCTTCCCTTTCATGTCCCTCGACTCTCATAACTGCCATCAGCTACCTGTAGCAATTGTAAATAGCCTTTCGCTCCCTGTATTTTACCCATGCCACCTTCAGAATTTGAAAGAGAGTATTCCAGTCAACATTGTCAAAAGCTTTCTCTAAGTCTACAAATGCTAGAGACGTAGGTTTGCCTTTCCTTAATCTTTCTTCTAAGGTAAGTCGTAGGGTCTGTATTGCCTCACGTGTTCCAACATATCTACGGAATCCAAACTGATCGTCCCCGAGGTCGGCTTCTACCAGTTTTTCCATTCGGGTGTAAAGAATTCGCGTTAGTATTTTGCAGCTGTGACTTATTAAACCGATGATCTGGTATTCCTTTTTTTTCCTTTGTTGTATTTCAATTCCCCACCGGGGCGGGCTGGTAGCAGCATATGCGCTGCTATTCAGCCGAAAGACATAGAACAAACAATAGAAGACATTTAAAAATAACAAAGGAGAAAAATGGTATTCCTTTCAGAGAAAGATCTTATAGAGAATGTCTTTCCAAACATCTCATGAAAGCTAAAACCTTCTGAAATTTATATCTCTTGTATTACGAGTAATTAACCGCGGTTTTCTTACAAAGATTAACATATATACAATGTGTTCAGATTACAGACTTTACAAAAGAGCATAAATAAAGTTTACGCATTTTCATATAACTCATTGCTGTCTCAATCTTAGAGAAAGTGATGGATTAAGAAGAGTGACCAGTAGTGCCATCTGGGTGTAGCAGGCGAGATTACGAACTGCAGTGGATCACCAAGAGATAGCGCACGCATTCAAGCAAGCTGACGTTTGATAACCGTATCCACTCGTTTAAACTACAGAGCACAGACGCGTTACAAGTTAAACTGACTCAGCCACGGATGGCGATGCGCTACAACCACAGTCACTTCGCACTCATAATTCGCTCTTACGCGCGGTTCTGGCGCTGCAGTCTGGAACCGCGAGACCGCTACGGTCGCAGGTTCGAATCCTGCCTCGGGCATGGATGTGTGTGATGTCCTTAGGTTAGTTAGGTTTAACTGGTTCTAAGTTCTAGGGGACTAATGACCTCAGCAGTTGAGTCCCATAGTGCTCAGAGCCATTTGAACGATTTTGAATTCGCTCTTACTGGACACACAGATCCGTTTAAAAAGAAAAGGCTATCAACTACCGCTACAGGAGAACAGCGAAGTTACGTTTCGAATGCTTTCTAAAGACTGATGACCTCATATGATAAGTCCAATAGTGCTTAGAGCCATTGGAATCGTTTTGCTTTCTAAACGCAAACTGCTCATGATGTAGGACAGGGCTTCCCAAAGTGTGGTTCGAGGACCCCTTAGGGTTCCGGCAGCTCTTTCCACTGGGTCCGCGGCCACCGTTCACCAAATCGTGTAAAATAACGAATAAAATTATTGAATGAAAATGTGAAAATAAAATTTATCACTATTTTTTTCGTGTGAAAAACATGTGTACTATTACTTCAGGTCGTATTCCCAAGCAGCCTTTGCGGTTCCTAAGTGAGAACGCATACACAGTTTAGTGTCCGAGAATGCGGCTTCTCTGATCGACTGTTTCGCAACAATACGGGGGTTGTTTGTGCGCCGGCTCACAGCGGTTGATGCACTGAAACCTTTTACGCATGCGCGATGCGAGCTTTGTCTACCAATCACAGCGCTCGCGGGCACGTATGCGGCCCCAGGCATCACTAAATGGTAAACTCGCTTTGTCAGTGCAGTACCTATTTCATAAGTCGATTTTTGACCTTCAAGTTGTTTTCATTCATCTCTAAACCAAAGACTATTGATACTCCGGGGTGGTGGGGGGGTTGGGGGGTGGGGGGTGGGGGGGGGTGGAGGTGGGGGTCATTGAGAACATGGAACGTGCATTAAGAAGCTTTCAGTTCCAATGGGTTTCACTCTGAAATTTAAAGTTACTGTGCTCTTGACTGACTAGGGGTCCGCCATGGATTTTCGACTGAAGAAGGGGTCCACCAGCTGAAAAGGTTGGGAAGCCTTGATCTAGAGTAAGGACATACTTCCCGTTTTGCAAAATTGTGAGCCACTCACCGAGAGATAAAACACAGCAAGTAGCCACTTCTTGGGCGTCATGATAGCAGTTCTTAGCCGAGCAGTTTGGAGGACGGAGATAACGGTACGAAGAGAGCAGACATATACGACTTGCTCGCTCACTGGGACGTGAGACCCGCTATGGCAGGCATCCAGGTGGTCGTGCTGTCCCTGCTGCTGGCTGCGCAGCTGCAGCTGGTGGCGCCACGGGCGCTGCGGCTGCAAATGCGGGATCACGGCCGCATCGTCGGCGGCTCCGAAGCCAGCATCGAGGACTTCCCGTGGACGCTGGCCCTGCTGTACGCCGGCGTGCAGTCTTGCGGGGCCTCCATAATCGGCTCCCAGTGGGCACTGACCGCAGCCCACTGCTTCGTGTTCTTCCCGCAGGTCGAGGTTTACAGCGTGCGCGCCGGCTCCTCCAGCCGTGGCAGCGGCGGCACCGTGCTATACCTGGCCGAGCTCTACGAGCACGAACTACATGACGACACTTCTGGTGACTACGACATCACAGTCATACGGGTGAGTGATCGTTATAGTTCAATTCCTTTATCTTGGCGGTTCGGGCATGCCCGCCCAGACGCGGGAGAGTGCTGCGTTGCCAGTTGCACCCGCCAAGAGAAGCAGCGCCATAGTATAGTTCGCAAACTTGAAAGTTTACCGTCTAACCTCCTTGCCTGGGGACGCCAGATGAAAATTGATGTCGTCAAGCCCTGAATGAAAAATTGCGTTACGGATAACTGGGGAGGGGATCTTGAGAGCGCTACCTAGAGAGCGTGCCCTGTCTGTACGATACAAGGCAAGGGGCTGGAGGGGTCCCTGCATTCTATATCTTCTATTTTTAAATGAATTCCTTTAACTGGACTCCTATCTGATTTTTAAGGTATGTTAAAGATTGATGACAATTGATTACGTATTTATTTTAAATATTATCACTCGATTTTACAGCGATTGCAGCAATTGTTCCAGTTTACAGATATTAGAATTTTACAACTTATAGCTCGGGTGTATTATATACTAATCTGCACGCACATTTCTACAGGTAAGACGGAGTTGCGTTGGCCAAATGTATACCACCAAAGTCTCCCAATATTTCACATAGGACATTCTCTATGTGAGGAGGATAACGGGCAAACTGGGGACCAGATACTTTAACACAGGGGGTCAAATTTCCGGATTTAAACGAGCACATTCATTACCTTACACAATCCGAAACTGGAAATAAAAGAATTAGTACAAATATTCAAATACCTCTCTTCCATGCATGAACATTGAGACAGACGCACTGAGGGCACGTCTGCTCACTTACCCGTCTTCTGTAACACCCCTAGAATATGGCGGGCACCCGGAGGTCTTCCTGGGTCCCGCTGGAGGGGGTGTCGAACCATTTGGCCGTGACCAACCTCTCCACCCCAAATCTTGTGACACTGGAAAGTCTTTGACTTTTACCTGCCTGTGCTGTCTCTCTGATCCCCTAGCCGGGAGTAAGGTTGGCACTACTGTACTACAGAACTACTTCCCGACAATGATTTGGCCACGGTTTACGGAAATGTGTGAGGAGGATTAGGAAAGTTCATGTGCAGATTCACATTCACGTACACGAAATGCATAATACACGACACATATAAATACGTATTAAAAGCCTGACACATTTCTTTCCACCCGTGCACATGGGTTCTGTTGCACCCGCGGCCGGTCGCGTCGTGTAATAAAATTGGCTGCGGAGCCGCCTCTGTTTCTATTTCCCGGTGCGAGCGAGCAGCGAAACCTGCTGCTTATAGAGCGGTAACTATTGTACCGTTTCAAACTTACATTTAGGGGGGAGCGCGCAGTTTATGAAGTAAAGCCACCACGGCCGCATTAACCCATTCGCTGCTACAGAGACGTGCTCCCCGCATTCCGCGCTGTGCGCGATTTTGTCATCACTGCACTGCTCGCCCATGCAGACACATACATGGTCTTTGGACAGCTTTGACACACTTTATCATTCGATTTCTCAAAAACTATTTGGCCCAAAAATTCGACTTTCTCACATCTTCTTGACTGATACCTTCCCCCCATAAATGACTTGATTTTGTTACGATGTTCAACGCAGTTATTGTGCAGCATTAGACATAGTAAACTATTGCAAGAAATTTTGAAGTGTTTGCAGAGGTAAAAGTCCATAGCGTATACCTTCCGTATGGTCGATTTTAGTTGCCACTAGAAATTTAAAAAAAAAAATACATTCAAACGAATAAAATTCATGAAGTAAGACACTTCGATATTGTTTTTCAATAAAAAAGTATTCAGCCCCAAACAAGGTTTGAACTCAGAACCTTTGGCTTTCACAGCCAAACACTTTAATCATTATGCTAACGCAGCTCGTCATTCAATAGACTTCACGGAGCACTTTAAAATGTCACGCAAAATACCGATAAACACTGTTGGTATGACTATGAATTACTCACGTTTCGTCGAAGTACAATAGGAAATAAACAATTACTGTTGTTCTTTATTGCCATAAACCGGTTAGTGAGAATGATACAAACACCTTTCCATGCTATCGCCGGAATTAGGAGGCTTAGTGCTTCTTTGGTTTAATTAATTAATAGAATATGAAGCAATTGGTATAAAGACTGCTTTTTCCAAACTTTCTATAAAAGAAAATCTGCTCTGAAGACATTGCTTTTGTTCAATTACTTTATTTATGACTGAACATTTCTAAAACTGAAGACACTCGTCCGTGCTCTGCACTGCAGGCTAGCTCTGGCAACGTCGTTGTCTGTTCATTGGCTGACTGTGTTTTATGACGTCAGATACGCAGAACGAACCTAAACTCGGCCGCCGTCGTAAATGACGCGCACTTAAGCAACGCTAAAGAGACGTCAGATAAATCCATATAGCTATTTTTTACTTATTTCTTTCCTGAAAGCGCCTAGTTTCGGACCACTACGTCCATTTTGAAACCATGGCCTACAAAAGATTTTATGTTGCATAGGTAAAATGACAACGCAATTCCACAATTCTACATGTAAGTTGAACGTTACATAAAGCATTATAAAACGCACTGATCAACCAAAACATTATGACCCACTTAACAGCCGGTATGTCCACCTTCGGCACGAATAACAGCGGCGACGCCTCATGGCACGGACGCTATGAGGCGTTGGGACGTCGCCCGAGGGAGCTGCCAGCACATCTACATACCTAAGTCACTTAATTCCGGGGAGTGGGCGATGAGTTGTGACGCTCCGTTCTATCACATTCCCTATGTGTTGTTTGGTTTGTGGGGCGCTGAACTGCGCCGTTACCAGCACTAGTACAAAGTCCTAATCTTTACACAGTCTAGTCTAGTCACTTTCACTGACGAGGACAACAAAAGCACCCAGTCCCCTGCAGAGAAAATTCACAACCCGGCCTTGAATCGAACGCAGGACCTCATGATCCGGAAGCAGCAGCACTAGCCACTAGACGACGAGTGCGGACACATCCCACATGAGTTCGATCTGGTTCACATATGGCGAGTTAGCAGGGCAGCACACTATTTGGAAATCGCCGTAATGTTCCTCGAACCACTCCATCACACTCCTGTCCTCGTGAAGTGTCGCATTACCTTTTGATAAATCCCACTGCCGTCCGCAAACATGATCGTCATGAAGGGATATGCAGCCAGTGTACGATACTCCTTGGGCATCATGGTGCCTTCTACGAGCTCTGCTAGCTCGACTGTTGCCCACGTGAAGTTCGCTAGAGCGTAATGGAGCCGCCGCCAGCTTGTTTCGGTCCCAAAGTACTGTTGCCAAGGAAGTGTTCCCATGCACGACGACGGATACAGCCCCTCCCGACGGCTTGATGAAGGGGGTATCTGTATTCATCAGACCATGCAAGACCCTGGTACTTCGCCGATGTCCCCTGCCGGTGGTCACGTACCCATTTCGGTCGTATTTGCCGATGTCATGGTGTTAAAATTGGCACATGCAAGGGTCGTGAGCTGTGGAGGCCCATCATTTGGCGTGTTCGGTGTAGTGTGTGTTCCGAGATACTTGTACTCTGTGAAACACTAAGGTCTGATGTTGCTGCCACCACAGTTCAGCCGGCTGCTGGTGGCCGAGCGGTTCTAGGCGCTTCAGTCTGTAACCGCACGATCACTACGGTCGCAGGTTCGAATCCTGCCTCGGGCATGGATGTGTGTGATGTCCTTAGGTTAGTTAGGTTTAAGTAGTTCTAAGTTCTAGGGCACTGATGACCATAGATGTTAAGTCCCATAGTGCTCAGAGCCATTTGAACCATTTGAACCACAGTTCAGTGCGACATCTATAGTGAGTGGTGGCCACCGGACGTGGCTTCACCTTGGTTTCGCCAAGTGTTGGAGAACTCACCACGGCACTCCTCAAACACCCGACAAACTGCGCAATTGCCGAAATGCTCATGCCGAATCTTTCCGTCATCACAGTCTGCACTCTGTCATACTGAGGTATATCGCGCGTTTTCACCATTCTACACACTACACTACACTCACTGATACTACATGCACCATGCGTGCGTCTGACTAGCAGTCTTCCTTTGTCAGGTGACGCTGCTGTCGACTGGAAAGGTTTATATCGATAGCAGGTCGGTGGTCATAATGTTCTCGCTGATCAGTGTGTGAATACTGACCAGTTCCTAACGATGAGCCTCCGCAGCCCACGATCCATGCATGTGCCAATGTGAACACCAGGACATCGGTAACTACTACTGAAATTGGGAAGTTACCATCGGCCCTGGACGTTGGACCAGTGACAGAGTGTTGCATTGTCTGATGAATAGTCATACCTTCTTTATCATGTCGATGAGAGGGCGCGAAACCGTCGTCGTCCAGGGAAACAGCTCCTTAACACCTGTTCTGCGCCGGCCTATGTGGCCGTGCGGTTCTAGGCGCTTCAGTCTGGAACCGCGTGACCGCTACGGTCGCAGGTTCGAATCCTGCACCTTTTTTTAAAAGCTGAGAAGGGCATGTTATCGAACCTTGCCAGCCCCCCCCCCCCCCCCACATGGCAGGTGAGCATCCTGCTCTGTGTCACACCGACCGTCGAAACATCGGTCTTACTCTATTGTATTAAAGACGCTTGAAAATCCTCAAAGTTGATTTTCTCCAGAATTTTTGAAAGTCGTATTGAATTGTTTTGCAAACTTCATATTTTTGTTCTAAACTTTACGTACCGTGAGCATAAAAAAATGGATAATTTCGGTTACCATGTGGTCTCCTTGTCAGAGAGAACGATGATAAGATATCTATATGCACGAAGTAATATTGTTATATTTTTAATAATGGTTCAAATGGCTCTGAGCACTATGGGACTTAACATCTATGGTCATCAGTCCCCTAGAACTTAGAACTACTTAAACATAACTAACCTAAGGACACTCAGTCATCACGAGGCAGAGAAAATCCCTGACCCCGCCGGGAATCGAACCCGGGAACCCGGGCGCAGGAAGCGAGAAGAGTTATATTTTAATGCAGAGATTGTTACTGAAGCAGAGTGCTTACAAAACAGAAATTTCATACGAGTAGTAGCCTCTCTTTTGACTTATGTACCTTGAGACTGATCGTATAGAATCCTCAGTAACAGCGGCTCAGATAAGTAACTAACATTACTACGAAGAAGGTAATTTCTACAAACAAACGTCAAAGCTGTAAGTCAAACATCAAAATTTTGGTGTCATTTAGGGCATTCACTAGCAAAGAAACCATACATCTCCAATGACACATCTATGTAGCGTATAAGCTTAAAAGTATTTTTCTCACATTTTTCCCTTATTACACTGATTTCGTAAGATCTCGTGTTATTTTACAGGCAAAATCATACATTACGCATGCTGTAACATTGCTACATTTCGGTACGATATTGCAGTTACTGTGTTGTTCGGTATTAAGATGCAATATTCCATCGGACATGCAGTGTGAAGTCGTTGTGAAATGTATGGAGTGTTTTCGCAATTGCGAGTATGGGCATCAATTGTGTTATAGAATGACGCTTATAAAAGTTTGTGCCGGACCGGGACTCGAGTACCGACTTCCCACTTATCGTGTGCGGTCGCTTTACTATTAGGCTATCTGAACAGGCGGCCTGACCCTAACTTCCAAATGTCGTCAGCCATGTATCTACGGCCAGCACTCGTACATCCATTACGTATACTCCCGTACAGGGGAGACATTTTAATTGAAAGTCGCATGCTCAGTGTCGCCTGATAAATACGATACTGCGTTATTCGACCGGTCTTCCATTTCTGAAACCAGCCTTCCGTCTCTCACTTGATGCTGTTACTGCCGTAATCTGGTTACAGTCCGATTCCTTGAGTTCCACCTGTGTAGTCTGGCCACATGCCACAACCGATCCCTTGAAAGGCAGCTACCTGAACGGCGAACAGCCGGCCGGGTAGCCTTCGCTTTAACCTTCTTGTCTTTATCACCTAGCTGAACTGCAAAAGACACGTGCCCGCCGACAACCAGGTGTTCACTGCTGATAGCTGATTAGAGATTTTGATAAGATATAGGTGATAAGCAAACTCCTAAGAGAACCAGTCTGTGCTGCGTGTGCTGATTCCAAGCCCTATAGGTCCCTACACTCATTTATGTTTCTGTTTTTTTTTTAATAAATTGTGTACTGGGTTCCCCTCTGAACGATCCGATGTTTTGCACTCATCCACCGAAGGGAAGCCTTTTGGTCTGATTAATGTTAATCATGCCTAGCACCCACAAAAAAAAAATATTATGCTGTAATCTAGGGATATATTTTTTTACTTAGCATTCTTCCCAAAATTCCTTTTTTGTACCTATCAACATTTTGGTAATTAATTTCTGTGCGTCTCATTGCCACTACCTTTCTTCCAGTTACAACATTTCTAAATGATGATATCATTACGTCAACGTGTCGAAGCTTTCCTTAGCTTCAGCCAAACCTTATATATTGTTACACCATCAATACTGTGTTCCTGTTCTCCTTGGAATTTTCTACCCAGCCTTCCCACCACGTTCTATATCACGAGGACGAGATATGCAACACTTGCGATTGCATTGTACAATATATACAATTTTATGGGGAGGTGTAGTTTGGTGTTGTTAGTAATTTATTAGTTTCCAGTAACAACATTGACTGGTAGCAGCTTACAGTTGTTCAACTTTTTTCTGTAAAATACGTAAAAGTAGGAGAGAATGGGTGATAATTGCCCGCTGATATCCCACCTTGCATGTGGATTTCGGCTTTTGGGATCAGAACTATTAATTCAATCAGTTTTTTTTTAGTTTTGGAGGATTTAAACATTTTGCCAGAACATGTGTAGAGACGAATGGGTATCAGGTGAGGTTGCTGACGGAAAGAGGCTAGGGATCACGCTGTTTAAGGTGTCGCAACGTCATAGTCAATGTGCAAGTAGTTATCACGTCACATTATATTGTCCAGTGGAAACAGCTACAGTAAGTAACACATGCGCACACACACACACACACACACACACACACACAATGTGAGTGAATCATAATAACGTTCGAGCAGTATGGTACGAGGCAGTAGGACATACAGATGTTAGGATCGATCCTGAAAGCGCGCTCGGAGTGCCGAAGTTGTTGAGGTTGCCGCTCCCAGTAAGTGGGAAATCCAGGTTCGAGTCCCGGCCTGGTTTAAATTTTCATGTGTTTCTAGTAAATGGTACAGCTGACGAATAATCATATTCGCCATAGACGAATACGTGCCAAGTACCTATTAGAAATGACATTTAACTAAATAGAAAGACGGGGTGTGAAACACTTTGCTCGCGTCATTTTGTTTAAATTGTTGCCCTTTTGCCCTGTGATACTAAATGGAGAGACACAGTAATTTTTAAAATTGCCCCGTGGTAGCAAATTGAGGTACACGGTTATTTTTAAAATTGAAACTGTTTATCGGTATACCTATCTCTAACGACATCTTCGAAGCTTATATTAAATCAACACATCTATTTAAATAGGTGTTTTCATAAAACAACATAGATGAAACAAAGATTTACCATTTTAATAAATGAGTATAGTTGAGAGATTCGCAGTATAATGGTATTTATCTGTCTCTTCCCTCTCGAATTAGGTGTTTCCAGCGCTTTGTCATGGCAGAAAACCTTCCAGACTCAGATAAGCTCTGGATATAAAGCTGTACTTTGGAACTTTTATTGATGAATGTAACAAGCTGTTGTGAAATATCAGGCTGGATTTTACATTTAAATTCTAATGTGCATAACTTATAGATAACTCTCATTGTGGCTGGTACTGAATATGTGTGTGTTGAATAACGGATACCTATTTGAGGAAAGAAAGTTGCTCTGAGTGTTTGTACAGATTGCAAGTGTGGTTCAACTTGTGACCTTTCCAATGACCACAATGACCTTGAGTACGGAACCACAATGACCTTGAGTACGTATTGTTTTAGCCTTCAGTCCGAAGACTGGTTGGATGTAGCTATGCTAATCTATCCAGTGAAACCCTCGTCATCTCTGCCTGACAGCTGCTACCTGCATCGACTGAAAGATGTTTACTAGTTAGGTCTAGGACTCACGCTATCATACTAGTTACAACCATACACTTCCCTTCATAACAAAGTTGACTGTTCCCCGATTTCTCGTGACGCGTCCCTACCAATCGATCACGATGAGGAATAACACAGTTTTCTCTCCAGCTACGCTCTCTACGATCTTTTCTCTCTACCCATTTACTCTTCCGAACCCTTCAGTAGCATCACATTTCAAAAGATTCAGTTTTCTTCTTGCTTGTACTGTTTAGCGTCAGCATTTCACTTCCACGGAAAAGGAAAATACTTTCTGACAAATATTCCGAATATTTAAGTTTATATTAGTTGTCCATGTAATTCTCTTTTTCAAAACGTATTTTGTTGCCGTTACCAGTCAGCATTTTGTAACCTTTCTTCGTTGGACATTGTCAGTCAGAAAACCTCGTATACTACTTTCAGTGTCTGTTTTCCTACATCTCAGCTTCACCTGACTTAATGTTACACAATTGCTAATGACTTAGCTCCGTTCATGTTGCACTTGCAATCTACACTCATGCTCATAAATTAAGGACAACTGCAGAATGTGGTGCCACACAACGTGGCACTGCACAAAACTGGCGCTAATAGCATAGGCACATAGGGAACACACACGACACAGATTTGTAAGTCCACAGTATTGGTGATAAGTTGAGGAAACCGTCCCGAAACAAATGTACTACAAAACGCCACTGTTTTCTGCGCATGTACCCCGACATCAATATGGGATATGATCACCATGCACACGAACACAGGCCGCACAACGGGTTGGCATACTCTGGATCAGATGGTCGAGCATCTGCTGGGGTATAGCCTCCCCATCTTGCACCAGCGCCTGTCTGAGCTCCAGAAGTGTCGTAGGGGTTTGAAGACGTGCAGCGATATGTCGACCGAGAGCATCCCAGACGTGCTCGATGGGATTTAGGTCTGAAGAACAGGCAGGCCACTACTTTCACCAGATATCTTCTGTTTCAAGGTACTCCTCCACGATGGCAGCTCGGTAGGGCCGTGCGTTATCATCCATCAGGAGGAAGGTGAGACCCACTGCACCCCTGAAAAGGCGGGCATACTGATGCAAAATAACGTCTCGATACACCTGATATGTTACAGTTCCTCTGTCAAAGACATGCAGGGTTGTAAGTGCACCTATCATAATCCCACCCCCACACCATCAAACCACGGCCTCCATACAGGTCCCTTTCAAGGACATTAAGCGGTTGGCATCTGGTTCCTGGTTCACGTCAGATGAAAATCAGGCGAGAATCACTGTTCAGACTATAATTGGACTCGACCGTGAACATAACCACTGTTCCAATGACCATGTACTGTGTTCTTGACACCAGGCTTTACGGGCTCTCCTGTGACCAGAGGTCAGTTGAATGCACCTTGCAGGTCTCCGGGTGAATAAACAATGTCTGTTCAGTCGTCTGTAGACTGTGTGTCTGGAGACAACTGTTCCCGTGGCTGCGGTAAGGTCCAGAGCAAGGCTACCTGCAGTACTCCGTGGCAGTCTGCGAGCACTGATGGTGAGATATCGGTCTTCTTGTGGTGTTGTACACTGTGGCCGTCCCGTACTGTAGCGCCTGGACCCGTTTCCTGTCTGCTGGGGTCGTTGCCATAGTCTTTAGATCACACTTTGTGGCACACGGAGGGCCCGTGCTACGACCGGCTGTGTTTGACCAGCCTCCAGTCGCCCCAGTATTCTACCCCTCTTGACGTCATCAATATGTGTTCTTTGAGCCATTTTCAACACACAGTCACCATTAGCACGTCTGAAAGCGTCTGCACACTTACTCGCTGCACCATACTCTGACATGCACCAACACACCTCTGCGTATGTGGACTGTCGCCAGCGCCAACTTGTGACGACCGCAGGTGAAATGCACCGCACTGTCATACCCCGAGATGATTTAAACCCGGAAACCGCCCACCAGAGCGTTATTTTACGATGTATCAGCGTTATCCTTAATTTATGAGCATGAGTGTATATTCAAGACTGTATCCACCACACTGAAATGATCGTCCAACTTATTTAGCGTCTGTGACAGGATGGTAATGTCATCGGCTCGCCTGAAAATTTTAATTTCTGTTCCCTGAAGTTTCATTCATTACCAGAACGTGTCCCTGGGCGTTCTTTACTCCTTGCTTAATGCACAGATTGAATGAGATGGGGGATTCAACTACAATTCCTGTCTGGATACCTTCGCAACTACTGCTACGTCTTCCATGTCCTCCGACTCATAACTGCCGTCTGTATTCTGAACAGGTTAGAGACTACCTTTCCGTCTCCGTGTTTTATCGCTGCTACCTTCAGTATTTCAACATTCACTACATCTAGAAATGCAATAAACATAGCATCGTCTTCCTTCTGTCCAGCTAAAATTTAATTTTGCAGACTGCCGATCCGTTCCCGCTGGGCACCAACGTGGCTGTCGCGAACCTTCCAGAGGACGGGTACGACCCGCCAGCCGGCCTCGCGGTCACAGTGACCGGTTGGGGAGACACGGAGACGGGCGAGACACCGGACACACTGCGGAAAGTGGACATCAGCGTCATGGACCGCTCCGCCTGCGACGGTATTTCGCCCATCGGTCGCGAGGTGACCCCGCGCATGCTGTGCGCCGGTGAGGCAGGCAAGAGCGTGTGCTATGGGGACTCCGGGAGTCCACTCGTAAGCGGCAGCACACAGGTGGGCATCGCGTCGTGGGGGAGTAACGACTGCGAGGCTGCGGGCGCCGTCTACGTCAACGTGGGCAACTTGCGCTCCTGGATTACCAGTATCTCTGGCGTCTGACAGCCCGAACAGAATACTTCGAAACTGCCCCAGCCAGAGCAGTAGCTTCTGAGTTTTGCTCTCACATTCTGAAACATAACGGAAACGAGACAATGATTTTCGACGGAAACCATTCCTCTGTCAAATTTGTTACTCTAACAAATGAACAAACACTAAGCTGTTTTGTTACCTAATCATGCTAATAAATTACCTTCTCTTGTGGAGTTTTTGTAACTAAAATTGTACCCGAAGTCTGTGCTACTGTACTGTATTGAAATGTTCGGATGCCCATCAACAGAATCCCAATCCTTGACTTCTACAATAATTTCTAGTTTCGTCGTAGTCACACTACAACGTGAGCGAGATAGGACGCCCGATACCGTTACAGGAAGTGTCGTTGGTACCACGAGCCATCTGCCACTTGAGATATGATATCAGTATCGATTATCGATTACTGAAGCAAAGTCGATGGCGACACCCAACAAGAGACTCTATCACATTAACCTAAAATGATACCACGTAAATTCTATTGCTTTGTACGTAAGACATTGCTGACTGCGTGCTGAGTTCATAGATACCATAGAACCCTTCTGAAATTATATTTTACGACTGCTGTAGTAAATGTGTATTACGATTGGTGATACCAATTAAATTCATCAACCCGCATTTTGTTACTGAACCATCTATAGCAAATAAAGACCACAAACATCTGACCAATTCTAAAATTGTATCGCGTAATATGAAAGTAAGCTAGGGTGCAGTATTAAAATTCAGTTAAACGACTGTTTTCAAGAGGAATAATCAATCAGCTGATGGAAGACACTAGATAATGTTTTGCACTGTATCTTCGAACCAAGCGCTTCAGCTGCATTAATATAACTAATATATTAATCATGATACAGTATTAAAATCTCCTTTTTTCATTTTGGTTATCAGACTTCTGACTGTTTTGATGCGGCCCGCCACGAATTTCTCTCCTGTGCAAACCTCTTCATCTCAAAGTACCACTTGCAACCTAGGTCGTCAATTATATGCTGGAAGTATTCCAATCTCTGTCTTCCTCTACAGTTGCATCTCGTGGTCGTGCGGTAGCGTTCTCGCTTCCCACGCCCGGGTTCCCGGGTTCGATTCCCGGCGGGGTCAGGGATTTTCTCTGCCTCGTGATGGCTGGGTGTTGTGTGATGTCCTTACGTTAGTTAGGTTTAAGTAGGTCTCAGTTCTAGGGGACTGATGACCATAGATGTTAAGTCCCATAGTGCTCAGAGCCATTTGAACCTCTACAGTTTTTGCCCTTTATAGCTCCCTCTAGTACCATGAAAGTCTTAACAGATGTCCTATCATCCTGTCCTCTTTATCAGTGTTTTCCAGATCTTCCTTTCCTCTCCGATTCTGCGCAGAATCTCCTTATACCTTACTTTATCAGTCCACCTAATATTCAACATTCGTCTGTAGCACCACATTCAAATGCTTCGATTCTCTTGTGTCCCAGTTTTCCCACATTCCATGTTTCATAACCCTTACAATGCTATACTCCAGACGTACATTCTCAGAAATTTCTTCCTCTAACTAAGGCCGATATTTGATATTAGTAGACTTCTCTTGGACGGGATGCCCTTTTTGCCATTGCTAGACTGCTTTTGATGTCCTCCGTGCTCGGTCCGACATTGGTTATTTTACTGCCTAGGTAGCAGCATTCCTTAACTTCATCTACTACAAGACATTCAATCCCGATGTTAAATTTCTCGCTGTTCTCATTTCTACTACTGCTCATTATCTTCGTCTTATTTCGATTTACTCTCAATCCATACTGTGTACTCATTAGACCGTTCATTCCGTTCAGCATATCATGTAATTCTTTTCACTTTCACTCAAGATAGCAACGTCATCAGCGAATCGTAACGTTGATATCCTTTCACCTTGATTTTTAATTCAACTCCTGAACAGTTCTTTTATTTCTATCATTGCTTCCTCAATGTACTGATTGAACAGTAGGTGCGAAAGGCTACACGATTGTCTTACACGCTTTTTAATACGAGCACTTGTTTGTTGGTCGTCCACTCTTATTATTCCGTCTTGTCTGTCTCCTTAACTACGGAAATATTGCAAAAAATCTAAGACCAATTTGGAGTCAGCGCAGAAATTCCTTTAAGACGAGACATGTACACATATTTTTAAAGTCATTTGAAAATTCATAAAAATTATCTTTATTTTATTTTCCGAAGACCTCAGAACGGGTTACACAGGGTATTTTAAATTGCTTCATAATTTCTAAAATACTTGATTTTTAAGTGAGGATAACTTCACATGTACAAGCAGGTGTAGAGTTTGAGATTTATGTGAAATAGAATCCTCTACTCGCAAATAAATTTTTCAGCCTGTGATTTGTAGAGAAGGGTATTGTTTTATTTAAATTAACACATCACATCTGATTGCTTATAGTTAGATAACCTTTCCCGTTTTCATACTATGTCTCTTTCCTTCTCCTGAATGGGTTATACTTTTGTTCAGTTCTGACGATCCAGTGCAGTACGGCGATACAGAGTGAGGACATGGTGAATGGTTTCCTTCTGTGCTACCAGTTTGTTCTTTATCGATTGATTAATTTTAACGTATTAGGATCGACTCCATCATCGTTGGAACGAAATTTCTTTACCTTTTACATTCTTTGAGACATTTAAATGAATTTTCTTTCTCATGTTTTCTGTTAAATTATTTCTGAGTATTTTTAGATAGAAAAAATATACATATCTAAGTCTGATATTGGTCGACGGTGCGCTTGGTGACGCTTGACGGAATAGGTAAGTTAATATTATCACATCCATATAATATTTTGTAACATATTGTGGAACTTAGTAAAGGCAGGTTCAACCTTAAGAAAATGAACAGCTAACGACATAACACTAACAGCATCCGATCGTGGCATCACGAAACGAACCGCCTCCATATCAGTTAAAACACACCAAGATGGAGAAAATAATGTCAGTTAACACAGCCAAAAATCACTGCCACAATATAATTAGTATGTGAGGGATAATGGGTTGCTTACTTACTGGAATAAAAATGGTTTTAGTTCATTATTATTCACAACAGTCATGCAGTACAATGAACTTATATCGATGTCAGTCGACGTCCATAAAGGGAAGAAAGATAACTGAACAACAACCTAAGAACGATTCCCTGTCACATAAATAACTTTCACTTGGATGGGCAATTAATATAACATCAGTTATTATATTTAATTTACTTTAGTAAGATGACATTACACTGCACATACTCTCTATCGATTAACATTCGAAATGAGAGGAACGACGACGAACAAACGCTCTATTGCCTCCTTGAATGTTGGAAGCAGTGTCCATCAAGTTATGTCACTTCTAGCACTCAGTTACTCTTAATTACCTGTAGGTTCAATTGTTGGCGCAGGATTTTAAAAGTGCTCAGTACATACTAACAGTTACGTTATTGCTGTTTGTTCTAACATATTCTTAAGGATTTTAGTATACATCAAATTCTACTGAATCGAAGTTTTGTTAAGTTCCATTGTCGTCAGGTATTCTTGGCTGTAGATTTATTTTGTCGTTTAAAAGTATATGATAAACATGATCATTTTTACATCAGATAAAGAGTGATTATACAGTATCGTTAAATAATGGATCATATCTCAGTGTTGAGTACTAGATCTGACATATTACTCCTCTACTTAGTCGAAATCCGACGAAAGGCTGGTCTAAAATCTTGACAGAGCCTTCAGACTTTAACATTTATTATTCTGTGTAACGTTTACATGTCATACAAACAGTAATTGTATGTCACGTGAGATTTATGGATTAATTACTCATATATTTATTATTCAGGTGATTCCAAAGGTATTTTCGGGGTACAGTCTTTTCCTTTTACATACAGTTCATAACTTATAATCGTTCATAAAAGGTCATAGAATTATACAAATGTAGAATCTACTTGGTCGTAAATACGTGCAGTTGCATTACGTTATGACTGTTCCTTCAACATTATTTATGGTTATATATTTAGCTGGATTTCAACTGCTATAACAGTAATTGTCACTATAAACAGAAAACATAAAATGTTGCTTTGATGAAATCACCTTCTTTACATCTTAGGAGTGAAAATGTTGTCTCTTACATCCGTTATGGTAATTAGTAACACCTGAAAGGAATGAAAATTCTATTAGATCTCAATTTATGTTAATTTTTTGTTAATATGTGTCACTGGTAGCTTCCAGCGTGATTTTTCTGCCTTGATGACGTAAGCTGGAGCTGGAATCCGTCAGGAAAACGTTGTTACTATTTGATGACAGGACAATCCGTGGACAGGATGGGGCCGGAATCAGCAGGACAATGGTTCTGCAGATGGTTACAGCTGTAAGAATAGATCGGTTGTATCCCAAGGAGACGTCGCGCAGCTCATCAAATAGAGAAACATGAAAAGTTTACAGTCGCGTCGTAATAATAATATAAAACTTACGCTATATCGTTCTGAAATAAAATCTTTACATTATAGACATATACGTAAAGGTGGCCTCATCTGTGAATAGAATGAATAACACAAATCCCAGAATCGTTATTGGCTGGTGAAGAAACCAGTGAAACAACTGCTCCCGATGTGGAGAGTCTGTCGCTAGTAAGCCCTGCCCACGCCTAAGCCCTGCACATGCTGTAAGTGATAAGGGTAGTAACAAGTGTCATGGAGAATGTTCCACACGGTCGTCTGGCTTACCCTGTACTGGCGGGCCAACTGCTAGGTACTGACACGGCGGTTGCCTTCCACAATGTTAATCGACTTTTGCTCCAAGTCTTATGTCTGGATATTTCAGGTGCGACCTTCATGGTATCCTGATTCCTGAAGCGACCCTGTCTCAGACAAACGGCGAAATGTTGTTGCAGATATTGAATCATTTGGTTGTTGTCGGCGGGGATAGGTCTCCTGATAAAACCTTGTTGCCTGCCACCAGTTGCAGTTTGCCTTTCCTTAAGTGAACAGCATGTCGGCAAGCTCTCGATCTGAATACGGATCAATTGTGTACAACGCTCTATCACGTCCACTACAAGGTAAGTCACCAAGAGAAGTGGATCGGGCACAAAATTACCAATCACTGTGGGAGGAGAGTGTGCCAGAGCATAACGTATGAGGAACAGTACCACCCTCTGGGAGGAAACCGTGGATACTGTACTGTATGGTACTACGCGTATTAGACCGCACTCGCTGTAACAAAGTATGTTTGAATAAATGTTATGTAGCATGTAAACCATGCATTTCAGGACATGAGTTCATTAGACCTTTTTTGTCCCATATCTTCTTATTAATGAATCCCTAGAGTTTGTACACGGTGGAAAACATATACACATATACAGGTATATCTGTGTTCCTTGTGGGAACTCAGATATCCTTCTTTCGTGTTTGGTACATCTGTAGGCCATTGAGCTACGTATTTTATTAAGTAGTTTAAATTACTTTTACTCTTCTACACTAACTGTACACATTTAATGCAAATGCACCAGGAATAGTGTCAAATATTTCCGTGCGTACTGCTTGTGCAAACTTGAAGCGCAGTAAACGATACGTATCTTGACATGTGTTGTTGTTCTTTCGTAAAATAAGTTTCCCATTTCTCCAATAAGTAAAGCTGAGAAACCAGAGTGTTTTGGCATCATTGTCTACATCAGGAAAGGCCATATATGTAAGATTAAAATAGGTAAGTAAATAGGTAAGTACAAAACTTCCAGAAAACAGAATACTTTACTTATATCAATAGCAAAATCCCATTTCTCATTCATTGCTCATCGGGACAGACACCATTTTTCGACAATATTTGACGGAAAACAATTATTGAATATTTCGTGAATAAAACTGTTAGTGTACACAAGTAAAAATTTATATATACAGTGTATACCTAACTCGACCACAGGACCTACAATTTTCTGTCTCTAATTTAAAATGAAAATACTTCTTAATGCAATTTATCTTAAAATGTGATTGTAACGGATTTTATAAAATACGAACGAAAGGGAACCATAGGCCACAAAACCGCACAGCGCTCAGCTGTAATGTCGAGTGTAGCATGTCGTTGTTCATCGCTCCCATACGTCATAATAAATCACGTGTTTACCCATGACTGGAAAGAGGAATCGGTCTCTCTCCACCGTTAACAAGTCTCGATATGTTAACTTTATTTCGTATGCAGCGACCTATATCCTAGAAGCCGAATGCAACCTTAACAGCGTCTACATTCTTCATTGCAAAGTTTTCAAAATATGTCTGGTGGCTTATTTATTTGGCAACTATCACAGTAACTATGGACAATAACAGAAATAAAACCGATTCACCATCAAGATGTGATATCAGACTATAATATGTCGATAAATCTTTAAACCGGGGAGTTTCCTCTAAATCGAGTGAGATAGACTGCACAGCGAAGAACATGTGCGAATCCATAAAGACTCGTTTTTGACTTTTGCGCGAAAAGTAAAAGTTCTACTGAGACGCTATCTACAGAGATGGGTTGGTTCAAATGGCTCTGAGCACCATGGGACTTAACATCTGAGGTCATGAGTCCCCTAGAACTTAGAACTACTTAAACCTAACTAACCTAACGACTTCACACACATCCACGCCCGAAGCAGGATTCGAATCTGCGACCGTAGCGGTCACGCGGCTCCAGACTGAAGCGCCTAGAACCGCTCGGCCACTTCGGCTGGCTACAGAGATGGGCACAGCTTTGTTTGCTTTACATAAACCAATTTTTTGCACATCGGATGACTTCAGATTATTCAAATAGTAGGGCGCCACTTGAACCTCACTGCCAGAAGTCGTTTCGGTGCGCCACTCATAACTCCTGATGCCAAATATACACGTAAATGGCGTGACGCGAGCTCCAAGCGGCGGCGAGGCTAAGACGTGACGCAGACTAGACGTGGCATGGACGGGACGTGAGCAGTTCACACTGAAGTGGCACTGTCAGAGTGACGTGGGACAGGCGAACTACGAATGGACTTCAATATGTCATCTTCATCAGCCGGAGATAATATATATTGAAGCGCCAAAGAAATTGGTATAGGCATGCGTATTCATATACAGAGATATGTAAACATTCGCCCGCATCTCGTGGTCGTGCGGTAGCGTTCTCGCTTCCCACGCCCGGGTTCCCGGGTTCGATTCCCGGCGGGGTCAGGGATTTTCTCTGCCTCGTGATGGCTGGGTGTTGTGTGCTGTCCTTAGGTTAGTTAGGTTTAAGTAGTTCTAAGTTCTAGGGGACTTATGACCACAGCAGTTGAGTCCCATAGTGCTCAGAGCCATTTGAACCATTTTTTGTAAACATTCAGAATACGGCGCTGAGGTCGGCAACGTCTACTTAAGACAACAAGTGTCTGGTGCAGTTGTTGGATCAGTTACTGCTGCTACAATGGCAGGTCATCAAGATTTAAGTGAGTTTGAACTTGGTGTTATCGTCGGCGCACGAGCGATGGGACACAGCATCTCAGCTTTAACGATAAACTGGGCATTTTCCCGAACGACAACTACACGAGTGTACCGTGAATATCAGGAATCCGTTAAAACTTCAGATCTCCGATATAGCAGCGGCCGGAAAAAGATCCTGCAATAACGGGACCAACGACGACTGAAGAGAATAGTTCAACGTGACAGAAGTGCAAACCTTCCGGAAATTTCTGCAGATTTCAGTGCTGGGCCATCAACAAGTGTTAGCGTGGAAACCATTCAACTAAACATCATCGATATGGGCTTTCGGAGCCGAAGACCGTATTTTTCATATGATTTTTCTTTGATAGTAAGCCTAAATATTGCTGATTTTTTAATAGATGTTCACAATATTACGATACTTCTCCAAAATGTGATCCTCGTTATTTGACACAGTTTCCTACCATGTGATAAAGATTTTTCCCTTACAGGGGGGTACAAAATATTCTTTCACCTCGAGAATTGGATTCCAGTCAAAAATAACAGACGGTTCTGCGCAAGATGGAAGCAGAGGATTTCTTAGATTTATGGTACTAAATGTAGGGTCGCACAGAGGCTGTTTCAAAATAACAGAGTATGTCCAGCTACATATCCCATCTGAATAACCTACTATACTAAGGGAAACGAAAAGTCTTGACAATGAGCAGTTGTAAAGCACTGTAAAGAAGGCGAGAGTTACTGGGAAAAGAATACTGCCGCTGAATAACATTTCAGTTTCCCTATCTCGTGTGATAAAACTCTGCTAGTTATACGCGGCAAGAAGAAAGCCTTACTTGACATGTGACATTATATTCCAGCTGACAAATGGAATTTCCATGGGCAAGTACCAAGTGAATAGTGGATTTTCATGTCGGTCGGGTAATACGCGTTGACTGAGTACATAAAATGTAGTGTTGGCGGTAATTGTTTAGTGTAATTGCAACAATAAAAGTGTTGAATTTTTCCGTATCTTGTGTTGCTGCTTGTACAGACTTGTATTGGAGTACACATTGTGTTTTCACTTCTGCTGTCGTGCTCTCTTGAAATAAGGTTTCTATTTCTGCAATAAGTAACACAGATAAAGCAGAGTGTTTCATTACCATAACGTTCAAACTGCACGGATTCAACGTTGTTCGCCAAGGAAAATAAATAAAATAGTTTTGTTTGTTTCAATGATATTTCGACGAATTGTGTAATTACTATTATCCGCGGAGCTGCTCTCGTCGGAGGCTCAAGTCCTCCCTCGGGCATGGGTGTGTATGTTGTCCATAGCGTAAGTTAGTTTAAGTTAGATCAAGTAGTGTGTAAGCTTAGGGACCGATGACCTAAGCAATTTGTTCCCATAAGATCTTACCACAAATTTTCAAATTTACAAATTACTGTTACAAAAATATGCAAAATGGCGATTCACCTGCTAATCGTTGTTTGAATCAAGACTGCTCAAATTTGTAATTATACAATAGGTATGCAGATAGGTAAGAATAAAACATTCATAAAATATGATACCTCAGTTGTATCAATTGCATAATAGCAGTCCTCATTCATTGCTCAATGGTACACACCATTTTTTCCACGATTTTTAAGTCGGGTGATGCTGAGGGAATTAGATTAGGTTCAAATGGCTCTGAGCACTATGGGACTCAACTGCTGTGGTCATAAGTCCCCTAGAACTTAGAACTACTTAAACCTAACTAACCTAAGGACATCACACACATCCATGCCCGAGGCAGGATTCGAACCTGCGACCGTAGCGGTCGTGCAGTTCCAGACTGTAGCGCCTTTAACCGCTCGGCCACTCCGGCCGGCAATTAGATTAGGAAATGAGATACTTAAAGTAGTAAAGGGGTCTTGCTATTTGGGGAGAAAAATAACTGATGATGGTAGAAGTAGAGAGGATATAAAATGTAGACTGGCAATGGCAAGGAAAGCGTTTCTGAAGAAGAGAAATTTGCTAACATCGAGTATAGATTTAAGTGTCAGGAAGTCATTTCTGAAAGTGTTTGTATGGAGTGTAGCCATGTATGGAAGTGAAACATGGACGATAACTAGTTCGGACAAGAAGAGAATAGAAGCTTTCGAAATGTGGTGCTACAGAAGAATGCTGAAGATTCTAATGAGGAGGTATTGAATAGGATTGGGGAGAAGAGAAGTTTGTGGCACAACTTGACTAGAAGAAGAGATCGTTTGGTAGGACATGTTCTCAGGCATCAAAGGATTACCAATTCAGTATTGGAGGGCAGCGTGGAGGGTAAAAATCGTAGAGGGAGACCAAGAGATGAATGCAATAAACAGATACAGAAGGATGTAGGTTGCAGTAGGTACTGGGAGATGAAGAAGCTTGCACAGGGTAGAGTAGCATGGAGAGCTGCATCAAACAAGTCCCAGGACTGAAGACCACAACAACAGCAGCAACAACATGTGAACGAGAATAGTTAATAAATGTTTCGTGAATGAAACCGTTAGTGTAGACAAGAAAAAGTTACGTATGCAGTATCGGGTGGTTACAATTAATCTTTCCATATTTAACATCTTATAAAACGGAAACTAACTACCTTATGCTGACCAAACTTGGTACCATTAATGTCAAGGACATGTGGAAGAGAAATAATGCAGAATCAGTTCAACTGAAACTTGTTTAATGTGCTCCTACGATACATCATATCATTAGATACCGGTACCATTACCACTACAAAAGGGGCTCAACACGCCGCCCATCAGTGCCCAGAAGACTCTGAAAGCGCAGGATTGCATTCTTAATAGCAGAACGAAGTATGTCCGTAGGTTATGCTGGCTACCTCTTTTGATATGCTGCACTGCAGATCAGCACATATGCCTATGTTTCCCTGGTAAACTCTGTCCTTCAGGTAGTCCTAGAACCTACCGCAGTAACACTGGCCAGTCACTCTGCACATCTTTGGTCCTTGAGTGCCAGCTTGTTCAGAAAAGAATGGGCCAATGATGAATGTAACCGAGAAGCAACACCATACGATGACAAGTGCGCCATTATAGCAACTTCATGCACATTGAATGGAGGTGAAGATCCCCGCACTGGGCAATTCTGTATTTTCAACTCGTCAGTCAGAAGAAAATGAGCTTTGTCAGTAGGATGGTGTAGGGCTAGCCCTTGTCATCTTCATTCCTTGCGAGAAAGTGGAGAGCGAAGTCAACACGTCGTTGTGCGTTTTGTGGTGCAAGCTACTGTATGATATGGACCGTGTACGGATACCATTGGAGAATGGTTCCAAGCACCTTCCGTGCAGTGGACCACGGGGTGATCAACTGTCGTGTCACAGCACGCGCGCTGCCTGAACGATCAGGGATTGCATGCAGCGTTGTCTCCCATAGTAACAGCGATTTCATCAACCATCTGTGGTGCAACCGGTCGTCGGCCTCTTCCCGGAGCGACGCCCAGGTCTGCAGCTGATTCGAACTTTGTCATCATGTTCCGCACAGCAGGTGGAAAAAGTGGACCCTTTCGTAATCCTTTCAGCTGGCGATAGCCTTAAAGTGCAGCTGCAGCATTACTGTTGATTTGATACTAGGGCTTCATCAATAAACCCTGCTCCTTTGGTCCAAGCTCATGATGACACGTCAAAAACTGCACTGCGGCTATTCAGCTGTGACAGACTACGGATCACAGCGACTAACCTTGGCACCTCGTGGCCATAGTTGGTGCTGGACGGTGGCCCTGTGATCCATGGAAATCATGCACCCCATACTCTGGACATTAATGCTACCAAGGATGGTACTCGTATGGTAATTAGTTTCCTTCTTATACCGTGTTAAATAGGGGAAGTTTAATTATAAGCACCCGGTATACAGCTAACTTTGCTGCTGGATCTGTGATTGTGTACCTCTAGTGTTAAAATGAAAATAATTTTTAATGGAATATTAACATAAAATGTGACTGTAACTACTTCATAAACCACATCAATAAGAGCCACAAATCCGCTTAGCGTGCTGCGTTAATGTCGAGTGTGGCGCACCGTAGCTCGTTGCAACCTAACATCAAAATACATCACTTACTTACTCGGGACCGGAGGCGGGTGTCACTCTCCTTCCACCGTAAAGAAGAGTTTCGACATGTTAGCTGTATTTCCCATGCAGCGACCTGTGTACTAAAATGCCAAATGTAAGAAATCTAAACTGAAATTGCTTTCTTCACTGCATACTTTTCAATATACAGTGTGGTCAGAAAATGTCTGAAAGGCTTGTAGGGATGTTGCATGGTAGGTTGTACTGAGATATGAATGTTACAAAAAAATATTCGATACGTTGCGCCGTTTCCGAGTTATTTAGCATTGAAGTTAGCCAATCAAATCGTCGCGCGTGTAAATTCAAGCTAACGAGTCAAAGCACTCGTTGAGCAACACGGCCCCTGGCAGGCCGCTTGAATGCGAGCGCGCGACGCCCCGATTGGCTAACTTCTATGCTAAATAACTCGGAAACGGCGCAACGTATCGAATTTCTTTCTTAACATTCATATCTCAATTCAACCTGCCCTGTAACATACCTACAAGCATTTCACAAATTTTCTGCCCACCCTGTATGTCTTTTGGTTGACGTATATAGAAATTATCACAATAACTATAGGAAACAACGAAAACACTTCATCATCAAGCAGTGATGCCAAGCTACAAAATGTCGAAGAAATAAATTTTTCCCCCAGTTGTTTCTGTACTGTCTGCCATGGGATTCCCCTACATGGCAGGCAATACCGCATAACACCCACGCTATGAGGGAAACAAACCAACAGCCAAACAGGCAAAGACATCAAGTAAACACGCCGAAGATTCCAGTCGATTAATAGGAACCCTTCCTTGCAAAGGTCGCCGCGACATATCCGGCCACGGATTCGTACGCCGGGTTTCTATTGGCTCCAGCTCACTATATAGGCCCGGCCGGTCGAAGGCAGACCAGTCTTCGTCCGCTGCTAATGGCAACCGCTATAGCAGAGTCTCCGAGAAGATATCACCGAAGCCGATATACTGCACCGCCGATCGAAGTACCAGCCGACCGAGAGGAACCACATCTCCGACTAGATCGACCGACGTCTACAGCTATTGTACAGCCAGCTATTGTATTGTAGAAGAAGTTACGTTCAATAAACTGTTGGAGAATAGAACAGTTTCCACAGAGTCGAATGAGAAGGACGCTAGAATCCCAAAGCTGTAGTTTTTAATTATTTACGCGAAAAGCAACAGTTTTACTGAGAAACTAACTACAGGGACAGATGAAGCTTTGGTTCACCCACATAAAACAGTTTGTTTGTGGTACATCACATGACTTGAAATTAATGAAAACAACAGTATGCCACTTGGATGTCTCCACAACACACCTCTCGCTGCGCCAGTCGTGGCGACAAAAGGTCGTGGAACGGAACACGAAGAGAATCGTTACCAACACACTACCTCTGTGTGAATTGCTCCATTGTTGACGTGGAGGTCACATGAAACAGCGTCAAGTCCACACCAGACGTCCGCGGCAGGCTATTTCTGTGTGAACTGGGCCTAACGCATGTGACGCCACCTTTGTGTGAATTGTTTCACTTGTTAACAAGCAGGTGGCGTGCAACTGCGCCACATCGCCGCCAGACATCAAGGCCACGACATTTCTGTGTGAAATGCGCCTAAAGTTATTACTGTCTTTTCTACAGCAATATACACTACTGGCCATTAAAATTGCTACACCAAGAAGGAATGCAGATGATAAACGGGTATTCATTGGACAAATATGTTATACTAGAACTGACATGTGATTACATTTTCACGCAATTTGGGTGCATAGATCTTGAGAAATCATTACCCAGAACAACCACCTCTGGCCGTAATAACGGCCTTCATACGCCTGGGCATTGAGTCAAACAGAGCTTGGATGGCGTGTACAGGTACAGATACCCATGCAGCTTGAACACGATACCACAGTTCATCAATAGTGACTGGTGTATTGTGACGAGCCAGTTGCTCGGCCACCATTGACCAGACGTCTTCAATTGGTGAGATATCTGCTGAATGTGCTGGCCAGGGCAGCAGTCGAACATTTTCTGTATCCAGAAAGGCCCGTACAGGACCTGCAGCACGCGGTCGTGCATTATCGTGCTGAAATGTAGGATTTCGCAGGGATCGAATGAAGGGTAGAGCCACGGGTCGTAACACATCTTAAATGCTGAAATGTAACGTCCACTGTTCAAAGTGCCGTCAATGCGAACAAGAGGTGACCGAAACGTGTAGCCATGGCACACCATACCATCACGCCGGTTGATACGCCAGTATGGCGATGACGAATACACGCCTCCAATGTGCTTCCAATGTGCGTTCACTACGATGTCGCCAAACACGGATGCGACCATCACGATGCTGTAAATTGAACCTGGATTCATCCCAAAAAATGACGTTTTGCCATTCGTGCACCCAGGTTCGTCGTTGAGTACACCATCGCAGGCGCTCCTGTCTGTGATGCAGCGTCAAGGGTAACCGCAGCCGTGGTCTCCGAGCTGATAGTCCATGCTGCTGCAAACTTCGTCGAACTGTTCATGCAGATGTTTGTTGTCTTGCGAACGTCCCCATCTGTTGACTCAGGGATCGAGACGTGGCTGCACGATCCGTTACAGCCATGCGGATAAGATGCCTGTCATCTCGACTGCTAGTGATACGAGGCCGTTGGGATCCAGCACGGCGTTCCGTATTGCCCTCCTGAACCTGCCGATTCCATATTCTGCTAACAGTCACTGGATATCGACCAACGCGAGCAGCAATGTCGCGATACGATAAACCGCAATCGCGATAGGCTACAATCCGATCTTTATCAAAGTCGGAAACGTGATGGTACGTATTTCTCCTCCATAAACGAGGCATCACAACAACGTTTCACCAGGCAACGCCCGTCAACTGCTGTTTGTGTATGAGAAATCGGTTGGAAACTTTCCTCATGTCAGCACGTTGTAGGTGTCGCCACCGGTGCCAACCTTGTGTGAATGATCTGAAAAGGTAATCATTTGCATATCACAGCATGTTCTTCCTGGTCGGTTAAATTTCGCATCTGTAGCACGTCATCTTCGTGGTGTAGCAATTGTAATGACCAGTGGTGTAATCATTTGTAATAGACAAATTACCTTATATAGGCAGTTACAAGCTAGTGTATTCTGAATCTGGTATCGTGAAGAGGTCATGCCACTACCAACAACACTTGAAAAGATTCTACCAGTTAAGTGTGAATATTAGTGAGCTGTGTATACGTACAGTGGTTATATGCCAAAGAACTTTTTGCCAGAGGGTGAATTTAATGTCTCATTGGAACCGCCGTACAAAAGAATATAAGCACCGATATCATCCACAAAAACGTGCCTGTCTACAGTGTGATGGGGCTACATCCCTACCAACAATACCTTAAAAGGTTCCACCAACGAAGTGAGGATATTCATCAGCTGCAATGTATAATATTAGATGTTGTTGATCCTTAGTATGTACATGTACGCAACTATATGCCTATTCATCATTGTGATCTGAATAACGCATTGACAGATTCAACGTAAGATACTAAAAAAAATTTTACACAAGGGATTCTCTTATTGCTGAAATAATTCCTTTATATATATATTACGTGGGTTCTATTAGTTACTCTATTTACACAGGGAAGTTGATTCGATGACATGGGTATGTTTGCATGCTCCCCTGTTTCGACCACTGTGGATTATCTCTTTTCCTAATTGAGATAGTGCTTTTTCAGTTGTTTAGCTCTGTACACGGTTCTGCGTGTTGATAAATTAAATGTATTTTGTTTACTTGCCGTGTTATGTGCGAGCTGTGAGCATCTTAATGCAGTTATCTAGATGGGGACAACTGATGATGGAATAATAATATATGAAGTGTCAAATGGTTCAAATGGCTCTGAGCACTATGGGACTCAACTGCTGTGGTCATAAGTCCCCTAGAACTTAGAACTACTTAAACCTAACTAACCTAAGGACAGCACACAACACCCAGCCATCACGAGGCAGAGAAAATCCCTGACCCCGCCGGGAATCGAACACGGGAACCTGGGCGTGGGAAGCGAGAACGCTATATGAAGTGTCATTGTGAACATTTTTAATACGCCATGTGCATCATCAAACTCTTTTTCCCGTCGATTATCGTCAGAACTGATGATTGAGAGGCCTACTTTTCAGACACACAAGGTACAGCTACAGGAAACTTGTTTTCCTTTCCATTGAGACGTACGAGATACAATCGCACAAAAAAGTATTGAAACACGTGCGTGTTTATCGTTGCTGGTTATAAACGCAGCACCTTCCGGTACACAGTACATGTACGTGCTACCTCACACACCAGACATTACAATTCTGTCCACAGTGCCTACCATTAACAAAGAAATGCAGTGTTAAGGGCAAACATGTATCTCCTCTGCTCACAAGAAGTATTGGCACAGAGCGTGGTTTCTCGGTATATTGCTGGGTTTTCAGGTACCGGAACGCCATTTGCTGACGCAATTGACACTGCGTGCTGTTGACAGCCTAGTCGCTGGTATGTTGCTGTATTGCACGATAGTATTCAGCATGGGACCCAAGAAAAAGAAACATTCAGTGGCGTTGCGGCAGAGACTGGTATTGCTCCATTCACAAGGGAGAAACTATCGACAAATCGGAGCAGAGGTGTTTGTTAGCTACACCATGGTACGAGCCATCATTCACAAATATATAGAAAATGCAACAACCGTGAATAAGTGTCGTCCTGGAGGTCCAAAAGTGCTTACAACCCGAGAGCGTCGCAGTATCATCACACTTGCTCGGAAGTAACCTGCTACAAGTGCAGCAACTATTGCTGAGGTTGTTCAGACAACGTCTGACAAGACGGTTAGTGTTCAAACTATACGAAATGTGTTGAATGAGACTGACATGCATGGACATGCTCCCAGAAAAACGCCATACATATCGGAAATTGACTGGCAGGAACGCCTGCAGTTTGCCAATGACTACATCAGCAAGCCGATTGAGTTTTGGAACACTGTGGTATTTAGCGACGAATAGAAGTTCATTCTGTTCGGATTTTATTCAAGAAAGAAAGTCTGGCGCAAGCCGAATACGCACCTCGACGTCAAACACACGCATCCCACAGTCAAACACGCTGGGGACGGTATCATGGTCTGGGGCTGTATGGCGGCGTCCGGCGTTGGAAATCTAGCTGTAATCCATGGTACAATGGATCATATGAGATACATCGACGTGTTGCGAGGTAATTTTCACGCTACTACACAGACATTGGGCCTTACTGGGGTGTTTCATTTCCAGCAAGACAACGACCCAAAACATACCGCCATGAAAACCCGTGAGTGGTTACTGTACAATGCCCCCAGAAGGGTTCTAACACCACCTCAGACCCCTGATTTGAACCCCATTGGGCTCATTTTGACACACAAGTCCGAAAAAGGAGTCTGTCCGGTAAAAACGACTTGGAGAAAGTGCTCGTGGAGAAATGATCGAAAATTACTCCTGATATCACCCAGAATTTAATACAAAGCATTCCTAGGCGTTTACGTGCTGTTATAGATGCTAAGGGGATGCACACTAGCTATTAGAAGGTGAACATCAATGAAGAAAACGAACACACCGTACGCTTCATACGCATGTGCCAATACTTTCTTGGACGCGGAAGAGCGATGTTTATTTTCATAACACTGAATGTTACTTTACGGACAGGTGATTTGGACATATTTGTGACCTGTGTAATGTAAGGTCGCACGTACTGGGTTCTGTTCTGAAATATATATTTCGTTTAACCTACAACCACTAAAACGCAACTGTGCCAATACTTTTTGATGCAGTTGTACATCCCATTGAAGACTCGTTATCTATGTTGAATATCATCAGAAACAAATCGTCCTACTCTACGCTGCACAGTATTAAAAAACTTCTATTTACTCACATACTGCAAATTGCCCAACTTATGAAATTTTATTCGGGGATGTCTTGGTCGACGGGATTGTAAAAAAGTGAACTCTTCCGGAAACTGTGTTGCCACGCAATTCCCACGGATGAATACGAATTCTCTGAGATGCGCAGTCAACGCATTAAGGCAACTAGTGTACACGGAAGTACATTGTCAACTGTTCAAACACCATCGCCAAAGCAACGCCAGTGCCATGTTTACAGTGGACGATAAGTGAACTACGAGACTAAGTCTGCAGCTATCGTCTGGATTTTATCGACGAGATAACAGCGCCACATTGCTGAAGTGAACAAACAACAAACTCGCTAGTTTCGCTGTTATAAAGACTTGATGAATATATGCAATTACTCACCATTCATCCATGAACACTCATTCTGCCGTGAAGGCAGAAAAGAGTACATGCTACCTGAGTGCAATAAAATACAAACAGAATGTATATTAACTGGCCCTAATCAACAGACTACGACAAGTACATCCTTGTTAACAAAGAGATACCTCCCAGTAAACGAGCAATATGAGTAAACTCACATGTGTTTCAAAGATTAATTTTGCACATCTTTTCAACTAAAACCATACGCAAAGCTAATGAAGAATTTTACTACAGGAGGAACATAATTCTCTGTTTGCCTGATACCTCTTGGGGCGACTGCAACAAACGCATGAATACAGTGCCATTTCGCTGTTCTTGAGCGTGGCTGTACTCACCCACCACTGTCTAGCTGACATAATTTCGTGTAGCACATGCTTGTTACATGCTACACCAGCTCGTTGTTAAAAGCAGAAAAGTTTGTATCTATCTAGGCGACGTTCTTTCAAATGTTGCTGCTGGTTTTCTGTGGAACGCTGGAACGGGGTCAACCTGGCAATAACCAAGGCAGCAGAAGCAGCCGGGAAATAGATATCTGTAATCTCAAAGATAACCAGGTAAATAATAATGTAACCAAAAATACACGCGCCACGGAATGATAGGGAGTACACAGTAGTTTTTGATTTTTCTTAACCAATAGTCATGGAGTCTATATGTGAATTCTTATACTATATTTACTTTCGATTCATGCCCATTATGAGATGTTTATTTTATTCTTGTGTGTCAAAATTGAATTAGGTACACTTTAAGCTTACATACTTACGACATTGGTTTATATTGATTGTAAAATGTAAGCGTCTGCTGTTGCGGACAAACATAGTCGTGAATGATTCGACTATGTGTTTAGCCGATCCATATAGAGACACTGTAAGCCATACACTTACTATAGTTATTTTACAGATTGAGTGAAGTTGAATTATAACTGTGAGATCTTTTTATGAACTGTCACCTGTCTGAACGACTTGTAAAGTCTTGAACATCTTATGAACATTCTTTGGTGGACTAGTCTCAGAAAAATAACTTTTAAAACATTAGTGACGTTTCAGTACGATGTGTTAAACTACAATACATGAATTTCTATATCACGGGCAGTGGGATTTTCGAAACTTATTTTTACTGCTACCACAATAACTGCTGAAGACGCAAAATCGCGTTCATATATTTCAGATAAGAGAACACCAATTAGATCCATCTTTTTCAGTCTTGTTGGTTACCAGGATCAACAGAGTTTTGACACGAGTGCGACTGCTCTTGTAACTATTCTACATGGATTGCATTGTCAGCAATATATGTCAATATTTTGAGATCTACATACGCGCTCAGTGGCGTGCAACTGATGTAATTTTGACGTCACAGAAAAACATTCGCTGAATATAATAATTTAAGTAACAAATTTTCGTTGTTCATTATTTATATTATTGGACCTTCAGATCACGTTACACAATATTTACTGCTGTGTGTCCCTGAATCGCAATGAAAATAATGGCTATGACCAAACAGCTTTGCGAGGTTTTCATGATTGTGACTCCAACCCAGTGTATTGGAAATGTTACACACCCTGACACTACTTTCTATTATATTGTTGTTAATTGCAGAAAATGGTCTCTCAATGCACGTTACGGTATTTCGTCATACAAAGTACACCACTGCAGAGTGCCAGTTTATGCAAGCTGTCTATAATAATTCACCATCAAACTATTTAGTTCTACGCTTATTCAACTTGATTGTTGCTCTTAACATCTAACCCGAGTGGTGACTTTGAGTCGCATGTTCCTGTTGCTCTGAAAGTGATTGCAACGGGTTTGATTTTCCGTACAGACATGTTAATCAACGACGCAGGTAACATTTTACTAAATCACTTATCGTCAATGCCAACATCCTAATATACAGGGTGGTCCATTGATAGTGACCGGTCCAAATATCTCACGAAATAAGCATCAAACGAAAAAACTACAAAGAACGAAAGGCGTTCAGCCACATGTGAAACGTCAACCACGACCTGAAACAAATAATGATGCCAAAGTAGGTGTTTTAGCTGCTGTCGCGGCTAATCCGCACATCAGTAGCAGACTAATTGCGCGAGAATCGGGAATCTCAAAAACGTCGGTGTTGAGAATGCTACATCATCATAGATTGCACCCGTACCACATTACTATGCACCAGGAATTGCATGGCGACGACTTTGAACGTCTTATACAGTTCTGTCACTGGGCACAAGAGAAATTACGGGACGATGACAGATTTTTTGCACTCGTTCTGTTTAGCGACGCAGCGTCGTTCACCAACAGCGGTAACGTAAACCACCATAATATGCACTACTGGGCAACGGAAAACCCACGGTGGCTGCGACAAGTGGAACATCAGCGACCTTGGCGGGTTAATGTATGGTGCGGCATTATGGGAGGGAGGATAATTGGCCCCCATTTTATTGATGGCAATCTAAATGGTACAATGTATGCTGATTTCCTACATAATATTCTACCGATGTTACTACAAGATGTTTCACTGCATGACAGAATGGGGATGTACTTCCAACATGGTGGATGTTCGGCACATAGCTCGCGTGCGGTTGAAGCGGTATCGAATAGAATATTTCATGACAGGTGGATTGGTCGTCGAAGCACCATACCATGGCCCGCAGGTTCACCGGATCTGACGTCCCCGGATTTCTTTCTGTGGGGAAAGTTGAAGGATATTTGCTCTCGTGATCCACCGACAACGCCTGACAACATGCGTCAGCGTATTGTCAATGCATATGCGAACATTACGGAAGGCGAACTACTCGCTGTTGAGAGGAATGTCGTTACACGCACTGCCAAATGCATTGAGGTAGACGGACATCATTTTGAGCATTTATTGCATTAATGTGGTATTTACAGGTAATCACGCTGTAACAGCATGCTTTCTCAGAAATGATAAGTTCACAAAGGTACATGTATCGCATTGGAACAACCGAAATAAAATGTTCAAACGTACCTGCGTTCTGTATTTTAATTTAAAAAACCTACCTGTTACTAACGGTTCGTCTAAAATTGTGAGCCCTATGTCTGTGACTATTACAGCGCCATCTATAACAAAGCGAAAATAGTGGTCCAACTAAAACATTCATATTTCTTTACGTACTACACGAATATGTAATAAAAACTGTTGGTTCCAATTTAAAAAAAAGGGGTTGATATCCGTTTGACATATGGCAGGGTCATCTAGCGGGCCAACGATAGCGCCATCTGGTTTCCCCCTTCAAGTTCGACAAGTTTCGTTCTTTGTAGTTTTTTCGTTGGACGCTTATTTCGTAAGATATTACGTCCGGTCACGATCAATTGACCACCCTGTATGTCCCCGTGCTGCGGTTCTAACGTTATTGGCAATTAGGAATCCAGGTGAATCCAAAGCACAATCGACTATACTCCAAAGTACTACTCAACAGGATGTGGAACGCTCAGACTATAAAAATAGTTCAATATGTACCTCCTATACGTATGTGTCTAAATACTGGTGGACGTATCTATACACATAGCTGTTATACCCAAATCTTGTTCTTGTATACCATTCTCACGTGCTTTCTTAGACCTGTACTGGTATTCAGTTCTCTATCCGCAACTTTTGAAACAAATCTTACAGGACATGCAAGAGAACATTTTATTGTTAAGTTCAATACATAATCATTAACATCCACTGAATTCCTAAAATCCCATCTGTGTACCAACTGCCATTTATAATTAGTTTTTGTGTTACCAGTAGTCTTTTTAGGCACACTACCCCTGTGTAGCCTCTGTTACATCTTCGTCTTGTTTAATCGTTTAGTACACTGTAGATGTAATATTTGTTTTATGTCAAGATCTTTCCCTTCTCAAGCCTATGTAACTTCTTACCAGGGTACGTCTTATGCATACTATGAACTTTGGAAACAAACTATTGTGTGTCGTTTCCAGTGTTTAAATGGCTGTAAGGGCTCGTTCCGAAAGCCAGTAAGTTAGAGAAAACACACTGAGTAGGAATTGTGCAGTAGATGCCAAGTAGCAAGACGAAGGAAGATAAGCTCCAAGAGGGGCATAGTTATACGTTGTAGCGTGCCAAACTCTTCACGCATGAACTTCTTGGACATCTGACTAACGCTGTGGTTCTTTGTTTTATTTTTAAGTAACGCCTTTAAATTAAGAGGCTTTATTTTGCCTAAAAATATGGCATTTCAGTCTTTCATTGCTATTTTTTATTATCAATGACCGGTTTCAGGCTAGCTGCCCATCTTCAGATCTGTTAGACAAAGTTAAAAATATAATTAACAAGAGAGATACAGTTAGTGATAGAACTATCTTATTTACAAAAGGAAATTTTGGAACGTATTAAATGCTAACGTACCATATATTGCAGTTACAGAGTAACTTGTAAGTAGAGAACTATCGGTTCGCTGTCATAACGAAAGTAAATATCAATCTGTTAAAATCTTATATCGCAGTTTTAGGGAAACCTGATTGGTAACAGTAAAAAGTGCCCTCTACCTATAAGAATTATGCATATGTTATTATTTCAATGTACATATTAATGGCGAATATACATTTTAATAAAACATTTTTTAAAGTAATAATATATGAATAATCTTTTTTTGAGTGGACCATGAACCGAAGTAATTTACACTAACTTAAAATTTCTTTATAAAGAAACTTAAAAATATAGTTAAAATGTAGATATTCTTTCAAAAATGTTCGTTTCCTCTTCTTTGTTTTGATTGGTGGTGGAGTGGATTTCCCTATGTCAGAACGTATACAACGCCACGCCGAGTCCTCTTCCGCCGCTCCCAATTCACCTCGCAACCAGTACGCTGAGGACCGTTTCGCTGTACCTAGTTCTTACTCGGGCGTGCTGTTGCATTCAAGAGTAAGCCTAAAACAGGTCTTCAAAAATCTCATAATAACTCCTGTGCATAAAATCACTTTGCTCATTAATTAGCAGGCCTGGGGTTTTTCTTTGATGAGCGTATATTTCAATCTCTTCGAGCACGTTGAGATAGAGGCTTTTTGGAGCTTTATGTAGCACCTCCATTTGTTCATTTATATTACTCACGTCATATTTACTTTCTTTTACATGCGCTCCAAATGCTGTCCGATTGCTATGACTGCAATGTTCTCTGTATCGAATTTCAAAATTCCGCCCTGTCTGTCCTATATAATAACTGTCATATTCAGCACATTTGATCTTATATACTCCGGAATTGTTGTATTTCATTTGTTTTGTCGTTGCTGGTTTATGTCTTAGTTTATGTGCCATTTGCCCTTCATTCTGGAATGCCACAGCGATGTTTTTTGAAAAGCATTTAGCAATTCTTTCCGACACACGCCCTTTGTATGTCAGGATGACAAACTTCTTCTTAACTTTAATTTTCCTAGAATCGTTACTGATAGCCGCGGATTTCTTTTTGATCTTGTTAAACATACGTGTAACATCTTGTGTCCTGTATCCATTAGCTGCTGCTACTTGCCTAATAATACCTAGTAATACCTACTTCTTTCTCCAACTCATATTCCTTTAGTGGCAATCTCAGGGCTCTGTTGCACATTGCATGAAAGTAGGCTCTTTTATGCTGTGCTGTGTCGGGTGGTGCGACGTCGCTTCTATAATGTTGTCGGAACAAGTGTCTTTTCTATTTTTGTGACGGCCTTCGTAGCGACAACACTTCGCTGTAGAAACGGCCTACGAAGTCACCACCACACTTTTAATAGCGGGCCGACCGGTCCGCTGGAACAGTGAACAGAAAGATGAAAACCCAAACACTCTGATTAAATAAAAGTCGGTACTTATCTTTATTAACGACGATACAGAACACAGTGGTGAACATGGTCTACAGAAATCTGTCTAGTTCGAGTCGGAGCGGCTAGGTCAGCGTCGGCTGACGACAAACAACAACTCTGCTGCGATGAACACACAACTGACTAGCAAGTACACAATTCGGTGGCGAGTCTACAACTGAGCGGCGAATCCAGAACTGTCCTAGCGCTCGCGACTCCAGCGCTTAAGAAGCCAGAAGCCAGCGGTGGCGCGCGCAGACTTGCGGCGATTTCCTGTATCGCTGGCGCTGCTTATGCGGACGGCGTCCTGACTTTGATGCTGCCAACCTTTTTGGCAGCGGGCTCGGTTGGCATTACTGGCTAGGATATAACACTCCTCCCCCCCCCCCCCCAAATCGCCGCACCGTCGTTGAATAATGACGTGGCGAGCGTCGACGGCGGGGGAGGGGTCTGGCCGCAGACGTAGCAGAAGAGACCGGGGCGGAGACTGTTGTCGGTGGCAGTCCCCGGTCCGCACCCCAGCATTGGCTGCGCGGGGCCTCGGGAAACACCGACTGAAAACCGAGGTCAGGGTGCACGCCTGTGACCACGGGCGCAGCTTCTGGTACTGGACGCGACGGGGCGTCGGGACCCACGAAGAGAGGCAGCGTCTCCTGACGCTGCGTCGACGGCTGCTGAGTGGGCGCCGGACAAGGCGCTGCGGTGTCAGACTCCTTGGGGGTGCCCAAGGAAAGCGGCTGCAGTACAGGCTGCACAGCCACCGCTTGGGAAGGCGGCCCGGCTGAGGGGTCGACGTCCATCTGCTCCGAAGGCGGTGGCGACTGAAGAGGGACCGCAGGCGCCGGAGCGACCACCCGGGGCGCTCCCGTATGAAGCTGCGCGGGAGGCATCAACGGGACGGGCTGTCGGCGTGGTAGCGGCGACGGCTGCTGCTGCTGCTGCCCTGGGGGCGGCAGCGAAGTCGGAAGGCGCGGCTGGAACCCGCCGCGGACCAAATCTGTGGACAAAGAACGAGCGGCAGAATCCGGGCGGCCAGCGCGGCGCAACTGGTTCTGATGCCTCCTGTGCACCCCAGTAGCACCTTGAACAGTATAAAAACCGCGACCCTGGACACTTATCACGGTACCACGTTCCCAACGACGGCGACCGTGATAAACTCTGAAAAAAACTGCGTCGTTGCGCTGAAAACGCGTGTGATGCTCAGAAGCGGCGGGTCGATCCTGGGGGAGCAACAACCGTAGTAGGGTGCGATGACGACGGCCGTGGAGAAACTCCGCAGGCGAAGGGCCGTCGCGTGGCGTGGTCCGGTACGACGACAGGAACGTGATGAGGGCCTGTTGACGAGAGTGCGTAGCACGAAGGCGGTCCATATGATCCTTGAATGTGCGTACAAAACGTTCCGCTGCACCATTCGATTGATGGTGGAACGGCGGAGTAAGAACATGGCGAATGCCATTGGCAGAACAAAAACCTTCAAATTCAGCAGAGGTAAATTGTGGACCATTGTCAGACACTAAAACTTCTGGTAGACCCTCAATACAAAAAATTGAAGTCAACGCCTGTATAGTTTGTGCAGACGTTGTAGACTGCATGGGCACAACAAACGGAAAATTACTAAATGCATCTATCACGATGAGCCAACGAGAATTCCAATATGGACCAGCGAAATCAATATGTACTCGCTGCCAGGGACCGGCAGGGCGTGCCCACTCAAAATAGCGTTGAGGCGGAGCAGCTTGGTGTTCGGCACACGTCGAACAATCTGTAGACATCTGCGTAATCTGCTTATCAATGCCGATCCATGTACAATGACGGCGGGCAAGCTGCTTGGTGCGGACCACTCCCCAATGACCGTGATGCAACAAGTCGAGGACCTTGGATTGGAGCACTTGGGGAACCACTACACGAAGCTGGTCATTCTCGGTGCGTAACAGCAAAACTCCGTGCGAAACAGACAACAGATGACGTTGCGGATAATAGCGACGAACCACAGGATCCGATATGTCCTTTGCCTTGGACGGCCAACCACGTTGAAAAAACGTAATAGTAAACTCAGATGAGGATCCGTAGCCGTCTCACGTGCCACCTGACGATAATCAATCGGAAAATCCCGGAGGGATTGATGCTCATCGGCGTCAATCTGATGGCAAGAGTCGTCAGAGGAATCGAAGACATCATCCGCAGCAATCGGCAATCTAGAAAGCGCGTCAGCGTTTGCATGCTGAGCTGTAGGGCGATACAGTATCTCATACTGGTATTGTGATAACAAAAGAGCCCAACGTTGTAGTCTCTGAGCTGTCCGCTGAGGAACTGGTTTAGACGGATGAAACAGTGACGTCAGGGGCTTGTGATCTGTTACTAAATAGAATGGTCTACCATAGAGGTAGTGATGGAATTTTGTGACACCGAACACAATAGCCAATGCTTCCTTGTCCAATTGGCTATAATTACACTGAGCTTTGTTTAGCAATTTAGATGCGAACGCAATAGGACGTTCGGTGTTACCGACTCGGTGAGACAACACAGCACCGAGGCCGAAAGAAGAGGCATCACAAGCTAACACCAGAGGCTTGTTAGGGTCGTAATGGACCAGACAACGATCATTCAATAAAGCCTCTTTGAGCTGCTGAAAGGCTGATTGGCAATCAGCTGACCACACAAACGGAACATTCTTACGGCGGAGACGATGCAACGGTGCAGCAATCTGTGATGCATTAGGTATAAACCTAATATAATATGTCAATTTGCCAAGAACTGCTTGCAATTCATACAGATTGCGAGGGGCGGGCAAATCACGAATAGCTGCTAAATGTGACTGGGAGGGATGAATGCCTTGAGCATTAATAACATGTCCCAGATACTCCAACTCCGTAAGGAAAAATGAACATTTATCGATGTTGCAACGTAGGCCTGCCTGAGACAACACTGTAAACAAACACTCCAAATTACGGAAATGTTCAGCAGGCGTCCGACCGGACACAACAATATCGTCTAAATAGTTGCAACACGATGGCACATTAGCCAAAAGTTGGGACAAAAAACGCTGAAAAACAGCTGGAGCTGACGCACAACCAAAAGGCAAACGCAGAAAACGGAACAACCCCAACGACGTGTTTATGACAAAATACTGTTGTGATTGCTCGTCGAGGGGAAATTGCAAATATGCTTCACGGAGATCAATTTTGGAAAAGAAACGAGCGTCCCCTAACTTATCCATCAGCTCGTCCGGTCTAGGTAAAGGAAAAGAATCAATGACAGTGTGAGGATTAACTGTCGACTTAAAATCAGCACACAAACGTAACTTGCCAGACGGTTTCTTTATAATAACTAAGGGAGAAGCCCACTGGCTAGCTGAAACGGGTTGAATAACACCGTCGTTTTGCCAACGACGAAGTTCATCTTCTACAGGTGCCCGGAGGGCGTGAGGCACTGGACGAGCACGAAAAAATCGAGCCTGAGCATTATCTTTTAACGTAATATGAGCGGCAAAGTTCGCAGCACAACCGAGTTCGTCTTTAAATATGTCACTGTATCGGTTACACAAATCGGTTATGCTGTCTTGAGGAACAACAACAGAATTAAGTTGCAACACATTGTCTTGGATAGACAGGCCAAACAAGTCAAAACAGTCTAATCCGAAAATGTTTACACTGTCTGTAGCGCGGAGCACTGTGAATGAAACCGTTTTTGTGTTGCCCCGGAATGTGGCTGGCACGCTACATACACCTAACACAGGAATTTGTTCTCCACTATAAGTAGCCAAAGAACGTTTTGCCGCTGAAAGTTTAGGGCGGCCGATAGCCGCTTACGTAGCACTATTGATGAGAGTCACAGACGCACCAGTGTCTAATTGAAAATTGAAGGTCTTATCCTGGATGCGTAGCTTCACAAATAGTTTATTACACTGTCTCTGGATCGGTGCAGCGGAGGCGGAAGACACAAAATCAGCGCGTGTAGCGCGTGTTCGCTGCTTACGACAACTCGTGGGTTGGGCGGGTGGAACAACAACTCCCGCTTCACTTGCAGTCTGTACATTACTTTTTACAGCGTTTGAATTACGCATGGGTCGCATAGCAGAGGGCTGGGTGGGTGGCTTATTGCGAACAAGTTTATTACCCACACGAACCGTGGAAGAGTCTTTAAACCCGACCTCCTGGGCGGGCTGGCTTTGAAGAACATGAATATCCATGGGCTGGGCAGCACTAGAATTGTTCTTGCGTTTACGCAAACAAACAGTCTGGATGTGTCCTTTCCTTTGACAAAAGTGACAAACCGCGTTTCTTAACGGGCAACGTTCACGAGGATGAGCAAGAACACACTTAGGGCAAGACTTAAGTCTATCATTTTGCACACGCGGCTGACGAATGTGTTTAACATGACGCGGCCGGCTAGTGTTTACAGTCTGACTCTGCCGGTGGGGCCGCGGGCGTGACATAACTTGCTTAGCACAGGCAATTTGAGAAATACATGGCTGATCTAACTCACACTCAGCATAGTCAAAATATCTTGGGCTTCAATAATGTTCATCACAGTCTCTAATGACGGGTCAGGCAACTTTAAGATAGCAGCACGAATACGAGAATCTGCAATGTTTTGAGTAATAGCGTCTCGTAACATGACATCACTGTAGGAAGCTCCACACACACAATTAAATCGGCACTGACGGGTGAGGCCCCGTAAATCTGTTAACCACTGTTTATTAGACTGATGTGGCAGTTTCTTTAATCTGAAGAACTTGAATCTGGCCGCTGCCACATGAACTCGCGACTCGAAATACTCAGCAAGCTTGGTAACAATAACGTCATAGTCTAAAGCTTCTGGCTTGGATTCCGGGAACAACTTACAAAGTAGTCTATAGACTTCCACGCCTGCAGTGGAAATTAAATAAAGCTGCCGCTCATTACCTGTGATTTTGTAGACTGACATGTGCGCCTGCAACTGCGCGAAATATTCTTGCCATTCTTCTCGTGATGCCTCAAAAGCACGAAAAGGCGGTGCTGCCTGTGCTTGTTCCTTGGGTGGTGGTGGATTAGCCGCTTGTTTGGCGATTGCTTCCACCAGACTTTGTATTTGCTGACTCTGTAACAAGATCAACTGTTGTAATTCGGCAGACATAGTGAACACAAATTAAACCAGCCCCCAAAATTCTATCTCAAGAAACAAGTTAAACCAGCCCTGCACACGAGTTCGGAAGTCCTCGTCGCCAGTTTTGTGACGGCCTTCGTAGCGACAACACTTCTCTGTAGAAACAGCCTACGAAGTCACCGCCACACTTTTAATAGCGGGCCGACCGGTCCGCTGGAACAGTGAACAGAAAGATGAAAACCCAAACACTCTGATTAAATAAAAGTCGGTACTTATCTTTATTAACGACGATACAGAACACAGTGGTGAACATGGTCTACAGAAATCTGTCTAGTTCGAGTCGGAGCGGCTAGGTCAGCGTCGGCTGACGACAAACAACAACTCTCCTGCGATGAACACACAACTGACTAGCAAGTACACAATTCGGTGGCGAGTCTACAACTGAGCGGCGAATCCAGAACTGTCCTAGCGCTCGTGACTCCAGCGCTTAAGAAGCCAGAAGCCAGCGGTGGCGCGCGCAGACTTGCGGCGATTTCCTGTATCGCTGGCGCTGCTTATGCGGACGGCGTCCTGACTTTGATGCTGCCAACCTTTTTGGCAGCGGGCTCGGTTGGCATTACTGGCTAGGATATAACATCTATTGACGCCGAAAACGTGCCTACCTCCCTCCTTTCTAACAGTCAAATCTGTCTGTTTCATATTCCCCCGCTAGAGTAAAGGCAACAGGCGTCATGTATAGGGTGGCTATAATCCGCTACTTGAGAAGGCCCCCTGAAAAACGAGTGATCGCAAGATAATAAAATTTTGTGGAATCATCTGCGTGGAATGCGAAAGGGCAGTAACGGATAAATCATGGAAAGAAACACATTTTAACTTCCGCATGAGGAACGTAACTTTTGATAAATATGTACCATGTTCATGTTCCGTGCTACTAAAGTTACGACAGCCTGGAACCACACTAGAGATTCAGTTTCACAATTGGTTGCAGCAGTTTCCGAATGATGGACCACGGAATGTTCAGCTGCTGTGGCACAGTTCGTGCACAGTTTGGCGATCGTTCATTGCGTCTACCACTGTCAGCCAAGGCATCAACAATTCCGTCAACAATTTCGGGCACATGAGGAATTCACAAAGATGTAGTTAATTCGAACTACCGAACCACGACCTTCAACCCCAGTGCGGAAAGACAGTCTCTCCGTATTCCCTTAATGGGCCGATACTCGCCAAGGACAACAGCACTACTGCTGTGCAGCGCGGGGCAGCCGCGCGGTCTGAGGCGTCTTGTCGCGCTCCGGGCGGCTTCCCTCGTCGGAGGTTCGAGTCCTCCCTCGGGCATGGGTGTGTGTGTTGTCCTTAGCGTAAGTTAGTCTAAGTTAGATTAAGTAGTGCGTAAACTTAGGGACCGATGACCTCAGCAGTTTGGTCGCATAAGACCTCACCACAATTTCCACATTACTACTGCTGTTGTTCTGATAGAACGAATTGACGAGTAAAGCCCTGATCACGTTGTTCAGATCAGTTTTGACTGTTTGCAGCTGTAATGCACATTGGTGCTTGTGTTTCAACCTTACGTCGCTGTACCAGTACCAGCGCCTAACTGCAAGTCATGACACTAACATTACTATCAACACAAGTACAACAGTGTACAGTCTAGACATCATTCCGATAAACTTAGTTACCTATGAAGTTAACAGTTTTTCTTCTACACTGGCTCAAGTAGCGAACAATTAATTAAAAAGAACGTGTATTTCCTTTGTAACGGTTCAGAAAGGCGGTCGAAGAATATCCATAAGCTGGAGAGCAACGACAGGAGAAGATGAAACTGTACTCGCCTGCGCCGCTAATAATTATTGTGCAGTGTTAAGGAAGATCGAAGTGTATTATTTTTTATGCTTGATGTGTTGTGAGACGGTAATCTAATCGATCTAAGTGTACCTGCCGAACTGGAAATATTTATCTAATAAGGTATTCACAGCATTCAATTTTTTACAGGCGAGAGTTTTTGTATACTTCGTGTGATCAGTTGTAAAGTACAGAATAAATTTAACTCCCCAGTTTTTTATTATATGCGACGAGAAAATAATGTGACAGAAAAGTTTAAAGGAAAAAAAGAAGAATAGTTACGAATATCTCTGGAGCATTGCTTTCCGTAAACACTCTTAAGCAGGGAAATAATTTGGCAAAGGTGATGTAATTTTAACCAAACACAGGAAGAGAATAATCCGAATTATACATTCTTGTTTATTCATTTTTACGGAGACACAAGCAAAGATTGTAATCAATAATGAGATTAATTGAAACAAAAAATAATTCATAAAATATTTGATGCACTGCAGTCACAGTCAAACATATACACTGATAAGACATAACGTTATGAGCACCTACCTACTAGCCGGAACGTCCACCTTTGGCGCGGATAATGACGGCGACGTGTCGTGGCACGGAAGCAGTGAGGCCTTGGTAGGTGGCTGGAGGGAGTTGCTAGCACATCTTCACACAAGTCAAGTACTTCCCGGAAATTCCGGGGCGGGCAGCGATGAACTCTGACGCCACGTTCAATCTCATCCAAGACGTGTTCGATCGGGTTCGAATCTGGCGAGGTGGTGCCCAGCACACCAATTGCAACTCGCCACTGTGTTCCTTATAGCACTCCACCACACTTATGGCCTTGTGACGTGGCACATTTTCTTGTTTAAAAATGCCACTGTCGTCGGGAAACATGATCGTTATGAAGGTGTGTATGTCGTCTGCAACCAGTGTACGATACTCCTTGACCGTCGTGGTGCCTCGCAAGGGCTTCACTGGACCCAAGGATACTCACGTGAATGTTCCCTTGGGCATAATGGAGCCGCCGCCAGCCTGTCGCTGTCACGCAGTACAGGTGTCAAGGAGCTATTCCCATGGAAGACGAAGGATTCACGCCCTCCAATCGGCATGATAAAAAAGGTGTCCGGTTTCATCAGACCATTCAACGCTCTTTCACTGTGCCAACATCCAGTGCCGTAGGTCACGTGCCCATTTCATTTGTAATTGCTGAAGTCGTGGTGTTAACATTGGCATACGTTTGGGGCATCAGCTGGGGAGGTCCGTCGTGGGATGTTCGGTGAACTGTGTATTCAGACACACTTGTACTCTGCCCACTATTAAAGTCTGATGTTAGTTCTCCCACAGTTCGGCGCCTGTCCTGTTTTACCAGCCTGCCCGGCCCACGACGTCCAGTTTGTGTAATGAGGGGTGGCGGCCCAACACCACGACGACTGGACGTGATTTCACTATGGTTTCGCGACGTTTTGATGACACCCACCTCACCACTACTTTGTGAAGTTTCAGAAATGCTCTTGGCGAGCCACCAGGTCATCACAATCTGCCCACGGTCAAGCTCAGATAGAACGCGCGCCTTCCCATTCTACACATAGGCAGTACGCTCACTGATAATATATGCAACATGCATGTGTCTCACTAGCAGTCATTTTGTCAATGCTGTCGCCTGGACGGTTTTGTGTCAATAGTGTGTCGTTGGTCATAATGTTCTAGCTGATCAATGTACACAGTATCGATGCTCACTGCTGTGAAATTTGTTACCATCTGTCAGTAGGATCAACACTAGCGCCCCTAGCGGCGAGAAAGCAACCGTAACATAAAGTTTGTTTTAATTACTTTTTTTCTAAATCAAAGAAAAAGTCAATAAGTAATTACATTCAGAAAATTAGAAACTTATCGAGAGACATGAATCATCGTGAGATTAATATAAAAACAGCCTAATCTCACCGATTCATTGCCATAAAACACAATTTAATCTAGAGAAATTCTTTCGAATATGTGAATAACTGTAGCTTACACCGCTGAAATCAAAACAATATAAACTCATATTTCTTGCAGTTCTGTGTCGAGTCTGATGATTCGCACATCGACTATCCAATGCACGAATACTTTTGTAAATGCAGGTGTTTTTATGTGAAAAGGGAAATCGTTGAAAATTCTTGCTGTCTACAGCTCACGCCAGATTTAGCAACAGTAGTGGAATTGGTTTGCTCTTCGTTAGGTAACAATTTTTTTGTTGTTGATGTTGTTTATCACATCTGTGTGGTTTTCTCTTCAGATACAGTTGCGGTGGTTTATTTGTTACGTTACGTAATACAGGTATTGCATTCCATACTAGTTTCCTGTGTTCCAGATTCACTGACTGATTGGAAGTGCAGTGCAAAAAACTTCACGGTGTTGAGCAGATATACGAAGTCTTTCTGCAAAATGTCAGGCCATCTAGTGTTTTTCTAACTACTTTTTTGTTCTTAAAAAGAAACGCCATTCTTCAATAAATAAGAGATTCTTAAAGAAATTGTTCTGTGACGTACCTCCCAGGGTCATTAGGAAACTGAAGAAACATAAATGTCGTGTCATCCTTTAGTTATTGTCGAATTTATGTTGTTACATAGGGTCTCTATTGTAAAAAAATATGCTGCGAATAAACGATACTATTCGCACTCATTCGATATCGTATCCATAAGTGTTTCTTGCAGTCCGCTTGGAGCGATGTTGTCGCAGAGTATAACAGAAGTGAGCAGGGGTTAACGGCATTACTTATAGACTGTGCTGCGGTAAATAATCTGTGTAGTATCACCGGAGCAACAAAGGCAGACAGTCGCTTCACGTCACACAAGCAGTAAACTGAATACGACTGATTTTAATATTTTTATATAACTTGAAGTTTTCTCGTTCCATTATCTTAATTCTTCATCTTTAATACTGAGTGAAGAGAACTCGTCGCAAATATAGTGATGATGATGAAGTTAAGCCAAAAGTACACAATTAAAAAGCGAATCCTAGCACATGTTGCGAACACACGAAGATTCTATCCACTCCCGTTGCCTTTAATGACTTACCTATACTGCGAGAGTAGCGGGATCTGATAGCAAGCTATAACCGTAACACTACAAAGCGTGTGTTCCGCAAAAATACGGTCCTCGATATAATGGCATTCTAGGTTCAAATGGTTGAAATGGCTCTGATCACTATGGGACTTAACTGCTTAGGTCATTAGTCCCCTAGAACTTAGAACTACTTAAACCTAACTAACCTAAGGACATCACACACATCCATGCCCGAGGCAGGATTCGAGCCTTCGACCGTAGCGGTCGCACAGCTCCAGACAGTAGCGCCTAGAACCGCTCAACCACTCCGTCCGGCGGAAATGTAACGCACGTCTCTGAGGTAATGTATCAGATCTGTCAGTGGGAATTAAAACTGCAGGGGAGTGTGCTGTGATAACCAACATCCAATCCTCTGACAGACTATTGGACAAGTAACCCACCACTTGACACAAGAAGGACTGTAGCGGCAATCTGATCGTTGAGCGTTCTTATGTTTCATGTCTGTGAGGGCGCAACTATGGGTTTTCTCATCCTATTAGTTTTTTCATTGTTGTGATCTCGTTTTCTCTCTCTCCCTTTACTTTTTTTTTATTTAGTGGAAGAGTGGATGTACTTGAGTTGCTGTTCCCTGTCAGTGCTCTGTTGTGCTCTGCAGAAGTTTAGCGCTCCTCCTCACTATGATGGCCCAGTGTCATCGTTTGGATCAAGAATTGCTCAATTATATGAACAGTTTACTAGTAGAAGATTCTGAAGGAGAAGATATTTTTGAATGTGGTGAATTGGATTACAAAGATGACAAAGATTATAAAGATGACACGAAACATCAGCCCCACGAAACAAAACAAGGCGAATCATCAGAGTCGGATGACGAATATTCAGAACCTGTACAACATCATAACAGTAACCCAGTGCTTACACGTTCCATCACTGGCACCAAATTCCTATCACCGCCAAGGAACAAAACGGAAAAGATACATCCATTTCAACATCCGGAAGTCGGAAGTGCAGAGACTGCAGCCGACTCTTCATCAGGGCATGCGTCTGCAAGATTAGTACTTCACAAATTCTTGGTAGAAACTCGAGAGCCAACATGTAACACTAACAAACTTATATTCGAAGGCAGTTATTTGAGTGCGCGATGAGTATTGGTAGACAATTATACCCTACAGAATGTAAAAAACTTTACAAAAATTGGAGCCCAAGAACTTCTCCACGGTGACAAGTGGGTATATGGCCCAATCAGACTCTGCCATATCTATAATGTATGCACATAGGGTGTATAGAGACTACTGCAGCTGTCGTTCGCGAAATTTCTAGGAACACTGGATCAACATATGAATACACGAAGTTCTGTAACAGGATGTATTACAAGAAGCTGAAAGATGTGGACGCAGAGTAGTTTCCTGGAAACGTTTTCTTCACAACGCAGTAACTTTTGACTGTTATTGTTATTTGCAAGGCTAGTGCCTCACGTAGCTGATCATCATACGTGTAGCCATGAAAATTCCTGTTCAACAGCATCAGGAGAAATCACATTTCCTCATTTACCCGCAAGCCACGTTATCACGAAGTTTCCTGGAAACGTTTTCTTGACAACATAGTAACTTTTGATTGTTATTGTTGTTTACAAGGGTAGTGCCTCACGTAGCTGCTCATCATACGTGTAGCCATGAAAATTCCTGCTCAACAGCAAAAGGAGAAATCACATTTCCTCATTTACCCGCAGGCCACGTTATCACGAGGTAAGTCATCATTTTAGAGAAACCCTCACAATTCACCAGCAACAAAACGTCTGAGTTTCGACCAGCGATATAAAATTATGGAACAGCTCATCATGTACGATGAACAGCGAGACTGTGTTCTTAGAGACCTGGATGATGAGCCGTTACAGAAATTACCACTTGTTCACTAGAGCGAAAATAACGCTTTTTGTAAATTTTGATTTAACTGGTGTGTGTGTGTGTGTGTGTGTGTGTGTGTGTGTGTGTGTGTGTGTGTGTGTATGTGTGCGCGCGCGCGCGCGTGTGTGTATGTGTATGAGCACACACGCGCGCATTGGTGAAGTGGTACATAATATGTTATGTCAGCGTGTCTATCAGTGTCGGGAAAAATCCCATTTCCTCCTTTACTTGCAAATTATGACGGAACAAGTCATCCTTTTATACTAAGCAGGCCTACTCATTTGAGAGAAACTGTTAGTTGGTTGGTTGATTTGTGGAGTGGATCGAACTGCGAGGTCATCTGTCCATCGGGTTAGGGAAGGATGGGGAAGGAAGTCGGCCGTTCCCTATCAGAGGAACCATTTGCCTGAAGCGATTTAGCGAAACCATGGGAAACGCGGGTTTGAATCATTGTCCACCCTAATGCGAGTCCAGTGTGCTAACAACTGCCGTACCTCACTCGGCAGAGAAAATGTCAGAATGTGTATTGCTACACAGTACGTTATGACAACGTCAGTCTATCAGCACAGCTGTTCATATGCTTCACCTAATGTAACTTTATCCTAAGGCAGTAACTGACTTCATTTAATAAATGCATCGTAATTTCGTAACGTATAGGTAAATTTCGTTGTATCAATCTTCATAATTTGAAGATTGTCGGTTCTGATAAACTCAAAAAGTACAGAGGTAACTAAATCACATCTGAATGAGACTCTTTAGGTATGGGAGTACTGTCTCTCAAAGAAACCTCATAGTAACGACGTATCACCATTGCACTCCAAGTGTTTTTAGAATACACAGCGAACGTCACCATATTTCAAACTATAATTGTATTTTATACCGTTCAGATGAGTTATCGGTTTTCGGCACGGTAGTATGTCAACAGTGCTGAATGGAATAGTGAACTGACGACCTCTCAAAACGACTGTGAGTCATATTGTTTTGTAGCGATGCCCCTTTTGAGTGTATCAAGGTTTTAAAAAAATCACGATGGTTCAATAGTTTTACAGACTTGTAACGGGGTAATTGGCATTATAAGGTCAACAGATACGGACGTCATAGAGTGAGCAATGTCGATGGCCTCACACACATACAAAATTTTTACACGTACATTCTTATGCATGTGTGTACGTATGTTCTATCTATTCATCTATAGCACTGGACCGATTTCAACCAAATACCGTAAACGTGTTATTTACTGTCTGGAAAGAATCGCTATAGGGGTAAGAACCACCCATCTAACAAAGTGACGTAGGTGGCGGGGAAAAAGCAGCGAAAATAACGGTGATTTAGTCATTCGATATTTGAGAATAAGAGCATATAGAGACTTGTAGCAAACTTCATACACGCTGTCAAACCTTCACAAATCTTTTCTTCGCTGACGACCCCCACGAAAGGATGAAGGGAAAAAAGTCTATCACTTACCACATATCCGTTGTACGTGCAGTACAACTGCCACTTGAAACATGACATTTCAGTTCATTACGTCTGTACTACTTACTTTATTCCCTGCACATTTCGTAGACAGTATTCAACTACACACTGAACCTATCCGAAAAAGTACATTATTATACGACCCATAATTCAGAAGATATGATGTCATAAAGACTGATATGCGTGAGAAACTATCTCATCATGCAAAACGTTTAAATTTATTGCTTCTTCTCTACTAACTCTACTCACAACTTACGCTATGTGATCAAAAGTATCCTGACATCTGGCTCAAAATATCTTACAAGTTCGTGGCGCCCTCCATCTGCAATTCTGGAATTCAATATGGTGTTGGCCTACCCTTAACATTGATGACTGCATCCACTCTCGCAGGCATGCGTTCTGTCAGGTGATCGAAGGTTTCTTGGGGAATGGCAGGCCATTCTTCAAGGAGTGCTGCACAGAGGAGAGGTATCGACGTCAGTAGGTGAGGCCTGGCACGAAGACGGCGATCCAAAATATCCCAGAAGCGTTCTGTAGTATTCAGGCCATGACTCTGTGCAGACCAGTCTATTACAGGGCCGTTTTTGTCTTGTAACCACTCCGCCACAGGCTGTGCATTATGAAGAGCAGCTCAATCGTATTGAAAGATGCAATCGCCGTCTCCAAATTGCTCTTCAACAGTGGGAAGTAAGAAGGTGCTTAAAACATCAATGTTGGCCTGTGCTGTGTTAGTGCCACGCAAAACAACAAGGGGTGCCAGCCCCCTCCATGAAAAACACGACCATACCATAACACCACCGCCTCAGAATTTTACTGTTAGAACTACACACTGGCAGATGACGTTCACCGTGCATTCGCCATACCCACACCCTGCCATCGGATCGCCACATTGTGTACCGTGATTAGTCACTCCACACAACGTTTTTTGTACTTTTCACTCGCCCAGTGTTACGCTCCTTATACCAAGCGAGGCGATGTTTGGCATTTACCGGCGGGATGTGTGGCTTAAGAGCAGCTGCTCGACCATGAGATCCAAGTTTTCTCGCCTCCCGCCCAACTGTCATAGTACTTGCAGTGGATATTGATGCAGTTTGGAATGATTGTGCGATAGTCTTGATAGATGTCTGCCGCTTACACTTTACGACCCTGTTCAACTGTCGGCAGTCTCTGTCAGACAACAGACTAGGTCGGCCTGTACGCGTTTGTGCTGTACGTGTCCTTTCAGGTTTCCACTTCGCTGTCACACCGGAAGCAGTGGGTCTGGGGATGTTTAGGAGTATGGGGATGACACAAATGACACCCAATCACCTGACCTCGTTAGAAGTCCGTGATTTCCACGTTGGGTCCCATTCTGCTATCTCACGAAGTCTATGACTACTGAGGTCGCAGATATGAAGTACGTGGCATTTGATGACAGCAAAAAGCATCTGATATGAAAAAGGTATGTTTTTCGGGGTATCCGGACACTTTTGATCACACTGTGTGTTTTGCAGACACTATTCACATACGTCTCGGAATGTACCAACAAAAATCATTATACGACACAAATTTTAGGAGACACTGAGATGCTTGAGAAATGGCTTCATCATGCACCCATTTTTGATTTGTTACTTATTTATCACTGACTCTATTCACAACACATTTCACAGAGAATAGGCTCATACGCATCTGGATGTACCTGTAAAATTATATCATTGTGCTGCACATAGTTCAGGACAAACGACGTCGTAAGAACTGAGCTTCGTCAAAATACACTGTAGGGCAGAATATGGTACACACGCATGTGAAATAGGCGCAGAAATATGTTTGCAATATCCATCTCAAATTACTGTGAAATATTTTTAACAAGTACGCTAGCAGGTGGATTCACATGTAGAAACTCCGTCCTAATCCGCAAGAACGATTTCAATAACTTTTGATACACATGTTAGTTATAATGTGGAAAGAACCACCAGTCTCCTAGTGGGATGAGTGTGGTTACGTGGCGCAAGGAGATATAGACAGACAACGAGAGGAAGAAGGAGAAAGGAACAGAAAACGAGAAGAGGTGGTCATGAACAGAGGGAGACGATAGGAGGTGATGAACACAGAATGGGAAGTGGAAAGGTGAAGATTTGGACAGAGAGGGAGGGGATTCGGAGACGGAGGGAGCAGCAGCAGGAGGTGGACAGGGAGGGGGGGGGGAAGGGAGGAGAGAGAGCTGAAAGAAAGGATATGGTGCAGAGAGACACATAGAGGGAAATGGAAGAGATGGAGAAATAGAAGGTAAGAACATAAGCAAACTCAGCTAGTTTTAATGTGTCATTGATTTCTCGAACTTCTAAGAAGATATACAGCGAAGGTTGACCAGTGGTGCCATTTGCGGGTGTCGGGTGAGCTTGGGAACTGCGATGGATCACCCAGAGATGGCGGTCGTACTGAAACATCCTGACCACTGACATTAACTTTCACTCGGTTAAGTTACAGAGCAGAGACGCATTCCAAGCTACGGCGCGCGCACCTGCTTAGAGTCACTTCGTACTGAGTATTCTCTCTTGCTGAATTCACAGATACGTTTCAAAACGACTGAACTTGTGTGCATGAGAATATCGAAGTAATATCTCGACCGCTCCATTTACGTAAACTGCTTGTCGTCTAGGGTGTGAACCTACTCCTTTAGTTACAAAATTTCGAAATCATTCACCGAGAGTTGAAAATCTGCAAGTATCCGATTTTGAACATCATGACGCAAGCCCTTATCCGTAAATGTAAAGTGCTCGTCAACTAGGATGTTGTCGTACTCCTTTTGTTACAATTTCGAAATCATTCTCCGAGAGATAAATACCTGCAAGTACTCGGATCTCGGAGGACGCCACGATAGGAGGTCTTATACGAACTGTATGGAGGACGGAGATAACAATACGGAGAGAGCGGCTATATATGACTTGCTCTGACTCGGTCCCTCACTGAGACGTGAGACCCGCTATGGCTGGCATCCATTTCGTCGTGCTGTGCCTGCTGCTGGCTGCTCAGCTGCAGCTAGTGGCGCCACGGGCGCTCAGGATAAGAACTCGGAACCACAACCGTATCATCGGCCGACTAGCCTTGGCAGCTGGCCTTTCTGTATGCCGGTTACGAATGGTGCGGTGCGTCCATAATCGGAGCCCAGCGGGTCCTGACTGTCGGTCATTGTGTCAGCGAGGACAAAGCTCAGAACAAGGCGTTGTACATCGTGCGCGCCGGCTCCTCCAGCCGTGACAGCGGTGGCGTAGTGCTGTACGTGGCCGAGGTACACGAACAGCACGACAGCACTTCCGGCGACTACGACAGGGTGAGTGGAATTACACGGAACTCCATACAGCCGTAGTACTGCGAACTTGCCGGAGATCGCCATTCTGGACCCATCTTGCTACTGCTGATACTTTGATCGATACTTTACATTTACCCGTTTTGACTTAGGAAGTGTGCCCAATTTCATCATGTATCGCTTCAAACTATGGAGTGCAGCAAAATTCGTCGAAAAGTGTCTGTTTTGACGAGGGTAAAAGCCCAACTTCCATACGACCGACATTCTTCAGCGACAGTGATACATTCTGCAGTACATGTGATGGCAATGACCTCTAATACGTAGTTTTGGCATTAACTTTAAACTGATCATCTAGAACAGTGGTGTACATCCTTCCTGAATATATTATCCCAGAGTGCAATCAGAGACTAACTAGTACCCACCCTGCTCCCCACATCATCAATAAAATTAGCGCCTAACTAAACCTTAGAATGAAAAAGAATTTTCTTTGAGCGCTTTAACTTCTTTTAAATGATGGAAGATAAATGATATTTAGTTTTCGGCGGTATCTTACGAAACCCCGGAATAATGAGTCAATGAGACAATTTCTAATGCCTTAGTCGTATGTGTTTAGATGGTTAGCACAACATTTTATTTATATTTATAGAAAAATGAAGTAAGTCACTGTGCATAGTTAGTGCTACCTACAATGTATCTTCAGAAAAGAAAGGTAATTATGCACATTGACGATAGATACTTATTACAAAACGTACCTCGTGTGCACCACTCCTCTCCCAATTGACATTTGGCCCACCACCCACACCCTGAAGCCCCATTTTAAAATCATTCAAGTCAAAGGGTATACACTAAATGCTTGTATACTGCTGGTTCTTGTATACCACGGGATTCCGGGACTCCTTAACCCTGAGATGGTAGAAATTAGAAGACTTTAGGCTACCAATGCTTTATGCCTGACCACTGCCGCACTGAAACGAAGTAGCCGTTCCATGAAGGAGTTTCTGATCCATTGTATGAAGTACACACAACTCGGGGAAGGCATTTTCATGAGACATTTCAGCAGGTACTTATCAGTTTTACCGTCACAGATGTGTGATACAAAATATATGTGCAGTAGGTGGACTAAGTGAGGAACAAGGGAGGTGTTGTTCATACATACGTTTCACAAGATGTAACGTCCACCACATTGTCTCACATGTTAATGCTGGTATTTGAAATGAAAAATGAAATTGTTGTTTACATATGTAATCAATACTAGAGTTTTACAAAGTAGTGACGAAAATAATAGTGATCTTTTGAAAGTTGTTCAGGTTTGAGACCCAATCACTTTTAACCCTCAGAAAATTTCATTTTATCATTCAGGGGATCATTACCTACGAGACTGGGAAACACTGATCTAAAAACCGCAGTAACCCGAACGGGTAACTAGTATTGTGTCGAGAAACAAATTTTACGAAGAAAAATCAAAACTGCAGAACGAGACCAATAATTTTGGAGCAGGATATCTGAACGACATTTGGAACAAATTAAACTATGCTTCACTTGCAACAACATTTATTTACGACAATAGACTATTAATTTTTGTCCTACTACACAGGTTTCGCAAGCTCTCGTCTTATTTCTCAGACAGAGTAACAGTACACGTGGTGTTAGAGCTCTAAGTGCAGAGATTTTTATTGGTATCTGAGGACAGTGCACTGAATAACATTGCATCAATGTTTGCTGCATTTTCAGACTAATAATTATAGCTACTTGAAATACTATGTGTTTAGGTTGGTTAGTACCTAGAAGAGTATGTGACGAGAGCATGCTATTAATTATCTTTTCCGCTATGCATCAGGTCAGGTATTGAAGTGTGGACACGGGGGCGCAAAATGGTTATCCAATACTCATAGGTGTAGTGCACACAAATGCCTTGCAGTCATGCATGTCTGAAGGAACATTGGTTCAAATGGCTCTGAGCACTATGGGACTTAACATCTGAGGTCATCAGTCCCCTAGACTTAGAACTACTTAAACCTAACTAACCTAAGGACATCACACACATTCATGACCGAGGCAGGATTCCAACCTGCGACCGTAGCAGCAGCGCGGTTTCGGACTGAAGCGCCTAGAACCGTTCGGCCACCGCGGCCGGCAAGGAACATTGCATTGAAAAATACATACGCTGTGAAATATAAACACTGCCCTACTGTGTTTCACGCCAAAGTAAGGCAATCTAATCAGCAAACACATCTATCCCAGCAAGGAAATCATAAAATTTGTTTGTAATCACTATGGGACATAGATACCAGGACATACAGAAGTTCGGGTCTGGCTGTGGACTGTGCACGGATAGCCAAAGCGGTTAAGGCGACTGCTCGCTTAAAGTGGGAAATCCGGGTTCGAGTCCAGGTATGGCACAAATTGCCATTTAAATCCGGCTCCGATTCCAGGTATGGCACAAATTTTCATTTGTTACTAGTAAATCGTGTAGCGGCATGGAATCATATTTTCAGTTTACAAATACTTTTCGTAACGGGTACTTGTCTGAGAAACGAAATTTGCCTTTCGTGTTTGTGCAGGTTGTAAGAGGAATCCACAGTGCGCAATTTATATCTGCTGCGAAAGACCACAATGAGCACGAGAAAACATGTTTCGACCTTCGGTCCGAAGATTGCTTTAATGCAGCACTGTGCTAGAGTCAAAGTTACAATGAGCCACACTATTCTTTTCTGTCCAATTCGATTCAGTATCTGTTTATTGATTATTCAATCTACGCAACTACCCTTCCACGTTCTTCAGCAACATCATATTTCAAAAACTTCAGTTCAGTTCGTTTTTATATTGATGAACGTTGGCATTTAAATTTGTATAAGACTACACTTTAGCCTAATACTTTCGGAGAAGACTTCCTACGGCTTACAAGTGTTGCACAGAAAGTAATGCTCCGCATATTTTTCCTTCAACAATACACAAATGACTGGTGTATTATCTACACATCCACTCCGTTTATGGTCTTCCTCCAGTGCGAAACAAGGGCGTGTATGTCCTGTCGGTACAAACCTGGTCCTGATGGCGGAGCCAGTAAATCACTGTGTGAATCACCTGCTCGTCATCCTCAAAACGTCTTCCACGAACGGCATCCTTTAATGGCCCAAACAGGTGGAAGTCTGACGGGGCTAGGTCAGTTGTGTCAGGTGTGACAGCGTGGATGGCCTCACCGACCGTTGCAGATTGTGGTGCCTTCTGATGACGTCACCGTCCGTGACCGGCTACTAACCGTACTTCCGTCGACAGCAGATGCAGCATAGATTTTGTACAAGCGTTTGTGAATATTCCCCACAGTTTCTTTGTCTGCAGTGAGAAATTCAATGACGGCACGTTGCTTGTAACGTGTATTACCTACAGACGACATTTTGAAACTCTCCTGCAGCTACGCTATCTGTAGGAAGTGACGGAGACTTGGAGCGCTGACTCAGAGGACTTCATAATACGAGGCCTGTTCAGAAAGTAAGCTCCGATTGATTGCCAAATTGAAACCACAGTGAACATCAGAAATGTTTTACTTGTAACAATTAGCTACACCTTTCAGCTACTTCTCTACGTAGTCGCCGTTCTGACTTAGACTTTTGTCATAGCGTTGTACCAACTTTTCAATAGCCTCATCATAGAAGGCAGCCGCCAGTGCTTTCCGCCAATTCTCCACGCTGGCCTACACCTCGTTGTCTGTGTCAAAATGTTGTCTTCAAAGACAGCGGTTCATGTGACCAGAGATGAAACTCAGGGGGAGACAATTGCGGACTGTATTGTGGGTAATCTCCCATTTCCATTTGAAAACGATGCAGGAGCATCTTCGTTGCCCCTGCAGAATGCGGCTGAGAATTGTCTTGAAGAAGAAACAGCACGACAGTTATGTAATGTTAGCTGCATAGCTTCAGGCGAAATTTCTCACCAGGCCCTCGTACTTGGCGGCAGACACTATTTTCTAGACATCTTTACGCACTCACTGCGAGCTCAGAAATGAGAAGAGCGACGTGATGCTAACTGGGGCTATACTAGAGACACTACCCAACACATCTGTGCAAAGCTTTATCGGATTTTCATAGTCGTTTCCATTTCGCGACCGATCGGAGCTTACTTTCTGAACGCCCCTCGTACATACGTAACGTATCACGTTCGCAACATTGTTTTCGGCTGAGAAAGAAAAAAGAAATACGTTGCATTACTTTCTGGGCAACCCTTGTAGATTTATAATACATGTCAAAGTATTCTCTGTTTAAGAAAATCTTTCGATAGTATTACCATTCAGCCTTTGATAAGCTCTCCACGTTGGACATCATCAGTTAGAAAAACTCCCGTACTACTTCTGGCACCTGTTTTCCTCATTCTGTTTTCATCAGCATCACCTAACTTCATTATACTATGCAACATTACCCTTGATTTACCTTTGTTGATGTTTCCTTAGAATCTACTTTCCAACCAACTGAAATGATCTTCCAAGTTAGTTGATGTTCCTAACAGAAATCAACTGTCATTGGCGAATTTGAATTTTTTTAGTTGTCTGCCTTGACGTGTGATTCTATTTACAGTTTTCTCTCATGGCTTCCTTTACTGCTTTCTCAGTGTGCATATAGTGTGGAATTGGGAATAGGCTACGTTTCTGTCTCAATAGCTTCACAGCTTCTTGCATTTCATGTCCTTTTACTCTTATGATTGTAGTCTGGATTCTGTATGAGTTACAGAGAGCCATTTCCTCACTGACTTTTGTCTCAGAATTTCAAAGAGTGTATTGCAGTCGACAGTGTCAAAAGCATCGTCTCTGTATAGAAACGCTGTAAAAATTAGACAGCCTTCCTCCATGCAAACTGACGTTTAATTTTACAGGTTGCCGGTGCGTTCCTACTAGGCACCAACGTGGCAATCTTGAACATTCCGGAGAATGGATACGACCCACCAGCCGGCCTCGCGCTCATTGTGACTGGCTGGGGACAAACTGACTCGAGCTACACTACCAACACCCTGCGGAAAGTGGACATCAACGTTACGCGTATGACCTCCCTGAAACGAGTCGCGAGGTGGCCCGCGAATGCTGTGCGCCGGAGAGCCAGGCGAGAGCGTGTGCAATGGTGATTCTGGAGGTCCCCTGGTGAGCGGCAACTTGCAGGTGGACACAGTATCGTGGGGAGCAGACGTGTGCGACACTGCTGGCGCCGTATACGCCAACGTGGGAAACCTGCGCTCCCGAATAACCAGGGTCACAGGCATCTAATAGCCATAGCAGAACACGTTAAAACAATACCCGCCAGACCTCTATTTCTTACTCTCACATACACAGCTGAAACAATTTTTAACAAATTTATTAAACTAAAAAACAAGCGAATACTAAACACTAACGTCACTAAATTGCCTTTTTTTTTTATAGAGTTGCTGGTAAGCTTAATTGTAACCGAAAATTCTGATCCTATAGTAACGTGACTAGTGCAGATTTCCACTGCTTGACACCCAGCTAATGTCTAGTTTCGTCTTAGCCACGTTTCAATGTGTAACACATACGACACCTGTCACTCTTGCAGGGAGTGCCCTAGCTGCCAGGAGCCATAAGGAGCGTTAGATATAAATTCGGTATCGACTATCGGTCATTGAAGCAAAGTTCACTGAGACACCTAGCAACAGGACATTTTACCATAATCTTAACTGATATCACACAATTTCTAATTTTTTATACAAACGACTTTGCTGATTTGAATTTATAGGCTTTCCCGCTGTAATAATTCGTGGTAGTTTCCCTGGGTTTGCTACCGGATTCTAAAATCAACATGACATGAGTCATATTGATCTTACGATCCAGCAGCAAACCCCTAGGAGACCACCATGGTATTGCTAATTTGTTGCTGATTCCATAGAGGCCACATAACCCTTCCGAAATTGTATTTTGAGATTCAAGTAAGAAATCCAAATTTCTATTGGTATTACCAGTTAAATTCCATACTCCATATTTTACCACTGTTAATTGAGGATCTTTAACAACTGAAGACGATGATTGGATAATAGGTTCAAGGGGGATCTACTCATTTGCCTAGTTCTAAAATTGTATTCTTTATTAACAATGTAAGATTGGTTTTCATAACCTCATATCGCCTTAATAGGTGTGGAGGGGATCGTTTGTAAATGGATTTTAAAGACATGTCAGATAAGAAGTTAGGAGTGAGTTAATATTGAGGCAAATTACGTAGTACTGCAGTACTCTTATTTCTGTGATCGTATTCCAAAAGTAGGTTTGTAAAAGTGCGAAAACATGGCTGACTTCTATTGTTATTGTTAAATTATTTTTGACTTGTTTTTACGTAATAAGTACTGTGAAATGGAGACATATTTTGACTTATTACCATGTAATAACAATAGCGCAAGTGGACTCTGGCATTATAACCTGTGGAATAGACTACACACATTCAATTCATCACACGTTACTGATGAGAACTACACACTGGGTATGTGGCATCAATAATTGCCTCAATGCCTGGCTGGGAATTTAATATTTTATCGTCCACAAACATAGAAAGCGTCACAAGATTAGAGCCAGAAACCGATAAAGTACACACGGGAGATCTTTCGGTCGGTGCTGTATCTTCAGACTGGGACCGTAACCAATATTCAGTCACTACATATTCGTCTTCATACCGTATTGTGAGCATAGAAGTTCTTTAGCAACGATCCATTGCTTTTACAGGTGGTGACGCGAAGGGAGCCTTCTGAAATGTAATAGATTTTTTGTACTATGGATTCTTCCATGAGAAATACAGTGATCTCCCTCTGTAGGTGCACTAGTGCCTGATGATGCACAATGCTTCTTTATATACGTCAACGCCAGACGTGTTCAGTAGTCATCAAGTTCTCGCTTTACACGTCTAGAACTGTCTGCTTAAGGGTAAAAAGTGTTGCGGCCTGAGCTTCTTTATGTAGTACGCCAACACAAGGCAAAGAATATATTTCCGTATTTGGGCCCTGTGACATGTCCTGAGGCGCTGTCCTTGCAACACGGAGTTATGCCGTCTACGCTTGATTCTGTTGCTACTCAGTGTAGCACGGAGTGGCTTTTTCACAACCGAGTGCCTGAGGGGGCCGATCACCTATCATAATACATCTACATTTACAGCCACATGGATACTCCTCGAAGCACACACAAGTGCCTGGTAAAGAGTTCATTGAATCATCTTTACACTAATTCTCTAGTATTCCACTCTCGAACAGCGCACGAAAAACCGAGCTCATATATATTTCCACGCGAGCTCTGGTTTCCGTTATTTTGTTATGATGGTTGGAGTCAAGAAAATATTTTCACATTGCAGGAGAAAGTTGTTGACTGAAATTTCGTGAGAAGATCCCATCGCAACGAAAAACACCTTTGTTTTAATGACGTCCACCCTAAATCCGGTATCATGTCCGTGATACTTGCTGCCCTGTTTCTCGATAAATAAAAACCGCTGCCCTTCATTTAGTTTTCTCGATACATTCTGTTAATTCTAACAGTATTCCAAATGAGGACCGAAAAGCGTAGTATAGGCAGTCCCTTTTTTAGGTCTGTTGCATCCTGTAAGTGTCCTGCCAATAAATCAGTCTTTGGTTCGCCTTCCCCACAAAATCTTCTATGTGTTTTTTAAAATTTTAGTTGTTCGTAATTCTAATTCCCAGGTATTAGTTGAATATGAGGCCTTTAGATGTGATTGATTTATCGTGTATCCGAAGTTTCACGGATTCATTTTAACATTCATATGGATGACCTCACACTTTTCATTATATAGGGTCAATGGTCAATTTTCACACCAAACAGATATCTTATCTAAAACATTTTACAATTGATTTTGATCTTCTGATGACTTTATTAGACGATAGAAGACGACATAATCGGCAAACAACATAAGACAGCTGCTCAGATTGTCTCCTAAATCGTTTATATAGATAAGGAACCGAAGAGGATCTGTAACACTATACTTCTGAACGCCAGAAGTCACGTCTGCTTCACTCGATGACTCTCCGTCAGTTACTGTGATCTGTAACCTCTATGGCAGGAAATCACGAGTACAGTCACATAACTGAGATGCTGCTCCATAAGCACACAATCTGATTACAAGCCGCTTGTGAGGTGTGGTGTCAAAAGCCTTCTGGAAGTCTATAAATAAGAAATCAATTTGGAATCGTTTGTCGCTAGTAGCAGCAGTAAGTATAAAAGCTCCCGGATCGGACAACAGCGTCATTACCTCGACATGGTGCATTCAGCTAACCTCTCACCATGCCAATCTTTGGTAGAATCTATGGGTAAGCTGTTCCAGACTGATCGAGCAGTATCAACGTCTAAACTGAACTAAAAGTCGTCAGCTAGCCCAGATGGTTGCGTGTTTCGAACCTGATCCGCTGAGGCGAAACCGCAAAGTGGGTGCAATCTCCTGACTTTCCAGCCAGTCTACTATAGCCCTATCAGTCAGCGTCACAGATCGCTAAGGTCCGCGTCATGTTGGAAGGCGGCCCAATTTTCAGCCGATCTGCGTAACCCCCCCCCCCCCCCCCCACTCCCCACTAGGCACTGGCAGTCAATAATATCCATCCTCTTTCCGAGCGGCTAGCAGCGAGTTACAGGTAGACAGCGAGAATCTCGCTCCTACATATTGCCCTGTTGCCGTGCTTTGCGACAACCAAGTTATTCATTCATCAGTCAGTGTTTTTTATCATTTTTTTCTTGTAACAGTACAGGTGTGAATGTGTATCTGTAAATGATTAAGTACGATTTAAAAAAAGTCAGGTGACGACAATTAAACCTGTAGCGTTTGATAAGCAGGCAAGGGGGTTTATTTACCGCATTTATAACTTTTTCGAACGTGAATCTGAAAGCTGGTCTCCTACTGTTGGCATGTGAAGACACAAGAACGGTCTCTAGAACCATGTGGTATCAGCAAGAGAACTGTAAAGAGAATTGTAAACGGAAGTGTCAGAGCTGTAGTAACCGTAGAAAAATTTGTTTTCGTGTCGCCCGGAAAGCATCGAAATCACAAGGAACCTGTAACACAAATGGATGATATTAACAACGATGTTTTAAAGTTCTCCATGTGAATAATGAATGCCTGACATCAAAAATACGCATTGCAGTTATGCACGAGAAAATTAGCGTCAGTGGTAAGCATTTTGCCAAAATATAGAATTTTATAAAGAGTTGGTGCCTGATATGTTAAGAAGAGAGATTTTAGTTCAAAGAAGTGATATAGATGCAGCACGAACTACATCTCATATAAAGATTCACTTCACAAGAGAAGGAGTTAGCTCAACAGTGCAATACCTTGAGGAAATACGGGTCAATTAGAATCATTCCAGGAAGATCTGCTGGAAAATGTGTGATGGTACTAGCGGTTTTAATGTTTTCGTAGGAAAAGGTTCTCGGATAATTATTCTGCATGCTGACTTTCTACAGGTTTTGTTTCTGAGAGTAACCGTGTATGTACGTGTAAGAAAAACAGAACTGACTACTATTCGTAAATGAACGCTGCAAGTTTTGTGACGTGATTCACAATTCTTGTAATACCTTGCTTCGAAGTCAGCCATTGCCAGTTACGATTTAACTGTTACGGAGAAAACACCAAGTACAAACACCAGAAAAGCGGATATCTTTCCCTGGGTTAAAAATAAAAATATTAAGCACGGTATAAACCAGACTCGTGCCGATCTCCTGCAGCTCGTTAATTTATACAAGTCACGTGACAGAACGCACAAACTTGACTTCCTTGTACGTGAATGGAGTCACACAGTTTTGCGTTTACCAACGTGTCAATGTCACTGTAGCCCTGTGGAAGTAAATTGGGCAAAGGATAATGGTATATGAGAGGGAAAAAAAAACATTCGACATGTCATTCACTGAATCGCTTGTGCATGAGGCAATAGACAACGTCTCACCTGTAGCGTGGGTACAGTCTGTGCGGCATGCTGAAATGCTTCAGCAAGAATTATTTGTCAGGGAAGTGATGATGGATAAAAGCGTTGAACCTATCATCGTAAATTTACAGTCGGATTCAAAAATGGCTCTAGGCACTATGGGACTTAACATCTGAGGTCATCAGTCCCCTAGACTTAGAACTACTTAAACCTTACTAACCTGAGGACATCACACACATCCATTCCCTAGGTAGGATTCGAAACTGCGACCACAGCAGTAGCGCGGTTCCGGACTGAATACAATCAGATTGTTTGGAATCAGATTCAAATAGAAGTGACGGTGGTATTGCGATGTTGACTTTGGAAAAACGTAATAATATTTCTTAATTTTAAAGGCTCATGGTTTTAAAAAAAATATGTGTTTGTCAACGTATCAGTTGCGTACATAACAATGAGAACTTCCTAGGATTTTTGACTACTACTTTGTATCCTTTGAATTAGGCAGACTGGAATCTTCAACATATTGTCTAAGGAGAAGTTAAGCTTGTCCCGTCATGTTGTATTCTCTAATACCACGCGAGAATGCAGCTGGATAGGCCGGCCGGTGTGGCCAAGCGGTTAAAGGCGCTACAGTCTGGAACCGCGTGGCCGCTACGGTCGCAGGTTCGAATCCTGCCTCGGGCATGGATGTGTGTGATGTCCTTAGGTTAGTTAGGTTTAAGTAGTTCTAAGTTCTAGGGGACTGATGACCTTAGAAGTTAAGTGCCATAGTGCTCAGCTGCTTTTTTGCAGCTGGATAAATTCGTCAAAAGTCCGATACTTCCACATTTAAGCCCCTGTCATTTTCAAGGCACAAACTGGATAAGGCCCTAAAACGACAGTAACTGTTACTTGTCGAGATATAGGTGGTTTTCTATGTTATCAGCCATCATTCCCCTGGAGTTATGGTGGTTGATTGATTGCTTTTACAATGGTTTACAAATTCGGTCTCTCACTGTAATGTCGAATGAGCTAGTTATACTCATAATGTCTGTTAACAGCGAAAAATATGACAACTTTCAGACTATTTTTAGGATAGTCTTTTCATTTGTCTTTTCTACCACTAATTCTTCTTTATGCGCAGTGATTACATTTAACTACAGTCAAACGCAACAATACACACACCTTATACACATTTTTAAAAAATTGTAATGAGTAGAAACAGTTGATTTCGGTTTGTTCTTGAAGTTAATTTGATTGTTAATTAAATTTTTGCTTCTAATACAGTTCAAATCACAGTAAATGATAATTATTGCAAGCGGTTTCAATGATCTTGTCGTTAGACAATTGTAATTTTGATAAAAATTGTACTTCACGTCTCACAAAACTGTGTCAGCTGTTTTCGCCTCCCGACGTCACGCAGAGTAAATATGTGGAGCAGAGGACGCAACGTCGTCAAGACCTGAATTAATATTTCTACCATGGTGACTGATCGAAATTGGTTATAATGTTTACTATTTCCCTTATAGATCTGAACGTATAAGACGATGTACCGTAGACAAATGAGCCTGATTGTTGCCCACAGCAATGCAGTTCGGCAACGTGGACTTTCCTTGCCCTCTCTCTGCTGCTGCGCATGCGTAGTTCTCATCCCTTCACTGCTCTGCCTCTATGCGTGGAAGAGCCTTCTTACGTGATGGGAGCTATAGTAGCGCTACGCTGCCAAACTGACAAGGTATGTCACCCAGTTCAATTCCCGCAGCCAGCTGCCGCTGGCACAACTTACGTCACCCGCCTGCTAGTGATGATGGACACCTGGGGCGGTACCGTCGAAGCACCGTATATAAATACTAATAATAATATATTAAAGAATGACCCTGTTAAGTAAGTATTCTTGATTCTCTGTTCGCTCCGACGATGGAGAACCTAAACCACAGCTTCCTGCACATGCAACTCTGCAGCCATAATCAGTGGCCCTGTGACCTTGGAGCAGCACTGTAACAGAAGAAATCAGTAATTCCGTTGAAACTCTTTCTATTTAGATCTTTTGAAAAAGATAATTTTTCCATCTGTGTTTAGAACATTTCTAATCTCATGTAACTTTCAGAGGACGAAAATAAACATTAGCAGAAAACTGTTCCGAAGTGTGATTACTTCCAAGTGCGCTGTGATCAGGAAAGTCTTGGAATAACTCATATTCAGATAATCAGTTGTCGGTTAATTAGGGCATGACGTAACAACGGGATCTTCATTCTCGAGACAGGCTTCATCGTAAATACGCCGCGGCAATGTCCTAACAGTGATTTCATCAGATAAGTGATTTAAAGATTTCCACTTGATTAGTAGCCACGTAGCATGTTTGTGCTTTTTTCATTCCAATCCATACAAATGGTAGGAAATCTATGATTTAGTGGAAAACATTTTTTCCAGTTTTCAACGCAAGAGAATGAGCTATTCTAAATATTGGGTTTCAGTATTGCTGATCTACTCTATTTCAACTAATCTATCGTAAATACTATATTTTACTCAGCTGGATGTTGTTATTTCCCGAGAACGCCTTTGTGTACACCAGATCTGATCTCTTTCAAGTGTGCGTCCAGAGCCAAAGGTAATTTTTCAAGGGAAGTATTTTCTATGGGCAGGCTTTGTTTAATTTTGAAGCTGCTATCACTTCCTTGGGCATTTTCAAGCTATTGTCTCACACGTGAAATGCCGATGTACTATTGTCTCACACGAGAAATGCATATGTAAACTGGAAAAAACACACAATCGTTATGCGGCTTTTCACTCTGTGTCACCATACAACACAGTACAATGCGATAGTATAACAACTGAAATCAAACTGCATATATATTTTTAAGATATTTGCCACACCATCTGTGTTTCCATTTCTCTACTTACATTATCATATTTTAATGTCTTCGTGCAAGTTCACCGACAAAACCCGCAAAAGTTCTTTAAATTTTTATTTTTACTTTTTTAAAATATTTATTTCATATCTGAGACTGTATCTGGGCCATGCACACGGAGGAAACTGAGATAATCGCTTAACTGTGAAATATGATTACTCTAAAGCTATTTTACAGCGCCCTATAATTCCTGCAGAACAAAATTTGTATCTCAGGATGACACGACTCGTCTAACAATGTGCAAGTCTTGCAGGCTTCTTAGATACAAGATCTTTTACCGGCAATCTGTTTTTCATGCTGTGTTCCAGCTCAGTGTCCGATTCATCTTCCTTTTATTAAATTAATGCACTACGTATGATGGTTTATAGTAACCCTTCCTGCTGTTTGTGCTATTAATGTCACTTTACTTCTGCTGAATTGTCACACTTCAGTTCTATCGAGACCTATACATTTAGTGCGACTATTGTAGTAATAACAGTAACTATCGGGATGTTCACCTGTAGTTGGGTGAAGAAAGGATGGAGTACAGTACGGCGAGACAGACAGCACGAGCGCTCAGGGCACGTACAGGCTTCAGGTTTCTGAGTGGCGGCTGGGACTTGGGAGTGACAGGAGTGATATGCACATGTCAAATGAAACACCTTTCAGCCGTCATTTTTCAACCTTATTTTACTAGGCAACCAGTTTCGGCTGTTTATTACCCCATCTTCAGAGACTTGAAATGCATAGTGTGCGCTTGTGCGCACGCGCCTCTCTCTCTCTCTCTCTCTCTCTCTGTGTGTGTGTGTGTGTGTGTGTGTGTGTGTGTATGCGTGTGTGTGTGTGTTGTGTGTGGGTGTGTGTGGTTAATTTACGCTCTCACTAAAAGTAGTAGAAAATGAACATGGTCAAGCCTTCGAAAATGTTGTAAGTGAATTGAGACTCAATCTGACAAAAATTGAATTAACTCTTTCCCATTCTCAGTACACAAACACCCTATCAAACATCATCTAAGATGTCGGCCTATGGGACACTATCTAACTATCGCGACACGCCGCCTTGTCCTCTGCATCAGTTATTTCGTTTATCTTAGTGGGTATGTCCCCTGCCGCGGTGCTGAAAGGCACGTCTATCACCAGCTGTATTTACAAGCCACAAGTTAAGTTGGGGGTCGGTAATGGATGACGCAGAAATGGTAGAACGGTGACGTTATACAGAATGCAGAGCACTAGCTGACAGCCATCTCGGACGAAAGCTAAAATATGGTCACCACTAGCAGACATCACGCCAACACCGTGGAACACTGTGTCTAACATTCTGCGTGGTGTCTGTTCTATATCGTGTCTCCCTACCACTTTCGCGCAACGACGCTCTGAGCGTGTTTTTTAGGGAATTGACTAGTTTGAACCTGGGACCTGTGGCTGGTAAGGAGACACCAGACCACATATGACATGTAGAGTTCAGAAGAGTTCAGTGAGACTAGCGATGACATAACCAAATACTTAATGATTTCAGCGTCAGCTCCACTGCACTCCCTGTAAAAGAATCTTAATACTAACTAAATTTAGTGGAAGGGGTTCAAGGCTTTCCTATTTTTAGTTAACTGGTAAAATAACGTCGAAAAAGCAGTTAAGTTTACCATTGGAAATTTTATTCTACTCACAAAAATATTGTTTATAAATTGCACTATTGATAAAAGGAAATGTTTTAATACATGATGATAAAAACCAACTGCATTCAAGAAAAATGTGAACGAATATTCCCTGAGTGGGTTTCCAAGTTCTACAATGGATCGAGGGATGACCTATGCCATATCACATCTATAATCTAGGTTTAAATTAAGTTTCACAAGAGAGAAAACTATCAAAATGGTCTACAGTGACCCTCAATTATCTTTAATTACTTATCTAACTTGTCGTAAATTACAGTGGCTGATGTGTCTTCTCAATAACTATATAACAGAAAATCATCGCGTTTCAGATTTTTACTTCAAGTGGCAAATGTGAACACCATGAGCTTTAATTGACGATCGACACTAGTATTACGCAAAGAGGGGGTGTAACAGATGAGACTTCTGCAGTTCTGAGTGAAGCTTTATGCGCTGTTATGGGCATCGCGTGCGTTCATTACCTTGTCGGTGTTCGTCAGGGGACGGCGGACAGCACAGCTCCGCCCACCTCGCCGTCTCGGAAGCAACTGTCCCTAACTTCTCCTTACTACAATTTACCGGAGTTGGTTTACAAAAACTATCTGGCTGTGTTTTCATCTGACCAATCAGGGTCTCAATGTTGACCTTAAGCTCCGCCTACAAAAATTCTGTCTATCCAATGAGAAACGTTATACTTTTCGTGGTGGGGCAATGTTTTTAAAGTTTGCAACGTAACAGAGACGCGAAAAAGTCTCACGCTAAAACTTGCAGCTGGTGTGGTCCTTTTAATGTTATCGTAAGATCTATACTGTTCTTCTGGAGGGCTCGATCTTTTAGCATGGGCTGGGGGGTGGTCCTGACGTAACAGAGACGCGAAAAAGTCTCACGCTAAGGCTCTAGCTTTTAACATGGGCTGGGGGGGGGTGGTCCTAACGGTTACCTGGCGACGTGGGTGTCAGTCCCTTATCGTAGGGCCTTCTAACTTAACACGGTTCTGCTATCGGCTTCTGTTCTTGTTCTCCCCTCGGAACTGCGTCTGTCTCACGGTGGGAAGGTATGACATGCATTTAGGCATTCTTGTGTTAGTCTGTGGTATTCCATTTGCTCACTCGTTACTCGTATTACTTTGGTTAATTTAATGTCACGATTTATTCGGAACTATGTGACACACTACTGGATTTGCTTATCATTTCAGTGTTTCCATGGAAGGTGTTGGATTTGCCTGACACCTTACATATGTCAATGACTTTTTTTTTTTCAACTGACAAAATTACAGGGTCCGCAAATTCTTCAGATACATCTATCTATCCGAAGCCTCTCGTTGATGGTCAGATCTCGAACATTTTCCTAACTGTGCTACGTTTAAGCCGGTGTTCCAAATACTGTTTGTCATAATGTATAGGATGAAGATCGCGTGATTTTGGAAGCCATTCGAATTCTGTGCCTGATTATTCTTCAGTCTGAAAACTAATGCGTGGAGCCCTGTGAACGCTTCTGCAAAGACGGGAGTGTCCAATGCTCACACGTCAGAATGATGCAGAATCAAGGACAACATTTGGTCACCGAGAATCTTGAAACAAAACAACATCCTAGTTCATGTTAACAGTAATCTGACTGACTGGACCAAAGTCATGAAGTGCAAAATATCAATAAAACATCACACAGATTCCTCCAGTCTGATCCATTTCCTTCTCACACGGTAGAATAAACGCCTCGTGTGCCACTCGTGCACTCGACCCCTTGCCTCATAGGAAAAAAGTCAAATCGTGACTCGTCAGACCAAAACTGCATGACTGCAGTCAGCTGCTGTCCAGTCTCTGCGTTACGTGGACCACCGTAGCCGCGCAGCTCTACGCTGCCCTGTCAGCAGTGGTCTGTTGCGAGGAAACCGAGCAAACGAAACTGCTGCATGCAATTCCCCTCGCAGTTTCCACGCGGAAAATAGTCGAGATAGACTTGCATTCGGTGCCGGTAGCAATTTTTTACGAGTCTGAAGCCGACTACGGTAGATAAGTTCCGCAATTCACGTCTGATCCTATTCGTTTAAGATCTTTACACGAGCCGTTTTACGTGGCGGCGAGTGGCACATCATTTCTTGTGGAGATGCTGGACAGTACGTTTCGACAAAAGATCCACGAACAAATCGTGCAAGTTCCTTCGCGGCGTGGTTATAGACACGAGAAATTACAATAGCTCCTTCCTGTTACTCAGTGACATCTCCACGTCGACGTTTAGTCCGTACAGCAGACTAACTCATTTGCACCATTTCGCTACCTTGAATTTCGTCAATGGTGTAGGGCCTTATGATGTGATAAATAATTTGTCTGGTTATATTAATGTGTTTTTACTTGACCACTTTCGATGCCGAGTCACTTTGCCTGGCGGTGAGCAGATTTCTGACCATAAAAATAGATGAAATGTTTATACATATTCACTGCAGTTAAGCGAAGCAACACTGTAACAACGGAAGTAGCTAACGTTATATAGTATTTTAAGAATGCAACAGAAATGTGGAGGAAGACAAATATAACAATTAAGATCATACTTACGCCAAAAAGTGTTTAACCCCATACTGCAGGTAACATTCAAACACAGGAAATTCACAAGAGCCTTATCTTTACACTGAAGCGATAAGGAAAGTTGATAGGCATGCGTATTAAAAGGCGGAGGGATATATACAGGTAGAACACACCGCTGCGGTCGGCAACGCCTGTACAATACAACAGGCGTCTGGTGCAGTTGTTAGATCTGTTACTGCTGCTACAGTGGCAGGTTGTTAAGATTTAAGTAGTGTTATAATTGGCGCACGAGCGATAGGACAGCATTTACGAAGCAGCGATGAAGTGGGGATCATCCCTAAGATCATTTCACGAGTGTTTCGTGAGTATCAGGAAACCGGAAAAACATCAAATCTTTGACATTGCTGCGGGCGGAGAAAGATCCTGCAAGAACGGGACCAAGGACGACTAAAGAGAATCGTTCAACGTGGCAGAAGTGCAACCGTGCAACCCTTCCGCAAATTGCTGGGCCATCAACAAGTGACAGCATGCGAACCAGTCAACGAAACATCATCGATATCGGCTTTCGGAGCCGAAGGCCCACTCGTATCCTTGATGAATGCTCGACACAAGGCTTTACGCTTCGCCTGGGCTCATCACTATCGACATTGGACTGTTGATGACTGGAAACATGTTGCCTGGTCGGACGAGTCTCGTCCTCATGAATCCACGTCAGCAGGGAACTGCTTAAGCTGGTGGAGGCTCTGTAATGACGTGGGGCGCGGGCAGCAGGAGTAATATGGGACCCCGGACACGTCTAGATGCAACTGTGACAGGTGACGCGTACGTAAGCGTCCTGTATGGTCACCTGCGTCCATTCATATCGATTGTGCATTCCGACGGACTTCGGCAATTCCAGCAGGACAATGTGACACCCCACACGTCCAGAATTGCTACAGAGTGGGGTCAGGAACACTCTCCTAAGTTTAAATATTTCCGCTAGCCACCAAATTCCCCCGACATGAATGTTACTGAGCATATCTGGGATGCCTTACAAAATGCTGTTCAGAAGAGATCTCCGTCCCCTCTTACGGATTTATGGACAGCCCTGCAGGATTCGGGTTCACAGGTAGATGCAGTGTTTCTTGACTTCCGCAAGGCGTTCGATACAGTTCCCCACAGTCGATTAATGAACAAAGTAAGAGCATATGGACTATCAGACCAACTGTGTGATTGGATTGAAGAGTTCCTAGATAACAGAACGCAGGATGTCATTCTCAATGGAGAGAAGTCTTCTGAAGTAAGAGTGATTTCAGGTGTGCCGCAGGGGAGTGTCATAGGACCGTTGCTATTCACAATATATATAAATGACCGTGTGGATGACATCGGAAGTTCACAGAGGCTTTTTGCAGATGATGCTGTGGTGTATCGAGAGGTTGTAACAATGGAAAATTGTACTGAAAAGCAGGAGGAGCTGCAGCGAATTGACGCATGGTGCAGGGAATGGCAACTGAATCTCAATGTAGACAAGTGAAATGTGCTGCGAAATCGTAGAAAGAATGATCCCATATAATTTAGCTGCAATATAGCAGGTCAGCAACTGGAAGCAGTTAATTCCATAAATTATCTAGGAGTACTAATTAAGAGTGATTTAAAACGGAATGATCATATGTAGTTGATCGTCGGTAAAGCAGATGCCAGACTGAGATTCATTGGAAGAATCCTAAGGAAATGCAATCCGAAAACAAAGGAAGTAGGTTACAGTACGCTTCTTCGCCCATTGCTTGAATACTGCTCAGCAGTGTGGGATCCGTACCAGATAGGGTTGATATAAGAGAGAGAGAAGATCCAACGGAGAGCAGCGCGCTTCGTTACAGGATCATTTAGTAATCGCGAGAGCGTTACGTAGATGATAGATAAACTCCAGTGGAAGACTCTGCAGGGGAGACGCTCAGTAGCTCGGTACGGGCTTTTGTTAAACTTTCGAGAACATACATTCACCGAAGAGTCAAACAGTATATAGCTCCCTTCTACGTATATCTCGCGAAGAGACTATGAGGATAAAATTAGAGAGATTAGAGCCCACACAGAAGCATACCGACAATCCTTCTTTCCACGAACAATACGAGACTGGAATAGAAGGGAGAACCGATAGAGGTACTCAAGGTACCCTCCGCCACACACCGTCAGATGGCTTGCGGAGTATGGATGTAGATGTAGATTTCCGTCTAGCACTACTTCAGACATTAGTCGAGTCCATGCTAAGTCGTGTTGGGGTACTTTTGCGTGATTAAGGGAGACCTACACGATATTACGCTAGCATACCAGTTTCTTTGCTCTTCATTGTAATATGTTTGACATTAGCACCTGACTACACCGCACAACTCACTTGTTCGAAACCCACTAAATTAATCTCACGCCGGCGCATAAATTTGAAATATGGCTCGAGGGTGCCTACAACTTTCCTCTGTATTGGTGCAAAAGTGTGGGAATCAGTGACGGCACCCTTGGCACCGCTTCAAACAGCGAGATGCCGACACATGAGAAGAAAAGACCGCAGCTCAAATGTTTATGTGAGCTTTAAGCTAGGTTAATAATGGCACACCACAGTAGACGTGTCACACGATGGGAAGACCATCACAGTCTCTCTTACCCGCATCTCACGCCTTTTTTTAAACATATCTGCGACGGGGGTCAGAGCCTTGATACCCAGCTTTGAAATCACGCGGATTTCTTCTGTGTAACCGAAGAAAACATTTCAGACACCGCCACTCAGAATCGACACCAAAAGGCTTCAGAAGTTCACATAAAGGGCGTCAATAAAAGAACTTTGTGGAACTTATTGCCACGCATTTCGCTATCGAAAACGGTAGTTCGCATTGTGATGAACGACAGGCAGATGTTCTTGACAACTTTTGACACTACTGACACCGTCGGACGTTTCGAAACTTCTCCAAGGACACTGTGGGGCTGCATCCACACTGAACGTGAACACACCCCACTAGAGTGTAGCGGAACCGCCGTTTTCGCTCTCGTGTACGGGTTGGAACCACTCAAGGCCGTTCAAAGCTGACTAAATGTGAAGGTGATCCGAAGCATAAAATCGAATATTTGCTTTTCCAGCGCTCCTGTTTTCCGCCCTATTGTGGCGTGATCATGCAAAATGGCAACATTAACCTGTGCGTGAATAAAACAGCAATGGTACTCTCCAAGACCTCCGAGGTCGGCAACACCCTCGGTGCGATCTACTCAGACCTTTTTTGTTCGCGATATAAATGTACCAGTCATGAACTGCAACACCAGCCCGGCGACTGCTCTGGCGACTGAAGGTAGGCGAACTTAGGAATGGGTTGCCTAATTTTTCAACCGCTTGAGCAACAGCCTGGCTGTGTCAGTGTCGAAAACTCCCCAAGGCGTTTTATAGACGCTTTTATGCCACTCTTTGCGTCTTTTCGTGTTGTTTGTGAAGATGGTGGTATGTCTAAAATATTCTTCTCGGCCACCCATAAGTAAACTGGGTGCCGCGGTTCTGACTTCCTACGCAAAGACTTCGAAAGAAGGGGTGAAATATGAGTAAGAGGGATGTGACGACCTTCTCATCGTGGGACACGTCCACGGAGGCATTGGGCAGAATTGTGGTGAAATTTGGTGACAGTGTGACATAACTAGCTCACCATAGAACTCACCTGAACTTTTAAGGTGAGGCCTTTTCCTCCTACGTGTGGACACTTGGCAGTTTAAAGCGTTGCCGAGATAGACGATGATGTCATGGTGCCACGCCCTCGCACCATTACAATGGAAGATTTGGGCCAAATTTCAATCTGAAGCATTATCTCTGGATCATGTCTTCTAACAGATCCGATACGACTCATCACGAATTACTCTCCTCAGCCAACCTCTTCATCTCGGAGCGGCACTTGCATTCTACATCCTCAATGATTTGCAGGATGAAATTCAATCTTTGCCTCCCTCTACAATTTTTACTCTGTACAGCTCTCTCTAGTACCATGGAAGCTATTCCCTGATGTCTTAACGAAAATTATATCCCTTCTTCTTCTCAGTCTTCCCATATATTCCTTTCATCACCATTTATCCGGAGCACCTCATCATTTTTTACAAGTTCACCTAATGCTCAACATTCTATAAGCACCACATCTCAAATTCTACGATTCTCTTTTTTGCGGTTTTCCCCTGGTCCATATTTCACTACCATACAACACCGTGCTCCAAATGTACTTTCTCAGAAATTTCTGCCTTGAATTAAGGTCTATGTTTGATAGTAGTAGACTTCTCTTCGACAGGGGTGCTTTTTTTGCAGTGCTACGATGCTTTTTATGTCCTGCCTGATACGTCCTTCATGGGTTATTTTGCTGTCTAGGTAGCAGAATTCCTTAAATTCATCTACTTCGTGGTCACCAATCCCGATGCTAAGTTACTCGCCGTTCTCATATCTGCTACTTCTTATTACTTTCGTCTTTCTTAGATGTACGCTCAGTCCATGTTCTGTACTTATTAAAAGGGTTATTCCATTCAGCAGGTCGCGTAATTCTTCTTCGCTTTCACAGAGGATAGCAATGTCATCAGCGAAACTTGTCTATGATATTCTTTCATCTTGAATTTTAATCCCACTCTTGAACTATTCTTTTGTTTCAGCCATTGCTTCTTCGTTATACAGATTAAGCACTAGGGGCAAAAGACTACATCCTTCTACTTCGTTCCTGTCCTCTACTCTTATCGTTCCATCTTGACTCTTGTACATATTGTATGATACTCGTCTTTCTCTATAGTTGACCCCTATTTTCCCCGGAATTTCATATATCTCGCACAATTTGACATTGTCGAAAGCACTTTAAAGGTCGATAAATCCTTTGACGTGTCTTGATTTTTTTCATAGTCTTGCTTCCACTATCAACGTCAACGTCAGAATTACCTCTGAACCAAACTGATCGCCATCTAACAAATCCTCAGTTTCATTTTACATTCTTCTGTATATTATTCTTGTCAGCAACTTGGGTGCGTGAACTTTCAAGTTGCTCTTGCAACAATTCCCGCGCTTGTAGGCTCTTGCTATCTTCAAAATTTTTCCCGAAAGTCAGATGGTATGTCGCCAGTCTCATACATTCTGCACACCAGCGTTTTGATATCACATCCTCCCACGATTTTAGAAATTTTGATGGAACGTTATGTATTCCTTCTGCCGTATTAGATCTTAGGTTTTCGAAAGCTCTATTAATTCTGATTCTAATAGTGGATCCCCTATCTACTCTCTATCAATTCCTGTGCCTTCTTCTATCACGTCATGAGCCAAGTCTGCTCCCTCACAGAGGCCTTCATTGTACTTTTCGTGCCTACCTGCTCTCTCTTCTGCATTTAACAGTGGAATTCCCGTGGCAATCTTAAAGTTTTCGTCCTTGCTTTTCATTTCAACGAAAGTTGTTTTGACATTTGCAGAGTCAATCCTTGCGACATTCACTCCTTATTCCACTTCTTTATAGTTATCATGCAAGCATTTCGCCTTAGGTTCCCTAAACATTCCGTTTATTTCATTCCTAAGTGATTTCCATTTCCCTGTTTGTCAATCTCGCTGAACATTTCTGGTCTTCCTTCTATCATCGATCATTTGAATTATTCTGTTACCCATGGTTCCTTCGGAATTATCTTATTTATAACTATGTTTTTTCCCCAACTTATGTGATTGCCCTTTTTGGAGATATCCATTCCTCTTCAACTGTACTGCCTTCAGAGCTATTCCTTATCGCAGTATATACAGGGTGGTCCATTGATAGTGACCGGACTAAATATCTCACGAAATTAGCATCAAACAAAAAGACTACAAAGAACGAAACTCGTCTAGCTTGAAGGGGGAAACCAGATGGCGCTATGGTTGGCCCGCTAGATGGCGCTGCCATAGGTCAAACGGGTATCAACTGTTTTTTTTAAATAGGAACTCCCATTTTAATTACATATTCTTATAGTACGTAAAGAAATATGTGTTTTATTTGGACCACTTTTTTCGCTTTGTGATAGATGGCGCTGTAATAGTCACAAACGTATAAGTACGTGGTATCAAGTAACGTTCCGCCAGTTCGGGCGGTATTTGCTTCGTGATACATTACCCGTGTTAAACTTGACCGTTTACCAATTGCGGTAAAGGTCGATATCATGTTGATGTATGGCTATTGTGATCAAAATGCCCAACGTGCGTGTGGTATGTATGCTGCTCGGTATCCTGGACGAAATCATCCAAGTGTCCGGAACGTTCGCCGGATAGTTACGTTATTTAAGGAAACAGGAAGTGTTCAGCCACATGTGAAACGTCAACCACGACCTGCAACAAATGATTATGCCCAAGTAGGTGTTTTAGCTGCTGTCACGGCTAATCCACACGTCAGTAGCAGGAGAATTGCGCGAGAATCGGAAATCTCAAAAACGTCGGTGTTGAGGATGCTACATCAACATCGATTGCACACGTGCCATGTTTCTGTGCACCAGAAATTGCATGTCGACGACTTTGAACGTCGTGTACAGTTCTACACTGGGCACAAGAGAAGTTACGGGACGATGACCGATTTTTGCACGCGTTCTATTTAGCGACGAAACTTCATTAACCAAAAACGGTAACGTAAACCGGCATAATATGCACTGTTGCGCTACGGAAAATGCACGATGGCTGCGACAAGTGGAACATCAGCGACCTTGACGGCTTAAGGTATGGTGCGGCGTTATGGGAGGAAGGATAATTGGCCCCATTTTATCGATGGCAATCTAAATGGTGCAATGTATGCTGATCTCCTACGTCATGCTCTACCGATGTTACTACAAGATGTTTCACTGCCTGAGAGAATGGCGATGTACTTCCAACATGATGGATGTCCGGCACATAGCTCGCGTGTGGTTGAGGCGGTATTGAATAGCATATTTCATGACAGGTTGATTGGTCGTCGAAGCACCATACCATGGCTCGCACGTTCAGCGGATCTGACGTCCCCGAATTTTTTTTGTGGGGAAAGTTGATGGGTATTGACTGTCGTGATCCACCAACAACGCCTGACAACATGCGTCAGCGCATTGTCAATGCATGTGCGAACATTACGGAAGGCGAACTACTCGCTGTTGAGAGGAATGTCGTTAGACGTATTGCCAAATGCATTGAGGTTGACGGAAATCATTTTGAGCATTTATTGCATTAATGTGGTATTTACAGTTAATCACGCTGTAACAGCGTGCGTTCTCAGAAATGATAAGTTCACAAAGGTACATGTATCACGTTGGAACAACCGGAATAAAATGTTCAAACGAACCTACGTTCTGTATTTTAATTTAAAAAACCTATCTGTTACCAACTGTTCGTCTAAAATTGTGAGCCATATGTTTGTGACTATTACAGCGCCATCTATCACAAAGCGAAAAAAAGTGGTCCAACCTTTCAAGCTAGACAAGTTTCGTTGCCTCGTTGTAGTTTTTTTCGTTTGACGCTTATTTCGTCAGATATTTAGCCTGGTCACGATCAATGTACCATCCTGTAGAGCTTGCCCGCCCGGCTAGCCAGCGGTCTAACGCACTGCTTTCCGAGCGGGAAGGCGTGCCGGTAACCGGCACGATTGCGCCCGGCGGTTTAGTGTCGAGGTCCGGTGTGCCAGCCAGCCTGTGGATGGTTCTTCAAGCGGTTCTCCATCTGCCTCGGCGAATGCGAGCTGTTTCCTCTTATTCCGCCTCAGTTACACTATGTCGGCGATTGCTGCGCAAACACTGTCTGCACATACGCGTACACCATAAATACTCTACCACGCAAACATTTAGGGCTACAGTCGTCTCGTATGAGACGTTCCGCAGTTGGGGGTGGGGTGGGGGTGAGCGGAATCCACACCGAGCCGTACCGCACAATAACCATGGGTTCGGGTGGGGCGGCGGTGGGGCGGGTGGACTGCTGTGGCCTGTTGTTGGGTTGTGAACCACTGAGGACTACAGCGGGACGAAGTCTCTCCATTGCTGCTAGGTTCAAAAATGTTCAAATGTGTGTGAAACCTTATGGGACTTAACTGTTAAGATCATCAGTCTCTAAGCTTACACACTACTTAACCTAAATTATCCTAAGGACAATCACCCACACCCATGCCCGAGGGAGGACTCGAACCTCCGCCGGGACCAGCAGCACAGTCCATGACTGCAGTGCCTAAGACTGCTCGGCTAATCCTGCGTGGCAAGCTGCTAGGTCCCCGGTTCAATACACACAGTACATTACACAATATATCGCCTCCCAAAATGATCCTTCGTGACTAGTCCCTTAAACTTCAAACCATTCTTCAACACTACTGAATTATGATCTAAGTCTGTATCCATTTGTGGGTATGCCTTACAATCCTATACTATAGTTCTAAATCTCCACCTGACCATGATGTCATCCTACTGAAATCTTCCCGTATCTCCCAGCCTTTTCCTCGTATAGTTTTGCCTCTTGTGAGTCTTGACCAGATTATTGGCTGTTACAGGAGGAGATTTATTGCAGAACTAATTTGTTCTCCTACCCTGTTCCTAGTGCCAATCTCATATTGTCCCGCAATCCTCTCTTCCACTTCTTCCTCTACAACCGCATCCATCCCCCCCTGATTACTAGATTTTCATCTCCCTTTACGTAGTGAATTACCCGTTCAGCATCTCCATCTATTTTCTCTCTCTCTTCATCTTCGGCTTACGAAGTCTGCATGTACACCGAAACTATCATTGTCGGTGTCCGTTGTCAGTCGATTGTGATGAGAATGACACTGTCACTGAACCGTTCACAGTATCCCACTCTCTGCGCTACCATCTTATTCATAACGAATCTTACTCCCGTTATGCCATTTTCTGCTGCTGTTGATATTACCCTGTACTCACCTGTCCAGGAATCATTGTGTTTTTTCATTTCACTTCGTTGAACCCGACTCTAGACTGAACCTTAGCATTTCCCTTTTCACATCGTCCCCTCCACGTTCAAACTTCTGATATTCCACGCCCCGACTGGTACGACGTTATCCTTTATTTGGTTATTTAACTTTTTTTTCATTCTGACCTGTACCGAGAAAACTGACCATCACAGTCTGCAATAGAAAATGAGCATCGACAGCGAAAACACACACTACCACTCTGGCAAGGAGCGGCTGCTGCACAATTGCTAGCATTTCAGCGGAAATGTCCGAGCAGGCAGCAGTAATACGTTGTTGCATAACACCAAGTGTGATTGTTATGTCCTTGTTGGCAAGTGTATTTCAGCTTTTCTCAGAGAAAAAATCTACAGGCGTCAAATACGGAGAACGGTCGGAGGCCAATTCAACGATTTGTAAAGAAGTTGGAAAGACATGTTGTATGCACTATGGGTTGGACAGCCATCATCTCGTTACCACGGGTTACTCCTAGGGTGCAGAGGAACGTCTTCTAGAATCCGTGGAAGATAGGCTGTTAGGAGGCTGCGATACTTGAGTGCGTTCAGTGTTGCGTCTGTGAACAACGGCCCTATGCGCTGATGGTTCACCATACCAAACCACACGTTTACACCCCATGAACACTGACATTCCTCCTACGGGAGGCGACAGAGATTCTCAACAGATCAATAGTCACGTCACAGCGGTTTACCTAGCCTTGATTGGTTAAAGTGGCTTCATCACTAAACAAGGCACACGATACATTTGGAATATCCTGTCTTAATATACATTTACAGAAGTTGACTTCAGTCTCACAACCGTTTCCATGCAGCTCTTGATGGAGAGAGATGTGATAGGGATGAAACCTATATCGATGGGGAATGGTTAAGACACTTGCCAGACTCATGCCACTTCTTCGTGCAATTGCGCCGGCGCTAACGTGCGGATCAACTGCAGCAGTAGAAAGAACATTAATTTCTCCCTCTTCCTGTTTCCTTCCGTCACGTTGTGTAGGTGTTACACTACGAGTTTCACGTAACTGTTTCAGGAGGTTGATAAACAATTGTCGGGTTGGTTGACGTCTATTGGTTATATGCCACATACTTTATACAAGAACTAAATCCATTCTTCCCACACTCTACATACACTATGAGAACGCAGGCGTTTTCTGGATTGGTAAATCCCATCGTCCACTCACGGTCTACTCCTTGGATTGTCACACACCTTCTGGCTAGCTGGTCGCGTTGCACTAAATGAAGCAGCGGGTACACTGCAAGCAAGCATAAGAACATCGCACCTAGTAACCACGAAAGCTAAATGTAACGAACAAGTGCCGGTGTGGAAACTTTTCAAAATACGGCAGCTCGTAAACGATTCGCACTAGAATCGTGCAAAAAAACGTCACTGACATTCTAATTTACCCTAATTTTAATTTGTTAGTGTCAACATGCATAGTTCCATTTAATATAGATCTGCCGACATAAGAAGTATACTTTTCATTACCACAATACTTACGGTGTCCATCCTACATATACTGTATATATGGTGTCCCAAAAAATTCTAACAAACTTTAGGGACAGGTTCATTAAACAGAAATAGTAAAGAAAGCCTAGTATACATGGACTCTAAAATGCATACCTTAGAAGCATGAGCTTGTTCAATTTCAATACTATGAAACAGATCTCTTGTACTGCAAGGTCCTTGCTTTCCATATTTTGGATGGAGTAATTATTGATCAGAACAAGAGATAAAATGTCTAGTTATCGTGAGCTCTAAAATGCATATATTAAGAGCTATGAGCACCTTTCTAATTTCACTAGTCTGAGAAACGTCTCTGCTGCTGAACAAGTGCTCATGGCTCTTAACGTATGCATTTTAGAGCCCATATTTACTAGTCATTATTTTCTTGTTTTGGTTTGTACTACCTCCTCCAAAAATATGGGAAGCAAAGGCTTCGAGTAGAAGAGATGTGTTTCGAGCAAGTGATCGTACCTCTTAAAGTATGCACTTGGTAGCTCTTGTCAACTAGAAGTCTGTTTTCTTGTTCTGGTGCAAGGAAACCTGTCCCTGGAGCTTATCGGTTTTTTTTTTTTCAAAACTATATATGGCAAAAGTTGTACGTTGCATGGGGGCTTAATTATATAATGAAAATATAATTTTTTTAGTAGCGGTGTGTCCGGTTACGAAATCTCGTAACCGGTTGGCCCTGAGTAGTATTAGTACGCAATCTGACTGCATAAAATAATAATAAAGAATGAAAGGAAATTTCCGTTAACACAGTTGATTAATTAAGTCCCCTGCAACTATAAAAGCTACGAAACAACAAAGCACAAGTGTAACTGTTCTGTGTGTGGTAGTGTGGTTCAACGTACATGTATCTGGCACGGTTGTTCCTCAATACGACAAGAAATTTTAAACACCATTTACAATGAACTAACTGAAAAACCAGAAATACTATAATTGCACATAGAAATCAGGATTACAAGTCTAATACATGAACATGAGCCGGATGCTTTGTTGTCTGAACCTGTGACCAAGTGGCATTTTTATTTAGAAGATTTGAAATAAAAAAAATGTTTTGTTACCTCCATATATATTGACGAAAAATACACTGTGATCATTGCAGCATCTTCCATATATACATTACACCAACCGAACAGCATCAACTCTCTCGGCCAACAGAACAATACCTGCACACGACATGCTCTCAACTAGTACCGCTCTCGACATCCTCTCAACAAGCACTGCCCACGACAATCTCTGAACTACAACTGCGCTCGACATTCTCTGAACAACTACTGCTCCAGTGGAGGCGGCGGAATAATACTCTTTGGCGCAATCTCTGGCGCTGTGACTCAGTGTAGCCACCTTTCAACGTTTTCTTTTGATTATTTGATGATAAGGTTATTTTATCGCCTTAGGTATAACGGGTTTATTGTTTGTGGGTGTTTTCGACGGTAGCCTTTTATCCTGATTGATTTTCCCGATAAATCTCTTCCTCAGTTCACTCCACATTGCCACATGATGATGTAATAAACATTGAGACCGACTCAGACCCTTTATTTTTCAAAGATAGGTGACATATAAATATATATGTTTATATATGAAGATAGTATCTGTTCTCGAAACAACAGATACCATTGATGGCCGTGCAGCTTAGCTAGAATAAATGATAATTAATTGAAACCCTCAGCTGCCGACAGGTGTTGTTGATGTACCTCAATTAATTATCATTTATTCTAGAGAAGCTGCACGGTCATCAATGGTATCTGTTCTTTCGACAGCTCTGTGAGACAATGAGCAACCCAGCGGACACACGCCTTTGAGCACCCCAATTGGTGGAGGAGTGTGTCAGCACTACAACAAAGACGTCCAGTTGTGCAGCGAGGTGTTTGTCATCCGCCGATCACCTGGAATGGGAGCGTGGGGACGTTCCATTGTTGCAGGAGTCACAGCGGTCAGCGGTCGGCTGACACGCGGGAGATCGGACGGGTTTGCGCGACCTCGCTGCGATGATGATAGGCGCCTCGGCCAACAACATATCGTGACTATTTTTCACTATTAGGTCTCCGTAGACATTCTGCGACATTCAGCGATGCCCTGGTTTTCCGCCAAAAGAAACACAACGACGAGGAACGTTTTCTGTGGCGTGCTCAATTCCCAAATGTCCCTGTTATTCAGTTTACTGTAATTTCTGCCGTGAACTGACTGTAACCCAATTAGGCTGGGTAATAAAAGCTTATGGAGAAATCGTGACGGACTATAGCGGACCGTTGGACGCGATAATGGTATATAAAAGCTTTGTGCTGTGGATCTGTTGCACGCAGTCGTCTTTTGGTACTCGTTGAGACTTTGTATAGTATAGCGTTTATATTGCAATCTTGAGCAATTGTTTCTCATATCGTAAAAACGCAGCAATCCTTTTTTTTTAGCTTGATGACATGCCATTTCTGTTTAGTATTAGAGGACACTGCAGCCTGCGTTTCTATGAGTGTTTCCATACTGAAGTGATCACTTTGTGATTGTATAATACCAACAGGCTGAGTACCGACGTAATAAAGTAGGTAATAGAAAATACTGAACGTGAGAGAACGTGTTAATTTATGTGTAAAGCGTTATTCTGCCGTAGGAATTTTGTTATATTTATGATGCGGAACAGCTTTTACTGATACTGTAAGTGAGATTCAGTGTTCGTGGAAGGAAATTGCTATTGCATAACCCTCCGAGTTCGTGGAGAATCACGCCGGAGTAAAGAAAGTTTAGTGTTGGCGAAAACTGAGCATGGTGCAAAGAAAATAAGTATTCAATTACATTTCGGAAGGACATGAATTACATCGGACTTTCTCTGTTACGAACGAACCCACCATACTGAAGTACATACAATCACGACTGTGAAGGCAAGTTCAGTTATTATATTTTACGAGGTTTATTGGGTACATACCAATTTCGCCTGGTCAGTTCCGAAATCGTGGTTTGCCTTAACATGTGGGTGCTCCTGGAACGTATTTGAAGACCGTTCATAATAATTGTTGAATGTGTAAAACGGCAGGTCCTCCTCATATTGCAGAACCAGTTGGTTAACATCTGTCACCAACAGATGCCGCTTGTAAGATTTTGGTTGCTACCTGTCGCTTCTAAAATCCAAGATGGTGACTCTGTGTTGCACTTCCTTTCCATAGCACATACATTTAGTGCCACAGGAGTAAAGTTACAACGATAATTGTTAATATTCATCTTTAATATTTGCCAGCCGTCGATAATAAGTACCTTTTCGGTGCGGAATATTACATTCAGAGTTTTGCTCGAGGAAAACGTTTATACAGGAATCGTATAAACGAGGAACACACTATTTTAAAATATGAGTGCACTTCAATCAATTGGTAGCAATTCTTTCCAAAGACAAAGGTACAGAAGTTAATACAAAATTAGTCTGATGCACTACTCGGGCTCAGGCCCACGAATATTTATACAATCTTGACAATCAAAATTAATACTTCGTTGGTGAAATTAGAATTCTGACAAGTTTTCAGTCATAAAAACTAATTTAGTTAAATTACATCGCGCTACTGCGTACAATATGAAATGTGAACACAGAAAGTTTACTCAAACTGACATGGCGTTTGATAATTACGTCGCAAATTTGAAGACCTCGGCTTTAAGGGCCAAATTGGATGTTTCGACACAATGAGCAGCAAAATTCTTATAACTTCTCATAAACATGTCTGAAGTACATCAACTGTTATTTTATAATTCATTTATCTCTTTGTTTTCAAACATTGCTATAGTAACTACATGTTTTTACAACCGCAAATTGCATCCAAAATTGTATTGTTAAAATACATAGATGGGTACATAAAATTGTTTCCGTGCGAAATGAGTACATTTACCGTGGGTTATCATTGTCTTACCACTGTTACCTGCTGGGCGAGTTAACGAAACATCAGCTCGAAACTCCTGAAAAACACAAATTTAAAAGGTCCGAATAGTTTCAGTTCTACTTTTGATATAGTAAAATATAACATCATCATAATTTAATCCGTGATCGATTGAGCTGCAAACAAAATTGATTTTAAAGTCACTTTGCAACAGCTCGTACACAGTGCCAAGGACGACACATAACACTTCTGCCATCGATTGGAGGTTGGGACCCAGTAAGCACTGTGACCTAGTTGCCCCAAACAACTTCAGAAGGTGATATCCAAGTAGCTTCACATGACAGTGAGAGATGAGACAGTTGTAAGCAACGACAATACAAACGTCTAGATGGCTCTCACTGGGATAGAATTTGACTTTCAGTTTTTTGAAAATGTGACACCTACAAGGGTTCAAATGCGAAGATTACAAGCTAGTACATCGCATGACGACAGCAGTATAAATGATTGGTTGTTTGTAGTTAAGAAGAGAAAAGATAGGGATCCATTAACCTAATAGCAGGATAGGGAAATGTGGTTAGAAATTTTTCTTGATGAATTATGGTTTGTATGGTGCTTACAGGGTAGCTCTATGTATTTCAACTTCGTATGAGGAGAGCAGGTTAAACAACAACAGCAGGTGCACGCATTGGAACTCGAAGGTAGAATGTGGAAAATCCAATCTCTTACGTTACCTCAAATGTTAGCTAGTACTTCTGCGTAGTATACACCAGCTTACACGCATAATTATGTCAGGGTCCCGGGAATTATTTAGTTTTTAAAATTTTGCGTATGTCTTTAAATACTTTTACCCAAGAGAACAAACTGTTCCTGAATTTAAATAGTTGTTTTTATTATGTTTCAGAAACTGGTGGGCTCTCTCGTATTAATACTATCCAGCCACTCAAGTTTTGTGTGTTATAACCTCCAGGTAATGGTAAGACTTTAGGGAGTACCTGTTTATACCTTCCTGCATGAATCTGCAGCTCCCTTTGAGTAGTTCTTTCTTACACCTTCCATTTTTAGCGAAGCTTATTTGTTTGGGCTTATGATCTTATTGCAAAGGTTCTACAAGTGCAGTCGAGGGTAAACAACAATGTTCAGTTGTGGTGCAATTCAGCGAGACGATTATGTTCGGTATTTGCTTAACAGCACCTGCTAAGTTGCGGGAAGAGCTTTTCGTGTCGGCGGCCTCGCTTGCTGCGGCCGTTTGGACGACTCTCGAGCATTTCCTAGCGCGGCTTGCTATTTGTTTGCAGCCGTGTGTCCGGTCTGTCCGGACTCTCTGTGCTCAAGTTGAGTACCTTGTGTTATCTGACTTGCACTGTAAGTGATATTTTATCTGATTAATTAGCTTTGTGCAGGTTTTTTTTTTCAATCGTATTGACCAACTTACTAGGACACTTCAGTTCCTCTTCTTCCTTTGTTCTTGTTTCCTATTTTTCCAGTTCTCCCTCATTATCTTCCCATCAAGTCTCTTCCTTTTTTCTGTCCATGTTGTTCCCGATTTTTTATTTCTTCTGATTTGAAAGCTTTCCAAATTTAGTATTTTATTTTTAAAACGGTTTCTTTCTGCTATTTCTGATTCTTTGATGTTGTTTCTTTTTAGATCCTTCCATACTTCTGTAATCCATGCTAATGTCGATTTTTTCTTTCCAAAATGTAGGAGTATTTTTTTGTTAGTATATTTCCATCCATTCGGTAGAGGTGTCCGAAAAAGGTTAATCTTCGTTTGGCCATTACTTCAGATATTTCCTCTATATTTTTGTAGATCTCCTCACTCTTATTTTCTGACCTTTTGCAATCTTAGTTGCACCCATTACTTTTCTAATATTCATTCTGTCCAGTAACTCCAGTCTGTCAATCTTATAGCTCATCATACGCATTCAGATCTATATAAAAATTCTGGTCGTACCACTGTGGTGTAATGTTTTAGTTTTGTTTTTCTAGACATACATTTATTGTTGTAAATATTTTTGGTCAAACCATATGCTCTTTCCATTCTGTTAACTTTTACATCTATTGTAGACTTTTCTACTCCTCTTTTGTATAGTCTCTTCAAGATATTTAAATTTATTTACTCGCTCTATTATTCCTATTTGTGTTTCTGTGAATTTTGGCGCATTTTTTATATGTGTCATGAATGTTCTTTTTTCAACTGAAATTTCCAGACCAGTTCTGTTTACTATTTGTTCCAGAAGGTTTATCAGAATAAATGCTTCTATCAGATTTTCTGAAAGTATTGCAAAATCATCCGCAAAAGCCAAGCAGTTTACCTTAATTCCATTTGTGTTCCTTCCCAGAGTTATTGGTTCAATTTAGTGATCTTTTAGCTCCGAATTCCAGATCCTTACATTTTTTTAGAACACAATTAAGCACTAAAGTTGATAAACCATCACCTTGTCTAAAACCAATTTTTGTTTCAAATAGCTAAGATTCTTCTCCCATAAATTTTACTTTACGTATTGTTCCAGTTGGTGTTTTACAAACTGTATTTTCTAATTTTGATTTAATTCCAAATTCTCTAATGACCTAATCTACTGTTTCTCTGTCTACACAATCAAATGCTTTCTTGAAATCAGTAAATGATACTATCATTGGTTTGCTGGTTAATATTCTATGGCGAATTATTGAATTTAAATAAATAATTTGTTCTGCACAGGATCTTGCCATTCGAAAACCACCCTGTTTGTCTAAAGTATCTACCACTTTGTTCAGGAATCTATTTGGTAATATTTTGTATGCCACTGGCAGAAGTGGCACCTCTCTGAAATTATTGACATTTTGTTTGTCTCCCGTTTATGTAGCGGGTGAATTAATGCTGTTTTTATGTGTCCAAATGTTTTCAAAAAGCCACTGTAGATCCTTTATAATTTTTGGTTCTGACCACTTCAATAACTCTGCTGTAATGGAGTCTTCACCACTTGCTTTATTGTTTTTGAGTGTTTTGATGGCTTCATAATTTTCTAACCCTCTTGGTGGGAAATATTCCTCTAGATTTTGAGATGTCAGTGGAAACTGTAATTTATATGTTGGAACTGGATCATTTAACACCTTTTAAAAAACTGTGCTAGAAATTCACAATTTTCTTCGTTATTTAATCTCGTCTTTGAAACAAATACTTGGTGCCTGATATCCATGATGTATGTGTTTAAAAGTTTGGTAAAAATTTCTAGTACTTTTTTTTTAAATTTTCTTCTGCATCAATAATCTGAGTATTTTCAAACTTTCTTCTGATTTTCCAGGTTGTTTTTCATGTTTCCTTTCTTTGAATTGTTCAGGGTCCTCCTCTTTTCTCAAACATCTCCATTTTTGAGCTGTTTCTATCAGTGCTTCTTCACACTTCTCACTCCACCATGTCTTCTTTTTATTCTTGAACAATCCTAAAAAGTTTTCTCTGCTGCTTGAGTTATTTGCATCTGGAGTCCACACCAGTCAAATCTTTTACTCGCCTCAATTTCTTCTCTAAATTTTTATATATTTTCTTTTTAATATTAGCTGTTTTGGTGTTGTATCTGATCACTTTCGTGGTCGCCTTTTTTGCTTTAAATGTGAGGAATTTTATTTTAATCTTAGAGAGATAATGATCTGAGACGAATTCCCTATTGTGACTATTTTAACATTTGTAAATTCCGTGTATACCTATGAGATATGGCGATGTGATCCAGTTGAAATTCACCTAGGTTTGGATTTGGATGTCTCCAAGTTTTGGCTTTTCATGTTAGTTTGCGGATGTGTGGACATGAGTTTTAACTGGAACATTGTACACATATTGATCAGTCTTTCACCATTTCTGTTTGTTCTTAAGTGTGTTGGATATTGATCTACACTAGTCCTAAATTTCTTCTCACACCCTTTTAGCTATGATAGCAATTTCAGATTCTAAAAGATCCCAGAATTGATTTACTTTCTCCAGATTTCTTTTGTTGTCTGTGTTTATAGGTGCATGACAGTTTATGGGGGAGTAACTTTTACTCTTGCACGTTATTGTTAACATGGATATTCATCTTCCCCATGAACCATGGACCTTGCCGTTGGTGGGGAGGCTTGCGTGCCTCGGTGATAGAGATGGCCGTACCGTAGGTGTAACCACAATGGAGGGGTATCTGTTGAGAGGCCAGACAAACGTGTGGCTCCTGAAGAGGGGCAGCAGCCTTTTCAGTAGTTGCAGGGACAACAGTCTGGATGGTTGACTGATCTTGCCTTGTAACACTTACCAAAACGGCCTTGCTGTGCTGGTACTGCAAACGGCTGAAAGCAAGGGGAAACTACAGCCGTAATTTTTCCCGAGGGCATGCACCTTTACTGTATGGTTAAATGATGATGGCGTCCTCTTGGGTAAAATATTCCGGAGGTAAAATAGTCCCCCATTCGGATCTGCGGCCGGGGACTACTCAAGAGGATGTCGTTATCAGGAGAAAGAAAACTAGCGTTCTACGGATCAGAGAGTGGAATGTCAGATTTCATAATCGGGCAGGTAGGTTAGAAAATTTAAAATGCGACATGGATAGGTTAAAGTTAGATATAGTGGGAATTAGTGATTTTCGTGGTAGGAGGAAAAAGACTTCTGGTCAGGTGACTAAAGGGTTATAAACACAAAATCAAATATGGGTAAATCAGGAGTAGGTTTAATAATGAATAGGAAAATAGAAATGTGGGTAAGATACTACAAGCATCATAGTGAACTCATTATTGTGACCAAGATAGATACGAATCCCACGCCTACCACAGTAGTACAATTTTATATGAGAACTAGATCTGCAGATGACCAAGAAATTCAAGTCAATTTTTGATGTAATAAAATAAATTATTCGGATAGTGAAGGGAGACGAAAATTTAATAGTCATCGGTGACTGGAATTCGTCAGTAGGAAAAGGGAGAGAGGGAAACGTAGTGGGTGAATATGGATTGGGTGTAAGCAATGAAAGAGGATGGCGCCTGGTAGAATTTTGCATGGAGCACAACTTAATCATAGCTGACACTTGGTTCAAGAATCATAAAAGAAGGTTGTATACGTGGAAGAAGCCTGGAGATACTGACAGGTTTCAGATAGATTATGTAATGGTAAGACAGAGATTCAGGAACCAGGTTTTAAATTGTAAGACATTTCCAGGGGCAGATGTGGACTCTGAGCACCATCTATTGGTTACGAACTGTAGACTAAAACTGGAGAAACTACAAAAAGGTGGTAACTTAAGGAGATTGGACCTGGATAAACTGACTAAACCAGAGGTTTACAAAGTTTCAGGGACAGCATAAGGGAACAATTGACAAGAATGGGGGAAAGAAATACAGTAGAAGAAGAATGGGTAGCTTTGAGGGATGAAGTAGTGAAAGCAGCAGAGGATCAAGTAGGTAAAAAGACGAGGGCTAGTAGAAATCCTTGGGTAACGGAAGTAATATTGAATTTAATTGTTGAAAAGAGAAAATATAAAAAATACAGTTAATGAAACGGGTAAAAGGGAATACAAACGTCTCAAAAATGAGATCGACAGGAAGTGCAAAATGGCTAAGGAGAGATGGCTAGAGGACTAATGAAAGGATGTAGAGGCTTATCTTAGTAGGGGTAAGATAGACACTGCCTACAGGAAAATTAAAGAGACCTTTGGAGAAAAGAGAACCACTTGTATGAATATCAAGAGCTCAGATGGAAACCCAGTTCTAAGCAAAGAAGGGAAAGCAGAAAGATAGAAGGAGTATATAGAGGGTCTATAAAAGGGCGATGTACTTGAGGACAATATTATGGAAATGTAGATGAAGATGAAATGGGAGATATGATACTGCGTGAAGAGTTTGACAGAGCACTGAAAGGCCTAAGTCGAACAAGGTTCCGGAAGTAGACAACATTCAATTAGAACTACTGACAGCCTTGGGAGAGCTAGTCCTGACAAAACTCTACCATCTGGTGAGCAAGATGTATGAGACAAGAGAAATAACCTCAGACTTCAATTCCAATCCCAAAGAAAGCAGGTGTTGACAGATGTGAAAAGTACCGAAATTTCAGTGTAATAAGTCACGGATGCAAAATATTAACGCGAATTCTTTACAGACGAATGGAAAAAGTAGTAGTAACCGACCTCGGGGAAGATGAGTTTGGATTCCGTTGAAATATTGGAACACGTGAGGCAATACTGACCCTACGACTTATCTTAGAAGCTATACTAAGGAAAGGCAAACCTACGTTTCTAGCATTTGTATACTTAGAGAAAGCTTTTGACAATGTTGACTGGAATACTCTCTTTCAATTTCTGAAGGTGGCAGGGGTAAAATACAGGGTGCGAAAGGCTATTTACAATTTGTACAGACATCAGATGGCAGTTATAAGAGTCGAGGGACATAAAAGGGAAGCAGTGGTTGGGAAGGGAGTGAGACAGGGTTGTAGCCTCTCCCCAGTGTCATTCAATCTGTGTATTGAGCAAGCAGGGAAGGAAACAAAAGAAAAATTCGGAGTAGGTATTAAAATCCATGGAGAAGAAATAAAAACTTCGAGGTTCGCCGATGACATTGTAATTCTGTCAGAGACAGCAAAGGACTTGGAAGAGCAGTTGAACGGAATGGATAGTGTCTTGAAGGGAGGATATAAAATGAACATCAACAAAAGCAAAACGAGGATAATGGAATGTAGTCGAATTAAGTCAGGTGATGCTGAAGGAATTAGATTAGGAAATGAGACACATTAAGTAGTAAAGGAGTTTTGCTATTTGAGGATCAAAATAACTGATGGTGGTCGAAGTAGGTAGGATATAAAATGTAGACTGGCAATGGCAAGGAAAGCATTTCTGAAGATGAGAAATTTGTTAGCATCGAGTATAGATTTAAGTGTCAGGAAGTCGTTTCTGGAAGTATTTGCATGGAGTGTAGCCATGTATGGAAGTGAAACATGGACGATAAGTAGTTTGGACAAGAAGAGAATAGAAGCTTTCGAAATGTGGTGCTACAGAAGAATGCTGAATATTAGATGGGTAGATCACATAACTAATGAGGAAGTATTGAATAGGATTAGGGAGAAGAGAATTTTGTGGCACAACTTGACTAGAAGAATGGATCGGTTGGTAGGATAGGTTCTGAGGCATCAAAGGATCACCAATTTAGTACTGGAGGGCAGTGTGGAGGGTAAAAATCGTAGAGGGAGACCTAGAGATGAACACACTAAGCAGATTCAGAGGGTTGTAGGTTGCAGTAGGTACTGGGAGATGAAGAAACTTGCACAGGATAGAGTAGCATGGAGAGCTGCATCAAACCAGTACTGAAGACAACAACCACAAAAACATGGATATTCATTCTGAATTCTATCTAAATTCTGTTATACTAAGATATTTTTCTTTACATAAAATACTGTTCCAAACATCCACATGTTTTCCATTGTTCTCACTGCTGTATTCCCTTTATAAAATCTATAACGTCGTGTGTGAACTACATTCTCATCTAAGAATTGTGTTTCCTGGCCTGCTATAATTTGTGTATCGTTCTTCTGCAGAAATAATTCTAATTCCTTTTGTTTCCCAATTTTCAGAGGAGAATTTACATTTAATGTTCCAAAGCAGTACTTCTTCTTGAACTGAAACTTGGAAAGCATTTCAATATATTCCATCTCTTCTTCATCGCAAATTTTGGGGCTTCCCAGAAACCTAGGTCCCATTGCATTACATGATGTAATGGTGGATTCCTCATCAGAGTTAACTTTCGGAAAAATAGCATCCACAGAGTTCCGAAGACTGCAAGAGCTGACAAGTGCGAGAATTATCGCACAATCAGCATAATAGCTCACTCATCCAAGTTGCTGACTAGAATAACATACATGAGAATGGAAAAGAAAATTGGGAATGTGATAAATGCTAATCAGTTAGGCTTTAGGAAAGGCAATGGCACCAGAGAGGCAATTCTGACATCGCAGTTGATAATGGAATCAAGACTAAAGAAAAACGTAGACACGTTAGTAGGATATGTCGACTCAGAAAAAGCGTTTGACAATGTCAAATTGGGCAACTTATTCGGAATTCTGAGAAAAATAGAGGTAAGCTGCAGGGAGAGACGGGTAATGTATAATATGTAAAAGGGCGAGGAGCGATTAATGTGTGTGGACAACCGAGAACCAAGTGCTCGGATTAAAAAGGATGTATGAAAAGGATTTAACCTTTCGTCCCGACTGTTCAGTCTGCACATTGAAGAAGCAGTGATGTGAATAAAAGAAAGTTTCGGGAGTGGAATTAAAATTCCAGGATAGCGGTGCTACGATTCGCTGATCACATTGCTATCCTGAGTGAAACTGAAGTGCTGAATGGAATGAACAATCTAATGAGTACAGAATATGGACTGACATTACTGGTTACGAAGTACATGAAGTTAAGGATTTCTGTTACCTAAGCAGTAAAATAACCAATGACAGACGGAGCAATGAGGAATCACAAGAGCGTTCCTGGCCGTGAGAAGTCTGCTAGTATCACACATAGGCCTTAATTCGAGGAGGAAATTTCAGAGAATGTACGTGAGGAGCACAGAATCGTATGGTCGTGAAACATGGATTGTTGGGAAACCGGAACATAAGAGAATTTCAGCATTTGAGGTGCCGTGCTACAGACGAATGTTGAAAATTAGTTGGACTGATAAGGTAAGGAATGAGGAAGTTCTGTGCAGAATCAGAGAGGAAATGGATGTGTGGAAATCACTGACATGGAGGACAGGATGATAGGACGTTTGTTAAGACATGATGGAGTGGCTTACATGGTACTAGAGGGCAAAAACAGCAGAGGAATACGGAGACTGGAATACATCCAACAAATAACTGTCGACGTAGGTTGCAAATGCTACTCTGAGATGAAGAGGTTGGCACAGGGATGGAATTCAACCCAGTCAGAAGACTTATGACTGAAGAAAATCCAATTTAGCAATTGCTTAGTTTACCAAAGTATTTAGATGCTACTCTTGAGTAATGGTGATTTCATTGGATTTTATGTATTGAATATTTGTACTGCAACTGTGGAAGAGAACTGTCATTTGGCTGTAAGATAATTTTTTCCTTTTCTTTTTTTTTTAAAAAAAGTTTCTGATCACTACATGCTGCTACTGAAAGTTTATTTGAAGCTTATAATTCTTTGTTCCCTGTTCTTTCATTATTGGTTTATTTTTCTGTTTGTGAATATTTTGCTTGTTTTTAATAAACTTCGTTAAATTATGTGTTATTTGCTGTCTCTGTACCTTTCCACTCCCTTACCATCTATCTGCCGCTTCAGTTACATTAAAGTGGTGTTGTCAATCATGGCAAGGTGCGAAAGGATGCATGAGGTTGGTGGTTATTTCCCAGTTTACTTGTGGACTACACGTGTGAGCTAGTAGCTCGGTAGTGTGAGAGGAGGCTAAATTAACTAATTATGTAAAATATGGAGTAAAGTGTTTGCCCCAAATTAAAATAATAACATCCATAGGAAAATGACTTCCTCTCAAAAACTTTACAACGCCTCTCGGCCTGTACAATAAAATAATCATGAGAATAGACAAAGAGTACGTGCTGAAGCGCAACAACCAGCTGTAGAAAAAGGGCTATTGTTCACAGGTTACTTCAATTACTTACGGCAGATATACAAGACAGACACAATAATGAATAGAGCTTATTTAGTTATTTTACGGAACAACAGGTATTGAATGGATAGCCATAAACGTTACCACGCCACTTTCGGGATTAGGGGTTGTCCACCTTCACCAGCTGTTACCACGCCGTGGTTTTTCGGCGGTTTCCGACATCTGACAATGTGAGTTCTGAGCTTTCACGTGATTTACAAAACTTTTAGAGGAGTTAATCTGACTGTCACATGAGCTAACTACAGTTGCTGACAGATAAGGCACACAGCGGGGAAAGGGGTGACGACAGAAAGGTAGTCCGACCACACTTTACCATTAACACAGCCAAATTAGGAACGACAAGACGATCCCGTGAAGATACCGGAGAGGGCCAGGAAAATGAAGAGACAAAACTGATAAATTATTCCCTACTACCACGAAGCGCCAAAGGAACTGATATCGGGATGAGTATTCAAATACAGAGATATATAAGCGGGCAGAATACTGAGCAACGCCGTTATAAGACTACAAGGGTCTGGTGCAATTTTTAGATCGGTTACTGCTGCTACAATGGCAGGCGGTGTTATAGTCGGAGCACGAGCGAATGGTTTCATCATTTCCGAGGTAGCGATGAATTGGGGATTTTCCTGTAGGACCATTTCACGAATATACAGTGAACATCAGGAATCCGGTAAAACATCAAATGTCCGACATCACTGATGCTAGAAAAAGGTCCTGCAAGAACGGGACCAACGACGATGATGAAGATGTTTCCTTTTGTGGGCACTCAACTGCTGGGTCATCCGCGCCCTTGGAAAGTCCCAATTTGTACACAGTCCAATTCTTTACACAGTCCAATCAATCCACTTTCAAGAATGATGATGACTATGAAATGATGAGGGCAACACAAATACCCAGTCCCCAGGCAGACAAAATCTTCACCCGGCCGGTTATCAAACCCGGGACCCCGTGATGCAGATGCAGTAGCGTTAGCTACTAGACAACGAGCCGCGGGCGACCAACGATGTCTGAAGGGAATCGTTTAATGTGACAGAAGGGCAACCCTTCTGCAAATTGCTGTAGATTTCAATGCTGGGCCATGAACAAGTATCAGCGTGCGAGCCATTCAACGAAACATCGTAGAAATATTATTTCGGAACCGAAAGGCCACTCGTGTCCCCTTGATAACTGCACGACACAAAGCTTTATGCCTCGCCTGGGCCGCACGGAGTAGCCATTTGGTCTTAGGCTCGTGGCTACTGTTCGCGCGGTTCCCCCTGTCGGAGACCGCCTGGTCAGACAAGTCTCGTTTCAAATTGTATCGAGCGGGTGGACGTGTACGGCTGTGGAGACCATGAATGCACGGACCCTTCATGTCAACAAGGAACTGTTGAGGCTGGTGGAGGCTCAATAATGGTGTGCAACTGGAGTGACGTGTCGCTTGATACGTCTAGATAAGTCGCTCGCCATTAGTATGGACTGATATGGAGAAATTACCAAGCTGCCATGATGTTCTCGATCAAGGAACAAACATGAGAATGGTAGTGGAGATCCATAAATTAGTTACCTGATTCTTTTATTGTTTGCTGTGGGTCAATTATGTTACGGTTGGGTTGTTAGGGGGAAGAGACCTAACAGCGAGGTCATCGGTCTCATAGGATTAGGGAAGGATGGGGAAGGAGGTCATCCGTGCCCTTTCAAAGGAACCATCACGGCATTTGCCTGGAGTCACAGAAAACCTAATCAGGATGGCCGGACACAGGTTTGAACCGTCGTCCTGCTGAATGCGAGTCCAGTGTGTTGGTCACTGCTCCATCTCGCTCGGTGCGTAATTATGTCGAAGTCTTCCTCGAGTATAGTGATTCCACTGTTTTTTCATTCCCAAACTAGTTCTAGTTACTCGACATTAGAAAAGCACCAAACTTTAATATGAAAACAATTTTGCTAAAAGTTTATATTTAAATTTAATCAATGATATTTGTCATTTCATCTGTTAAAAACGAATGATTTCTTCGCTTAAAATGGAGCTCTAGTCTCACCTGTTGGATGCTTCTGCCTGCACAGCTGCATGTGCTGGAATGTGTGGAACAGGTTTCTCAGTAGTGCGGCAAGTGTATAGTGAAGAACGTTTACTAATCATGTTCATTCTTCATTATATGGTGTCTTCGATGCAATAGCTCCATGACACTGGGCTAGGCACCGGTGGTGACTAGTCTGTGGCTGGCGACATCCTGAGATTGTCACAGGTGGTGTAGGCAGTGACAGTTCTGATGCAACGTGACAGCAATTTCGTGCTTCAAGACCAATCCAGGTAGCACCAAGTACAGCTCATGCTCTATGAAGCTGGTAGGTAGTGCGCAGTCTCCACATATAATTCATGAATTTCGTAGATCTCCTGGAGATAGGCAATTGCACACACTTGGCGGCCACTGCTCGATGGATACCGTTCGGACCCCGGACCCACAACTTTAGGTAATCCAGACGCTGGCACTGCTCGGAGAAGCTGGTGTCACTTAGACGTACATTGTAACAATGACCGTTACGGAGACTGCACCAGGTTAATGCACGATACCGAAAGACTCACGTATCTGCTGAGCGAGGAGCCTTAAGCCTCGATGTCCAGTGGGGCCGTATTCGTCCGACTAACAGGTTGACCGCATGATCGTACGACTACGGTTCACTGACTGAACTGTCCACTCGAGACCGGTAACATAAGACACACGGCCGACAATCAGTGAGTCGCGAGGCAACTAAACTGAAAATTTAAATAATGAGACCATTCCTCGAACCATTGCTAGAACAAGTCGAGGCAGAGAGCCAAATCAAGAACTCAAGGCAATTCTTCCAATACATAAAAAAATCGGAAACGTTGATTTCAGAGCCCAACTTTTTTCATTAGAGATAAGAACCGGAACTTGATAAATGACAAGGAAAGAATTGTATAAAGATGGAAAGAATACTTCTCAGAACTGTTGACTCGCCCAGACCAAAATGAGATATTACCTGCAAACACTACGGAGGAAAGGAAAGATGAAGAAGAATGGGAAGTTTTGTGTTAGCAGAAGAGCCAACATTGTGTTACGAGTGGAGGCCGAAATGCAGTCGTTTTAGCTCACGCAGGCTGGCGTGAGGAGGTCAGAACTATACTGACGTGAGGTCTGGAACATGACAAGGAATGAGAATTCAGAAAGCGGACGTAATTAGTTTGATACTTAACTTTAATCCATTAATGATCAACGTCGCTCTCGACGGTACGTGAGTCACAATATTATCTGTTCAGAATACATTCTTGAAGATAGTAATAGTAACTGAATATGGCGCCTTGTTAGGTCGTAGCAAATGACGTAGCTGAAGGCTATGCTAAACTGTCGTCTCTGCAAATGAGACCGTATGTAGATAGTGAACCATCGCTAGCAAAGTCGGCTATACAACTGGGGCGAGTGCTAGGGAGTCTCTCTAGACTAGACCTGCCGTGCGGCGGCGCTCGGTCTGCAATCACTGATAGTGGCGACACGCGGGTCCGACGTATACTAACGGACCGATTTAAAGGCTACCACCTAGCAAGTGTGGTGTCTGGCGGTGACAACATAGGAAGTTGGTGAAGAAGATGTGAAAATCGCGATCAAAGGACTCAGAAACAACAAAGCCCCAGGGGAGGACGGAATAACATCAGAATTAATCGAGGAGGGATGTGAGAGCTTACACTTAGAGATATATAAACTGATTCACTTGATATGGGAGAATGAGACACTGCCAGAAGAATGGAAATTGGCTATAATATACCCAATATATATGAAGGGAAGCAAAATGGAATGCGGTAACTATGGAGGAATCAGCTTGTTGAATGTAACGTATAAGCCGCCGCTGTCCATCATTATCCTCAGAAAATTGCAACCATTCATAGAGAACAACATACAGGAGTACCAAGCTGGCTTTAGACAATAGATCACATTTTCACACTAAGACAATTGTTTGAAAAACATTGGGAACATGATAAAGATATCTACAGCCTGTTCGGCGATTTTCAACGTGCATATGACACCATGCACAGGAATAGCCTATACAATGCCACGCGGGACTTCAGAATCCCTGAGAAGCTAGTGAGAATTTTGCAAGCTTGTATGTAAGGGTCAAAGGCACCAGTACCTTTCCGAGGAGCCACATCAGAAACATTCAAGACTGAGACAGGCCGCAGACAAGATGATGCCCTCTCATGTGTTCTGTTCAATGTCATCTTAGAGAAAGTAATAAGAGAGTGTAGGCAACAGGAGAGGGCTGGAGTAGAGATGGACGGTAACTTCAATTGTTTCGCATATGCAGATGACGTAGTACTATTAAGTGAATCAAAGCAAGAGTTGAAATAAATGTACCAGAAAATGGACAATTATGCACTCAAGTTAGGGCTCAAAGTGAATCGAGACAAAAACAGAGTTCATGCAATTAGGAAGAAGACAAGTTCAGGTAGAATTTCTTGAGATAGATGGCAAGAAGTTCAAGAGAGTAGACCAGTTCAGATATTTGGGATATTGGTTTACCACCGACAACAACATCAAAATGGACATCAAGGAAAGAACAGCAGTGGGAACAATAGCATGCATTTCCTCAGAGACACGTTTGGCTCTAAATCGATCTCAGTGAACACTAAGATAAAAATCTACAACACAGTGATATGCCCAGCAGTAATGTACGGTTCAGAAACTTGAGCATCACTAAGCGAGAAAGGGAAAAGCTATTAATATTTGAAAGAAGAGTAATGAGGAAGATAAAAGGAACAGTTTTAGATAACGGAGAATGGAGGAGGAGGAAAAACGAGGAATTCTACCTTCTGATGCGACAACCAGCTATCCTACAGAAGATAAAGAGCGAAAGAATTCAAAGGATGGGCCATGTAGCCCGTATGCCAGATGGAAGACAGGTGAAGATGGCACTAGCGGGAAAACCAAACACCAAACGCCCCACTGGACGACCAAGGCAGCGCTGGATGGACGACCTGGCGAAGGACGTAGCAGCCCTGGGAATTGAAGATATCTAGAGGAACCGGGCAGAAAACAGAAAGGAATGGAGGCAGTTTGAGGAAGCAGCGCGTGGTCTGCATGGCCTGTGATCGCTGAATATCTGTCTATCTATCATTCCTAGTGTCAAAACTTGCATAACTGCAAACTTATTTGAAGAGGTGGCTTTCTAAAGCACGACACGTGGTAGAATATGCGTCTGGAGAAATGACTGCAAATTGATATTACTACAAAAGATATTGCAGTTTGAAAGCCCGATAATGTTGACATTGCACTCAAATCTATACACTGGTTACACAACAGAGTAGGGCGAAGAACCATCAGCTGCATTCACTTGGCCGCTAACATAAGCCTAAAAAAGATGTGCTTCTGTCGGCGAGAAACGCGGTGTCAATGCGGAGATAAATTTTTGCTGCTCTTTTGCTCAGTGGGAGTGCACTGCTGAAAGAGACAATACTAGTTGCACACGGTCAGCGTAAGGATGAAGGCGTACTTCTCAGTTTTGATTTTAAATACATTTCTTAGAATTTTTCAACTGTTTTACTGAATGTACACTGTACATTGGGTATCACATATTCATAAAATCTGATCGCACAGTAAATGGTTTTTGCTACGTCGTAATTAGCGTTTCCGCTTAGCTTCCACACTAGTGTTCTTTGCAGCTTTCAGTAACACTTTCCTCTGTAAGTTACGATGACCTTGGACATTCCACAGTGATTTGGTCACAGTCACAAGACTTATAAGCTACTCTACGTCCACAGTGGGCAAGTGAATGCAAAATACACCCAGACACTAGCAACAACATTCGCTCGCTTCCACCGACTACGTGCGACTAATCCCATTTCACTGGGATCTGTCGGTCAGCCAGCCGAGTACGGCCACAGGCGGCCGCCTTGGTCGTGTGCATTGGACGCGGGCCAGTCCGGCTACATGCCTTGGAATTAGTCGGCAGCGTGCGACCGTATAACGCCGTCCAACTAGTCGGACGAATACAGTTCCACTGGAGGCTCAGCCTTGTACCCTCGGAGTGGTTGCTTTATGACATGTGGTAGGCCTCGACACATACTTGCCAGCGACAAAGCCTCATTGTGCCATACCACGTGGCAATATATTTAACTACCGACGGCAGAATGCCGATTTCATGGCGCTGCGCCAGCCGTAATACAGTGTCCGGCTGATGGACTGTATCAGTGGCTCCCCACATATCGCTTGTCCGGTTGTGAAAGCTTCCTGCAGTTCCAGAAGGACACCATGCGTACGCTGTGGAACATAAGATGGGGAACACTATAAGTGTCACTGAAGAATTTATGCTAGATGAAATATACGATGATGAACTGAAATTTGATGCAGTGCCGGAATCGAACCCAGATTCCCTGCGTAACGAATAGGTGGGCTACTAGTTGGGCAACACTGGTACTTAAGCTGCCCCAGCTGCACGGATTACCGTAGTACGGCTCTCTCCCACATACAAATTCTAATCAACGTCTCAGCCCTTTGTTATTTCCCTTCTAGAGCCGCATCTGCTCCCCAGTATTGGAATAGCACCTCAGCACTACGCGAAGTGGGGTATGTGATATATTAATCACATACAGATCACGTTTCTGAGACATTTTGAGTCTCACCTTCTTCACTATCGTAGAGATCAATACGTCTCAGGAACATCAACTGAATATGATTAAACAATATGTGTTAGGAAACTTCCTGGCAGATTAAAACTGTGTGCCGGGCCGAGACTCGAACTCGGGACCTTTGCCTTTCGCGGGAAAGTGCTCTACTAACTGAACTACCCAAGCACGACTCATTCCCCGTCCTCACAGCTTTACTTCTGCCAGTACCTCGTCTCGTACCTCCAAACTTTACAGGAGCTCTCCTGCGAACCTTGCAGAACTAGACTCCTGAAAGAAAGGATATTGGGGAGACATGACTTAGGCACCGCCTGAGGGGATGTTTCCAGAATGAGATTTCCACTTTGCAGGGGAGTGTGCGCTGATATGAAACTTCCTGGCAGATTAAAACTGTTTGCTGGACCGAGACTCGAACTCGGGACCTTTGCCTTTCGCGGACAAGTGCTCCACCAACTGGTAGCTCGGTAGCTGAGAGTGGAAATCTCATTCTGGAAACATCCCCCAGGCTGTGGCTAAGTCATGTCTCTGCAATATCCTTTCTTTCAGGAGTGCTAGTTCTGCAAGGTTCGCAGGAGAGCTTCTGTAAAGTTTGGAAGGTAGGAGACGAGGTACTGGCAGAAGTAAAGTTGTGAGGGCGGGGCGTGACTCGTGGTTGGGTAGCTCAGTTGGTAGAGCACTTGCCGCCGAAAGGCAAAGGTCCCGAGTTCGAGTCTCGGTCCGGCACACAGTTTTAATCTGCCAGGAAATTTCATATCAGCGCACATTCCACTGCAGAGTGGAAATCTCATTCTGAAAATGTGTTATGTTGCAACCCTTTTGTAGCCTTTCAGTCACCACCGGCAATAACATCTACACCCAGACATGCTGACAATACGTTGTGAATTCGGTGCTGTTGTCATGTAGTAATGGCAATGACTGGAGTCTGAAAATACAATAAAGACTGATGTGGCCTGCTGTGGGTACTCTATCGGTTCCTGTCTATAAGACCGAAATGGTTCGTAGTGGATAGGGCGGTCCCTGTAAGGGCAGCAGGCGTCGTATCTGGCTCACATTCCAATATGATTACCATGAAATTAAAAACTGAACTGGAGAACAGGAAACTGTAATTTCATGATGGACGTTTGAACATTTATTATAGCAGGAGAGGTTTTGGAAGATAGTTAAAATTAACAACTCAACAAGAAAACTTAATTTATTAATGCCAGTAGGTAGCAAAAATGCTTTTTATTCTGTAGCCTAATAAGTTTGACGAAGATATAGTTTTGTTCGAAAATCTTTGTAACATTTCTGTTATGTAAGTATGAGTAAAAATCTAGCTCTGTCTAGGGTACTTTCAGCCTTTTCTGTCATCGCTGTCAGATGCTTGTGATCCCGGTTATCCAGGATCGTAGGTTGCCCACGTTGACGTAGACGGAGCCACCAAGGTTGCAGTAGCCGCTCCCCCACGACACGATCCCCACCTGCGTGCTGCCGCTCACCAGGGCACTGCCAGAATCACCATGGCACACGCTCTTTCCCGTCTCTCCAGCGCACAGCATGCGCGGAGTTACTTCGCGTCCGACGTTCGGGAAGTCACACGCGGACCGGTCCCTGACGCTGATGTCCACTTTCTGCAGGATGAGGGGATCGTCCGTCTCCGTAAACCCCCAGCCGGCTACTGTGACAGCGAGGCCAGCTGGCGGGTCGTATCCGTCCTCTGGGAGGTTGACGACCGAAATGTTGGCGCCCAGTGGGAATGAACCGTCAATCTGCAAAATTAAACTTATGGTAGGGTGGTGGAAGGCAGTTCAATGATTACAGCATATCTAGATTTAGAGAAAGCTTTTGGTAAAACAAAATAGTACCATCGATTTCTAGCAGGAATAAAGGACAATCAACTAGTTGTAGTAAATTGTAGTTTTTCCCGGCTACTGTCTGCACGTCCACACGTAAAATTAAGGCCCTTAGAATCAAGGGCTTATCACATCAGTAAAAACAGTCACTTCGAGTACCAGACCATGTTAGTGGCTACATGACGGGCCAGCCACTGATACAGTGTTGTTGATAATTCTTCCGGGTTATATGGCCGGGTTATATGGCCTGCCGACTCCAGGACCAGCCATACCTCTGAGGATGTCCAACGTAGTAGTATTGGACGAAACGTTATGAATGGAAGTATTCCATGGACCACGGCCCTATAACCCGGAAGAATTATCAACAACAGTACCATCCGGTCGTGAAAGCCTTCATTGCACCGATACAGTCTAGTAGCCGGATATTCTATTACGGCTGACGCAGCACCCGGCAATACAACATTGCGCCGTCGGTGGTTGAATGTGTTGCTACGTGGTATAGCACAATGAGGCGTTCTCGCAGCCAAGAGCGTGATGCGCCTACCACCTGTCATAAGGCATTTTACACTCACTTAGTCTGTTACTCTAAGTGACAGTTCTTACTGATGTGACGAGCTCTTGATTCTACGATCAATAATTTTTACGTGTGAACATACAGACAGTTGCCGATAAATGCCATTTGGAGACAGAATTTACTGAGTGAATTGCTAATGTAAAATTGTCTGTTCTTCTGAAGAAGACGGGCTTAGATCCCTGTAAACAATGGTCAATGTCCTGTGGAAACCATCTGTTTTAGCATCTGGTTGACTGCCCTTTATACCTACTGTTCTTTAACCGTTGATGTACTAGAGCCACGTTCCAAATACTGTCGATTTTTGAATGTTCGCTGCTACATATGAATCTTAAAGGAAATTAAAAGTTATACTGTTCTGGTAGCTGTATCTGTTCTTGAACAGCATATGTTTCCTACCACAGTAATATGAAAACTTCATTTCTTGAAAACAGCAGTGTTTTGTGGCTGCATAACTGCTGTTTCTATTTCAGGATACTATCTAACAGTTTGTGTTGCCCTAGATGCAAGAATCTGAAAGGTCATCTTCTTTTACTGTGCAATCACTTTTGTGATCCTTTCGCTGCTACCTTCGTATTTATTCAGAAATGCATGTGTTGGGTACTAGGTACAGGCAAGCTTAGGTTCAAATGGTTCAAATGGCTCTGAGCACTATGGGACTCAACTTCTGAGGTCATCAGTCCCCTAGAACTTAGAACTACTTAAACCTAACTAACCTAGGGACATCACACACATCCATGCCCGAGGCAGGATTCGAACCTGCGACCGAAGCGGTCTCGCGGTTCCAGGCTGTAGCGCCTAGAACCGTTCGGCCACTCCGGCCGGCCAAGCTTAGGTTATACAGTAAATATGAATACAGGATACTGTTCTTTGCGTGCCCGTTATGTGTGTTTTCAGCAATACGTTGCTTCAGTAACATATCTTTAATAGAAGTATGACTGTGTTAATGCATGCAGGTCAAGAAATCCGACAACGACAGGGAGGCGGTGTACTGACGAGATGCCTTTCCACATCGCAGCAGATGACGCCTCAGGCAGAGGTTGACATAGGGATCGGTCGTACTTGGTTGGTTCGTATACGACCAAAACTAGGATGAATAATGCATACACAATATATAATATGTAATGATTATGTCTCTGTAGTAAGACGATAGCTGAGGAAACCAGGGTAATAAGGTCGAGGTGGAACAGTACTTGGCATGCAGCAGTGGTTTGCACACAGGACCCGCATTCGGGAGGACGACGGTTCAAACCCGCGTCCGACCATCCAGATTTACGTTTTCCGTGATTTACCTAAACTGCACCAGAGAAATACCGGCATAGTTCCTTTGAAAGAGCACGGCCGGTTTCCTTCCCCATCCTTGACACAATCCGTGCTTGTGATCCGTCTCTAATAACCTAGATATTGATGGGACGTTAAACTCAATCTTCCTTCCTTCCAGTGTAATGAGAAGCCTTGGAGTAGAAAATCTTTCAACCTGATCGCTTAGAAATGTTTGCTACCGGAGAAGCATTGTCCTTCTACTTGTGAATGACTTTTTTAGATAATATCTTTAAGGAAGCTCTTCCTTAAGTCTGGGGTTCCTTTTGCTGCTTTAATTACTCTTCGTAGAAAAGACGGTTATGAACTTAATATTGGTTACCTTTTCGTGCTGTTGTTACTGAGGATTCTGGATGATCAACTCAAAGGTACTTAACGTTTTTGGACAGATGCCGTAACAAGAACTGCGGAATTTATCACAATCACTGTTAATAAATGACAGCAGTACCAACTGTGTGGTTTTATCCTCGTCAGGGAAAGGCGGTTTTCAACACGTTTTGCTCCATTTCTTTTCCTTGCTGCGTATTTGAAACACGATATATTGGTATACATTTCTTACACAGATACGGAGAAATGTACAGCAGGTGTAACTGTAAGAGCAACAATTTGTTGAACAGAAAATGCAAAGGACTGGTTTTGGCCGTATTGTCGCTATACTGAGTTTCAGTTAATTCCGGTTAAGTACAAGGAATCTACACTGAGATACCTTTTGTTTTGTAGCGGTTTAAAAACTGTACTTCTTTCATTGTTTTAGGTGTGGCTTGTCTGTTTGGTGCAGTAGAACCTAAAGTTGCTGATTAATTTTTGTCAACGTTAGGCGCGTTTTAGTTGCTTCATTGTTGTCCGTCCAAGTGAAAATGGCATCTTATCAGGAGGTTACAAAATCGGCAGCCGGCCGTGGTGGTCTAGCGGTTCTAGGCGCTCAGTCCGGAACCGCACGACCGCTACGGTCGCAGGTTCGTATCCTGCCTCGGGGATGGATGTTTGTGATGTCCTTAGGTTAGTTAGGTTTAAGTAATTCTAAGTTCTAGGGGACTGATGACCACAGATGTTAAGTCCCATAATACTCAGAGCCATTTGAACAATTTTTTCACAAAATCCGCATTGGTACGCAGAATTTAATTTTATTGTTTGGTAAAAAAGGAAGTTTGGCTCCGTTTATAAGGAAGTATCGCCACATGGGATTAGGAAAAAGGAATTTCATAGACAGTTTGCGGTCACTGGTGCCGTACTGAAGCGGCACGCAGGCAGTCGGCGAGTCTCTGAAGAACAAGGTGAGAATTTTCATGAAGCATTCCAAAGAAGTTCACGTATAACAATTCCTTAGGGTTCATGGGAGCTTCAAATGTAACGTTCCACTATTCGTAGGATCCTGAAAAAGTGACTCCGTCTGTACAAGGGGCAGAGTTGGCAGATCGTAAAGCACGATGACAAGTAATGGCGATATGCATTTGCATGTAAGATGTTTCTCCGAATCAGCCGGTATTCTGGTTTCTTGTCCAATATTACGTTTTCCATGTCTTTGAATCTGCTTTAAGGATGACGTTAGCATCTGGGGGTCACATAATCCACACAGTATCAGGGAAAAAATGATAGGTAAACCGAAAGTTTGTAATTCTGTCAGAGAAGGCAAAGGACTTGGAAGAGCAGTTGAATAGAATGGACAGTGTCTTGAAAAGAGGATATAAGATGAACATCAACAAAAGCAAAACAAGCATAATGGAATGTAGTCGAATTAAGTCGGGTGATGCTGAGGGAATTAGATTAGGAAATGAGACACTTAAAGTAGTAAATGAGTTTTACTATTTGGGGAGCAAAATAACTGATCATGGTCGAAGTAGAGAGGATATAAAATGTAGACTGGCAATGGCAAGGAAAGCGTTTCTGAAGAAGAGAAATTTGTTAACATCGAGTATAGATTTAAGTGTCAGGAAGTCATTTCTGAAAGTATTTGTATGGAGTGTAGCCATGTATGGACGATAAATAGTTTGGACAAGAAGAGAATACAAGCTTTTGAAATGTGGTGCTACAGAAGAATGCCGAAGATTAGATGGGTAGATCACATAAGTAATGAGGAAGTATTGACTAGGATTGGGGAGAAGAGAAGTTTGTGGCACAACTTGACCAGAAGAAGGGATCGGATGGTAGGACATGTTCTGAGGCATCAAGGGATCACCAATTTAGTATTGGAGGGCAGCGTAGAGGGTAAAAATCGTAGAGGGAGACCAAAAGACGAATACACTAAGCAGATTCAGAAGGATGTAGGTTACAGTAGGTACTGGGAGATGAAGAAGCTTGCACAGCATAGAGTAGCATGGAGAGCTGCATCAAACCAGTCTCAGGACTGAAGACCACAACAACAACAAAACCGAAAGTGAGTATTTCGTGTGGGTTCATGTGCGTTAAGACAGTTGGATCGTTCTACTTTGGAGAGGAGACTGTCGCAGAAATGACGTACGTAGACCAGTTACAGAAGTCTGCTTTTCCCTAATTGCAAGACGTGTTACAAAAACCTCTGGTTCGAACAAGATGGAGCTCCAAAACACTGGTCGTTTGATATTCGGAAAAATCTGAATCGAGCATTTCCAGGACACTGGACTGGGCGTCACTGACCCATAAATTGGCCTCCACGTTCTCCTGACACCACACCGATCGATTTTTAACGCTGGGCCTGCGTGAAGGACAAGATGTTCCCCACTGCAGTCTTCAAAACGTCCGTGTTCGGAGTGTGGAAGCCGTTGGTAACATCCCTCTGCACAGGTTGCAGAAGACCTGTATGGAAACTGAATTCAGGCTAGAGCCTCACGCCACTGCAGGGGCTCACTTTGTTGAGTTTTCCTTTGATGTAACATATGTTTAAGAGTTTAACCTGACATGTAACTTATTTTTGAGAAGGAAACAAATTTATTTCTTGTAGATCTTTTTAACAGAAGGACTGATTCAGCATATAGAAAATTCTAAACAACCTTCGGTGAAATGAGAAGCGAGGGTAGTGACATTGAGAGCGGAATGGGAATCTCACTGGTAAACACAGAGAAGAAAGCGGATGGGTGGCAAAAGTACGTTGTAGGCCTATATGAGGAGGAGGAGTTGTCGGGTGGCGTGAGAGAAGAGGAATCTGCATTTGACACTGAAGAGACAGGGACTAGTATTAAAGTCTGGATATAAATAGCTATAGAAGACTTGAAATCAATTGAGTTAGAACAGACAGATAATGTTCCATTGGATTCTCTGTAATCAGAAAGGAAAGTGCCAAAAATTCGATGTAGTTGGTATGTGAGATGTATGAGGTAGAAGAGATATCATCAGACTTACCGAAAACTACTATCCACACAATTCCGAAGGTAACAAGAGTAGATAAGTGCAACAAATTTCGCAGATTTATTTAAACAGCTAATGCATCTCAGTTTCTGACGAGACAAACACACAGGCGATTGGAAAAGAAAATTAAAGGTAGGTATTACCTACTTTTCTAGCATTTGTAGACACAGAGAAAACTTTCGACAATGTCAACTGGAATACTCTCTTTCAAATTCTGAAGGTGTCAGGGGCAAAACACAGGGAGCGAAAGGCTATTTACAATTTGTACAGAAACCAGAAGGCAGTTATAAGAGTCGAGGGACATGAAAGGGAAGCAGTGGTTGGGAAGGGAGTGAGACAGGGTTGTAGCTTCCCCCCCCCCCCCACCCCCCTCCCCGATGTTATTCAATCTGTATATTGAGCAAGCAGTAAAGGGAATGAAAGAAAAGTTCGGAGTAGGTATTAAAATCCATGGAGAAGAAATAAAAACGTTGAGCTTTACTGATGACATTGTAATTCTATCAGAGACAATGAAGGACTTGGAAGAGCAGTTGAACGGAACGGACAGTGTCTTGAAAGGAGGATATAAGATGAACACCAACAAAAGCAAAACGAGGATAATGGAATGTAGTCGAACTAAGTCGGGTGATGCTGAGGGAATTAGATCTGGAAGTGAGACACTTAAAGTAATAAAGGAGTTTTGCTATATGGGAAGCAAAATAACGGATGTTGGTCGAAATAGAGATGATATAAATGTAGACTGGCAATGGCAAGGAAAGCATTCCTGAAGAAGATAAGTATGTTAACATCGAGTCTAGATTTAAGTGTCAGGAAGTCTTTTCTGACAGTATTTGGATGGAGTTTAACCATGTATTGAAGTGAAACAGTTTGGACAAGAAGAGAATAGAAGCTATGGAAATGTGTTGCTACAGAAGAATGTTGAAGATTAGATGGATAGATCACATAACTAATGAGGAGGTATTGAATAGAATTGGGTAGACGAGGAGTTTGTGGCACAACTTGATTAGAAGAAGGGATCGGTTGGTAGGACATGTCCTGAGGCATCAAGGGGTCACCAATTTAGTATTGGAGGGCAGCAGGTACTGGGAGATGAGGAAGCTCGCACAGGATAGAATAGCATGGAGAGCTGCATCAAACCAGTCTCAGGACTGAAGACCACAACAACAACAACAACGGAAACAAGACTGAAGAAAACTCAAGACACGTTCATAGGATGTGCAGACCTGGAAAAGACGTTGGAAAATGTAAAATGTTGCAGGATGTTGAAAATTCTGAGAAAAATAGGAATTTGTTGTAGGGTATGGGGGTAATACGCAATATGCTTAGGAAAAAAGAGTGGGCAGTAAGATTCGAAGATCAAATAACAAAGTGCTTGGATTAAAACGGCTGTGTGCAGTGCTGAAGATGAAAGGTAAAAATTATGTGGACTGGCAAGGTAAGGAACGTGGAGGTTCCTCGTGTAATCGGTGACGAAAGGAACTTATGGACAAGATTGACAAAGTGGGACAGGATGGTAGTACGTGTGTAAACCTCTTCGTTTTCTCGTTCGACACATGTAGACTTTCGGAACAGTTTTTTCGCTGTTATTAGGCGTATCTTTCCAATTATAGAAAGATGGTCCTCGATTGTGGACCTTCTGGTTCATAGTTTTAAAACTAGGGCGCAGCAGCTTAGATGCGATTCGTGTGTTACTTTACAGCTGGAAGTGTGCAGAAAATGGTTACTACTACAGTTCGAATGTGTATGTAAAAATTATTTTGCATAAATATTAGAAGAGAATCTGTTTGTTTTCCCCCAACACTTCGCTATCTTTTCGAGATGTTGAGAATTACTTCAGATTTAAATAAATTTTGTTATTTATTATGAAATAACTTATTTCCTGGAGATCTTCATATGCGGCTCTCAGAACACAATGCAGATTTGCTAATTTCAACTTGGTCTTCGATAATGGAATGTCTAAAGAGCTCTTATTTCAGTACCCTACAGCAGTATATGAAATGTTAAGTGGTAATCAGTTAAGAGTTCTTTTCAGTAACGCCAATGGGAACTATCTGATTGCGCAAGTAACTAATTCTCGTTTTTGATTGAAGTTTGTGCTGCTGAGCTTGATGAAACTAACTGGTAAAGAATTAGAACATTAAGATGTCGCGCCAGTAGCTAGGAGACAAGGACGACCTTGTACAGTGAATTCTTCTAACAGTGAATTGTAGATGATGCAGAAAAAAAAATGAAGAAAAAGCCAAGAAGAGCTCTGTTGCAACCTGTTTCAGAAGCTACGTTTTAAAAGGTTTGCCAACTACCGAAATTTGTTGAGGCTAGGAAGGTCTGAAACTGCAGGAAACCTGGTTTCAATTCCAAGATAAGGGGCATGTACGTCTGTAGTGCAATGTATTTATGTTTTGTGGAAAATAATTCTTCAGAAACTCATAAAAATAATGTACTGTAATGATCTATTTACTAGCAAAAGCACATTCTTTCTTGAAAGAAGATATTGTATTATTATAATTTTGTTTCGTATGTGAAACAGTTTTAGAGTACCAATAAAAATATTTTTTTTCAAACCACATACTACACAAATGTTAATAACATTAATATTGCTATTTTGTATGTGCATACGCATATACAGTTTACTTTTTCCATATTTGTAAAATGTTTGGACTGAAAAAAGGGGAAAGAAAATACTAAGCAAAACCTTAATTTATTCTCTTTTGGATATTTAAAAAAATATTTTACTTGCATTTGTGTCATGTTTGTATATTGGTTTGCTGTAGGACATGAAGGAAACTTTCCTGCTAATATATTTTATCTCATGCATGGATAGGTTAAGACATCAGGGAATAATGTCCTTGGTACTAGAGGCAGGAGTAAATGTTAAAGGATTAGACTGGATTGTTTGGGGGAGGAGACCAGACAGCGAGGTCATCGGTCTCATCGGATTAGGGAAGGACGGGGAAGGAAGCCGGCCGTGCCATTTCAAAGGAGCCATCCCGGAATTTGCCTGGAGCGATTTAGGGAAATGGCGGAGAACCTAAATCAGGATGGCCGGACGCGGGATTGAACCGTCGTCCTCCCGAATGCGACGGTGAAGATGAAGACAGAAACTGGACGTGGGAAGGAAGTGTTGCTCTGTGGCGAAGACGTTGGGTCAGGAAAGGAATTAGTGGTGGATCGGTTCAAAAACGTCTGAAGCGTGACGACAAAAAAAAAAAAGTCGAAACGAACACTCACCCGCATGACCGCGATGTCGTAGTCACCAGAGGTGCTGTTGTGTTGTTCGTGTTCGTAGACCTCGGCAACGTCCAACACTGTGCCGCCACTGTTACGGTTGGAGGATCCGGCGCGCACAGTGTACAGTGCCTGGTACGGCGCTCTGTAAGAGCTGACGCAGTGGGCGGCCGTGAGGGCCCACTCGGTTCCGATTATGGAGGCGCCGCACTGCTGGTAGCCGCTGTACAGCAGGGCCAGAGTCCACGGGTAGTCGGAGATGCTGGCTTCGGAGCCGCCGATGATGCGGCCATGAATCCGCGACCTGATCCGCAGCGCCCGTGGCTCCACCAGCTGCAGCTGCACAGCCAGCAGCAGGCACAGCACTGCGACCTGGATGACTGCCATAGCGGGTCTGAAGTCTCAGCGAATGTGCACTCCATATATAGCTGCCCACTCCCTACTGTTATCTCTGTCCTCCAAATTGCTCGGCTATGAAGTGTCTACTTGGAGAGTTTTATCGGTCGGTGAACGGTGTCACAATTTTGCAAGACAGGAGGTGTCTCTTCATCCCAGATGATGAGCAGTTTAAGTTTCGAAAGCGTTAGAAGCATTGACGATATATTCTCGTGTACAGATTCTTGTCAGTAGAAACACGTATCTGAATCCTGTAGCAACCATTCGGGTTGTCCACATTAGACTTTGGTTGGGAACTGTACCTGTTTATAGCGGATTGCAGTATCCTAACACAGGATAGAGTGAAGACATTATATCACTGGCCGGTCTGTAATTTACGATCGGTTAGGAGCAAGTGCAGAAAGACGAACTTCCCGTGAAGGCAGATTTATTATATGGATCAGTGCAAACGCTGTCACAAGGCACCTAATAGCGGCCAGGATTTTGGGACTCGATAGGATGCTCGCAACACGAGGCTCAGTGGCCTGACTAACACTACCTATTAGCGACAAGATTAATACACTGAAGATTACTTCTACACATTAAAATAAGGAAGGGCGCAAAAGGTTGCTCAACAGAAGTCAGCCTCTGAGCCAATGGATTGATCGCTAAAAGAAGCAGGAACCAATAGCAGCATTTAAGTACAAATTCTGAGAGTAGCTCTCCAAGTGAGAGAAGCAGACTTTTGGGAGCGTACCAAGGCTTGTAACGAGTGATATGGAGTTGTTGTCCCAATGATCTCAATGAGAAAACCCTCTGAATACAAAAACAAGGGATTTAATGGACTTGGGGACGCACTATTTCGCCATTCCTATAGCCGGCCCACCAATCCACCGCAACTTTACAGGCTTCAGCCAATCTGATGAGTGGCTCTGTATCTCCAGGGCGTCTCTGATCAACCACATCCAGGTTCGTCTCCTTCTCCTACTCTGAGGGTAGGGATGCTTTTTTGAATTTACATTAACAAACTCAAAGTTTGGTAGCAATAGAGTTCAAATGAATGCTAAATGTCACTTTTCTTGCTGTTATGGCCACCAACAACAGTGTTTTACGTCACGTGGTTTAACCCAGAGGCCTTTTGTGAGTGGGGATCGCTGGTGTAACACTCTGACTAATACAAACTTAATGACGTTGCGATTCTCAGGAGCAAGTATCAAGATCGCTCAGACTACAAGACGTACCTTTTCGGACCATCTTCTACTGTGTCGTCTTACAACAGCATCTACGCTGTGGATGGCGTTACCAGATGTTTCTCTCAATTGAAATTTCTCCCCAGGAACAGGTGTCAAAGGCGTTTGCGCATTTGCAGGGCTCTATCGTTACTGTTGACCTCTGGTGTCATAAACGCTACTACTTTTGCCTGCTGTCTGCATTGTGTCTCTGATTTCTTATGTTGCAGTGTCGTAACTGGCTTCCAGTCGCATTAAGCTTAACAATGTACAAGTTGTAAGAGGTCCGAGCAGATGTAATTTCGATGTATTGCTCATGCGCTGCCTGCGATATGCAAGGTATTTGACCAGAGAGCAGTGTTGACTGCAGTAGGAACTGTGTAGCTGTAGCAGTAAGTTGTTGCTAGTCTGGAGTCTGCTCTGGTCTGATCTGGTGAATCGTGTTGGCTGGCCCGGTCGCGGTGCAGCGATGTCGGAGCCTGAGTATTATTGTATAAGGTAAAAAGCAGCCTCGCGCATATGTAGCAATGTTATCTCAAGTCCCATGTAAATGTTTTAAAAAATCTCGTAATAATAATCTTGCTCATAAAAAGTAACTTTTAACAACCATTCATTTCAATTTAAAGAATTTACTAATTTCTCCCATCCATGATCATCCCGACTATTGCAATAGAAAAATCAGTTGCTTTCTTTCATAAATGACAGATAGGTCGGCCAGCATTGCACAGAACTGTGCCGGAAATATATATTGCAAGAGCAGATATATCCGGCGGCTTCGGTGAGGTAAGAATTGTTCCTTTTTTTATTCAGAATGATCTTTCAGGGCCATGACGCAGCACTGCTGTCGTCCAAAATTTACTAGGTTAAATTCACAGTAAATTATTGAAAAGTCGTATGTGAACGACATAATTATAAATTTTACTGTTGAGGGGTTTAGGAATTTTTTGTTTGTTTTGAGGTCACGCTAAATGTGAATGAATTTTGAGCTTAGATTAAATCAGAAAGAACTTTTGTTTTGAGGTTACGCTAAATCAGAATCATTATTCATATTATCTATTATATTTTTATTTTGTGTGGAGGTTAAACTTGGCGACAACTGGCCAGGATCGTATTCTTTGTGAATCTCTGAGAAGTAGTCATATATCTGCTCTTATTTACTTAAATGTAGTTTGCATCTGGCGCAACGCATTTACTAATTTGTCACTCTTTCTTTCACAGATCATCGGCAATTTATTGCTCTTTGTTGTAATTGTATTTGTTCCATTTTTCCTTCGATTTTGTTTCATTTTGTGTTTAATTTTGATTTGTGAAGAATGCCGCGAAAAACTGTTAACAGTACATCGCGATGTGCAATGAGTGAAATTGCCGACTCGAATAATTTGACAGATAATACTAGCGACACTCAATGTAATAGTGATAATCCCCTAATTGCAGATAATCAGTGCGTACCGATCACTAGTATTGATTTTGATCCTAATGATGAGCAAACAAATCCAATTATGTCCACAGTAAATGTAACAATTGATGACGCGGCACGTTCCTATACAATGAACGCTGCCCAGTTTGACACACCCGGTTTGCAAAATTTGAATTGTGAACAATGTAGTCAAAATACGTCAGATTTATTTGATTCCGAGGTAGTGACTAAAAATGCACATTCAATTGGCGAAACTGTTCAAGAATCAGAGAATGACCAAATGGCTATACAAAACGCGACAAATGCACGTACACCATTACACAGCATAGAAAATAGAGTCGCTAATTTTGGCTTGGATCAAATTATGACAGTATTGCTACAGTCGAAGAAAGAACAAGACGACAACTTCAAACAACTTAATGAAAGTTTCAAGCAATCGAAGAAAGAACAAGAGATCAATTACAAACAACTTAATGAAAAACTAGACAACAATTCCAAACAGCTTAGTGAACAGATTACAGCCGTTGCCGTGCAATGTCACGATACTAAAGAACAATTACGTGAGGAAATGAAGGCTTGTGCTAGGAACAGTAGTGAAGAAATTAGATCTGTGGCACAAAAATTAAGTAATACACATGCAGCCACAACTAAAATACTTAGAGATGAAATTAGTGCAGTCGCTAAACAATGCTCTGAAAACGCAACACAGTTACGCGACGAGTTTAAATTAATGTCAGCAGAACTTTCACGCACGCTGGATGCGAAAGTAGACGCGAAATTTGACCAACAGAACAGCCAAATTGACGAACGTTTTAATCACCACCGACACAACAGTGAAACGCGTTACAGTAAATTTATACAGGAACTGAATAAAGTAAAGTAACAAGTCATGGAAACAATTACTGTACAAAGAAAGGAAAATAAGCGTAAATTGTTTACGAAAGCAAAAACATACGTAGACAACAATATTGCTACAGTATCAGACGAAATCAAACAGTTGAACACCGAATTGCATGATGAAATCTCCGATCTTAAAACAAAAACAGACACACACACATTAGAGTTTCAGACAATGACCAACAGACTTGAAAAGTTGGAACTAATACAGGATCCCGATGCTATGAAAGCAGACGTTAAGAAATTGAACAACACCACACGTAAAATACAAAAACAAATTAATGCTTGTGATACTAAAAACGATGATCAGGTAAAAGCACTGACTGAAAAATATGATGAATTGGTCAGTCGTATTGACGTTATCGAAAGTAATAATGACTCCAAATCAGACGATACGTCACCAGTTTCGTTTAATAAAACACCCGAATTCCAAAATTTACAGCAGACGATCAGTAAAATAGGTTCGTCTAATAATACATTACGTAGAAAATTGTCATCTTTACAGCACGAAGAGATGAAAAATATTTCAGCCTTTAACACATCAAAGCATATGCCACTTTCCAAACATTTGTCAGACTCACACAGCCAGTATAATTTAGGTAATTTACAGAGAGTACGTGACTTAGATTCCGAACAGTCACAGACAAACAGACTATCATACAATCTTGAACCTGTTCAGACATTCAGAGACGAAAATTTTGATTACAAGCACTTTCTATCCGTGAGAAAATTTAAAGTATTTAAAAATGACAGAAGACAGATTCACCCCTTGAATTGGTTACAACAATTTAGCTTTGCTTTTCCACTAACTTGGCCCATAACACACAAACTTGAATTTATTTGCAGTTTTTTGAAGGCAAACCGGCAACTCGTATGAGACCGATCGCTAGACAATGCTATTTGGTAGAAGAATTTCAGAATGCTTTTCTGTCAGCGTATTGGTCGAAGACGACACAGCGCGGAATCAAGGATCAATTAATTAGTTTACCGAATTATGAGAACTCAAACTTTCCCACTGTCACGCAATTTTTTGAACACATGGTCCAACAAAACCAGTACTTAAGTGAGCCATACAGTGAATCTGCACTTATCCAATTATGTACTTCTAAATTACCATGATCGTTAAGAGTATCACTTTTAACAGGTCATCAGAAAGAAAATATTTCGGCATTTAGAGATCTGTTACAGCTTTTGGAAGTTCAGCAATCAGATTATTCCTTCATAAACAAAAATTTTTCACATCATAACCAAGGCCAACCAACATACTGTAATTACGATCAGCCACTCTATTTCAGTAGCAAAGGTAATAGACGCTCCAGGAACGACAACCACCAGAACTTTAATAACAGACAAAATTTTAATTATCAGTATCGTCAAAATTATCAGCAACAGGAACCACATTCTGGTAACATTAAAGGTTTTTCCCAACAACAGCAACAAAACCAACCGGTAAGCATACCTAACCAACAATGTAATGTGCAAGGTCAACCAAGCTTTAATGTTTCGCCGCCTACAAGTATAGCGCCGGCTCCGCCAAATAGTAACGCACAGCAACAAGGAAATCAGTACGTACAGAAAACACACCATTTCAACTCATATCGCAATACACCGTATAGAAATGACTATCATGACAGTCGTAAATGTAATGAGCACAATTTTCAGCGTACGTTTAATAACAGTCGGTCTTACCAGCAGCATAATCATCCGCAACAATAGATTATCTTGAATGAATCAGACAGTCGGTATCATCCCGAATCTAATGCGTCAGGACGAAATAACAGAACAGTACAAATAGTCGAAATGCCACGGCATCCTCCGGCAAATGATAGCACGTCAGATAGAATTTGACTAGATACAATACAGGTTGCTTCTTCCAGCAACGCAAGCAATACTTTTGACACACAGAATCTTGTTCACGAAAATGTTATTACTTTTGACGACATTCGAGACACTCTTTTGCAGGAAAAACCAGTTATTCAAAAAACCATTTCACACCCTGAATTTGAAGTAAAGATTGGATCATCCAAATTTTCAGCAGTAATCGATTCTGGATCACCTATGTCTGTTATAAATGAGGAAACTTTCAACGAATGTAACAAAGAGAACACCTATCCTACGTTATCATTAGGCAAAACTAAAGTAAAACAGTATCTGGTAAAGGAGTAGACGTAAAATTACAGACACACTTATCATTTTGTATTGCAGGTCATACATTTCACTCAAATTTTTGGATTGTTCCGTTATTGACAACAACGTTATTTTAGGTACGAAGTTTCTGGTACAACACGACGCAATTATTGACTTTTAAAATTCCTATTTAATGTTAAAGGATGAAAATGTACAACCGGCATTAGAATTTCAGCACTCTTTATCTGCAGAAGAACAAACAATTAATCGGACAGAGGTCATTTCTGCATCACGTAACACGGACTGTCATTCCACATTGTTCACAGATACGTACATACACAACTATAATACTCCAGACGAAGCCGACTATGATTTCTGATAAAGCTAAACAGAGCAATGCAAATACGGAGGACGAACGCACGCAATTACGCAAAATTCTTTTACAGCAAGCTCCAGTTTTTGACAACGTCCCTGGTACTATGTCCGGTTTTATGTATGAATTTCAAGTTAAACAGCACGACACATTTAAAGCCAAACATTATCCCATTCCGTATATTCACAGAGAACAAGTTAGGAAAGATTTGCAAGCTATGCTTGACCAAGGAATTATTGAATCGGCAGTTAGTCCGTACATAAACCCGGTCCATATTGTAAATAAAAAGGATGGCTCACTTCGCCTCGTACTTGATTCGCGCCACATCAATGACATTATTATTAATGAAACAGATCGCCCTCAAAAACTAGAAGAACTTCTACAGAAATTTCATGGTACTGCTATTTATTCCACATTAGATTTGAAATCGGGATTTTGGCAAATTCAGCTCCATCCGAACTGCAGAAAGTACGCGGCTTTTCTCTGTTTTGGTGACTGTTATCAATTTTGTAAATTACCGTTCGGTTTAACTATTTCTTCAGCAGCATTTATTCGCGGTTTGAATACTATACTTCCGACAGAATTAAAAGACCGAATCACAACGTATATAGACGACATTCTTATTGCAGAAACTAACTGGTCTGAACATAATTTGATTCTTGAACAATTGTTACAAACCTTTCGTGCACAAGGACTCACAGTTAATCTTAGCAAATCGCACTTTGGCAAAACTTCTATAAAATTTCTTGTACATGTAATTTCAGCAGAAGGCATTGCGCCTGACACGGATAAACTTCAAGCTTTACGTGACGTTACTGTACCTACGACGAAGAAACAACTACGCAGCTTTTTGAGTTTAATTAACTTTTTTCGTAAATTTATTCATTACTCTGCTTTAGACACCCCTAGATTATGTCAGTTGACGGGTAAAAACACTATTTGGTCCTGGGATAGCCAAGCACATTCTGAATTTGTCAATCTGAAACAAGCTTTGTTGAATGCATCACTTTTATCACATCCAGATCTTACTAGAAATTTTTCCATTGCCACCGACAGTTCTAACACCGCTTTAGGTGTACACATTTTTCAGGAAATTGAAGAAGATGGTTCTACAGTAATTAAAAACATCGCCTTTGCGAGTCGCATTCTGTCACCTGCTGAACGCAATTATTCTGTTACAGAACTTGAAACATTATGTGTTGTATGGGCATTTACGAGATTTAGGCATTTTCTTTATGAAAGACACACTACCGTTTACACAGATCATAGAGCTATACAGTTTTTACATTCCGCAAAATTTACACACGGCAGGTTAAGCAGATGGAAACTGTATTTACAGGAATTTAATTTTACAATTGTTCACATTCCCGGTACACAATATATTGTAGCAGACGCACTATCCCGTTCTCTCAGCAACAATCAGCAAGACATCGCAACCAACTTCTGCAAAGCAAATTTTAGCGTTATGTACATTCAACAAGTTGCATTTGAAAATCTCATTTCGGCGTCATTACGAGATATAGCACAAGAGCAGAGTAAAGACAACGTATGGAAAGAAATTAAACACCTTTGGCAAGATAGGAATAATGTTACCGTTAGAAACCATTACACTGTACGCCATAACATTCTGTTTCGCCGCTCTCACCCTGACAACAACAACTGGTTGCTATGCATTCCTGACGAACCTGTTAACATATTAATTTGGTATACTCATTTAAGTTACGCACATTATGGAGCCAGATAATGTTTTCTTATACTGAGACAGAATTGTTATTTTGCCAACATGGAGAAACGTATTCGACGAGTTTTAGCGTCATGTAAAATCTTCCAGAAAGCTAAGTCAGACACGACTTCACATATTGCTCCGTTACATCCCATTGTACCTGTTAAATTGAGACACATGGCCGCTGTAGACATTTTTGGTCCAATTCCCAGAACTAATAGAGGTTTTTGTTACATCTTTGTCGCTGTTGAACTCACTTCAAAATTTGTAACCTTCACACCGTTACGCAAAGCTACTGCTAAAATTGTTTCGAAAGCACTTGTAAAACATTTTCTATTTCATGTAGGGCATGTATTGAAAGTAATTTCCGACAATGGACCACAGTTTCCATCTGCTAAATGGACACGTATGTTACGAGCAAGAAACATTTCTCCGATCTATATATCCAGGAATCACGCTTCTTCGAACCCTTGTGAACGACTAATGAAAAATTGGTAAACCATGTAGAATGCTATAAAAAACATATTGATTGGGACACACACATACTCTCATTCTAGGATGTAATTAACTCGATACCAAATGAATCTACTATGCTATCTCCGACTGTTATACTGAAAAATGGTGAACCACCTAACAAAATTAAAGAATTAGTATCCTTTCCTACATCTCGTCGACTACGACACCATGAAATAATTGACATTGCGCTGAACAACATCAAACGTGCCGCAGAGCGCCGGAGAAGACAGCAAAAACAGGTTTGTACACCCCATGACTTTCACATTGGACAGCAGATATTAGTACGCACACATTATTTATCCAACAGAGGAAAAAGTAGATGCAGTAAATTTGAGCTTCTATACTCAGGTCCATATCGAATTCGCAGCATTCCTCACCCCAATGTAGTACACGTCGAAACTCTGAGAACCAGAAAAAGTAAAGGCAATCAGCATGTCTCCAATATTAAACCCTTTATTGAATGAACATACTTTATGTTTTATCACAATGTAATGCCTTTTCCTGATATTTTTATGACCACTTATGCAATTATATTTATATGACTACTTACTGATGATTATCATATTTTTTCTTGCAAGTGCCCGGCAAGGTAAGGTTAGCAGGTCGCTTTTCTTGTAGTTATATATCAGACGGTGCACATTTTCCATTTTTCTTGTATATATGATTGTTTTCCTGTTTTGTTTGTATGCACTACGAAATGTTTAAGATGTAACAAACACCAGTTGACTTTGACATTTGGCCTTATGATATCTCAACAGCTTGACTATTTTACATTTTTTCCACTAAATTATGATACTCTGTGTACATTTTTTTTTTTTTGCACCTGAACACTCTCTATGTTTTTGACATAATACGTTTTCTGTCATGCTATGCTGTATGCTTAATTATATCACTAGAAACAAGTTTTTATTTAATGGGTATATGATTTAAATGCAAGATATTAATCCTTATTCATCATTTTCAGAAAGCAATAACGTGTAAAAGAAATAAAGTAAACAAACCGCTGTGGAATATTATGAAATGGGAATTTCACCTTCGGAATGAACGAAAAAAATGCAATACCATGTCACGAAGAGTAAATGGATCAGAATTAACAAGAATTAACAAGAATATACTATACACATCGTATGATAGCAGTCTTAACTATTTTTTTTTCTTTCAGAATACGAGGCGATTGATGCACGATGTCAGACAGAACTACACATCTTAGTTTTAGTGATGAAATATGCTAGAAATAAGAAACTCTGCACTATCACTAGTTGTATGAAGTAAATGATAATATGAATAATGAATAATGAAGTGTCTTTTTTGCAGATGATAATGATCACATATACTCTACTTGTTTCATAACCTTGCTACAGCTGACTCATGACGAATGACGTTACTAATCCTTATTTGCTGCAATAAGTCAAAAGCAAATATTTTCATGCCCCAGCAATTAATTATCGATCCCAACGCAATGCATTGCTAGCACAAAAAAAAAAAAAAATTACCAGTCCTAGCTAATACCAGTATACAACCAAATAAGGCTACTAGTTTAAGAGATATTTATAGTACTAAATATAATGCAGATTTGTCAGATGTATTGAATACATTATACACTCCTGGAAATGGAAAAAAGAACACATTGACACCGGTGTGTCAGACCCACCATACTTGCTCCGGACACTGCGAGAGGGCTGTACAAGCAATGATCACACGCACGGCACAGCGGACACACCAGGAACCGTGGTGTTGGCCGTCGAATGGCGCTAGCTGCGCAGCATTTGTGCACCGCCGCCGTCAGTGTCAGCCAGTTTGCCGTGGCATACGGAGCTCCATCGCAGTCTTTAACACTGGTAGCATGCCGCGACAGCGTGGACGTGAACCGTATGTGCAGTTGACGGACTTTGAGCGAGGGCGTATAGTGGGCATGCGGGAGGCCAGGTGGACGTACCGCCGAATTGCTCAACACGTGGGGCGTGAGGTCTTCACAGTACATCGATGTTGTCGCCAGTGGTCGGCGGAAGGTGCACGTGCCAGTCGACCTGGGACCGGACCGCAGCGACGCACGGATGCACGCCAAGACCGTAGGATCCTACGCAGTGCCGTAGGGGACCGCACCGCCACTTCCCAGCAAATTAGGGACACTGTTGCTCCTGGGGTATCGGCGAGGACCATTCGCAACCGTCTCCATGAAGCTGGGCTACGGTCCCGCACACCGTTAGGCCGTCTTCCGCTCACGCCCCAACATCGTGCAGCCCGCCTCCAGTGGTGTCGCGACAGGCGTGAATGGAGGGACGAATGGAGACGTGTCGTCTTCAGCGATGAGAGTCGCTTCTGCCTTGGTGCCAATGATGGTCGTATGCGTGTTTGGCGCCGTGCAGGTGAGCGCCACAATGAGGACTGCATACGACCGAGGCACACAGGGCCAACACCCGGCATCATGGTGTGGGGAGCGATCTCCTACACTGGCCGTACACCACTGGTGATCGTCGAGGGGACACTGAATAGTGCACAGTACATCCAAACCGTCATCGAACCCATCGTTCTACCATTCCTAGACCGGCAAGGGAACTTGCTGTTCCAACAGGACAATGCACGTCCGCATGTATCCCGTGCCACCCAACGTGCTCCAGAAGGTGTAAGTCAACTACCCTGGCCAGCAAGATCTCCGGATCTGTCCCCCATTGAGCATGTTTGGGACTGGATGAAGCGTCGTCTCACGCGGTCTGCACGTCCAGCACGAACGCTGGTCCAACTGAGGCGCCAGTTGGAAATGGCATGGCAAGCCGTTCCACAGGACTACATCCAGCATCTCTACGATCGTCTCCATGGGAGAATAGCAGCCTGCATTGCTGCGAAAGGTGGATATACACTGTACTAGTGCCGACATTGTGCATGCTCTGTTGCCTGTGTTTATGTGCCTGTGGTTCTGTCAGTGTGATCATGTGATGTATCTGACCCCAGGAATGTGTCAATAAAGTTTCCCCTTCCTGGGACAATGAATTCACGGTGTTCTTATTTCAATTTCCAGGAGTGTATATTTTTTGGGATGAAGACTTTAATTTTCCTAATAGGTTGTTGGTTGCCATTGTGGACTGTATTGTTGATGGTGTACATCAACCTGCCAAAAAATTATTTTAGATTATTTTATTCAAAAAATTCTGTTACTTCTTCGAAGTTTCTATAGTTCATTATTAGATGGCATTTTCATGCTTTCATCAATACAGACAGTACCCTGGTTTCCTGCGAACTGCCCTAGCATAAACAATAATTTAAAAATTACAAAAGGTGTAACCAATGGTTGCGCTACATATTTGTGTTGGAATGCAACCTACGTAAAATGGCCATCTGCTAATACAAGCCGCGTGGGATTAGCCGAGCGGTCTAAGGCGCTACAGTCATGGACTGTGCGGCTGGTCCCGGCGGAGGTTCGAGTCCTCCCTCGGGCATGGATGTGTGTGTTTGTCCTTAGGATAATTTGGTTTAAGTAGTGTGTAAGCTTAGGGACTGATGACCTTAGCAGTTAAGTCCCATAAGATTTCACACACATTTGAACATTTTTTTGCTAATACAAATGCACCGGTGGACAAGTCACGTAAGTTGCAGTTCAGCACAAATGTGTAGTGCAACTATTTTGGTTACACGTTTGTAATTTTTAAATTATTGTTTATTCTAGGGCAACTCACAGGAAAATAGAGTATGATCTGTATTGATGAAAGCATGAAGAAACCGTATTATGGCTACTTGTAAAAAAGTCGAAACCGGAGACGGTACCTTTAGAATAAAGTAACCTAAAATAAAATTTTGACTGGCTGCTGTACACCATCAACAATTCATTTTATATAACAGCCACGGTGTCCAACCACATCTACATATGACAAAAATGTCAATGTGGATATTTCAGATGAAGATTATCCGAATGAGATGAATTCAAACCCTAGACGTAAGGGAGCTATAAATGTAACAGCGTTATGGAAGGAAGAGGCAAGTTTAGTAGGAATGGACAAATTAGGGAAGGACGACGGCTCAGGCCCGTGTGTGGCCATCCTGATTTAGGTTTACCGTGATTTACCTAAATTGCATTAGGCACATTCCGGGATGGTTCCTCTGAAAAGCGACGAGGCCGACTCATTTCTCCATTCTTCCCTAATCCTATGGGACCCATGACCTTGCAGTTTGGTCCCGTCCCCTAGATCAACCAACCAACCACGAACCAACAAATTAGAGATGGAAGAGTTCTCATTAGAACCTGAGGATATTTCTAATCTTCATGGTTCTTCGCCAGATACAACATAGAATCCTAACAATTGACGAATCTCCTGTGCACCATAAACCGTATCATGTACTTCTTCAGTGGTGGAGGAGGCCATTAATCGTTAGTTACAGGACAGTAGTACTGAGGAAACTACCAGCCCATTGGCTGCACAAGTCGTGATTTATCAACAGAATGAAGGCATATCAGTTTCACTCCAACTATAGATACCTCAATGTTCGAACGGTTATGGACACACAGCCAACAAAATATAATGGGAACTTAGGATAATTGCGGGCATTGTCTGTATTTTTCCATCATAAATAGGCAAAAGTTTCACCAGAGGACAACTCGAGCATGGAATGAATGATTCCTTGAGGACAATAGCTGTATTTTCGTTTACCATTTGAGTTAAAGAAAGCGCTACCTACATTGCAGCATTTGTTGGACCGAGTTTAAGGAGGACTGAAATCATGACAAAGTATGACACCTTTGGATGACATAATTGTTTTTGTGGAAGCTATGGAAGACAGTGCACAACAATTACGAGAGTTGAAACTACCTGACAGATTAAAACTGTGTGCCGGACCGAGACTGGAACTCGGGACCTTTGTCTTTCGCGGGCAAGTGCTCTGGCAGAAGTAAAGCTGTGAGGACGGGGCGTGAGTCGTGCTTGGGTAGCTCAGTTGGTAGAGCATTGGTAGAGCAGTTGCCCGCGAAAGGCAAAGGTCCCGAGTTCGAGTCTCGGTCCGGCACACAGTTTTAATCTGCCAGGAAGTTTCATATCAGCGCAGAGTGAAAATCTCATTACGGGAGTTGTTTTGGAGGTTATGCACAGCTCACTTGACTCTCAATATGGAGAAGTGTAGATTTGTACTATGGAAGGTGAGTTATTTTGGATATTAAATTAGTTATAATTGTGAACAGATATATACTAGACTTGTGAATGCCACGCCTTGTTACCATATTCCTCAGATAGAAACGGAGTTAAAGTCATTTTTAGGATATTCAAATTACTATAACAAATTTATCGCATAACTTACAGAAACATCGGTCGCAGGTTCGAATCCTGCCTCGGACATGGATGTGTGTGATGTCCTTAGGTTAGTTAGGTTTAAGTAGTTCTAAGTTCTAGGGGACTGATGACCACAGATGTTAAGTCCCATAGTGCTCAGAGCCGTTTTTACAGAAACGTCATGACTGCTCAAACATTTACTGAAAAGAGGTGTAAAGATCCACTGGATATGAGGACATTAAGGTGAATTTGGAAAACTAAATGGGTTGTTGACTAACGTGGTACTGACCTTTCTAAATTTCTAAAACGAGCTCACATTATCTTGTAATGCAAGTAATCATGTGCTGGATGGTGTGTTAAAGAGTAGAGGGGATGGAACATCTAGTCGCCTATTCTTCACATCGAGTAGTGAGGAACAGTCTACCGCAGAGTAGGAAATCCTGAGCCTCGTACATGCAGTGATGTCCTTCCAATGTTACGTGTATGGTAATTGGTCACACATGATTTAATTGGTTATCACGGTAAAGAATCCATGTAGTAGATTAATGTGGCAGGTGCTAAAACTAGTTCGATTTTGAAGCAATCTGTAAATCTGCTAAGAATCACAAGGACTTAGAGTGCCTCATAGCATGCCTTGAGTGTTACAGATAAAGGGTTGTACCGTTGTTGACTCTTAAAATATGCAAGCTGTTGACAACGAATGGAAGATATCTACAATACAGCCATAGTTTAATATGAATCTTTTGATATTATGCTGAAGAACTAAATTCAGTCTCATTAAGAAAGAAAGTAATAAAACATGCAGATGATCACGTGTTATCGAGCAAGGAGGGTTGAGGAATGATAGAACGGCCTCCATCTGGGCATTACTGCTGATGTACACATAAACAGGACGTGTAACAACATGCGACAAAGTGTTTACCATAACCACAGTGGGTCGAGTTACCCGTCAGTGTGTTCCAGTAGAAATGTTAAGCGAAGCTAATTAGCCATTTTAAATGACTGGCATGCACATTTTACGGCGTTTTGGTTAAATCGCAGCGGGGGGTGGCTATATTACGGCCACAGTATTCGCAAATTAACAACAAGTGCGTTACATCTGACGGTGGATAAGACAATACTGAAGCATTATGTGAACAGCCATCACAATGGTTGCCACACATTGTTGAAGCTTACAGCTTTAAGACAGATGAAAACACAGGCTTACCACTGTTTAAGATTATCAAGCCTAAGGCAGGGACGAGTCCTTTGTAAACTGTCGTTGTGTGTAAGTATATTTAGTGTATCTCCTACTACATGTAGGTAAGAGGTTGTATGCCAAAACGAACTATTAATGTATACTGATAATCTGTATGTTCGATAATATTCAGAATGGAATTAGCAATAAATGCCGTTTGTCAAAATATTTCTTTTGTATGAATGCACACTGTTTTACTAGAACAAAATCACTGATGTATAAACAGCCCAAATTTGGTGAAACATACAGAATCACTTTTGTATAAAAATTAAAAGATCAGGGAAACAGTAACATAAAACGTGTGTTATGAAGTTAGTTTCAATCCTCTTCTATTAAGTACAAGTGATTTTGAGCTACTGCAAATAAATCGGGTTTGGGAAAAACAACACTGTAATTATATTGTTATAATGTAAATTTTCCTATTAGCATTTCACACTTGTCTCTTTTTCCGCGGTTACACTAGCAGGCTTCGATAGCCCATTTAAGTAGTGCAATAACGTTGAACTACGGGAAAGTTTTAGACTGATAGTCAAATTAAATGTGTTTGTATCCAATCGTTCTTTTGGTTAACTGATTAGATTTTCACTGCTATTGTATTTTGCAAATCTCTCCGCATGAGACTGCCACAGGATTATGTTTACTGAGATGCACGATAGTATCTGACGCCAGAGATGAATCTTTGGGATGTTTTCTTTCTCACCTGGGTGTTTCTGGTACTGGAGACGATTTCAGGTGTCGCGTTGTAGAGTTTGATTATGAGGAACAGAACATGATGGTGGATGCTCACTTGTCAATGAAAAATTACGTTCAAAAAAATAAATCAAGATATACTCAGAGGATGATTAGACTCATAAAATGTTCGATAATTTAAAACGGAGGAAGATGTTCGAAATTCTGAGACAAATAGGAATAAGTTGTATGAAAGACAGAAGACATACATTATGTGTAAGAACAAAATGGGAACAATAAAAGAGGAAGACCAAGAACGAAGTGCACGTTTTATATGGGTTTAAGACAGAGATGCAGTCTTTCGCTGCTCAATGTTTATAAGTATTTACAAATATAAAAGAAAAGTTCAAGATTGGGACTGCAATTCAGGTTGAAAGAATATGAACGATAACATTCGGTGATGACATTTTGGCATTAAAATACCTATCGAATGGCATGTGTAATGAGTACGAAATATGGTGGTGGTGGTGGTTGTTGGGATGGTTAAGGGGGACTAAACAGCGAAGGTCATCAGTCCCCCAGTCCAAAAACAGGCGAGCCGAAAATTTGCGGAGCAGGTAAAATACGAAATATGGCCTGACAGTAAAGTAGACGATGTTAGTAAACTCTGCTACGTTGAAAGCGAAATAATCTATGACGACCAAGCATGAACGACATAAGAAGCAGACTAGCTCATGTAAAGACGGAATAATGTCCAAGAGAAGTCTATCGGTGTCAAACATAGGCCTTCATTCCAGGAAAAGTTTCTGAGAATGTACAGTTGGGGCACAGCATTGTAAGATAGTGAATTATGGACAGTGGGGAAACCAGAAGAGAATTGATGGGTGTTAAATGTTATGCTACAGAAGAATGTTGACAAGCACGTGAACTGTTAAGGTATGGAGTGAGTACGTCCTCTGTAAAATCGGTGAAGAGAGGAATGTACGGAAAACACCGTGAAGAAGGACGGGCAGGGGCATCGTGGAATCATCTCCATGATACTAGGTACTACAAAGGGTAAATCTCCTCTATCAAGGTAAGGAGGATGACTGTTCAGTACTCAGCCACAGTGAAGCAAAAATATAATTGCGTATTCCTGACAGAACCTTTTCTGGTTCTATGTTTCTTGGCCTCTTCTTGATAGGATCATGGGCTGGTGATTTGAACCTGAAACTTAGACCGAAAAACAAAAAGATTAAGAAGCTCTCTGACGAAAGGATTAAAACGGATGTCGTGGAGAATGCGGGTACTAAGAAGCTGTGTCAAAATATACGAAAGCAGAAAATTTTCAGTAACCATGAGTAAAGGAACAAGTTGTAGAAGGTAGATCTATAAAAATAAATGTCGTGTGACTAGGGCCTCCCGTCGGGTAGACCGTTCGCCGGGTAAAAGTCTTTCGATTTGACAACACCCAGTCCCTGAGCGGAAAAAATCTCCGATCCAGACGGGAATCGAACCCTAGCCTTTGGGATTGAAATTCTGTCACGCTGACCACTTTCTTTTTTTCGTTGTATTTGGTCAAAGCGGACATCACATGACATCCAATGAGGTTCGTTGTTGATCTTTTTTATTACAGAGACACGCCAGGTCTGACCGAACATGGGGAGCTGCCGTGCCGGCAACTCTCAGCTACCGGGGATGGGTATAAGGCAGATGGTCTACATTTAGATCGAATACACAAGAGACAGTTTTTTTTTTTTTTGGTCATCAGTCTACTGACTGGTTTGATGCAGCCCGCCACAAATTCCTTTCCTGTGCTAACCTCTTCATCTCAGAGTAGCACTTGTAACCTACGTCCTCAATTATTTGCTTGACGTATTCCAATCTCTGTCTTCCTCTACAGTTTTTGCCCTCTACAGCTCCCTCTAGCACCATGGAAGTCATTCCCTCATGTCTTAGCAGATGTCCTATCATCCTGTCCCTTCTCCTTGTCAGTGTTTTCCACATATTCCTTTCCTCTCCGATTGTGCGTAGAACCTCATCATTCCTTACCTTATCAGTCCACGTAATTTTCAACATTCGTCTATAGCACCACATTTCAAATGCTTCGATTCTCTTCTGTTCCGGTTTCCCCACAGTCCATGTTTCACTACCATACAATGCTGTACTCCAGACGTACATCCTCAGAAATTTCTTCCTCAAATTAAGGCCGGCATTTGATATTAGTAGACTTCTGTTGGCGAGAAATGCCTTTTTTGCCATAGCGAGTCTGCTTTTGATGTCCTCCTTGCTCCGCCCGTCATTGGTTATTTTACTGCCTAGGTAGCAGAATTCCTTAACTTCATTGACTTCGTGACCATCAATCCTGATGTTAAGTTTCTCGCTGTACTCATTTCTACTACTTCTCATTACCTTCGTCTTTCTCCGATTTACTCTCAAACCATACTGTGTACTCATTAGACTGTTCATTCCGTTCAGCAGATCATTTAATTCTTCTTCACTTTCACTCAGGATAGCAATGTCATTAGCGAATCGTATCATTGATATCCTTTCACCTTGAATTTTAATTCCAGTCCTGAACCTTTCTTTTATTTCCATCATTGCTTCCTCGATGTACAGATTGAAGAGTAGGGGCGAAAGGCTACAGCCTTGTCTTACACCCTTCTTAATACGAGCACTTTGTTCTTGATCGTCCACTGTTATTATTCTCTCTTGGTTGTTGTACATATTGTATATGACCCGTCTCTCCCTATAGCTTACCCCTACTTTTTTCAGAATCTCGAGCAGCTTGCACCATTTTATATTGTCGAACGCTTTTTCCAGGTCGACAAATCCTATGAAAGGGTCCTGATTTTTCTTTAGCTTTGCTTACATTATTAGCCGTAATGTCAGAATTGCCTCTCTCGTCCCTTTACTTTTCCTAAAGCCAAACTGATCGTCACCTAGTGCATTCTCAATTCTCTTTTCCATTCTTCTGTATATTATTCCCGTAAGCAGCTTCGATGCATGGGCTGTTAAGCTGATTGTGCAATAATTCTCGCACTTGTCAGCTCTTGCCGTCTTCGGAATTGTGTGGATGATGATTTTCCGAAAGTCAGATGGTATATTGCGAGACTCATATATTCTACACACCAACGTGAATAGTCATTTTGTTGTCACTTTCCCCAATGATTTTAGAAATTCTGATGGAATGTTATCTATCCCTTCTGCCTTATTTGACCGTAAGTCCTCCAAAGCTCTTTTAAATTCCGATTCTAATACTGGATCCCCTATCTCTTCTAAATCGACTCCTGGTTCTTCTTCTATCACATCAGACAAATCTTCACCCTCGTAGAGGCTTTCAGTGTATTCTTTCCACCTATGTGCTCTCTCCTCTGCATTTAACAGTGGAAGTCCCGTTGCACTCTTAATGTTACCACCGTTGCTTTTAATGTCACCAAAGGTTGTTTTGACTTTCCTGTATGCTGAGTCTGTCCTTCCGACAATCATATCTTTATCGATCTCTTCACATTTTTCCTGCAGCCATTTCGTCTTAGCTTCCCTGCACTTCCTATTTATTTCATTCCTCAGCGACTCGTATTTCTGTATTCCTGATTTTCCCGGAACATGTTTGTACTTCCTCCTTTCATCAATCAACTGAAGTATTTCTTCTGTTACCCATGGCTTCTTCGCAGCTACCTTCTTTGTACCTATGTTTTCCTTCCCAACTTCTGTGATGGCCCTTTTCAGAGATGTCCATTCCTCTTCAACTGTACTGCGTACTGAGCTATTCCTTATTGCTGTCTCTATAGCGTTAGAGAACTTCAAACGTATCTCGTCATTCCTTAGTAATTCCGTATCTCACTTCTTTGCGTATTGATTCTTCCTGACTACTGTCTTGAACTTCAGCCTACTCTTCATCACTACTATATTGTGATCTGAGTCTATATCTGCTCCTGGGTACGCCTTACAATCCAGTATCTGATTTCGGAATCTCTGTCTGCCCATGATGTTATCTAATTGAAATCTTCCCGTATCTCCCGGCCTTTTCCAAGTATACCTCCTCCTCTTGTGATTCTCGAACAGGGTATTCGCTATTACTAGCTGAAACGTGTTACAGAACTCAATTAGTCTTTCTCCTCTTTCATTCCTTGTCCCAAGCGCATATTCTCCTGTAACCTTTTCTTCTACTCCTTCACCTACAACTGCATTCCAGTCGCCCATGACTATTAGATTTTCGTCCCCCTTTACATTCTGCATTACCCTTTCAATATCCTCATACACTTTCTCTATCTGTTCATCTTCAGCTTGCGACGTCGGCATGTATACCTGAACTATCATTGTCGGTGTTGGTCTGCTGTCGATTCTGATTAGAACAACCCGGTCACTGAACTGTTCACAGTAACACACCCTCTGCCCTAAATTCCTTTTCATAACGAATCCTACACCTGTTATACCATTTTCTGCTGCTGTTGATATTACCCGATACTCATCTGACCAGAAATCTTTGTCTTCCTTCCACTTCACTTCACTGACCCCTACTATATCTAGATTGAGCCTTTGCATTTCCCTTTTCAGATTTTCTAGTTTCCCTACCACGTTCAAGCTTCTGACATTCCACGCCCCGACTCGTAGAACATTATCCTTTCGTAGATTATTCAATCTTTTTCTCATGGTAACCTCCCCCTTCACAGTCCCCTCCCTGAGATCCGGATGGGGGACTATTCCGGAATCTTTTGCCGATGGAGAGATCAACATGACACTTCTTCAATTACACAGTACGAGACGCTTTATATTCGAGAAGGGTAAATGTAATACATGGCAGCACTACGTATAGAACACCATCCTTTAAGCAAGATATTAAGGAATTAGATATTCCGAAGAAGAAATTCAGTCAAAGCCTTGGCGAGTGTATAGAGCATGAGACCATTCGTAACAGGGTGAAGGCGGATATTCGAAAAATAAAAGGACAATTACAGGAAGCGATACACTAAAACTGTGGAATGAGAACATTATGGAACACACAACGAAGTATGGTGTACCCTCCAAAAACAATGTAGGGATATTAATGAACACATTAATATACATACTGTAAGCTAAGTTCTGTTGGGAAGTTACTTGAACTTGTAGCACAAGGACGTAACAAATATAGAAACTAAAACTAGACACCAAAGTACTGAACATGACACCTAAGAGAACTTAAGGATGGAATACACACGCTTGAAAAAAAAAATTAAAGCAATAAGGCAACACTAAGGAGTTACGCTAATCAGTTAATGCAGTTTCTTAAGCTGTAAGAGGTAGTAATCAAGAGACATATCGATACCTTGGCCCCAAGTCATATCGAAATTAATTCCTTGTACTCAACTGGACATTAACCATGCCTCGCAGGCAGCAGGCGCATGGGCGCTACTACTCGTATTAGCAGATATCAGCATTTGAGAGAGGACGTGTAGTGGGCTAAAAGAAGCCGGTTGTGGTGAGAGGCGCATCGCTCGACATCTGGAAAGCAGCGATGCTGCTGTTCGACGATACTGGCATTAATAGGTGAACCATGGCCGAATCCAGCCTCAGGAAGGAAGAGGTCGACCTGTAGAGACGACGGAGGTGACAACCCAACAGTCTCAGAGAAACAGTCACAGTCTCAGATTCATCATTATCATCAACCGATGCTTCAGCGACCTAGAGGACCATTAAAAGGCTGATCATGGGACGGAGGCTGAGCTCACGGCACCCCCTGCGCCGACTTTCATCACCCTCTGTATGCCAAGAAGCCAGCGTGTACGTTCGGCCTGGAGTACAGATCCCTTCAGCGTTGAGTGCCGATTCAAACCGAGCGCCAATGAACAGAGAAGACGTGTCAGGAGACGCATCTGACAGCGGCGATATACTACCTCGACTGTAGCCAGCCATATGACTCGACAACCATTAGTTTGGGATGCCATTTAGTTTCATAGCAGTGCCCCTTTGGTCATCACCGGCGACATTTCCTACGTCGTTTTGTTGCCCTTCACAGGAAGACATCCTGGGCCTACATTTCAGCAAGATAATGCCCGCTTGTCTTCGTGCTTGCGAAACCCTACTCCCCCTAACCGAGGACGTTTTGAGCATTATGGGAAAGGCCGTGCAACCCATTCGGGATTTTGCTATCTATTACGCCAAATGGACAGAATTTAGTACAGTATCCCTCACCAAGACTTGCGACAACTCTTTGAATCATGCCAAGCCAAATAACTATCTGATAAGGCACGAGCGTGGTACTGACTTACTCAATTTGTGAAGCACTTTATTTTGAAGAAATCATTCAGTTTTCTCAAATTTTTATCATTTGTTTCTTTCTACGTGTACATCACATCTACCGATTTTCATCGCATTCGGATAATTCTTCTGTGGTGAATCGTTTTCTTCTGTCTTAGAGTGTATTACGAATTAATAAATTATGGGAAACAAGTATTATGCTGTGTAGCCATTGTTCTAAAGAAACGAAAGTAGCATTTGGTGGACCACTAGGATGCGTGATATGACCTGTAGCATTTTCAATATAAATAACTTATTTAGATTTGTACATAAGTTCGAAGCGTTTTTGTTTTACATGCTGCTGCTCCGGTTGCTGTGAGTTTGTTTGTCGACTTCTATTCTTTTGTAGTTCACTGTTGCTATTTGAGTTTGGTGTATTGTTGTTTTGTCATTTAGAGCTATGGGCGCTAGAAAATGATGTGCCAAGTGGAGAAACGAAACTTTCTTGTCGTATTTCTTTGTCTGAGTTCAGCAGAGGAAGGGAAGCAGCGGAAGATGAAACATTTGTGCCGTTTATAAGGATAACGACGTTGGACAGACAATAGCAAGAAGACGGTTTCCTCGTTTTAAGGAATCTTGGGGTTTGATGAAGATCGTTATTTATCCTCAATGATTCACCACAGTGTACTCGAGAATTGGCAAATGAAGTGAACTGTGATCATTCTACCATCGTGAGACGTTTACATTCACTGGGGAAGGTTTCAAAAACAGGTGTATGGGATAATCACAAAAATCAGTGTACGGCCATATGTCCATATCCGCTTGCTCCTCATCACATGGCTCGTTAACAACACCAACTATTGCTTTCCTGGATCGTTACTGGTGACGGGAAATTGTCTCTTTATGTGACATATGGGAGTAATGGAATGGTTGAGCCCAAATAAAGCAGAAACTTTTTGCTTACAAAGGCCACCGCTCATCCACAAATGTTATGTTATACATCTAGTGGAACAGCCACGGTGTGTTGTACAACGAATTGCTTCCCCGAGGTGTAACCATCAATGCTCATATTTATTGGCAACACCCGAGATGTCTGCAGAAGTACTTAAAGAACGACCAGGAAGAGTGCGGGAGCCGGCCGAAGTGGCCGTGCGGTTAAAGGCGCTGCAGTCTGGAACCGCAGGACCGCTACGGTCGCAGGTTCGAATCCTGCCTCGGGCATGGATGTTTGTGATGTCCTTAGGTTAGTTAGGTTTAACTAGTTCTAAGTTCTAGGGGACTAATGACCTCAGCAGTTGAGTCCCATAGTGCTCAGAGCCATTTGAACCATTTAGAGTGCGGGAAGTGACGCTACTCCACGCTTCACCCGCATTCTGCTAGACTGACAAAAAGCACTACACTAGAGTTTGGCTGGGAAGTCATTCCGCAGCCACTTTATTCTCCTGATTTTGCACCCTCACATTTTTACTTTTTCCGATCTCTATCAAACAACCTTCAGGGAAGTTCCTTCGCGAACTAAAATGGGCTCCGAACACGGCTCGACGAGTTCTTCGCCTCAAAACCACATGATTTGTGCAGTCGCGGAATCGAAAAGCTACTCTAGCGTTTGTTGTAAATATTGAAGGAGAATATGTATATTATTTATGACTAAATTCTTTGTTATGTTCACCTCTAGCGTTTATTAAATATGGAAAAACGCTGCCAATTATGCACCTACCTTGTAAGTGCGTACTGAGGGGCTGTAGTGTCAGTGATTTATTTCTCACGGCCATTGGCGGCCAGATGGCTTGCTATAGGCCTACCTGTCCCACCCTCTGGTTTGATTCTGCAGGCAGTGACTGAATGTAGTGAGTTTAGAGGCGAGCATTGTGTGTAACATTCATTCTGCGGTTCAACCATGTTCCGCGGAAGAGCATGCACTCGTGTTGGACAACTTCATACTGTTGAACAGGGTCGCACTATTGACCTGCACTAAGCTGGATGAGGCGTGTCGACCGGCTGTTGCACAATGTATCGACGGTTTGTCGCTACCTTCAGCCTTAGTCTGTGAAGCATTCCAACATCCGTAGACCAGGTTCTGGATACCTGCATAGTACAGACGCGCGTCGGGGTCGGCATATTTTAGGAACACCAGTGGTCGCCCGAACATCATCCAGGAAAGAATAGTCTCGGCTCATATTCTACTTGGCGTGTCACAAAGGACCAATAGAAACCATTCACATGCTGCAGGACTAAGATCAGTTGTACCTCTGCCCAGATTACCATTGACACCAGGACACCACCGAACATGGCTACTCCGTTGTCGTGAAATAGTCGATTGGAGGGTTGTTATCTTCAGTGATGAGAGCAGGCTGTGTCTATAATTGAGTGATGGACATACCCGTATAAGATGTAAACTATGCTGGAGTGGGTTCGTCCACGACACGCAGGTCACACTCCAGGCGTCGTGGTGTGTGTGTGTGTGTGTGTGTGTGTGTGTGTGTGTGTGTGTGATCATAGGGGGCAGAATGGGGCACCGGTTGCAGCTCGTAGTCACAATGAGTGTTTCTTGAGGGTGAAGTGTAACGAGGGCTGCTCACTTTACATAGGTTGTTACTCCCGTGTAATTGCCATTTCTTGGACAGGAACGCCACGTGCCTTTTCAGCAGGACAGTGCACGTCCACATGTGCCTACTGCGAAGCAGCGTTTTCTTTCCGTCATGAACATCATATGTCCCGACCGACAAGGTCATCAGACCTCACACCAGCTGAACACGCCTGATACATGGTGAAGTGGGAATTTACTCTTTCTCCTAAAGCTGCAAGAACCACTAAAGAACTGAAATAAAATATGACAGCTGCTTGAGAGAGTCTATCGTAGGATTACATGGGTGTCTCATTTGGTCTGAACTTGTTATCATATACTCGTACACTGATGAACTACCTGTCACATCTCTTCTCAATGGAATGGCCTTGTACTTGAGGTCTTGCATTTCTCTCCGTCTCTGTATGGACGTAAGTATTTGGTACTTCACAAATTAATAGCTTTTGTCAGAAAGAGATAAGGTGGTACATGGTAACTAATCGCTTCAGATGTTATCGAGATAATGTCTCTCACTGATTTGTTTTGAAATTTAACCTTAGCCAATGTCATCTAGAGCACGCCATTGAATCAAAGGTTATCTAATTTTAACTAACGGTAGCTGACGAAATAACGACAGCCTTGGCATCATATCTTTCAAGTTTGACTGAATTGAGACGATGAGATCTGATAATCATCGCCATCAGTTATCTCAACAACTCACACAGAATTTCCGACCTGCAGATCAAGGCGTGAAGAAAACGGAATGAACCTCCTGACAGCTAAGAAGGATACGTTTACACAATGGAAAGCGACGTTTTTTTAGAGCCGAGACCATACATCTGCGTTTTCTTAGCTGCGGGAATTTCCAGCAGTGTGCTGCGTAAAACGTGTGCGAGACCCCGTTGCCCACTCGCACAGTGCAAACATACGAGACTTTTCCTATGGTGCGGACAACGCAGTGTCGCAGCGGGCTCCGCCTGCGAGTAACGCTTGTGTGCTTCGGAAGAGTCTGTCCCTCACGTAGCAGCGATTTACTTGGCCGGAGGAGTCGGGGTAATCGAACTGGGCAGCAGTGAGACGACAGCTGCACTGAAACTTCCTGGCAGATTAAAACTGTGTGCCCGACCGAGACTCGAACTCGGGACCTTTGCCTTTCGCGGGCAAGTGCTCTACCAACTGAGCTACCGAAGCACGACTCACGCCCGGCCCTCACAGCTGTACTTCTGCCAGTATCTCGTCTCCTACCTTCCAAACTTTACAGAAGCGCTCCTGCGAAACTTGCAGAACTAGCACTCCTGAAAGAAAGGATATTGCGGAGACATGGCTTAGCCACAGCCTGGAGGATGTTTCCAGAATGAGATTTTCACTCTGCAGCGGAGTGTGCGCTGATATTCTTTCAGGAGTGCTAGTTTCTGCAAGTTTCGCAGGAGAGCTTCTGTAAAGTTTGGAAGGTAGGAGACGAGATACTGGCAGAAGTAAAGCTGTGAGGGCCGAGTGTGAGTCGTGCTTCGGTAGCTCAGTTGGTAGAGCACTTGCCCGCGAAAGGCAAAGGTCCCGAGTTCGAGTCTCAGTCGGGCACACAGTTTTAATCTGCCAGGAGGGTTTCATATCAGCGCACACTCCGCTGCAGAGTGAAAATCTCATTCTGGGGACAGCTGCACTGTTTGTTTCTCGTGCACAGGCAACAACACACAATTTTTAACAGATTTTTATAGAAACAACCATCAGAAATATAGGCTGACCGCTTCTCTGACTCAGAGGATGAGCAACTTATCGAATTTGTTTCCGAAAGCAGATTTTGTGGAATATGACCGACGCCGAGTGGGCATAAATCGGAAGAAAAATGAATAAAATAAGTAAGCAGACATGTCTTTAATTATGTCCAATGTAAGACATTTATAAATACACTACTGGCCATTAAAATTGCTGCACCGCGAAGATGACGTGCTACAGGCGCGAAATGTAACCGATAGGGAGAAGATGCTGTGATATGCAGATGATTAGCTTTTCAGAGCATTCACACAAATCTGGCGTCGGTGGCGACACCTACAACGTGCTGACATGAGGAAAGTTTCCAACCGATCTCTCACACACAAACAGCAGTTGACCTTCGTTGCCTGGTGAAACGTTGTTGTGATGCCTCGTGTAAGGAAGAGAAATGCGTACCATCACGTAGCCGACTTTGATACAGATCGGATTGCAGCCTACCTCGATTGCGGTTTATCGTATCGCGACACTGTTGCTCGCGTTGGTCGAGATCCAATGGCTGTTAGCAGAATATGGAATCGGTGGGTTCAGGAGGGTAATACGGACCACCGTGCGGGATCCCAAAAAAATGGCTCTGAGCACTATGGGACTTAACATCTACGGTCATCAGTCCCCTAGAACTTAGAACTACTTAAACCTAACTAACCTAAGAACAGCACACAACACCCAGCCATCACGAGGCAGAGAAAATCCCTGACCCAGCCGGGAATCGAACCCGGGAACCCGGGCGTGGGAAGCGAGAACGCTACCGCACGACCACGAGATGCGGGCTGCTGGATCCCAACGGCCTCGTATAACTAGCAGTCGAGATGACAGGCATCTTATCGGCATGGCTGTAACGGATCGTGCAGCCACGTCTCGATCCCTGAGTCAACAGATGGGTACGTTTGCAAGACAACAACCATCTGCACGAACAGTTCGACGACGTTTGCAGCAGCATGGACTATCAGCTCGGAGACCATGGCTGCGGTTACCCTTGACGCTGCATAACAGGCAGGAGCGCGTGTGATGGTGTATTCAACGACGAACCTGGGTGCACGAATGGCAAAAGGATGTATCCAGGTTCTGTTTACAGCTCATGATGGTCGCATCCATGTTTGTCGACATCGCGGTGAACGCTCATTGGAAGCGTGTATTCGTCATCGTCATACTGGTGTATCACTCGGCGTGATGGTATGGGGTGTCATTGGTTAAACGTCTCGATCACCTCTTGTTACGACCCGTGGCCCTAAGCTTCATTCTGTCCCTGCGAAACCCTACATTTCAGCAGCATAATGCACGACCGCATGTTTCAGGTCCTGTACGGGCCTTTCTGGATATAGAAAATGTTCGACTGCTGCCCTGGCCAGCACCTTCTCCAGATCTCTCACCAATTGAAAACGTATGGTCAATGGTGGCCGAGCAACTGGGGCGTAACAATACGCCAGTCACTACTCTTGATGAACTGTGGTATCGTGTTGAAGCTGCATGGGCAGCTGTACCTGTACACGCCATCGAAGCTCTGTTTGACTCAATGCTCAGGCATATCAAGGCCGTTATTACGGCCAGAGGTGGTTGTTCTGGGTACTGATTTCTCAGGATCTATGCACCCAAATTGGGTGAAAATGTAATCACATGTCAGTTCTAGTACAATATATTTGTCCAATGAATACCCGTTTATCATCTGCATTTCTTCTTGGTGTAGCAATTTTAACGGCCAGTAGTGTATATTCGTACTGATTTTTAACCATAGTTATCATGAGTTGAATGTTGTTATTGTGATCAATACTGTAAACGTCGATGAAATTCGGTCCATTGAAGTAATCAGTGAATGTGCTTCTCACAGTGAATCCTTCAGCTTCGGCGTAACCAGCAATTCCGGCCAAGGGTATCATGTTGCCTTAGGCAGTTCATTAACTTCTGATCTGCTTTATGAGGTTTGTGCGTACTGGTATTCCTCTCTAAGATAGTTGTGCAAGCAGCAGCAAACTGAAATGACTTTGTCTACAGATTGAACTTTAATATTTATAGACGTAAAGAAAACTCTGAACGTGTAATACATGATACCAAAAGTGTTCTCAGAAACTCTTCATGTTTTGCTTAACTGCATCTCCTAGCGTTTGTTGTTTGCAGTAAGGTTCCATCATATGTTCATCTGATCTGAAGGCCTCGTCGCAAAGTATGACATGAGGCAACAGCAGGTATGATTGTGCCAATACCAGTGGTGGCAGGAAAATTGATTGATTTTTTACTAGTCTCCCAACTTCCAATTTACTGGCTGCGCGGGTTAGCAGTGCGGTCTCGGGCGCCTCCGTCGGTGGTTCGAGCCCTCCCTCGGGCATGGATGTGTGTGGTGCCCTTAGCATAAGTTAGTTTAAGATAGAGACAGTACTGTTTAAGCTTAGGGATCGATGACCTTAGCAGTTTGGTCCCACAGAATCTTACCACAAATTTCCAATTTTTTCCGATTTACTAAATACTCCGGCGTCTCCCTCTTTGCTATAAGAGCCTAACGACAAGAAACTTGTAATTCGCATCCACCATGGCTAGGAGAACTACTTAAAAATAGCCTAAGTAGTTGTAATATAGAGTTCCCGGTTTGTTAGGTGGTACAGTCCTAACGTGTTTACCATCAAGTGCGGCAGCAGCATTAGGAAATTTCCAACGAGTCCAGAATTCTTCTGCCTTCCTCCCCCAGTCTATCTGATCAGGAGGAGGTAAAAATTTAGGTAACAATGCTTGTTCGAATTCCTCAAATGTACTTATTGTAGACACTGAAATGCGCTGTGAGAATTGTAGAGACTTGGTAGATTCCCCAGTTGCAAGACACCTGAAAAAATTGTGGAAGTAAATTAGTTTGGATGAAAAGTAAACACTTGTATTAGAAACTGACACAAAATTCAATACATAACAACATTTCTGAAATTGAGTAACAATGCTAACGTTATGAATAGAACGTATTTACACGTACTTTAAGTGTTCACTCTTTTCAAGATCGTTAACGGTTGTGGTTTCAGGTGCTCAGTGCAAAGGGCGATGGATAAACATCCGAGATCATTTTAGGAAATATAGGAAACTAGAAATGTCTGCCACAAATTTATCAGCAACCACGATGAAAAGAGCCGTGTACTGGGACAGACTTCGTTTCCATATTAGCTTGGAGGGTGAAAGGAAAACGTTTTCCATTGTCTACACGGAGTATATGGAGACTAATGAAGAGAGGCAGGCAACAGCCGCCAACCTTCATTTTGTAGTGGCGAATGAACCATTCAAGAACCCAACAGCTCTCCTCCACTTGTCCATAAACCCGCAGCATAGAAAACAAAACTCGCCATTAATTGCGTGCTACAGAAAGTCGTTAAAGAAAGATGTGAATATCGACATATTTTTCTAAATTTGTCTACAAGCTAATGGAGCCTGTAACTGAGAACGAAACTGATTTGTTCTTCAAATCCATGGTAGCAACAGTAAAGTAATTTAGACCCGATCTTATATGTGAAACCAAGGAACAGATCTGCAATATTGTGATTGACATAGAAACCACAAACCAGAGAGATGAAGAATAGGGCAACAGCACCACGTTTCGGTACGCTAAAAACAGCCTTCCTGCCTATATCCCAAGTCTTGACAGTGAGCAAGGCGCTACAAACTACGACAATAATGCCACTGCTGCAAGCTTTGATACCTAAAATAAATGAAACATGCTTTCTATAGTATACCATGTAGTATTATTTTCTTTCTTTCTGCTGCAATAAGTTTTTTTTTTTTAAACTACAGAGTCAATATTTTTGTCCCATCCTCAGTCACATTTGCTGCCCTCTGAAACAGTGTAAATCACACGTAACAGAATTTCGGCAAATTAGCATTTATTTTACTGGAACAATGGCAAAGTAGTGCAAACTGTATTATAACAATCGATCTTACTGAAATAATTGCACAGCCGTAGATACAACAATCATAACTACATCACGTAGTCGAACAATTTACATTAACGTTACTTATTAATGAGAATCTTACCTAACTGCGAATTTACTGCTGGTGTAATCGGTTTTGCCACTCAGTTACAGGAACTACTTCTCAGTTTGTCTTCAATTAACGAATGGAAATATTGAAACTGGTTGGGTGTGAGTCTGAAAAATGCCCTAAACTTCTCATCGTTGAGCAAATGTTTTGAAACTGAAATTTTAAATGCTCCTTTTTCACGATGCAAGAACATTTCAGTCACTGCTTTGCGCTTCCTAAGCACTCTTTCCTATAACTTACGGTCCTCCTCCTCTTCCCTAACTTCCATGTACTTCGGGACCGACAAAACTAACAGTTTTTTTAACTCGAGCACTGCGGTGAATGTTTGGCCTTCATTGTCTCCGCTGCTACTGTCACGCTGTACTGCCCCGACCCTAGCAGAAAGCTCCACGCAGTGCGCAGGAAATAGCGCCCCGCCAGTGAACCGCGCGAAACCGCTCTCGTCTAGAGAAACAATAGTACCCACCTTCTTCCAGCAAACTGCAAAAATTATTTCAAACTTTCCCGAAACTTATCTCGCTTTCACCCCCCACAAAAAGTGTAACCGGAATTTGGACGTTGGTTTGGTAAAAGTTCCGCGTCAGACGTTACATTTTAATTTAATACTTCACTATTGTCCACCCCCAATAGCTGAGTGGTCAGCGCGATAGAATGTCAATCCTAAGAGCCATGGTTCGATTCCCGGCTGGGTCGGAGATTTTCTCCGCTCAAGGCCTGGGTGTTGTGTAGTCCAAATCGCCATCATCTAATCGCCATCGACGCGCAAGTCGCCAGAGTGGCGTCATATCGAAACACTTGCACCCGGCGAACGGTCTACCCGACGCGAGGCCCTAGTCACACGAAATTTACATTTACTTCACTATTACCGACGCTATTGACCAGAACTTGAAAATGTTATCGACATTTACTACTGAAGGCAACTGTAACGTTATGTTGTTGCACGGCACTTTGTGTAGGATATATGGCGTAATAAATATCGAGTACTCCGAAAAATTATAATTTTCTTAAAATCTTAAATATTTATCTATTTCAATAGCAAAAAATTTTCATTAAGAAAAAAGGTATCAGGAGGTAATTCTCCCTATCAGGTGCAGTTGCCAAAATCTGAAAAAAATTGCTTTTTTAGGTTTTGACGAGCACCGCTCCGCGCCTCGGAAAACGTTTCAAACAACGCCCTGCGACCGGCATCGTACAGCAGAAGATGCTAGTGTATTCCGCAGCACGCTGCGACAGATTCACGCAGCTAGGAAAACGTAACTTAAGGATTTTTATAGTTCACTGGATGTAGCTCGCGCCAAAAAAAAACCTGATTTTGTGGACGTGGTCTACCTCTTTTGCTCAGCTAGGAATCAATATTGTTGTTCAATATTCCATGTGTCTACAGTTAATTTACATGCCAATGATATCCTCCCTCGTTTAACAAAAGTGTTGTGTCACTACCTCAGAACTGATACTTTTGCTGTTTAGTGTATTCACTGACTTACCCACATTTACGAAAAAAAAATTAGCTCTCTCTCTCCCTCTCTGAGAAGATTCGGCTATTTCTTTACTTTGGTGTTATGATTTGTAGTATTATTCAAATGGATCAAATGGCTCTAGGCACTATGGGACCTAACATCTGAGGTCATCAGTCCCTTAGAACTTACAACTACTTAAACCTAACTAACCTAAAGACATCACACACATCCATGCCCGAGGCTGGATTCGAACCTTAGACCGTTGCAGCAGAGCGGTTCCGGACTGAAGTGCCTAGAACCGCTCGGTCACACAGGTCGGCATAGTGTTATTGAATGTATTTCGTCAGGTGTACATATCAATTAAAATTAGAAACAAAATTAGTCCTTTGAATGTTCCTTTATTTTGACGTTGATGTTTAGTTCACATGTATAATTTTTAGGAAAGTTTCATTACCTACCACTATTTTTTCTACGTCTTTGAAAGATATGAATGATTTTTCCCAGTCGGTATTGTAATTCACTCTTTCTGCAGCAATATCTGATACATGTCATTAATTACCATTCAGTATTTATGTAGCTTGATGATTGAATATTTATTAATGTTGTCTTAGTAGGATTCACAGCGCTTCAAACACAACTTTACATTTCTTAACACATATCTCTTACACTTTACTGAACGATTTTGTGTTAGTATTCTTCAGAAGTACAAATTATGAATCATGAGAAACAATTGTACATAATTAGCCATTTGGTACTATCCTTACATTTTAATCACTGTTTTAAAACTCGGTTTTATTCATCAAGTTAATGTATTCATCGCGAGTAACATAACATTTACTAGTAATGATGTAACTTAGAAGGTACCTGTTGTTGGATCTCTCGTTTTCTCACCACGTATTTCTTCTTTATGAAAATCTGTAATATGTAGTGTATAGCTATCCCTATGATTTTAAGTTTGTCAGCTTCATTAAAATTCGATTTTGGTACGTCAGTAGATCCTTTGCATAACCATCGCATAAGAAACATTGTCTTTGGTGAGTGCACCACCATCATCCTACCTCAGTGTTCGTCATGTTCTAGGGTTCAAAAAGGATGTCAACCATTACTCTTCTTTTTTCATTCGCTCTGGTAGTAATGCTTGTGCTGCAGAGACGTGTAGTATATCAATGACAGATGTGACCTCCTTTGTACTGGTGCCATATCTGAAGAAAAGATTGCTGTGATGAAATTACTGTTTGCGTTGTTGAAGTGTTGAGCGACGCATTAGCTTATCATTAGAACAATTTCAAGTCAATTTATGCGGACAAATTCTGTAGTAAAGGATGACGTAAATGATATAGGGGGGCGATCTAGTATCCTTCAGCGCGCCTGTTCTCGCGTACACGTATCTATATACAGTTGTGTTAGCTATAATAGGCGATTAAGCATTCTGCATCGGAGAATTGGTTACTGCGTCATGTTTAAGGTTTATTTTAGTCGATTGTGTGTCTAATTCCTTCATCCTAATTTGAACCAGAAAGAGAAGATTGGTCTTGTACATGGTATCTGATTGAGATTTCCAGTTTTTAAGACTGTGTTGTAAGGTCAAATATGTCCATGATTCTCTCTAGGACACTATAATTTTGTGCTTTCATTTTGTTTTGGATTTAATATATTCACTTTAGACACAGATGGTAGTCAATCATTTCTCTCCGGTCACTTCCTTTATTCATGTTTTGCTTAGCTAGAGGGTGAACCGGCTATTACCATCTTGTAGAACTTATGCTAGATGAATAGTGCCAGAAGTGAATTACCTCTAATTGTAAGAACAACGTGGCATGAGATAAGGGTGAACTTCATAAAATAGTGAGGCACAAACCATTTACGTGGTAGCCAGTACATTTGCAGACATCAGACAAGGTAACACTCTTGTCTATTTTACTTTCCAGCAATGTGGATATGAGATTTAATCATTCCCATACCGATGCTAAAGTATTGTATTCACTGTGGACAAATGAATACAGGCTCGTGGAGACGGTTCGATTGCAGCGTGGATCTCCATGAGCGTGAAGCCAAGATGTAAAAATGGCACCTCTTGCTTCTATTAATCTCTTTGTTTCTACATTGTGTTTCATACTGAGATATTCTGGCCCTTAATCAACGATGGTGTCTGTAAGTGGTCTTAAGGCTTTTTCGAATTGGATAGCGTTAATTATCGGCCGCTGGTGCCCGAGCGGTTCTAGGCGCTTCAGTCTGGCACCGCGCGACTGCTACGGTCGCAGGTTCGAATCCTGCCTCGGGCATGGATGTGTGTGATGTCCATAAGGTAGTTAGGTTTAAGTAGTTCTAAGTTCTAGGGGACTGATGACCTGAGATGTTGGGTCCTATAGTGCTAACGGCCATTTAAAACATTTGATAGCCTTAATTATCACCGCTGTTATGAGTTTCTTTATGCATGTCACTTGTACACCCAGCCTTATTCGCACTGGTTCTGGAGTAACTGATGCTTAAAAGCAAACAGACGCACTTTGCAATTTCTTTTTTTTTTTTTTTCACCATGTAATGCTCGGCCTCAAGGTTAAAGTGATAAGCATTTCCGTGTTTTAGCTGTCTGTAACAGATCAACTCCTGAAGAATCCCTTTTTGAATATCCATTTGGTGAAGTCTTGTCAAAGTACTGATTGTCTTAAAGAGGAATATGTTCTTACAAAATTCAGAAAACTAACATGCTGTTGGATTATCTTCGTGTATTAGCGTGAACGTTAATGTTATTCTGTAATACACACTGCCGAGTCTTTCTTTATTTGCCTTAGGTTTCCTTACCCAACTTGAATATTTTTTGCAGTGAATTTTTTGTACCAAGCTCGTAACAATAAAATTATCCGAACCATTCGGAAAGCAGTCAGCGACATTAATTAACTACTTGTTTTGTTGTCAATGCTTCTTATGGAATGTAAGGCTTGCTAGTAAAAAGTAACAACCTACGCTAACATTTTCTGTCTATAAACCTCTTTACACGCTTTCTCAATAAGATCCTGTAGACGAGAATAGACATAAGAAGGAATTGGATTTAGGACCACCTTCAATTTTGTAATAAATTACTTTAACTATTATGTTTGATAGACAGTTTCAGTTAGTATGTCATACGATTTTTCTCTACACTCTCGCAAGTAAAACCTTAGTATGTAGCGTTCACTTTTGCTCTCAATCCACTCATCATTTCAGTGCACTCTTACGTTTTCAGCTTTATTACTCCATAGTTTAGAACCTTGTATGACATGTGAGTTTAGTGATACCGTGTTTTAACGTATGATTTTCAATATAATTTTCTCTTTGAGAAACCACTGTTCGTCCGTGGGTTAAGGGTTTCGCCTTCAGTGTGTTTTTATAACTTCTGAAATTATGTACACTTTAGCAGAGGAGAGTTACTGTTGTGACAACCTAAGTTGAAACGGTAAGAGAATATGTAAATACTTCATACTTACTGGGAATAACTCTCTTTCAAGCTATTTTATTTACCGGAGGACGTTTCACTGTTACAAAGTCTATCCATGTTTTTTCCAACGAGGAAAGATTTTCTTCTATCATTACAATGCGAACAATGTTAACTGATTCGTGCGTCTTCAGTCGCCTATAATGAGAACAAAACTCAGAGAACCAATGCGACTGTATAGTAGCTAGAAGAAGCCAAGCAAACACTATCTAAAGAAACGAAGAAATCTTTTGAAGCTGGTTATTCACTGTTGCGAGTTGTGTTTGACACAATTTTTCGGATACCGACATTTAATTTTTATTATTTACCGGAGGGTTACCTGCAGGTAGGGTAAGAATGGACATTCCCCACGTAGCTGATAGCCCCTGATGATCATTTGGGTGACGTAGTTAAGCCCCTTGCTAGTATCTTTCTATTCAATAAATGTTAATTTGTATCTGGTAGCAGCAGAAGGTATTTGAGGAATTTACGTTGAAATGAATGCAGTACCAAAATACGTATTACTTTTTTCATATTATGGATCTAATAAGGTCAATCACTTCACTCTACTCTTTAAGAAACACACGAAAAAAATCATTTAGAAAAAGCTGTTGTGATGGCAAGTGATATGGACAATATAAATTTTCTTCCTTTTGCTACGAACGACAATAGCATCTACAGCACTATATTATAGGCAAATAAATCTTTAAATAAGATTTTATTCTTTTTGTTCAGCGTTCGTCCCTACGTAGTACGAAGTGATGATGATCGGTTATCGCTTTCTGAAAACTGCCAAATTATTTAATACTGCAGCCGGACACTTTTGTTGACACTCAAGTCACTAATTACCCTAAAGGGACCAATGTTGGGGGCATCCTCCGTCTCTTAATCGCCTTGGCTTTCTGATATATGTATTCGTATCCCAAAATTTTGTGTACTTTGGTGTGGGCAGTGGAAAGATTCTCGCGATCTAGTTTTGTAAATGTTACGTACATTGCCCAAACATTTACTCAGTCGGCCCTGTGCACAATACAAACGATACTTTTTGAGTACTCGTAATATCAGCAGTCATTAATTAAATGTATCTCATGAGTGAAAGAGATGGTACCAGTATTCCGTCAAGATCAAAGTTTTAATGAAATGTAATGCTCTTAATTATTGTTCTCTGACTAGTTAGTAACAAATGCATGTAGATGAAAGACCTGGTGAAATTCTTTCAATTGGACGCCCCTTCGATGACTTTCGTGATCCTAATGTGTTCCAGTTTTCCAACCGGGTAAACGAGACCTCCAGTTTAACGTGCAATCCGAACCATATGATCTTCCTGGCGACTTGTCACATGGTTTAAAGGTAGATGCTAGATTGAAGTAGGACTAAAAATTTCCGTGGCCTTGCCGAGAATCGATACCGCGACCTCTCGGCTTCCATCCCGCGCTTTACCACTAGGCCAGTGTGCCGATACATATTAACTTATAAGGCTGTTGTGACTCAGTATCAATCCACTCAAAGTACCGCAACACACGGACCTTGAAATATGACTTTCTGTTGACCTTAGAGTTCGTATGATGATTGACACTAGAGGTACATCAGATCTAGAGATATCACTAAGTCTCCGCATTTATATTTCGCTTCGTACTACACCACGGCCAGAGATTTCGCAACTCTAAATTTATCCTTAGTACAGCGCATATATGTAGATAACGACGGTATTATGAACTGCATGCATTCTTCTGAAAACCGGTGTTGTCATCTCGAGAAACAGGTGCGCTCGCAGAATACTTAAGGTGAAGGTCTAGAGAAATGTGTTACATGTTAGCCAGCGAGAACGGTGACGTGAACTTTCTGGTTCATGTTCACGATAACCTGAATGAGTGAGACCAAGTCATGGTACAATGACCCACCCCCCGCCCTCCCTCCATTCCTTAAAACGACATAGAACCTCCTCTTCCCAGAACTACACGCTCTGCACACAAAAGGTTACACGACTCACAGGACCTACAATTCACTCTACACTTTGCTACATTTGAAACAAGGCGAAATCGCCTCGCGCCAAACCACACTATATACCTCCGTACCAATTTCTGTGTGCATTAGCCCACTGAAGCCTCATTCCTTTATGTGCTGCTGCAAGCGGTGTTAATTTCCAAAGTACCCGACAACAAGTATCCATTGCATGCTGTTCTCTTTAAAGAACAAGGAGTTTTCAGTAAGTATAGCAGCAGTTATTTACTAAAGGCAGATTGGGTTTATTCACGATTACAGGACAGCATGTTATTCCCCACTCTTTCGTATGCAAAACCCAATTTTTCAGCATAATTCCCTTCAATGTGAGCCGGCCACGGTGGTCTCGCGGTTCTAGGCGTTCAGTCCGGAACCGCGCGACTGCTACGGTCGCAGGTTCGAATCCTGCCTCGGGCATGGATGTGTGTGATGTCCATAAGTTAGTTAGGTTTAAGTAGTTCTAAGTTCTAGGGGACTGATGACCACAGATGTTAAGTCCCATAGTGCTCAGAGCCGAGCCTTCAATGTGACGGCCTTAAGCCGCCTTCCTTGGAGGACTTGTATGCCCGTATAATACCACTCTACTGGTTGACATCGGAGCCAGCGTCTTAATGCATCAATAACCTCCGGATCACCAATATACTTCTTTCTGTGGAGTGCATCCTTCATTGATGGAAGTTGAAAGTTGTGAGAAGCGGGCTAATAGGTGGGTGAGAAGCAACGCAGTTCTGTGAACTTCTCTATGGTACACGTGTGAGGCCTTGCTTTGTCGTAGAGAAGGAGAAGTTCTTTAGCATTTTTAGGTGACGTGGTCTCCTGACCTTCATTTCTTACGTATTTCGTCCTCACAACCGTATTCAGCACATCAAGGCGCTTCATTTGAACCTAATCTCGATAAGCAGGGACGTCTAGTTGTGAATCGAGATGTTTGACTGTGACCTAGGGTGAGACTGTCTGCACGTTTCAACATTCCAACACTGCAGGAGTCACAGTCGTTTGCTGCCGGTCGGCGCGACCTTCTTGCGATGATGACAGACCTCTCGCCCAACGACTTATCCAGCTTTTGTTCACTGTCAGGTCTCCATAAACATTCTGCAAGTGCCTACGGATATCTGCGATGCCCTGGTTTTCCGCGAAAAGAAACTCAATGGCAGCTCTCTGCTTCGGACGCAGCACCGTCACAGATGCCGTTTTCTAAGCACTGTATAGCGCCGCCGTCTATCGGAATTCCGTGCACTATAGCGACTGATGCGGGAAAATTCCACGATGTTGCTCCCAAAATTGCCCATGTTTTAACTGAAATTGGCCGAGGAAAAGAATGTGTTGCATTACTTACTTACACGTTTGCGCCACACTGAGCCTTCTGGCTGTTAACATTCCCTGGTAAATGGTAGACACAGATGATACCGTGGTAGCTATGCCACCACACAATATGCTGACACCTTTATCTACTGGCACCCCAGATGGCACTTGCCATCGTTGGATCAAACCCGACGTGTTCTTTCCAGGCGTACTAACTATTTTTTCCGGAAATGTGTTTTCCTCCCTTCTTCTTTTCATCTAAGCCTGTGAGTATTATTCCATACATAGCCTTCTGATGTAACTCTGTACATTCTGACATGCATAATGTTCTCAAACATAGGATATCTTGGTAGGCAAAGGGTGCCATACCAGCATTATATGAATGCGAACCATCTATTATTGCTACAGTCATCCACGTACTACCTCCTAATGCAGCATTCTCCAAAAACGCCAGAACTTTCAATAATATATTGATGGTTTGGCACACTGTAAATATCTACAATAACTGTCTTCAAACTCCCACTATTTTAGACGATGTAATATTGATAATTGTATTATGGTAAAAATTGTACTTGGAGATAGCAGGCGGGTGATTGTAACCACAGTAACTGATTAGCGACTGACTTCCATCATGGTGCTTTGCAACATTTTGCATGGCAAGCTATTCTGGGCTGGATCTGAGAGTGCAGAAAATACAGGTCTATTCGATAGTGCGGCATGAAAGATACTTTCGTAGGGGGAATTACTTAGCAGTTTATATCTTTCAGAAATCGGTGCGTCGAAGTTTCGCTTGTTCTGAATTGTTGCAGTTGAATGTCTACAATTTTCGAAAGTAAGGTATTTTTGTATAAAATAATATCGCCAGAGGAAAATACTAGTCAGTTCACAAAGGCTGACATAGATAGTTTCAAACATTTAGATAGTATAGAATTGATACTTGTCAGCCACAAGATACTTCACTAGTGACGTAAGACATGGCTGGCAAGTGGTGTGTATGTGTTAGTCGGTTGTATGGAATCTTTGCAGTAAAATGGGTCGGCGATGAGATATGACAGAACAGTAGAAAGGAGCAACAGTGTCTGAACATGCCCATGCCCGCAACATGAATGACATTGGCCAGCGTGTCTATAAGTAATGTTGTGCCAGTTGCAGACACGAAACAGGGGTAATACTACGAGTGTGGTGTGCTCTACGTTCGTATCAATTAAAGAAAGGTAGGTTGGGTTGGTCATTATATAACTGACAAGATGCCACGAGGTGGCAAAACCAACTAGGTGAGCAAGTGCTTGAAAATGCGGCGTGTTGCTGTTGTAGGCCGTAACGAAGAACGGTAGCTGGTGATTTGCTGGGACAGCCGCTCCCAAAATAAGTCTTCAAATGATTTGGATGAAATGCTACTGCAGACATATCTTGAACAATCCAACCCAATGGCAGGATCACTGGCTACAACTGTTCTGAATCCAGGAGAAGTCCAAAGAACTGGTATACTATTAAGGGTTTTGGAATTCAGAGAATGGAAAATTTGCTTGACTATCATGCATCTGTTAAGATGCTGAATCAAGTAGGTGAGCCAATACTTGTTCGTGAGGCACTGTCATGAGCTGCGAAAGAGAATGTGGGCATTGGATTTGTTTGCATAACCTATCTCAAAGTAAATTGTGGACCGAATTGAATGAATTTTGACTACAGTGCAAACACAGACTAGACAACCCGAAGACCGACAAATGGGGGGGGGGGGATGGATTTTCGTATTCAGACAATGTATATATAGCTGGTAAGTTTCTGTGAGGCAGCTGGATCAGTTACGTGAGAGAGTACTTGAAAGTGATCTGTGTTGCTTTCGAAAACTGCGAGAGATTTTGGTGGCCACTGGAATGACGTGCCACAGTCTTCTTCGATGAAACCAGAATCCACCTGCACGCAAGTGATGGTCGTTTGCACTTTCAACATAGACGTGGTGAGGGCTATCACGTCGAGTGCATTCATGCAAGACACGCCTCATCCAAAGCCTAACGGTGTGGCGTGTGGTAAGCTACTACTCTCATTCACCCACGGTGTTTCTGGAGGGAACGCTAACAAGCGCTCGGTACGTGCAGAATGCTGTTAGACCCATTCTTTTGCCATTCTAGCAACAGGAAGGTGAAGTGTTGTTCCAAAAGGATAATACTCGCCCACACACTACCCATGAAACTCAGCGTGCTCTCCGAGACATGCAACAACGTCCCTGGACCACGTGACATCCAGACATGTCTCCAGCGAAGCCTGTGTGGTTCGTGCTTCTCGTCAGCCAACAAACTTTACACAACTACCTGAACAGATCTCAGGACTGTATTCACTACCTGTCAGATCAATCTTACGCCAAAGTCAGAAAATGCTTCGCCAGCCATAGCGGCTGCACCATATACTAATATGTATGTGCTACTCATCTGTAAATGTAATCACTTCGTGTACTCCATATGCACTGCTTCAACAATGAATCATGCGTGAGTTGGAAGCCTCTGAATGGGTGTACTAATTCTTTTCCAGCAATGTAAATCACGATGTACATAAATGAAATTCTTCACCCTTGGGGACGGTGTAAATTAATATGAAAACAGAAGTAAAGAACTTCAAACTACCAAGATCGCTATTTTACAAAATATGGATTTAGGTTACAGGCTTTTTCGAACTAAGTTGCTTCTGATCTGTAATGCAGAGGTAGAAACTGCAAGCCTATAGGTTCACGTATAGTGGTGTGAGACATGTTTTAACATAACAAGAACATATACACTTACCTCGGGCAATACAGTACAATGAGTCCCGACTACGATGAGTCCCGATCATGTGCACTTTATACCGCGTCACATCATATAAAAGATATTTCAAGTACATGGAAATGATAATACAACGGCAAATCAGGTATAACAGAAACGTTACATAAAATGTCAATGCAATTGGCACCGGCTGTACATGCTCATTTTCGTACAGTAGATGAATGAGGACTGAAATTCTAAAACAAAAGGCACTGATGTTATGGTCAACCACAACGTGGTATTGTAGTAGTGACATCGCACGCTGTAGCATATAAAGCATAAGGGTAAAATAACATACAACAAATATACAATGCTATTATACTATTTGCATTCCAAATCAGAATACATTACAAAATGGTTTTGTGAAAAATACACTGGACTCTCGCTAATCCGGCCGTCAGTAGTCCGGCCTCTCAGTAATCCGGCGCACATCCAAAAACAGGTGCACTATGAATTATCGTGCGCAACAATGGTTAGTTAAACAGTGCTTTATATACTGTATTTGAATCTGTAGCTTTATTCACTGTTCGGAATCATGTCTTCCAAAAGGAAACACATTACACTAGGCCCGAAGCACAAACTCAAAATTTTAGATAAGTTAAATCGAGGTTCTTGGCAGTAAGTCATTGCTGCTGAGTTCAGTGTTGGATGAGCAACTATTTATGACATCAAAAAGCAAGAAGATGTTATCCGACAGTATTCAACACAAATGGATATTGAGTTGGGAAAACGGGTTGGTTATGCGAAAGAATGAGAATGAAGAACTGGACGTAGCTGTTTATAGATGCTTCATGCAACAACGCAGTAAAGGAATTACTGTCAGTGGCCCGATTATGAAGGAAAAAGTAGCTGCATTTAACAAACAGGTTGGTGGTAGTAACTTGTTTGCAATGAGCGAAGGTTGGCTATCAAACTGGAAAAAACGACATGGCATTCGGCAGCTGACAGTCACCGGGGAAAGTCTCTCAGCTAACGTTAAGGATGCTGATGAGTTTGTAAGCAAGATGCGGAAGATAACAGAGGAAGAAGATTTAACTGCTAATGCCTTCTTTAATGATGATGAAGCAGGACTCTTGTACAAAATGGTTCCTTCAAAAAAATTAGCTGCCAAGAATGAGAAGGAAGCTCATGGTTAAAAGCAACAGAAACAGCGTGTAGCATTAATGGCGTGTTGTAATGCAAACGGGAGTCATAAACTACCGCTTATGGTGATTAGAAAATCTCAACATCCAAGTTGTTTTCAACACACTGACATAAACACTCTACCAGTGGTGTATTGCACTAAGAAGAAAGCGTGGATGGACAGACAAATATTCTCTCGGTGGTTCCATGAAACGTTTGTACCAGCAGTGAGAAAAGAGCTAAAGAAGAAAAAGCTTCCACTGGAAGCTATCTTTATAATTGATAATCCTCCGAATCATCCTTCAGATATTTCTCTCAAGTCAGACACGTTCAAGCACTCTTTCTCCCACCCAATATGACACCCCTAATTCAGCAGATGGACCAGGGAATTTTGGAATCAATTAAACGTCATTATCGACATTCGCTTCTCGTCTCCTTGCTGAACGAATGTGAAAACGACTGTATAGAGTCTATTCTGACGGCGTGGAAAGCAATTTACATACGTGACGTTGTTTTCCAAGCAGCCGAAGCATGGGATAAAATGGGATGAAGAGCTGGAGAAACTTGTGGCCATCCGTTGATGTCAAGTTGAATCCCGTATTTAGTGACAGCGATGAGCCAGTCAATTCGGAATTATCAATTACTCTGTACACTAACATGTTCCACAACCTTCCAGGAGGAGAAGAAATTCATGATGAAGATGGTACTAAGTGGCTTAGTGAGGAAAACTGTGATAGGGACCAAGCTTTAACAGACGAAGAAAGAAAGCGTGCAAGAAAATAATGACGAAAGTGATGAAGAAGAGGATACAGAAGGTGAGAGCATGAAGATTTCTCACACTGCTGGTGCTGAATCTGTCGAGGCCTTCCTCAAGTTCAGATGCATGCAGTACCGATGTACTGCTTGTAAAGCGGTTGCGTGATAAAGCATGCCACCGCCGCGTGTCATCATTGCGACAGTTAAAAATTAAGGATATGTTTCATAGTGGGTGATACGACTGTATAATTATGTACAGTATACACTCAAGGACTAAATTTTCTATGAAAATTAATGAATTATTTATTTAATAAGGTATAACCTCTATGTTTTTAAATTGTATCCTTCGATTTAATGAAGTACAGTACACTATATCCCCTATGTTTTCAAACTAAGTAAAAAACAAATTAAATGAATAAAATAAATTTCAAACACTCAATAACCCGGCACCCATATGTGCCTGGAATGGCCGGTCTAGCGAAAGTCTAGTGTATGAGTTTTTATAAAGAATTCTTTTGAAAGTAAAGTGTATGTTCGTTATATCACTCCGTCTATTTGTCAGTTACGTGGCGTGTTCACGTAGGAAATGTATCAACAAAATAACTTACTGTAGCCCACTTTAGGTTTTAAGTTACGTTTATACAGAGACAATGGAGAATAAACTTGTCATATAATTGCAGCCAATGCAAGAACAATAACCTCGTGCATTGGTAAACCATCATACACAGAAGCGCCAAAGAAACTGGTATAAGTATACGTATTCAAATACAGATATATGTAAACAGGGCTGGCCGCTTTGGCCGAGCAGTTCTAGGCGCTTCAGTCCGGAACCGCGCTGCTGCTACGGCCGCAGGTTCGAATCCTGCCTCGGGCATGGATGTGTGTGATGTCCTTAGGTTAGTTACGTTTAAGTAATTCTAAGTCTAGGGGTCTGGTGGCCTCAGATGTTAAGTCCCATAGTGCTTGGAGTCATCTGAACCATTCTTGTAAACAGGGAGAATGCGGTGCTGCTGTCGGGAACGCCTACATAACACAACAAGTGTCCGGAGCAGTTGTTAGATCGGGTACTGTCGCTACAGCGGCACGTTATCAAGATTAAAGTGAGTTTGAACGTAGTGTCACAGTCGGCGCACTAGCGATAGGACACAGCATTTCCGAGGTAGCGATGAAGTGAGGATTTTGCCGTACGACCATTTCACGAGTGTACTGTGAACATCAGGAATGCGGTAAAACATCGGATCACCGACGTCGCTGCGACCAGTAGATCCTGCAAGAACAGACCAACGACGACTCAAGAGAATCGTTCAACGTGACAGAAGTGCAACCCTTCCGCAAACTGCAGCAGATTTCAGTGCTGGGCCTTTAGCAGGTGTCAGTATTCTACGGAACATCATCGATATGTGCTTTCGGAGCCGAAGGCTGTCTCGTGTATCCTTGGGGACTGCACGACACAAAGCTTTGCATCTCACCCGCCCGCCAACGCCGACATTGGAATGTGTTCCCTGGTCGGACGAGTCTCGTTTCAAACTGTATCGAGCGGATGGACGTGTAGGGGTATAGGGACAGCCTCACGAATCCATGGACCATACATGTGAGCAAAGGACTGTTCAAGCTGGTGGAGGCTCTGTAATGGTGTGGGACGTCTGCAGTTGGAGTGATATTGGACCGCTGTTACGTCCAGATATGACTCTGACAGGTGACACTTACCTAAGCATCCTGTATGATCACCAGCATCCTTTAATTTCCGTTGTACATTCCGACGGACTTGGGAATTTCCAGCGGGACAATGAGGTACTCCATGTGTTCAGAATTGCTGCAGAGTGGCTCCAGGAACACTCTTATGAGTTTAAAGACTTCCACTGGCCACCAAACTCCCCATAAATGGACATTATTGAACATATCTTCGATACCTTGCAAGAGAAGAGATCTTCACCCCCTCGTACTCTTACGGATTTATGGACAGCCCAGCAGAATTCATTCCTCCAGCACTACTTCATATATTAGTCGAGTCGATGCCACGTCGTGTTGCGGTACTTCCGCTTGCTCACGGGGGCCTTACACGATATTAGGCAGATGTACCACTTTCTTTGACTCTTCAGCGTATCATTATACGCCCGAAAAGTACATAACTAAACCTATGTACTAAATGAATTGCTCCCCACTTTGTAGGTGTAGTTTAATCAGATATGCACACATCAAAAGGAACAACCAACTTTCCCACCATTATCAATCGTGTACCAGTCACTGTAATACAGTCAATGTTACATAGTGAGTACAATGTAGAAGCTGTAAGAACTGAATGTTTAAAAAAATCTTACTGGATTTAGGTGATCAGTTTATTAAATGAAGAAACTACATGTTATGCGGTATGTGGTAACACATGAGATCACTTAGTGTGCTATACCTGTTGTGAATTGTCTACACCAAGCTAACTGATCTCGTATGTTACCACGTATTTTAACACCTATACTTTATTCATGCCTTTAACACTCTTCTCTCCTAAATCTTATAAGATTTAGTTAAACATGCTTGATGGCGATGTATCTTCTAAATAGTACTCATTGTGCAATTTTCACTAAAATAATATGACTTGTGCGCTATAGCTAAAGTGGAAAAATTGATAGTTTCCTCGTATCGTCTACGTTTCCGATTAAACTGCAATTAGCAATAGCAGTTTATGTACTACCTAGACAACACACTGAACTGTTATTGCTGTATAATAAACTGATTTGCGTATGGTGGTTTAAGAATACACAGAACTATGGAGCCTTATTTAACACCACTGCTGACGTGTATAAGCCAGTTGTCATCGTGATATGTTCTGCTCCACTACTCGGAAGTGATACGCTGCGGTGGACCTTTATTCGATGTTGATTTGGCTGCGCTCTGGCCTTAGAATCCGAATACTATACGGAACTTTGACTACAACATTGTCTAGGTTTAGTATGTCAACGGACTTGTGATTTCCACCGGAATTCTGCATTTCACTTGTATTTAATGGACATTGGTATAACCACCATCAGTTTATATAATTTTCAGTAAAGAGTTCATCTACAACTTGGCGCTTAATAACAGAATTATTTGTATTAGTTTTTTGTCAATAAACCGTAGAACGGTAACAAATTTATTGTGTTATTTATGGTAATAACATTAGACAATTAGGTGCCATCAGTGTGCTATAATACGCACATTTTCAATCCCTCGTAGTATCTGCAGTCTAAAGTATTTGTTGTACAAAGTCAGATTAGTCTTCGTATACATTGAGATATACTCGTATTTGACTTCATTGTGCTGCACATTAACATGGTCCGCCAACATCCAACATAACACTTTCCTACAGCGACCTACGCTCCTGGTTTCATCATAACAGGAAGAACAAGTAACAAAACTCAGAATCAACTGCAGTGTGAGTTTTGCTCAAATCTTATTTTAACTGCAAACTAAACGTGTTTATTTTCTCTCCCACTTTCCCTTTTGTGTCTGTTTCTCACACCAGAATTATTAGTATTTTGTTGTCGAATTCGGTCTAGCATTCCATCTTTAAGCCGTTATTCCCCTTTTTTAAAAGCCGCACTTACTCCCATAAAAGAAGACTGTTGTACAATTTTTGTGAATATGTTATTTGTACCATACTTCATAATGTTGTTGTAAATATTTATTTAATGTACAAACAATTTTTGCATGATATAGTGTGAAAAACGTGATAAGTATAACAAAAGATAGTAAAAGGAAATGTATGGTAAACAACAACATTAACTTTTGTTGGATAAATGAGAAAATCGAAGTATCAAAAGAATCTAGTTGCCTGCGCTAAATGTACGAAGACAGTAAGGATGGTATCGTCTATTACCATAGTCTACTTGTATAGTGTTTTTAATTAATAGTCAGTGCACATTAATAGATTTTCTTATTAAGAAAAATCGTAGCAATCGTACTAGTAACGTGTGGTAACGATAAGGAGTAAATAGTTTCTACAATATGGCTGAGTTCAAGTCACGGAAATGTGTAGTTATACAGCGCGGTTTCACCTTAGCCTTGTTGTATTGTGAGAATATTCTGGCTCAATAATATTATTTATTTGGGAGCTGAGTTTACTTGAATTACGTTAGGCATAAAACATGAGGATTAAGCATATTGTACTATTATGTTACGACCAGAAAACTGAGGACAGTGGAGCCAGCAACACATCATGATTGTAAGTCTGTTGCTGATGACAATCGGTTTGATGACGAAGCTTCAGATCGTGTTACCGCTTCAGAAGCACAAATTTATTCTTGAGCTGAAAATGAAGTGATGAATCCTATAGTTAGTCCTCTAACTATTCCTATGGCAAACCCAGCCGCCAGAAAAGCACATGAATCGAAAACCGCATTGCTTCACAGTTTGCCAGAGATCATAAGAAGCGGGATGTCGATCCAGTCAAATCAGTTTAAATATCCGTTAAACATAGTGAATTGTGAAATCAATTTCCAACCAAATGAAATGAAATGTCATCGAAATTATCGTCTACAATTTCATGTAAACACTGTTTGTTCCATAGCGAAATATCTGCTAATCTAACAAGCCTGTTTATAGATATACCAAAGTTATTTTACAATGTGATACCATCACAACTGATAAGGCAAATATATCATTACAGTAAAATACGATAAATAATGATGCAGCAGCATTGAGGGATGCAGACTAGGATTTGCATAACAAGAATAAAACAATTATCTCATGAGGAAGCACTCATTGTAGAAACTGTATTTAAAGGAGATCTTAAAGTAGAAAATTTCACTACAAACCAAGAGGCTAATGTTAAACTGTAAGTAAATGCATAGCTAGAGAATTTTAGCATGGAATAACCCGAGTGGCTTTCAAGCAAAGATGAATTTGTAAATGAATGCTTGAATACCAAACTGCCAGACACAGATCAGCAATCTGTTAATGAGATGTTGTCACAAGGAGTTTGTTTAGGAAAATGTAGTAATACAGAGTAAGTGGGGTAGGACGTCAAACAGGCCGACTTGGAGCAGGAGAGGCATCACAGGACATTTTAATTTCCAGTGTCTATACTTTTACAAACAAAATTCATAAAACGTTTTCAGCATCACCAGGAAGGAAACAGGATTCACACTCATTGCAGTGGAATTTCGAAAACATTACAAAATAATTTTTTTACGTGTGAAATTTCATAATTTTTTCACTTCTACTGGCTGCATTTGTTGCTTTAGGTACACTTCTCTTCATAAATTAGAGAGATTCTTCGATGAATTTTACACATCCCACATACCATACTCACAGATGTATGAAACTCTAGAATTTATTTAAATTATGAAAAAACGAATGAACTGTTATATTTGAAACTTCATGTTTAGGAAAAACACTAAGTTTCTAGTAAATTAGCTCAATTTTTACCGCAGTTTTTAGAAGATTTGGAAAATTCTAGAGTTTCATACACATTCAAGTTTGTTTTGTATGCTGTGCAAAATTCATCGAAGAATCTCTCTTACTTACGAATAAAAGTGTACATATAGCAAGAAATACTGCCATTAGTAAGTGAAAAAAGATGAAATTTCACATGTAAAAAAAATTACTTCGTTATATTTTCGAACTTACATTGCTATGAGTGTGAATTCTGAAACCTTCCCAGTCATGCTGATAAAGTTTTATGAATTTATTTGTAAAAGTATAGACAGTGTAAATTAAAATGTCCTGTGGTGCCTCTCCTGCTCCAAGTCGGCCCGTTTGACGTCCTACCACCCTTAAAATAGCAAAAGATAATGGTGGACGAAGATTTGCCACAGTGAAGAGATAATGCCACATCACAGTTTAAAGATAATCAGCAAAAGTAAGTGGACATAAAAAATGCCTCAATTGTTCGTCACCCACTATCGTTAGTGCATTGGTGTGGGAATAAGGTGAATCACGGTGGCGTGTCGCCTGCCCATATGTTAACAAGTGTCATCCATCCTGTTGGATGAAATTCTACTTAAACACAGACTATTTGAAGAATTCGTTCCTGAGAAGAGAAGTAAATATCCATTGTGATCATCAATCCTTTTAAAAGTGTACTACGTAGGTCACATACCGATAAACAGATGGTTCAGTACCTGACAGGCTTCTCATCAAAGGGGGTGCTGCCCTTTGGACAACTGAGACAACAGAGAATTGCCAGAATTACGTTCAATTTGAATGGGTATTCTTAGAAAAGTATTGATTAGGATGTGTGCAGGGAAGACATACGCAGGAGGTGTTTAAACCAGAACCGTTTAACAACAGACAGGGTAGCTCAGAAAATATTCTGAAACATATCTAAAAGAGTCAAGAAACTGAGACAAACCTATATCTAATCAGCACACTCTCGGAATTTTAAAGGACAATTTGCCAATGGATCTGTGGGATCAATTAGTACAAATACCAGAAACTGACCTTGATCACTTTATGTTCATCTTGCCCCAGAGACAATAGAGTACATTGTGTGATACAGGCAGCACCACTGCTCATGTAGAATTCGCGGCACATCGATCGTAGATCACCTGGATTTAGAAAGAGAAAGCATGTTCACAACTGGTATTCTCCAGGGTATTATGGAAATGGGAATGGCCACTGGAAAAACCACCACAATGACCTAAATGACAACAACTGCAGATGGAATGCACCTATGGGAGGTCATTGGGAGGTCATGACCAACTGCAAACACGTAATCGTAATAACAATAGGTATATGCATTACGCGCCAGTACAAACTCATATTATTAAGGGCGACTAGAGACTCCAGCACCTCAGAGTACATATAAATTATGTGATGGATGAACCAAACCCTGGAGGTAGGGGGTCAACAAACTAGACATGCTAATACTAAAGTCGTAAATGCTGATCTTAGGATGGTTTGCGGCAACTTAGAAAGTACAATGTATGCTACATTATACCGATAATATTGATATCAGGAAATATAGTAATCAAAATAAAGAGATCTTTCATGTTACTAAACATGCATTGGTAGGAGGTATACTAAGTGAAGCGGTGACTCATACAGGTGTTATGGTGTTATGTCAACTAGTTTACATAATAAGATATGTAAGGATACAAAGGTACCTATCTATCCTGTCCAGAACTATAGAACCATTGGAGCTAATGGTGCTACATCACACAATGTCAAAATACAGGGAAAGGTAGAAGTAGGATTAGGAAATGGAGAGACTGGCTGCCTATTTTGATCATCATTGTACTAATAGTAGAATGTGACTTGGGAACTAACACTTTACAAGTGAACGACACTGTAATGGACTTCTCTTATGGCTGTTTGAATTGAAGTGTTGGCAGAAGAGCCAAAACTGTGTTGCTAGAGGAGGCCGAAATGCACGCGTATAATTACACGCTGACTGGCGCGAGTTCTGGGACAGTTAAGGGAATTAATAGTAGCAAATAAAGTACGTAGTTGATATAATACTTAACATTAATCCACAATTGGTGTACATCGCTCTTGACAGTACATGCTTCACATAATAAATATCAATTGCTATGGCGCCTTGCTAGGTCGTGGCCAATGACGTAGCTGAAGGCTATGCTAACTATCGGCTCGGCAAATGAGAGCGTAATTGTCAGTGAACCATTGCTATGAACGTCGGCTGTACAACTGGGGCGAGTGCTAGTATGTCTCTCTAGACCTGCCATGTGGTGGCGCTCGGTCTGCAATCACTGACAGTGGCGACACGCGGGTCCGGCGTATACTAAAGGACCGCTTCCGATCTAAAGGCTACCACCTAGCAAGTGTGGTGTCTGGCGGTGACACCACATTCCTCCCCCGAAAATCGGCGGACGGTTGTGGCATATGGCTTCCGCCCGCCGTGGAGAGGACCTCATGTTGGCGTATGCGACGAGGTGGGGAGCCTAACAACAGGCGAGGCTGTGCCACCCGCACCCGGCCATTCGGTCCGAGGGGAGCTAGGAAACGCCTGAAAACCTAGTCCAGGGTGCACGCCAACATGCGGTGTATGCGCCCGTAAAGGGACAGGAGGGGCCTAAGATTCGACCTCCATCGGGGCGGGGCAGCCGACGGGCGAAGACGACATCTGGTCCGGAGCGGGCAAGAGGTCCATGTTGGAGGACAGCTGGTCACGGGAAGCGAATGGCGGCGCGTGACCCAGGGAGGCGCTGGGCGGCTGCAGCGAAGCGTCCATTGCGGGCGTCGCCGGCGGGAGAACAGGCGGCGGCGGCGGCGGCGGCGGCGGCGGCGGCGCGTCGCCATGGGGCAAAATTGAAGGCAGCGTCGGTAACACCTGGGGATGAGGCGAACCAGTAGATGGGTCCCCAGGGCGCTGACCGGACGGCACCGACACTGAAAGCAGACGGGGAGCGGCAGAACCCGTGCGACGACAGAGGCGCAGCTGATTGAGATGCCGACGCACCTCACCAGAGGCCCCCAAAACCAGATACATAGCGCGGCCGAGGCAGCGAAGAATGCGCCCTGCGAGCCAACGCCGTGAACCTCGATAGTTGCGATAGTATACAACGTCGCCTGGGGCAAAAGCAGGCGTCTGCCGCTGCACAGGAACCTGATGCGGCGGATGCAGCAAAGACATCAAGGTTCGATGAGGACGACCGTGGAGCAACTCAGCCGGCGAGGGACCATCTCGGGGCTGAGAGCGATACGAAGACAAAAAGAGCAACAACGCGTCCTCCCGAGAATGCGACTCTTTCAACTTCAACATCTGTGACTTGAAAGTCCGGACCAATCGTTCAGCGGCACCGTTTGACTGTTTCGAAAACGGCGCGGATGTCAGATGTTGAATACCATTGGCCTTGCAGAATGACTGAAATTCTGCGGACATGAATTGTGGCCCTTTGTCGGAAACAATAGACTGTGGAAGACCTTCAATGCAAAAGATAGCGGATAACGATTGGATGGTGGCAGATGACGTCGTGGAAGACATCCGGACAACAAAAGGAAAATTACTGAATGAATCCACCACAACCAACCATCGAGCATTCCAGAATGGACCAGCAAAATTGATGTGTAAGCGTTGCCAAGGGGAAGTGGCTTTCGGCCATGCAAAGAATTTCCGCGGTGGTGCGGATTGTTGTTCGGCACACGCCATGCAAGAAGAGCGCATATTCGTAATCGCAGCAGCGATTCCGAACCAAGTACAGTGCTGACGAGCAAGTTGTTTCGTTCGTACTATACCCCAATGACCTTGGTGGAGAAGCCGTAAGACAGAGGACTGTAACGAACGTGGGACCACGACCCTGGACTGATCATTATCAGAACGCAACAGCAAAACACCACGTCGTACACGAACCAACGGATCCTCGATCCGTGACTTTGACAAGGGCCATTGCGTAGCAACAAAACGCAAAACGGTAGCAAGGACAGGGTCAGCAGCTGTGGCTGTAGCTACACGACGAAAATCAATCGGAAACGATTCGACCACGTCATCGGTTTCCGCATCAATGAACATGCAAGCAAGTTCGGAAGAATCGAATGCTCTATCCTCAGCAACAGGCAAACGGGACAACGCATCGGCGTTTCCGTGCTTAGCAGTGGACCGATACAAGATATCGTAGCGGTACTGCGAGAGGAAAATAGACCAGCGAATGAATTTCTGCGCTGTACGTGGAGGTACAGGCTTGTTCGGATGAAAAAGTGACGTCAAAGGTTTGTGGTCTGTGATGATGGTAAAGTGACGACCATACAAGAAATCATGAAACTTTGTAACACCAAATACGAGAGCCAAAGCTTCTTTCTCGATCTGTGAATAATTTCTTTGCGCAGACGAGAGCAATTTGGACGCAAAGGCAATAGGGCGATCATGCGATCCATCTTTGTGCGCAAGCACAGCACCGATCCCGAAATCCGATGCATCGACCATCAACAAAAGGGGTTTCTGGGGATCGAATGGCGTAAGGCAAGTATTAGAAAGCAACGCCGATTTCAACTGGCGAAAGGCGCGTTCGCATTCCGTCGTCCAGACGAACGGAACACCTTTACGGCGTAAGCGATGAAGCGGAGCTGAAATGGAAGAGGCATGTGGCATATATTTATGATAATAATTGATTTTTCCCAGCACACTCTGTAGCTGCTTCAAATTCTGCGGCGAAGGCAAGTCTTGTATGGCACGGAGGTGCTCTGGACTGGGATGTATGCCTTGGGCATTGATTACATGTCCCAGATAAGGTAAGTCACGAGCAAAAAACACACATTTGTCGTTCCGCAAGCTAAGACCATTTAGGCGCAAGACCTGAAATAATGTTCTGAGATTGGCTAAATGTTCTTCTTCTGTCTTTCCGGAGATCACAATATCGTCCAGATAGTTTGCTGCAGTAGGGACGGACGCACAAACAGTTTGCAAATATTGTTGAAACAATGTAGGGGCGGATGCACACCCGAATGGCAGTCTTTTGAATCGATACAAACCAAGATGCGTGTTAACCACCAAAACGCGCTGGGATTCTTCGTCCACTGGTATTTGCAAGTACACATCGGCTAGGTCCAACTTCGAAAAACATTTACCCAGGCACAGCTTGTCAAAAAGATCTTCTGGGCGGGGTAAAGGATAAGTTGCAATCACTAGTTGTGGATTCACCGTTGCCTTGAAGTCCACACCAAACCTCAATTTTCCGGAAGGTTTTAGCAAAATTACTAAGGGTGAGGCCCAGAGAGAAGCCTGCACACGTTCAATTACACCTTGTGATTCCAAATCGTGTAATGTTTTTGCGACCTCATCACACAATGCGTGGGGAACATTGCGCGCTCTGAAAAATTTCCGTAGCGCGTTGACTTTCAGTTCCAAATGTGCTTTATAGTTCTTAGCGCAACCAAGGCCCGGTGCAAAAATGTCTGCAAATTCTTCACATAGATGAGAAACACTGGCTGAAGGCACAGTCTGGGTCACTGATAGGACCTGATTTAATATAGACAAGTTAAACAACTGAAATAATTCTAAACCAAACAAGTTCACTGCAGAAGAAGAACCAAGTACGTAAAATGACACAAGTTTCGTTTGTCCCTTGTATGTTGCAGGAAGGCTGCACTGTCCTAACACAGGGATCTTGTGACCTGAATATGTAGTTAGCTTAACATTTGCGGCACGCAACGGAGGTGTGCCCAGTTGTTTGTACTTGTCGTGATTGATTAGTGAAACTGCAGCTCCGGTATCGCGACGCACTTTATTTGTGGGACGAACATAGTCACTGAGAGAGAGAGAGTGGCACTGGGTGGAGTGGAATTAACTACATGAATTTCCATGGGCGAAGGTTCACGAGCCTGAGTATTCTTGGTTTGATTCCGGCGCGAAGCAAAGGGCCTGGAATGGTTGTGAGTGTCCGTTCTGAGCTTTTTCTGGCAAACACTCTGAACATGTCCTTTTTTATTACAGAAAAAGCAAATAGCTTGGCGTGCCGGGCAATTGTCACGTGAGTGTCTATTAGCACACTGCGGGCATGATTTTAGCACTGCATTTGCTTGCTGGCGCGGCACACGTGGCTGCTCGGACGGGCGCGAGGGCTGTTTACTGTTCCGTGCAGCTCGCCCGGTGGGCCGGTTAATGTGACACACAGCTGGCGAAGTTGCAAATGATTCCTAAGCAGAGTCAAGTGTGTCTTGCCTATCCAATATGTCTATCACTTGTTGAAGGGAGGGATTGACTAGTTTCAAAATCTGTTCCCTTATACGAACATCAGAAACGTTCTGTGCAATTGTATCACGCACCATAGTATCTGAATAAGGGAGTCCACATTCACACTCAAAAGCACAATCCCTAGTAAGGCCTTGCAAAGTTACAACCCACTCCCGATTAGTTTGACCGGCCGTACGTTTTGTACGAAAGAACGTATACCTTTTGGCAACTACATTGACTGAGTCTTTGAAATATGCATCTAATGCAGACGAAATTTCTTCGTAGGACAGAGTTGCTACGTCGCGTCGGGGAAACAATTTCACTATCACTCTGTACGTCTGGAAGCCGACACACGATAATAAGTGACGCTGCCGCTCATTACCTTGAATTCTGTAGGCGGCGAGATGGAATCCAAATTGGCGTGACCACTCCGTCCAGCTTTCCAGTGCTGCATCAAAATGACGAAAAGGCGGTGCAACTGCATGTTGTGGCTGCGGTAGCGGTGGAGCGGCGGCTGCCGCATCGTTTTGCTTTGCACGTTGGCCCTGGACGAGCTGTCCAAGGGCATCCAATAACGCCTGCGTCTGCTGATTCTGCAAGGGATAAAATTCGGACAGTACATCTGGAGATTGTGGCGAAGCCATGACACAAGTAAATTAAGGCAAGATCAATTGGTACAAACGCGATTTTACTCGTCGCCAATATGAAGTGTTGGCAGAAGAGCCAACACTGTGTTGCTAGAGGTGGCCGAAATGCACGCGTTTAATTACACGCTGACTGGCGCGAGTTCTGGAACAGTTAAGGGTATTAATAGTAGCAAATAAAGTACGTAGCTGATATAATACTTAACTTTAATCCACAAATGGTATACATCGCTCTTGACGGTACCTGCTTCACATAATAAATATCAATTGCTATGGCGCCTTGCTACGTCGTAGCAAATGACGTGGCTGAAGGCTATGCTAACTATCGTCTTGGCAAATGAGAGCTATGAACGTCGGCTGTACAACTGGGGCAAGTGCTAGTATGTCTCTCTAGACCTGCCGTGTGGTGGCGCTCGGTCTGCAATCACTGACAGTGGCGACACGCGGGTCCGGCATATTCTAATGGACCGCGGTCGATTTAAAGGTTACCACCTAGCAAGTGTGGTGTCTGGCGGTGACACCACATGAATATCTAGAGTTATGGGATTACAACTAATCTGGTAAGAAACAAACTTAGACTATTGGAAGTAAGGATCAAAAGTAAAGTTAATTAAAACCAAGGTACTACTTACCTGTAGCATATCAGTACGAATCATTACGTTGATGATACTGAGAATTAGATGATGGTCACAGTAATCGAGTCAGCCACTGTTTGCTTGCCACAACGAACCGAGTTTTAAAAAATGTATCACTGTTTAAGCATGCACTTAATAAAAGGCTTGGTATCATACTTCTCAGTATCACATAGAAGTCTGCCCTCATGAGAATTATTGCTACAATTCCATTCCACAGTCTAAGAGAGCAGCAGTTAATTGTGAGATAAAACAGATGCAACAGTGGAATGTGAGAAAAATTCTATGTCACCCAATACTATTCTGGTGTTAGGTTTTGGGTGCAAAAGCAACTAACGAACTTATAATACCTGTACAGACTCGATAGTTTGGGCGAGTAGTTATATAAATATATTGTGATTTAATTCCTCATTTGCATTGATTTATGAAATTCATACAGCAAGTAAGCCTGAACCATTACATCACCACAGTTGGAACACCTGCCCCACTGCTATCCGACAACACATCTAACGTTAATTGTCAAACTCGGAAAATATTTTTACGTGAACGTGACAGTCATCAGGTATTAATCTTACATTTTCATCCAGAATGAAATCCATGTGAAAGTGTCTTAAAAGAATTCAGAAGATCAATTGTGACTTACGTACACAATCACAATATGACATGGATCGAGTATTTGGAATTCTTTGAACAACTGGTAAAAACTCTTCCTCTGTGTAACAAACGATTTACTCCAGGTTATCTCATAGCGAAATTCGATGACATGATTGAAAAGGTAAATTGCCTTCCATGGTTACACACAGAACAGTCTTCCTCGGAGGAGAAGACAAGGAAAGTATTAATTACACTCAGATAACAGGCATACTTATGCAAATTTTTCCTATTGTAAGAATATACAAAAAGCACAAAAGTGTCAGGTTAGGAATTATATTCTTTTCAGAACTCTCCCAAAGTCATTACGTGTACGCAAGAGGAGTAATTAGTGACAACTTCAATATCTTGGCCATTAGAATATTGTGAGGATATGGGGTTGATGGAAGCCTGTACTAGCTTATCATAAAAGTGATGAAATAAAGCGTTTATATTGCTATTAGATACGGAAGAAGTATTTTCAAATGTACCCGATCTTATTATCATGTATGTAATATTTACATTTATGTGTATTTGTTGAAGATAATTTATAAGTGGTTGTCCAGTAATTTGTGGAGGAACTACGATGTAACAGGAAGAAACATATTTTATTGAGATCAAGGAAAAATACTATCAAGTTAAGGAAACCAATATTTAGTTTCTCAAAAGAAGAGCAGGTCTAATGTAAATGTTTAGTCATCGTAATTGATTATTTGTGCATAGAAAGAATAATTTGCTAGACATGCTGATACCTAAACCATTTCGATACTTGTCAAGTTACGTATCCCAATTTAGTTTTAAGGGTTATCAGTTAAGGCACTAGTATTAATCTGAGCTTTGTAAGAGCAGATGATCAGTCGAAAACCAGACACATAGTATGTGATGCGCTGGTGGATGAATCATTGAAGTAAAAGCAATTGAGCATATTCATTATTTCACATTTTAAATTTGACAATAAAAGGGTTTCGATCCCAAGGAAGAGTAGTAAAACAAGGAGTACTGACAGGTTAATGACATAGATCACACTTATGTAAATGAAAAAGGATAAGTTCATTAACTATCCAAACGTATAAAAACAAAATATTATCAGTGTTACTCATATTAGACCTATGCTGATATCAGGATGACATACAAGGTACAAACCATGCTTCGAACTTTCGAGAATTATCTATACGGCTCGGCTGTGAGTGTTTGTTTTATTCCATTTCTTGCTTTCTCTAATTCCACATTTGATCCGATCTGCCAGTCAACACAGCGGTTTTGTTTTCCCCAAGAATAGACGTACCTTCTCAAAACAATAGAATGTGAAGCCAAGCCAGAATCGGAAACAGAAACCTGATGAATAACGGAAATACGTCTATGTGATGTCATTAAATTGTGAAGGGTCCATTTGTACGTGAAGGCCGATTTTGTAATATAATTCATGAATAATGATCTGAAACGGTTGTCATATGTAGAAGAGATTGTATCTTTGACACTAGTGAACCAACGATGTTGCCTGAATGGCAGGATCGATTGTAAGTAGGAGCACACAGAGCGCAGTAGTGGGTGCCGTTGCACTCTGTCGTAGGTACGATGTAAGACTTCAAGGTAGTGGCTAGCTGTGAGAATTTAGTTGTTGGTCTGTGGACGCAGCGTAATACAGTTTTCATAAAATGAACTGATCAATGATATTGGTTATGCCCACACAGAGCCAGTAAATGTTAGGTCGCAGTTATTTCTATAAAAGTGTGAAGTGTGTATTATGAATTTTTTAGGCTAGAAGATTATCAAGAATTGAAGTGATACCGATCATTAATAAATATTGACCATTCTCCCAGGAAGTTATAGAAGAGTACGTAATTTATACTGTAACTCAAAGGGAAATCAACTGGAACAAATTTGTAAGGTAGTGAAATTTCGTATATTTAGTGTTAAGTATGCAGCAACACAATATATGGATTTGGTTGAATTTTTCAGTATTGACCCTTGAATGTAGGTAGCAATTATTTTCAATCAGATTTAATGTATAAGTCGAATATAGATATTCGACTTGAAATATTTTGTGTATTTTGTAATCCTGATACAGAAAAGTTAAATTTTATTTTGTCAAAGGATTTCAGATTTTTTCTCATGTAACAATCAAAGTGTTTTCAATTAGTAACAACTCTGCAGTGCATCAGATGCAAAGCACCAATGGAAAGATTAGTACCGTTCCACACAATAGTGTACAGTTTACTGATAAAGTGATTTCACCTCGTTTATCATCTGCTCAGCCTGTCAATTCCGGTATAGCGGACATTCCCCGAGGTAGATGTTAAAACACAGGTGTCAGAACAGGATATTTTACAGAATCAGGTCAATGAAATACTAAATACTTGTACAGTCAATCGAGATGCCAACAGTGTGTCAGAGGACACAGTAATGCAACGTACTCAGTCGGCTTTTAAAAATCCGTCAGATTCCATTAGCGGTAATTATGCAGATAATGCAACAAATGAGACGTCCATGGTCGTAGATGATGTCTCCAAACCACGAAGCAATACACAGGTGACACCGGACGCGACAATTCAAATGAATATGGAAGCGACACTTCAAAATCTGATTCAGATGAAGGTAAAGCAGAATAACATAAATGATGAACAATTTTCCAGCATACGAAAAAAAAACAAATCACATCACCACACAGTTGAATGAACAATTTACCAGCTATAGTGAATATCAGATCGTACACAGAACAACTGATAACCGTTTCAAATAGGTAGATACAGATATTAAGGCCAGTGAAAATAGTTCTGTAGAGCCCGTTACAGACGTCGCAAACCTCACATACTATTGAAAACCCCATCGCCAATACAGAGCAAAATTTTACTGAAGAATTAACCATGACCTCTATTACGTAGCATGAAATAGTCAGTTCTTCCTCCAACACTACCGTCAGTAAAAGAAGTTCGATAATCTCGGAAAACGTTGATGAACCAATTGTGCCTACCAAATCTGATAACAAAGCTAATTTTTCCACGTCATAAATTTCATTACATTTTGTTGATACTGACGACAATAACGTCTGGAGTAACGCACGGTATCACTCTATTGAGCCACCCATGCAGTCAGAAACAGTTAGTGGTGAAGTTATCAAGCCCCACATTAATCATGATGACACTAACAGCAGAGAAATTTTCTGTCAACACAGAAACGATACACACAGCGCCGCCCTTCGTCATGAAAATCTTATGTTCACATCACACCTTTCCGCTTCATCGTGTGCAAACACTTCTGCTCCAGTCAACCTTTGCGCTGATAAATACTGTTCCCCACAGATTGATTTGCAAACCAGATTCATGCATTGAGGTCAAATCTCAACATATAACTTTTATTTCCCTCAGATTAATGATGTGAACAATCAAACATCAGACGCCACATTCAATCTCAACACAGAACAGTGTTTGTTCCCTTCCATGACGCATACCAAAAATATTAGACAGTCACTGCGTCACAATGCTAATTTTTTTGAAAAACAAGACGACTTCCCTTAGAGGACTGAATCTTTGAATTGTGAAAGTAATACTATGCAAAAGCAAACTACGTTTGCCCCTTAGTGCCCACTGACATACTTAGCAACCCATTGTGAGAAGCAAATTTTTCTAACAACACCTCTGTTGTTACTGCTTCAGTAAAAAGATTTTTTTATAAAATAAGGCCCAAGCCAGATTTCTTTATGTGGTCTGAATTACAGCCCGATCCCTTCACGGCTATTGCTTCCTTTGTACTGTTATGTCCTTGAATCTCAGCTATTTGATGGACCTTTGCATCACTACCTGCCTTAGCAGTCGCCGCCGCACTACCCGATAACTGTCCAACCTATGGTAGAGAAGGAAACATAGGAAGGAGAAATAAGACCCCAGCCATTTTTGGACTGTGATCTCTGCACTCTCTGCAGAGTGATCTTCTGTATGGGGCAAATACTACATCAATTTTATGAGCTATTTTCACACTTGCTATGAGGTTACTGCCCAACTTGATACACTTTACAATAATTCTATAATTTAATTAATCTGCTCATTACAATCTTTGTGAACTTGGCAAAGGAGAGGAAGAAGAAGATCAGTATGACGAGGATGGTTATGATGTTGACGAAGGGTCATGAAAGAAAATGAAAGCAGTGACATCGGGTAAACTGGTAGTTTCCTTTTCAGTAAACCAAGATACCAGTACATATTGTACTGTTCACTAAACAGTTACAGGTACAGTTTTTGAGATGTAATAATTTGATAGTGCACAGTATAAGACACTGGGGACACAGAGGAATGTTATTTATAGTTTCAAACTGAACCTCCTAAAAGGAGTTAAAAAACCTGAGATCTTCAAAATTATGATAAAACACTCAGGCCCAACACTGCTAATAAGCAAGGCTACTTCTTCTCAGACCATCTGATTCCAACAGAGGCCACAAATATATTACCTTCATTAAACCTACTTTAAATTAACGTAGTAGCTCATTACTGAGAGCTGATGACATACATATCGGTATGGGAAAAAACAAACACGCACTTGAAGTTAAAGTAGTAGATCATTAATGAGAAATGATGAGATAGATATCGGTATGCTACAAAACAAACGTGCGCCTTTTTGTCGTTTCTGATAGCAACACAGCAACTTATGTTTGATTAGCTGTAATTTGTAATTGAAGAATGCGGGGATTCTTGTGTGTCCGTGTTGTAGAACTTAAGCATCTGGGTTAGGTCACAAAAGTACTGAAATGCTATCAGCATTGGAGAAGAGCGAGTTGCATCCAACTTCGAGAGGAAGTCACATCAAACGCATATATCTAGTTGCATTGCTAGAGTATTGAAGAACAGCGAAATGTATGTACACTCCTGGAAATGGAAAAAAGAACACATTGACACCGGTGTGTCAGACCCACCATACTTGCTCCGGACACTGCGAGAGGGCTGTACAAGCAATGATCACACGCACGGCACAGCAGACACACCAGGAACCGCGGTGTTGGCCGTCGAATGGCGCTAGCTGCGCAGCATTTGTGCACCGCCGCCGTCAGTGTCAGCCAGTTTGCCGTGGCATACGGAGCTCCATCGCAGTCTTTAACACTGGTAGCATGCCGCGACAGCGTGGACGTGAACCGTATGTGCAGTTGACGGACTTTGAGCGAGGGCGTATAGTGGACATGCGGGAGGCCGGGTGGACGTACTGCCGAATTGCTCAACACGTGGGGCGTGAGGTCTCCACAGTACATCGATGTTGTCGCCAGTGGTCGGCGGAAGGTGCACGTGCCCGTCGACCTGGGACCGGACCGCAGCGACGCACGGATGCACGCCAAGACCGTAGGATCCTACGCAGTGCCGTAGGGGACCGCACCGCCACTTCCCAGCAAATTAGGGACACTGTTGCTCCTGGGGTATCGGCGAGGACCATTCGCAACCGTCTCCATGAAGCTGGGCTACGGTCCCGCACACCGTTAGGCCGTCTTCCGCTCACGCCCCAACATCGTGCAGCCCGGCTCCAGTGGTGTCGCGACAGGCGTGAATGGAGGGACGAATGGAGACGTGTCGTCTTCAGCGATGAGAGTCACGTCTGCCTTGGTGCCAATGATGGTCGTATGCGTGTTTGGCGCCGTGCAGGTGAGCGCCACAATCAGGACTGCATACGACCGAGGCACACAGGGCCAACACCCGGCATCATGGTGTGGGGAGCGATCTCCTACACTGGCCGTACACCACTGGTGATCGTCGAGGGGACACTGAATAGTGCACAGTACATCCAAACCGTCATCGAACCCATCGTTCTACCATTCCTAGACCGGCAAGGGAACTTGCTGTTCCAACAGGACAATGCACGTCCGCATGTATCCCGTGCCACCCAACGTGCTCTAGAAGGTGTAAGTCAACTACCCTGGCCAGCACGATCTCCGGATCTGTCCCCCATTGAGCATGTTTGGGACTGGATGAAGCGTCGTCTCACGCGGTCTGCACGTCCAGCACGAACGCTGGTCCAACTGAGGCGCCAGGTGGAAATGGCATGGCAAGCCGTTCCACAGGACTACATCCAGCATCTCTACGATCGTCTCCATGGGAGAATAGCAGCCTGCATTGCTGTGAAAGGTGGATATACACTGTACTAGTGCCGACATTGTGCATGCTCTGTTGCCTGTGTCTATGTGCCTGTGGTTCTGTCAGTGTGATCATGTGATGTATCTGACCCCAGGAATGTGTCAATAAAGTTTCCCCTTCCTGGGACAATGAATTCACGGTGTTCTTATTTCAATTTCCAGGAGTGTATGATCAAGATTTTTGTCTGCCAGTGACGATGAACCTGGGTATCTCAACAACAGCACATGAGTTATCGTGGAAGAGTGAACAATGTATACTCAACAGATTACAAGGTAGCTTTACCAACGATATAATTTAGTTTGATTCTTCATACATACGGATTAGAAAACTGTATATAAAGATGTGACTTCCTACTCACAAGGTATCACCTCATTTGGACTATAACAGATATTACAGTGATGTGTCCAAAAGAAGACTGTTGGACATCCTTTCTTCCAGGAGTGCTAATCTAGGCAAGGTTCGGAGACAACTTGGTTGAAGTCAGAATGGTAGGAGACGAGGTACTGGCGCTAGTAAAGCTGTGAGGATAGCACGCACAGCACCGCGACGTGGAATGCTCCTTTTTTATGGGTCATCAGTCTTCTGATTGGTTTAATGAGGCCCTCCACGAATTCCTCTCCCGTGCTAACCTCTTCATCTCAGAGTAAAACTTTTAACCTACGTCCTCTATTATTTCCTCGATGTATTCCAATCTCTGTCTTACTCTACAGTTTTTGTCTTCTACAGCTCCCTCTATGACCACGGAAGCCATTCCCTCATGTCTTAACAGATGTCCTAACATCCTGTCCCTTCTTCATGTCAGTGTTTTCCATATATTCCTTTCCTCTCCGATTCTGCACAGAACCTGCTCATTCCTTACTTTATCAGTCCACCTTATTTTCAGCATTCGTCTGTAGTACCACATCTCAACGCTGCCATTCTGGGGTCTAACGTCTCAGTGACTGTACAACTCATATTTTATATACGCCACCATCTGCTCTGTCTGCTATCTAGGTAACGTTATCTTCGCCCTCCTGTCGTATAAAAACTGCAATTATGATGTTCAAGACTGGGTTACTTGCTTAATTTTATCTCTTTTGAATTGAAGGATTCCAGCAGAGTTTTATCTCTTATGAATAGTCTACAAATTTAGTGAATCTGGACGTACATACTTATCCAAGACGACGATGAGTTTACTGCACTTTTCATATGAATAAACAATTGATATTTTCTTGCTGAAACATACCGTGGAATCCAGTATGAGAGAAGTAACAGAAGAATGCTTCAATCAGAACACAAGAATGAAGATTTTGCTCCTGTTCATTTTAAAACCTTGAGTGAGAAGTAGGCTGCCACCTGTCTCATTCTACCCTCCTCAGCATTCTTAAAAATGTTATTAGAAGTTTTTGCACGTGAACAAGTTGTCGCAGATTTAAATATACAGAGCACGTCTAAGTCCTAAAAGCTTAGTCAACTGGAACTCACTCACCACTCACTAGTCCATCGCTGTAAGCCGCTCTATGTTGCTCCTAAATATCCACTCCTAACTGCCCATTTTCATTCGCTAATTCAGACCGATTCATTGTTATTATCTCTTTGTGTCCCACAAAAACTGCTTCCCCGTGTCCCACAGTCTCCTTCATTCTGTTCTACTACTACTACCTACTCTCTCACTGACACTGTCTCCCTCTGTCTCTTTCTTAATGCTAAGACCTCACATACTACTGCCCACTGCTACTGTCTCTTCTCACTGTCACTACCTTTCTCTTCCTCGTTGTCATTGCCATAAACTTATCTCTCATTACCACTGGCTTTCACTCACTTCCAAATTCTCTGTCACTTTATTCCCTATTCATGACACCGTGTCCTTCACTCTATCCCTTCCACTGTTCTGTCACAATCAACTATGTTGCACAGCCTCTGCTTTTTTTTGGTAGTGGAATTGTTGCATTCTTCATGAGGTCTGAGGGTATTTCATCTATCTCATACATCTTGCTCATCAGATGGTAGAGTTTTGTCAGGGCTGGTTCTCCTAAAGCTATCAGTAGTTCTAATGAAATGTTGTGAACTCCCAGGGACTTCTTTCGACTCGGGTCTTTCAGTGCTCTGTCAAACTCGCCACGCAGTATCATATCTCCCTTTTCATCTTAATCTAGGTCCTCTTCCATTTCCATATTATTGCTCTTTATACCCATACAGGTCCCCCCGTGAACCATAGACCTTGCCGTTGGTGGGGAGGCTGGCGTGTCTCAGCGATACAGATAGCCGTACCGTACGTGCAATCAGAGCGGAGGGGTGTCTGTTGAGAGGCCAGACAAATGCGTGGTTCCTGAAGAGGGGCAGCAGCCTTTTCAGGAGTTGCGGGAGCAACAGTCTGGATGATTGACTGATCTGGCCTTGTAACACTAACCAAAACGGCCTCGCTGTGTTGGTACCGCGAACGGCTGAAAGTAAGGGGAAACTACAGCCGTAATTTTTCTCGAGGGCATGCAGCTTTACTGTATGGTTAAATGAAGATGGCGTCCTCTTGGGTAAAATATTCCGGAGGTAAAATAGTCCCCCATTCGGATCTTCGGGCGGGGACTACTCAAGAGGACGTCGCTATCAGCAGAAAGATAACGCGTTCTACCGATCGGAGCGTGGAATGTCAGATCCCTTAATCGGGCAGGTAGGTTAAAAATTTTAAAAAGGGAAATGGATAGGTTAAAGTTTGATATAATGGGAATTAGTGAAGTTCGGTGGCAGGAGGAACAAGACTTTTGGTCAGGCGAATACAGCATTATAAATAGAAAATAAAATAGGGGGAATGCAGGAGTGGGTTTAATAATGAATAAAAAAATAAGAGTGCGGGTAAGCTACTACAAACAGCATAGTGAACGCATTATTGTGGCCAAGATAGACACGAAGCCCACGCCTACCACAGTAGTACAAATTTATATGCTATTAGCTCTGCAGATGACCAAGAAATTGAAGAAATGTATGATGAGATAAACGAAATTATTCAGATAGTGAAGGGAGACTAAAATTTAATAGTCGTGGGTGACTGGAAATCGGTAGTAGGAAAAGGAGAGAAGGAAACGTAGAAGGTGAATATGGATTGGGGCTAAGACATGAAAGAGGAAGCCGTCTGGTAGAATTTTGCACAGAGCTCAACTTAATCATAGCTAACGTTTGGTTCAAGAATCATGAAAGAAGGCTGTATGCATGGAAGAAGCGTGGAGATGCTGACAGGTTTCAGATAGATTATATAATGGTTAGACAGAGATTTAGGATCCAGGTTTTAAATTGTAAGATATTCTCAGGGTCAGATGTGGACTCAGACCATAATCTATTGGATATGAACTGTAGATTAAAATTGAAGAAACTGCAAAACCGTGGGAATTTAAGGACTTGGGAACTGGATAAACTGACTAAACCAGAGGTTGTACAGAGTTTCACGGAGAGCATAAGGGAACAATTGACAGGAATGGGGGAAAGAAATACAGTAGAAGAAGAATGGGTAGCTTTGAGGGATGAACTAGTGAAGGCAGCAGAAGATCAAGTAGGTAAAAAGACGAGGGCTAGTATAAATCCTTGGGTAACAGAAGAAATATTGAATCTAATTGATGAAAGGAGACAATATAAAAATGCAGTAAATGAAGCAGGCAAAAAGGAATACAAACGTCTTAAAAATGAGATCGATAGGAAGGGCAAAATGGCTAAGCAGGGATGGCTAGAGAACAAATGTAAGGATGTAGAGGCGTATCTCACTAGGGGTAAGATAGATACAGCCTGCAGGAAAATTAAAGAGACCTTTGGAGAAAAGAGAACCACTTATATGAATATCAAGAGCTCAGATGGAAACCCAGTTCTAGCAAGGGAACCTCCCCATCGCACCCCCCTCAGATTTAGTTATAAATTGACGCATTGGATAGGCCTTGAAAAACAACACAGATCAATCGAGAAAACAGGAAGAAGTTGTGTGAAACTATGAAAAAAATAAGCAAAATATACAAACTGAGTAGTCCATGTGCAAGATAGGCAACATCAAGGATAATGTGATCTGAAGAGCGCCGTGGTCCCGTGGTTAGAATGAGCAGCTGCGGCACGAAAGGTCCTCTGTTCGAGTCCTCCCTCAAGGGAAAATTTTACTTTTTTATTTTCGCAAAGTTACGATCTTTCCGTTCATTCATTGACGTCTCTGTTCACTGTAATAAGTTTAGTGTCTGTGTTTTGCGACCGCACGCAAAACCGTGCGATTAGTAGACGAAAGGACGTGCCTCTCCAATAGGAACCGAAAACATTTGATCGCAAGGTCATAGGTCAACCGATTCCTCCACAGGAAAACACGTCTGATATATTCTATACGACACTGGTGACGGCATGTGCGTCACATGACAGGAATATTTTGTCGACCCACCTAACTTGCACACTTGGCGAATGGGTAAAAAGATTCTTCTACCTTGCCCGATTTAGGTTTTCTTGTGGATGTGATAATCACTCCGAAAAAAGTGATGAAAACATAAGAGTTTGTCACATAAACTGCAACAAATGAATGCAACAGTTTCACAGTCGCACAGTTTTCCCTGTGTTCTGTCAAAACATATGTTTTTTACGTTTTCAAATGTTTCCGTGTGTAGACCGTCAAATCCTCCATATGTCCAAGCAAATCTAAACATGTCCTGGAATTTTGGAGAGCGAAGTTGATTATGTGTGAGTGCCTGAACTTTAATAATTGTCTGAAAATAAAAAATTTTACTTTTCACTCGAGAGAAGATTTGAACCAAAGACATCTCGTTCCGCAGTTGCTCACGCTAGCCACGGGACCATGGCGCTCGCAAGGTGACACTCTCCTAGATGATGCCAATCTTGCGCATGGCCTACTCAGTTTGTATATTTTGCTTATTTTTTTCATAGTTCCACACAACTTCTTCCTGTTTTCTCGATTGATCTGTGTTCAGTTTTTCAAGGCCTATCCCTGTGCCAATTTATAACTAAATCTGAGGGGGGTGCGATGGGGAGGTTCCCTTGTAAGCAAAGAAGTGAAAGCAGAAAGGTGGAAGGAGTATATAGATGGTCTATACAAGGGCGATATACTTGAGGACAATATTATGGAAATGGAAGAGGATGTAGATGAAGATGAAATGGGAGATATGATACTGCGTAAAGAGTTTGACAGAGCACTGAAGGACCTGAGTCGAAACAAGGCCCTGGGAGTAGACAATATTCCATTAGAACTACTGACAGCCTTGGGAGACCCAGTCCTGAGAAAACTCTCCCATCTGGTGTGCAAGATGTATGAGACAGGCAAAATAACCTCAGACTTCAAGAAGAATATAATGATTCCAGTCTCAAAGAAAGCAGGTGTTGACAGATGTGAAATTTACCGAACAATCAGTTTAATAAGCCACAGCTGCAAAATACTAACTTGAATTCATTACAGACGAATGAAAAAAATAGTAGAAGCCGACCTCGGGGAAGGTCAGTTTGGATTCCCTAGAAATACTGAAACACGTGAGGCAATACTGACCCTACGACTTATCTTAGAAGCTAGATTAAGGAAAGGCAAGCATACGTTTCTGGCATTTGTAGACTTAGAGAAAGCTTTTGACAGTGCTGAGTGGAGTACCCTCTTTCAAATTCTGAAGGTGGCAGAGGTAAAGTACTGGGAGCGAAAGGCTATTTACAATTTGTACAGAAACTAGATGGCACTTATAAGAGTCGAGGAACATGAAAGGGAAGCAGTGGTTGGGAAGGGAGTGAGACAGGGTTATGTGGTGTCACCGCCAGACACCACACTTGCTAGGTGGTAGCTCTAAATCGGCCGCGGTCCATTAGTACATGTCGGACCCGCGTGTCGCCACTGTCAGTGATCGCAGACCGAGCGCCACCACACGGCAGGTCTCGAGAGACGGACTAGCACTCGCCCCAGTTGTACGGACGACGTAGCTGGCGATGCACACTGACGAAGCCTCGATTTGCAGAGCAGATAGTTAGAATAGCCTTCAGCCAAGTCCATGGCTACGACCTAGCAAGGCGCCATTAGCCTTAGATAGCTTGTATCTAAAGAGTCTCACTTGTATCGCCACAATCTCCAGATGTCTCATCAAGAACGATGTATACAAAGGATGGATTAAAGTTGAGTATTCCAGAAGCTACGTACTTTTCTTTATAGCATTCATTACGTATCCTGTTTCAGACCTCACTCCATCCTTCGTGAGTTAGCGCGTGCATCTTGGCCGCCTCTTTCAATTAGTGTGCGTAGTGTTGGCAAGTCTGTCGACACTACAGGTTATAGCCTATCCCCGATGTTATTCAATCTGTATATTGAGCAAACAGTGAAGGAAACAAAAGAAAGATTCGGAGTAGGTATTAAAATCCACGGAGAAGAAATAAAAACTTTGAAGTTTGTCGATGACATTGTAATTCTGTCAGAGACAGCAAAAGACTTAGAAGAGCAGTTGAACGGAATGGATAGTATCTTGAAAGGAGGATATGAGATGAACATCAATAAAAGCAAAACGAGGATAATGGAATGTAGTCGAATTAAGTCGGGTGATGCTGAGGGAATTAGATTAGGAAATGAGACACTTATAGTAGTAAGGAGGTTTGTTATTTGGGGAGCAAAATAACTGATGATGGTCGAAGTAGAGAGGATATAAAATGTAGACTGCCAATGGCAAAGAATCCGTTTCTGAAGAAGAGAAATTTGTTGACATCGAGTATAGATTTAAGTGTCAGGAAGTCATTTCTGAAAGTATTTGTATGGAGTGTAGCCATGTATGGGAGTGAAACATGGACGAGCAATAGTTTGGACAAGAAGAGAATAGAAGCTTTCGAAATGTGGTGCTACAAAAGAATGCTGAATATCAGATGGGTAGATCACATAACTAATGAGGAGGTATTGAATAGGATTGGGGAGAAGAAAAGTTTGTGGCACAACTTGACTAGAAGAAGGGATCGGTTGATAGGACATGTTCTGAGGCATCAAGGGGTCACCAATTTAGTACTGGAGGGCAGCGTGGAGGGTAAAAATCGTAGAGGGAGACCAAGAGATGAATGCACTAAGCAGATTCAGAAGGATGTAGGTTGCAGTAGGTACTGGGAGATGAAGAAGCTTGCACAGGATAGAGTAGCATGGAGAGCTGCATCAAACCAGTCTCGGGACTGAAGACCACAACAACAACAACAACCCATACAGGTGGTTCTCTTTTCTACAAATGTCTCTAATTTTCTCGTAGGCAGTATCTATCTTACCCTTAGTGATATATGCCTCTACATCCTTACATTCGTCCTCTAGCCATCCCTGGTTAGCCATTTTGCACTTCCTGTCGATCTCAATTCTGAGACGTTTTTATTGCTTTTTGCCTGCTTAGTTTACTGGATTTTTATATTTTCTCCTTTTATCAATTAAATTCAATATCTCTTCTGTTACCCAAGGATTTCTATTAGCCCTCGAATTTTTTCCTCCATGATCCTCTGCTGCCTTCAATATTCCATCTCTTAAAGCTACCTATTATTCTTCTACTGTAGTTGTTTCCCCGTTCGTGTCAGTCGTTCCCTAATGATCACTCTGAAACACTCTACAACCTCTGGTTCTGTTAGTTTATCCAGGTCTCATTTTCTTAAATTCCTACCTTTTTGCAGTTTCTTCACTTTTAGCCTACAGTTCATAACCAATAAATTGTCGGCAGAGTCCACATCTGAATCTGGAAATGGCATACAGTTTAAAACCTGGTTCCTAAATCTCCATCTTACCATTATATAATCTACCTCAAACCTTCCAGTGTCTCCAGCCTCTTCCACCTACACAACCTTGTTTCATGATTCTTAAACCAATTAGCTATTGCTATGTTATGCTCTGTGCAAAATTCCATTAGGTGGCTTCCTCTTTCATTCCTTACCCACATTCCAAATTCACCTACTACTTTTCGTTCTCTTCCTTTTCCCACTATCGAATTCCAGTCCCCCTTGACTATTAAATTATCGTCTCCTGTCATTATGTGAACGATTTCTTTTATCTCCTCATACATTTCAATCTCTTCATCATCTGCGGACCCAGTTTTCATATAAACCTGTGCCACCTAGGTAGGCGTGGGCTCCGTGTCTATCTTGACTACAACAATGCGTTCACTATGCTGTTAGTAGTAACTTACCCGAGCTCCTATTTTTTTATTCATTATTAACCCTACTCCTGCATTACCCCTATTTGATTTTGTATTTATAACCCGTATTCACCTGACCAAAAGTTTTGTTTCTCCTGCCATCGAACTTCACAAATTCCAACTACAACCAACGTTATCCTATCCATTCCCATTTTTAAATTTTCTTTTCTACCTGCCCGATTAAGGGACCTGACATTCCACGCTCCGATCCGTAGAACGCTAGTTTTGTTTATCTCGATAACGACGTTCTCCTGAGTAGTCCCCACCCGGAGATCCGAATGGGAGACTATTTTACCTCCGGAATATATTACCCAAGAGGACACCATCATCATTTAACCATAGAATGAAACAGAATTCCCTCGGGAAAAATTACAGATGTAGTTTTCCCTTGCTTTCAGCCGTTTGCAGTAACAGCACAGCAAGGTTGTTTTGGTTAATGTTATAAGACCAGATCAGTCAATCATCCATATTGTTGCTCCTACAACTACTGAAAAGGCTGTTGCCCCTCTTCAGGAACCACACGTTTGTCTGGCCTCTCAACAGATATCCCTCCGTTACGGTTGCACCTCCGGCACGGCTATCTGTATCGTTGAAGCACGTAAGCTTCCCCATCAACGGCAAGGTCCATGGTTCAAATGGGTATCTTAGGAATAAATCAATTAAATGTCATGCATTTGCTGTACATACACCCCTAGGCATCCGCCGCTCGGTTTTTGTACCTAAAAACCATATTTTTCGAGTATTCTCAGGAACCACCCATGAACTAAACGGCGCTCCATAACTTACTTAAAACGCACCGTAGATCACAGTTACTGCAAAAAGAAGGAACCGATTTTCTCCTTTTGCCTAAGCCGGAGTAATAGTGTATTGTTCTAACCTTGAACCTGTGCTGTAGGATAATTATATAAAGCGAACCTTCTGTTGGGTGTACAGTAGTCCCAAGTCCAAAGACTATCAAGAAGATCTTACCGCACTTTTCTCTCGGTAATAGAACCTTGTTTTATGTGCTTCGTTACGGAACAAGTGAACTGATAGTAACGAAGAACAGAAATTTGGTTGTCTTGGATCAGTGACCTACTTTTCACTGTCTTTAAAATCGAAAAATAACCACAGTTTTTGACTATGGCACGAACGTCAACTACAGTACACCTTCTCTTTTCTATCAAAACATGCATATAAAGTAAAATAAAGATAAAAACTACCAAGTGTACTGTTCATAAAGAATAATTTCTTGATACAGAAGTTATATATATTTTCTGCAAGTTAAATATCTTCACAACCATATTAAAGTTTCCTTCTCAAATGGTAAACATACATATTAATGCAAAAATGATCGCCTATACCTTCGTCTGGAGTATCTGATCTGTGGATATTCTCGCTTGATACTCCGACGATAGTCAGCCATTATATGTACTTCCCAAGTGACTTGACACTGTGCCTCTATGACTTTCAAATATTGGTGGAATCAATATCCCTGCTCATGACTGTCTGCATCAACATTTTCCGGGAAGTCAGCTAGATGGCTGTGTAAGGAAGCAATATGATGCTCATTCTGCAACCAAGAATTTTGAATCCCTGCAAGAGATGCTGGACGATTTCAGCGTAATTCTGTGCTCGTGCTCTTCTAATAAATTCGAAGACAATATTTTTGAATGTCAGCTAAGCACCCTTCTTCAGCTCAGTCGTTGTTCGGATAGAATTTTCACGTTTAACTAGCCACCGAATCTGTGGACCATGAGACACGTCGGACTTCGTTTTTTCTTATGTCAGTCTATGAAATGACGAAATGAGATTCTTGAAAAAGTCCCCTCCATTTGATAGACCTTTCACAAAACGCTTTATGAGACCCAGTTTTACATACTGAGGTGAAAATGTTATTTTCTTTTTGCCGGTAAGTGCATGATGTAGAAATGTTTAGATGATAAGGTTTCAGCTTGAATCTTGGCCGCCATTTTGACTGTACCCAATGCTTCTCGCGAACTCCTCTATCCACATACATAAAAAACAGGAATATTTGGTAAACCATCGTTGCTGACCGAGGAGGAAGCAGACCACTTTATGGTCTACACACATGATCCACTGGTGCATGTTGTATTGCACCCGGTCAATGACTATCTTTATGTGTTCGTATTTTTTAGGCAAACAAACTGATTGGCCTATTAGGACTACCAAACAAGTCCATTGCGCAGGAAAACACAATTCATGTTTCGCATTGAGGTGTCGGGTAACAATCGCCACCGCGCGGTCTGAGGCGCCTTACCACGTTTCGCGCGGCTGCCCCTGTCGGAGGTTCGAGTTCTCCCTCGGCCATGGGTGTGTGTATTGTCCTTAGCGTAAGTTAGTATAAGTTAGATTAAGTATTGTGTAAGCCTACGGACTGATGACTTTTGCGGTTTGGTCTCATAAGAACGTACGACAAATTTATATTAAAAGAAAACCAAAAAGAAAGAAAAAGAAAAACAGTGTACCTTCAGTTGCGATCTAGGCTGAAAATTCCCAACTCTTCCATTAAACCATGTACGTTATGACAGTATACAAATCCGTCATCGCATTGAAAGTATTGCGGAATTGTATTTTCTCTTTATCGAAAGCAAAACACCTTAGCTCCTTCTTCTAGTAAGTTTTCCTTGCGCAGTCATGGTGCTAACAGTTCTGAACGTTTTTTTAGAGTTCCAAACCTCATGCCAAACCATTCCACTCACATTGCTCATATCCCTCACGAACAGAATGATCTTCAGCAGCAAACTCCTCGTCATTCGGATCACTTCCATCGTCATGGTTCGTATTCCTACGCTTTCAAAGAAAGTAATTCTTTGAAAACTGGCACATCGATTTCAGCTGAATAAGTCAGTGTGACTAAAGCTATTGGTAAAGTAGGATGTTATGTTATGTTAACCAGGGACCTAGAAACGACGGAGAGGCTGCGTCCCCGCCGCAGCCGCAGTGGTCCACAACCCCAAGACGACTACCACAGTCCACTTCACCCCTCCGCCGCCCCACACCGAACCCAGGGTTATTGTGCGGTTCGGCTCCCGGTGGATCCCCCAGGGAACGTCTCACACCAGGCGAATGTAACCTCTATGTTTGCGTGGTAGAGTAATGGTGGTGGACGCGTACGTGGAGAACTTGTTTGCGCAGCAATCGCTGACATATTGTAGCTGAGGCGGAATAAGGGGAACCAGCCCTCATTTGCCGAGGCAGATGGAAAACCGCCTAAAAACCATCCACAGACTGGCCGGCTCACCGGACCTCGACACAAATCCGCCGGGCGGATTCGTGTCGAGGACCGACGCTCCTTTCCGCCTGGAAAGCCGTGCGTTAGACCGCACAGCCAACCGGGCGGGTAAAGTGGGATACTCTACTTAACATTTGTTGTTCTTGTTTTCTGACGTTAACCTATGAAAAACAACAATAACTTTAGTGGGCACTCGCCAAATCGTAGGTGTACCCTATAGAAGCTAATCACATGTTCCATTTGTTGAGCCTGTAAACTCTATTCACACTGCTTACACACTTACTGAGCGATCTGTGACATATTCTAATAACAAGTTTTCACTATAAAGTAATCACAGATGCTTTCCTGACAGATGTACTGATGTTTATCCTCTGATTGGTTAAAGTACGACCGCCCAAATATACGAGCGTCATTCCGAAAGTCATGCCATCCGTAGTATATCTTGCATGAAGCCACAACACGGCAGTTCCACGATTTTCTTTGAACCAGTACGGCAGCGTGTATCTGAATGCCGCCATAAAATAGGGATTCCTGCACCGGACGTCACGGTAAAGACTGAAATGGAACACATAGATTGAAACTCTGTGTAAATCTATTGTGGACAATACAAATGGAACAAAAATGAATCCGAATCGAATGCTGTATTTGAAAATAGTCAGCCAGTCTATACACAGAGAGTTGGCAACGATAGGGAAGGCGCTGAATGCCTTTGGCATTGCCATCAATGTGTCCCAACTGTTCCCGAAATGCTCTCGCCCGGTTTGTAAACCGCCTCACACACAATGGTTTCCACAATTGTGCAATGAGTTCAAAGTCGAATGCAATGAAGTCTGGTAAGCAGGGTGGGAGGGGCACATCCATGTTACAGCACAACTGATCACGTAACGAATGTCTGAGGCATTGGTACCGAGCATGCACTCACAATCTATCAGCTGATTTCGGTATTGTTTTCTGTGGACTTTCGAATGTATTTAATGCAATTACAGTGACGTCCACATTCACGCAATACGCTATAGTTGCCATGACGTATGGAATGACCCTCGTATAACCAAACGAATGTGGGCTATTTCAGTGCTTACAACTACCAGAAGCTGACATAAGGAAACGTATCATTACATTTATAAATAATAGCTAAACACTGCTAAACAAGAAGTCGAACCCCACACTGGAATGTGCATCACTGTATCACAGCGACACGCAATGTCTCAGTACAGCGTCTCAAGCGTAACTGGACTGTCTAGACATTGGTCTGCTGCAGTGTCATTCGCCCCTCTCGTAGCCTCTAGTAGAAGGTTTGTGTCAACCAGGAGAGGAGCAAAAATGCTCTTCGATTCCACAGAGACCGGTTGCATTCACGTAAGGCGTAGAGAAAAATCTTCATGTGGTAGAACTAACTACAGTTTTGAAATGAGTAAGCCTTTTTAAAACAGCTCAGAAATCGAAATCAACACAAATTGTGTTAGAAAGTATTGTTGCCCGGTGTCAAGAGTGAGAAGTGACAGAGTGTAACGCCCGTCCCATCTGTGGCTGAGACAACGTGGTTTGACTGTGTCTGTGCTCTTTAGGTGCTATGTACAATGTCCACGTAATCTCTGATCCAGAGCAGTTCTGCATCTCATGTGCTGTGCCTTGGTGGCACTAGGGCTCTTTCTACAAAGTAGAGAAATAGAAGATTAACACTGGCAGCACTGCATATGTATGGCCAAACGACTTGCTTGGCTTACACGCAAAACTTACTCATGAATCTGTCTCTCCAAATGTAAAACCAATAACAAAATCAGTACGGTAGTCCCTGAGATTAGCCTTCACACATTCCCGTCATGGCAGATGCACATCATACAGTAACGAGGACCACTATATTCCACGTGGATGAGCCGAGTCCTATGAATACGAGTTAATACACGAAGTCCTCAGTTGTTGTACTGATGTGGCTTTTGCACATCAGGTGGTACGTACTCCCTTTAAAAATAATATTTCAGGAAACGCACTACTTTACTCAGAAATGTACCCTTTCGTCTGTTGATGCGATTCGCTAGTTAAGTTTGGACCAGTTTACATGAATTGATTCAAATTCTATTCTCGCTCGGTGAACCTAAATATGTTCACATCCACTTTTGTTCTGAGAATGTATTATAGACTGTTGGCTTGATAATCCTTATCAACAAATGTGTACTTAAGATTCACATGCCTTGTTGGCTTTCTGATAGTTCATTCTTCGCTTCTAAGAATGAAAAATAACCGTAATGCAAATGATTCTTGTGAGTTCAGTGTTCACGCCACATTCTTCTTAAGGTGATAAATTAGCTTAAACTTGAATGTTGGCCTAGTCTCCAAGTTTCATTTAGTAAAGAGCGGCTCAAATGTAGGAACGTACTTGTAGCATAATCAGTTCACCAACTGTAAACAATAATGTTTATTACCTTGAGGTAATGACAATGTATTGTGGAAGTGTTCCAAAAGCCATCCTATTTCTTAGAATCCTCTAAAGTCGTTAGCCAGTGATCTATAAAATTTCGGAATACACCTGATACTAACTTTCAGTGAAGAAATTTGTTAATAGGTTAATAACATTTCAAGGAGTCACTACCCAACACAGACTTGCCACATTTAAAATAGTGTCGAATAACTTCATTAATTTGGTCTGGATAATATTCCCTCCCAACGGCACAACTCGTTTGTTCAACTTACCCAACCGTATCATTTCAGTTCCAACAAGTGCCTTTTTTTATGGGCTTCCCCCCCCCCCCCCAAGATTAACTTATTCTTGTCTACAACTGATAGCTTTTAAAGCCAATAAGCAACTGTTCAGAGAGGTCTATGGAACAAAAGAATTCGCTTACAGCAAACCACATAAATTTGAACTATTGGAAGTAGGGCGAGGTAAACGCTTAATCTCAGGGTAACAGATAAGCAGACAATGGTAGTAGCCAACCTAATATACAGACAGAATTGGAAACGCCAAGCTGACAGTGTGGTAAGCAAACAAATATAAATAATTATCACACAGGCGGCTAGTTCGAAAAATAGCATATGACAAGTGACAAAGACTTGATGTAATGCACTGGACAACTGCCTAGGGAAAATGAATATCCTTTTACAATTGTACGAAGTGTATGAGAAACGTAATGAGACCGGCAATAGGGCGAGCGATCTGGAAAGGCTGTGTTGTTCTGTTTGTGTAGACCGGTGTTTCTAACCCTTTGAGACACTCTGTCCCAGTTACAGCTCAGTACAGCCATTACGTGATTTTTGACAGCGCCATCAGAGAAGTTGTGTTTGTGTTGTGTGTTAAGAAAATGGAAGGGTGGAGTTTACAGAAATGTTTTGCAATCACGTTTTGTGTTAAACTAGGGGAATAAGTGAATAGGACCTTCGAAAAGATCAAAAAGGGAATATTCCATATCAGGAGCACAAGTCTTTCGCTTTTTTTACTTTCTTGATAGTAGGTATGTCGTGCATAAGACATTTTAGTCACCAGGACTAATTGTCGATGAAGTGTTTTGCGTAGATATCATTTAAAGGCTCTGGAATAGGGTGAAAATAATGAGACTAGGCATTGTAAAGAAGTGGGAGCTGCATTATGACAACTTCGCAAGCCACTTCCATCACGAAATATTTGACCTAAGAAGCATTCCTCTTGCTCCACAGTCTCCCTGTTATCTTGATTTGAGCCGTTGTGTCTTTTTTCTTTCAGCAAAATTAAAAATAAAAGTATGCCACTTTGGGACTCAGGAGAGGATTCAGAAGAATGCGACCGACGTGTTAAAGGCACAACCAGTTAAACGACTCGGCGCTGCTTACCAAGACGGGAAACAACGACTTCACCATTGTATACCTGCCGAAGGGAACTGCTTTGAAATGGACAATGTTGAGGTTTGGAATCAATAAAAACTATGGCAGATAAAATTCAGTCTCATTACTTTTCTCACACATCTGGTATTAGAGAATCCGATGAATGTCACCAGATGGAGTAAAGCATAATATGAGATACCTGACAAATAGAGCATTAAGTAACGGTTAAACTGTCCTGTAACTCATATATTTAGATCTAAACACTGTTATACCTAGATATAAAACAAATGCATTAAAGTATCAATTACAAAAACGAAATTTCGGTGGTCAATGAATAAAGTCAATTGGGAAGGCACTAAGCTCCAATCAGTATTCACGTGAAATGACAAACCCATCAAAATGCTGATGAACACTGGATAAACACTATTTTCATAAAACACAAGATACTAAATAACATTTAGGGTTGGTAGATTATACTGAACCTTAACAGTAAGTGCCTTTAACTCTGTTTTAATTAGACAGAAACTACCTTAAAGAAAACTGGCCTGAATGACACAAAAGGATCATAGCAGGTAAATCTATAGAATGAAAAAAAAAGGGAAAACCCCGCTACCCAGTAACTTCATGCAAATACAATAAAATTTGACATTTAATGTGCCTTCGTCAGAAATCACGAGTACTTACCTAGAGTCAAAACACAACAAAGATATCCTATGTTCATCTATGAAAATGGACTCGATAAGCAGCCTGAGCTATCAGAAATCGGAATCTGACCTGCATAACATTCTTGTATGAGCGTCAGTTTCACTGTCATTTAAGCCCTCAACAAATCGTTACATGAAAAACTTAAAACTCATATTTGGATAAGCAGTCTGACTGCATATTTGAATATGAAAAGTTACAGGAACAAATAAACATGTAACAACGAATACCTTAGCTACTTGACTGCATAGTTCAATAAGAATTTACAAATGTGCAACGGAATTTACTGTATTAGAGTACATGATATGTTGTGGTGTGTCAGTGTTTCTGTTTTGGCAGTAAGTTTTGCACTCGTCTCTTTGGATGACTGCCTTTTCTAAAGTGGTTTTCAGCAATTCGCAGCAGCATGCAGCAGCAGCGGCTAAAGCTTATTGCTACTAAGAATGAATTTAGTAAAAAGGAGGAGGAGGAAAGAAATATGTATTTCACAGCACGCTCGAATTACCGTCTCGCCTAGCAGTTTGCGCCAAAGTGCGTCCGACACTCCATTAGCATCAGAAGACGCTGATGCAGGTGAGCTGATGAAGGCAACGCGCACGCCGACGCTAGCTTGTCGGGCCGACTGAGTGGAAGGCACTTGATAGCACAACAGAGAAGGAGCAACAATTTGTAAGCACCAGCGGCGGACAAGTCCTTGAGTTCAGTGCCGAGATATGCGTGCTGTGTTCCACCTGGGATTGTTTTCCTTTTAGAGACTTTGGCTATGCGTGTTGTTCACTGAGCAGTGGTGCCTGGGCTGATGGTTGGCTGTGGCCAGTCGGTAGTGGCTAGCCTTGGTATATGGACTACGAGACGAACCGTGGTTGTGGCGGAGCAGCATAGATGCACACAATGGACAATGGCTCAAAAGTCTCAAGGTGGTGCTGGGGGACTCTCAGTTCGTGCTGTCTGAGAATGTATTGCATCAGTGTGTCTGGTCCATGGAGCTGTTGCAGTGTACACAGTTCTGTGTACAAGGGGTTGTATGACCGGAGGAGACTTGGCCAAACCTTTTGTGAGACCTTGCTGCGTCAATGTGGGAATAGGTTGACAAGTTCAATGACCTCCGCTGGTGGCCATGTTTTAGCAGCGGCCGAGTTTGTTTGGGTTCAGCAGTGCTGGTAAATAAGAGCTGGTGGCAACACTGCTTTGTGTGATGGAGAATGGGTGACCAGCGGAAGGTAAAGAGACAACTTGAAGGTGGTTCATTGAACCCTCTGCCAGGCGCTTTTTTGTGAATAGCATAAGTGATTACGTGGATGTAGATATAGATGAAGGTGGTTGGAATCTGTTGGTGAGACGTAACACATGCTGGATGGAGCCTGTCACTGTTGCCAGTAGTACGAGCATGTGATTTGTCTTTTGCCTGGTAGAAACAGCCAGGTGGAGATAATTAAATCAGGTCATAGATGTGTAGCGCCTAAGTAAAGTTTTGCCATTCAATGAACACGCCACAAAAGCGCTAAACGACGTGTTTAAAGCTGATTTAATTTCTGAAAAGTACAGGATGATTATAATTAAAGTTAAATTTTCAAACTGCTGTGGAAACAACACAACCGGTCAGAATGACGTCAAATTGCAACGGAATGTTATCGGAGAACGGGGAAAACGTATGGCAGAAGAAAAATAAATAGTTACAAAATGTAGGAATAAATGGCGCTGTAAGCAACATAATTTAATAGTGGTCGACTACAAATGTGAAATGAATCATACAACAATGCCTAAGGAGTACCTTTGTTGTTAAACAAACTGTACTACTCAATGTGCATGGGTGTAGGTGTGATATTGTTAGTTACGTAAGACCTCCACCACAGCAAGGTCATACCACATCGGATGGGAAAAATCCGTCTTTAATTGTCCTGAGGTAAAAAACCATACCAAAAGCATCAATCATAACGTTTTTAATTGTCATGAGGCCCAAAACCGCATAAAAAGCATCAATCAAAATGAAATCGGATTATTGATTTCTATGTGACAGGCGCAAAACATGTTCAATATGTTGCCTGCTGTTTTCTGCAACAAGTTGAAATCGAGAAACAGCATGTTGCACAGCTGGTCGGTGTGTTTCTGGGGTCGCGTTTACAATGTGTTGCGCAATGCGTGCCTTCAATACAGCTAAGTCTGCAATCGAAACACTGAACACAACATCTTCCAGATATCCCCAGAGCCAGATGTCACACGGATTAAGATCGGGTGTCGGGACGGCCAGGCTGTAGGGAAATGGTGGCTGATAATTCTAGCATTTCCGAAATGGCACTTCAGCAGCTGGTTAACTGGATTTTTAATGTGTGGAGGTGCGCCATCTTGCATAAAAATGATCCCATCCACACACCTACGCTGCTGGAGAGCTGGAATGACGTGGTTGCGCAAAAGACACTCATAGCGCTTACCAGTGACGGTACAGGTAACAGGACCGGAAGAACCTGTCTCTTCGAAAAAATACGGTCGTATGACAAATGATGCCTCAATCCCGTACCACACAGTGACCTATTAAGGATGAAGTACTGGTTGATTTGCGTGTGGATTTTCCGTTACCCACATTCGACAATTCTGTGTACTGACATATCCTGTTAGATGGAAGTGGGCTTCGTCTGTCCACAAATTCTTCCACGGCAATTCATTGTCCACTTCCATGAGAACAAGAAATTCTAAAGCAAAAGTCTGTCTTACTGGCAGGTCAAACAGGAAGCAACTAGTGCACATTTTGAATGGATAGCAAATAAGGATGTTTCGTAGGATTTTACGCACCATGCTCCCGGGTATGTCCAATGTTCGGCTAATTCTCCGTGCACTACACGTTTGCACACCACCACTCGTCTCCTCCTGCACTAAATTGGTTCAAATGGCTCTGAGCACTATGGGACTTAACATCCGTGGTCATCAGTCCCCTAGAACTTAGAACTACTTAAACCTAACTAACCTAAGGACATCACACACATCCATGCCCGAGGCAGGATTCGAACCTGCGACCGTAGCAGTCCCGTGGTTCCGGACTGAGCGCCTAGAACCGCTAGACCACCGCGGCCGGCATCCTCCTGCACTGCGGTGGCCACTGCTTCCACTGACATCGAATGAATACGTCCCCCCCTTCTACTAGGTTGCACACCAAAAAAGCGTCTTTTCGAATTTCCGAATCATTTTTTCCAGATCACGGCAGTCATTGAACCAACGCCTTTTTACAAACCCTTTAGTGTCCGGAACTTCTGCAGAGCGACGTGTACACAGTCATCATCCTTGTAATACAGCTTTACAAGCAGAGCGTGATCCTGCATTGAGACAGTCATGGCGAACATCCCAAACGCGAAAGGAGGAAAAGCCGTGTACTCGACGTGCTTACACCAACTTCAATGGCTCGTGCGCATGAGAGGTGTTTTCATTTAGGTATTCTGACACATAGAACGCCATCTATTGATCAATTTTCACATTATTTTTTTTCTTTCTGTCATACGATTTATCCCATCTCCGATAATATTCCTCTGCAATATGACGTCATTCTGAGCAGTGGTGTTACTTCTACAGCGTTTTGAAAGTTTAACTATAATCACCCTGTAAAATAAATATTCTTGACTACCGTCGATCGTACCATGCCATGCCATGCCATGCCATGCCATGCCATGCCATGCTATTGATAAGTGGGTTGACCATAGAATTATGTAAACTTACACTTCAAATAGTTCTATGAACACTATTTTTTATTTCGTAGTAGAAGGTGCAGATTCTAATTGAAATGCGATGCTCAAACAGGGAGAGATGAATTGCGATCGGTCTGTCGGCTTTTGATCAGTGTATGTTACGCTTACTTTTGCTAGAAAAGAGAGTATACAACTTAATGAGTATGTATACATATATAGGATATTCTAATAACTATAAACTCGTTCGGAATTATGTCAGATAATTATTTGCTGAAAACGCAATGAGAAGACAGCCACGTACATACCAATATCTGTCTCCTGCTGTATAACAAACGAGAGACAGTAAAATGTGAAAGAGCTTCCTCTCCAAAAAACGTTTCTACTGTCTTATTTTGGCAAATGACTGTGGCTTCCTATGTATCGAGACATTGGTGTAGAATTACTTAATTACATGAATTCATAAATTTAGACGTATAATTAATTTAAGAAAGAACTAAAGTTTACATTGTTTTATATTGTATATGCTTTAAGGGGATAGCATGAAGGTAGCAAGGCAGTGGGACTATGGACCGCCAGCACTGGGAATTGCCTGACGTTAACTCAAGGCACCGTTTGACAGGAGCAGCAGAATGTTTCCTCCTCCATACGTCCTGCGGATACAATAGTTGGCAGCTAGGATGCATCTGCAGAAGAAATATTTCCATTACAATGATCGAAAGGCCTTGTGTAAATGCGACCTGGGCCATCTTGTTGCGCCCATTTATGGGTCTATGAGGAAATGTGTGTCTTGCTAAAGTATGAACTGGAGAAACACAGCCGGCCCAGTACTTGACCCGTAATATGAGGATCAGTGCCTTGTATATGTTTACTGTGTTTTGATGAAACATGGAGTGGCCGTAGGAAGCCTGAATGTTGTAAGGCAGTGAATTATCTGAGGAACTGTTTATTAGTGACAAGGTTTTAATCATTCAAGTTTTTTTTTATGTTCCTTGATAATTGTTGCACATTGAATTTTCGTGTCACCGTAGAATGTGTATGTTGTTCATGGTTTTTTCTCCTTGTTTTCTAAAGATTTTAGTCATAGTGGATTATCCTTGTGCCCCCTTGTTGACTACTAGGTGTTGGCGGCTATAGGAAAGTTAACATTAGTCGGGGTGAAGTATTTATACCGAATAATATATGTATTCGTTGTTGTTGTTGTTGTTGTTGTGGTCTTCAGTCCTGAGACTAGTTTGATACAACTCTCCATGCATGTATTCGTATATTACGTTAAAATTTTCTGAATGTAGGCTACATTCATTTGTGGCCTCTTAAGGATTTTGTTATTACTGTGGGGCTAAAGCTAATTTTAGAAAAAATTTATGTTCTTATATAAGTTGTTAATTCGTTTGCTAACCTGACTGTGAACTCTTGGTTTGCTTTGTCTTAAGCTTGCACTCTGGCAACTGTTCGTATCATACCGTTATGTAAGTTAAATTACATTTGGTTAAGTGTCATCACCTGCATAACTGCTAGTCGGACTTCACTCCCCCAGAAATTCCTGCGCTAAAGAGTTGTTTAATTACTTACCAATGATGCAACATTTGTGGTATTAATCGCTTACAGACAAACACTATGCATGTCTTTCTGTAATTCATTTTCACACTTGGTTCTTCAGTTGTAACAAACTATGGCTTGCCAGTTCCTACGGTACTGAATTAATTTACAGAAGAAACGACCGCTACGTAGACGAATGAATCGTTGCAGTTTGTTAGGTGAATATCGCGTTTCTCCCTCATGTAATCGGTAACTATCTCTGACATTGACTCGGATGATACGATAACTTGCGCTGACCTCGAAATCGAGTAGACTTGCTTTCTAATCCTAGTTCAGAATCTATGGATTACTCGCACTTGCCTTTGATCTCTGTATATGCACGCTCGAATTTCGTGTCTACAGTAATTCATTATTCTTATTTGTATTTTGTAGTAACTGATGTTAACAATATAAAAAATCCAGTGGTTTGATAACTTCACCTGCACTTGGTGTATTCGTTTGTAGCAGTTTTAAAATACTATCTGATTCTCTCGTGTATTAATTTATTGAACATTGCTACTTCGCACATTTTTAATTCATCGATGATGCTACCCAATTTCCTTATCAAACGACGGTAGGTAACACAGCAACATTTACTCCACGGAGATCAAATGATAATTTGTTAGATAAAAGTATTAAATACAAAGGTGAAATTACAGTAATAGCAGCACTTCGGACTCATCATTTACCCATATCTGCGTGTACTCTTAAGTAACACGATAAACACTTCACAATCTACGTCGTCTGTATTCATTGACCCTACACAGTTTGATGTGTGCGCTACAAGCTCGAAGGTAGTTGGCAATTATTTTCCTGATAGCTTGATACACTTGGAGGTCGCACAATTGACACATCGACACACAGTCTTCAGAAATCGAATGTTCAGTACACAGTTTAGCATGATTGATTTACCACTGACTGAATACCGAGAACATATGCGAACGGTTTATAACTATTAATTATAGTTTGTTAGCTAACTCTCAGTTTAAAGTTTGGTTTACTCGTAGTAGTCAATCTTAAATGGTACTGATTTGAACAAGCTGTGCCACAATACGGATAAAGTTACTTCCATGTAATTATTTAAGGAACACAGTTTGACTACATCACATACAATGCAAGTTACCTAAACCGTTCACACTTACTACAGGCGTGCAACATCAAATAGAAGAAATAGCAATACAGAAATCTCAAATATTCTAGCAATAGCAAATGCGTTTTAGTAACTTGACATTTGGCGGTCACGGTGCGCTGGGGATGTAAGTAAATCCTACTTGATAATTATCGCAGTCAAATATACAACATGGAACATATGATTATCTGCATACTACGTCTCTGTAACACACAGTCGCCTCATATTCCTTCGTTACTGAAATAGCCATGCACAGAACTGGATACGTTTAATTCAGAACAAGGCGACTTAACTTTAATAAGAGATGAAATATGAATATATTACAATACTTCTATGCACAGTGCCATAGATTGTGTATTTTTATGTGCTGGTAGATAATACTTGCAAAATATCGGTTACGTTAATGCAGATAAATATGCAACAATGGAAATCAAGATAAGAAAAATGTTTACAAATGCTACATGCCATTTGCTCTAAAAATCAATTAAACTAAATATTACATAAATTTTTCGCACACAACAACAAATGTTAGGTAAAGTTCATATGTATATACTGATTACATGGACAGTGTATCGATACCAGACGCAGTGTATCTAATACACTAAACAGAAGTAAGACGTGACTGAATTGACAGTACATCTCTTAGGATTGATCGACTAAACTCAGAATCTGTATCAAGCCTCGTAGCTCTACACTTAAAAGACACGAACAAACCGTAAATAATCACGGGACTTAACTACATTGGCGTTTCTCATGGCAGTTTAGGAATGTGAATTACTGACATTTTAGCGAGGAAATGTAAGCATCTAATTAATGGATGCTGAAATTTTCACTCTGCAGCAGAGCAGGTGCTGATATGACACTTCCTGGTAGTTAAAAATACTTTGCTAAACAGAGACTCGAGCTCTGGGCTTTGGAATACTTGCGTTTTGCGGACAATTTTTCTACTGAATGAATCACCCACGCACTGGTCAGCAGCCCTTTCTCGCAGCTGTACTTCCGGCAACACCACGTCTCCTACCTTCTTAACTTCACAGAATTTCTACGAAGAATCTTGCAAGACTAGCACTCGTGGAAGAAAGAATATCCAACACTCTTCGTTTAGATGGAAATATCAATATATCTTAGAGTCCCAATGCGAGATAACTTATGAATATGAACCAACATTTCCATAAACACTTTTTACTCGGCACATACCAGAAATGAAATTAAATAATGTGGTTCGTACAACTGATATTGTAATCTGTTGAATCCATATTGCTCACTCTCCACGATAAATGATGCAAACAGTGCCACTGTTGAAAAAACCAGGTTCACCGTTGCTGCCAGGCAAAATTATTTATGTTAGGTCTATTTTGCTGTCCTTCAAATAAGCCAGCATTAGTGATGATGAGTCTTGCCCACAAAGTCGGATGTCACTCTCCCTTCTATGCCACTCTCCCTTCTTCAATGCTGATAGCCTTGCAGTCCATTTGGGTCCCAACCCAGATCCTTCAAGTTCTGCAACACGGAAACAGAAGAGTCCTTGACTTATTCATTTACAAATAATTGCTAACGAAACGTCAGTTTTATTAGTACTAGTGTAAGGAAAGTTGTAAGAGCTAAACAACGGCAATCACTACAAGGACTACGACAATATCTCTGAAGTTCCACAAACAATAATAGGTAACAACATATGAGATACACGTTCGACTCTTCAGATATGAGCGTTCAAAGAAAGTGTAGAACAGTCTGAAATGCGTATGTTGACTCTCCACCCAGTGCAATATAAAACAAGCTAATGTTCACCTTGATTGGTCTTACAGCGAAAACAAAACTTTTTGCTGTAAAAATTTACCACCACTGTCTAATGCATGAAAAACTAAGCCACTGCTTTTCATTGTCAAAATAGTAGGTGCCACATTCTTCCAGGTAGATGAGATTAGATGCACCCCTGCACTGGCTCAGATGGACGCACTTTCTTAAGTTCCAGGTTTCCGTCAAGGTGAACTCGTAAATCTGGTGCTATAATGCAGAGTATAATTTCAGTTCTCCTTTGAAATGAATATAGTCATGCGTCATTGGTTCCCAACATTCTATGCATGCAGTTTGATAAGCGAAATGCTACTCAGTACAGTGAATACGTGAAATGTTTCCAAATCAACGAAAAGCACCTCATTTCCATTTAAAATATGTCCGACAAGTGGCAAAGAAAGTAATAGCTCTGCCAATTACTTCAGCTAACATCACTGAACTAAATCGTAGAACGTTGACGTTCACTGAGGACTATGTGACAACCACAGACTTCAAGAACATGTTTGTTTTCTCCCATACCGATATGTAACTCATCATCTCTCAACAGTTATACTTTACTATCATTTAACTTTAGTTGTACGTTTATTTTCTCTCACAACGATATGTATCTCATTATTTCTCACTAAAGATCTCCTACTTTTGTTTACCTCAGGCTTTACGATAGTAATATATTGATGGCCTCTGATGGAATTCGATAGTATGTAGAAGACCAAGCCTTGTTTATGAATACTAGTAGCCCTAAGAATTTTATAATAATTTTGATGATCTTGGGCTGTTTAACTCCACTTAGGACATTTAACTTTAAACTATATGTAACATAACATTCAGGTCCCCAGTATCTTACATTGAACATTATTAAACCATTACGTCACCTCAATTGTTACCAGCAAGTTAGAATCATCCACGTCTCTACCATCAGATCAAATCAGATTACCTGTATAGTACCATGTGTCTCGGTATGTTGGTTTGTTAGGGAGTATACTAACAGTTTACACCATGTCACTGCTACCACTTTCTTTAATGACCCTTCATCAACACCATAACGGTCTTCCTCGTCATACTCATCTTGTTTTTTCTGTTTTTTCACAAATTCGCAGAGAACGTAGTGAACAGAATAATTAATACAGATCCAAGTATTCTAATATGTAACCACCTGGGCGGTAACCTCATGGTAAATGTGAAAATATTTCATTAAACTAATTCACCGTTTGCTTCAAAAGCAAAATCGCTCTTCACAGTGTGTAGAATTCACAGTCCAAAAGTAGGTTGAGTCTTATTTCTCGTCCCTTCGTTTGGTGGTCTATTAGAGGTTGGAGGACTAGCTGGTAGTGCAGCAGGGACTGCTGGGACACAAAAGGATGCAAAGGCCCTCGAAATAGCTGAGACGCAAGGACGTAACAATACATTCCTAAGTACAATTGAAGCAATAGCTGTGAAGGGAACAGTATGTACTTCGGACCAAATCATAAATTCTGGCTTGGCCCATATTCGATAAAAAAAAAAAAAAAGAATTTTACTGAAGTTGTTCTTCAACAACATTGTTACTGATATTAACTTATAATATTACGCTAAAACCTGGAAGTATCACTTTTTCGGGTCCTTACGGAAGAATTATTGTACAATTATCTTAACAGATCAGGTCTCCAAGTAGCTGCCAACAATAATATACACAAAAGTGAGAAACAAAATTGACCGTCTGTTAGATGACGATCAGTTAGGCTTTAGGATAGACCAGAGTGCCAACTTTGAAGCTGCGGTTGATAATGGGAGGGCTAAAGAAACACTCAGAAACGGACACAGGATTTTTCGATCCGGGAAAAGCGTCCGGCATTGTCTAAGGTGCAATATGCTCAAATTCTGCGGAAAATAGAGGTCAGCTATAAAGAAAGACGTGTAATATGCAGAATTTACAAGCGCCAAGAATAGACAATAGAAGCGGAAGACCAAGAACCAAGTGTTCGGAGTGAAAAAGGGTGTAAGACAGGCATGTAGTCTTTCGCCATTACTGTTCAATCCATACATCGAAGAATCAGTGTTGGATATCAAAGAAAAGTTCAAGAGCGGTATTAAAATTCAAGGTGTATAGAATATTGATTGAAAGTAAATCGGCCGCGTGGGATTAGCCGAGCGGTCTGAGGCGCTGCAGTCATGGACTGTGCGGCTGATCCCGGCGGAGGTTCGAGGCCTCCCTCGGGCATGGGTGTGTCTGTTTGTCCTTAGGATAATTTAGGGTAAGTAGTGTGTAAGCTTAGGGACTGATGACCTTAGCAGTTAAGTCCCATAAGATTTCACACATATTTGAACATTTATGTTTACTCGTTGTTAATATCTCTTCTATTCTCTCTCACACTCTCTCTCTCTCTCTCTCTGACACTATGGTCGCAAGTGCCCTTCTATTACACTCCCCCAAAACTTTGAAAACAAATCTAGCGATTTCCAATGACGCTACATTTTCTCTTTTAATTTCTGCTGTCTTTACTCTCTATCATTCCTCTCACCACCTATGAAACCGTATTCTTTGATCTCCCCTTCCCTATAACCCATTCTTCGTTCTGAGAACTTTTTGAAAGTAAATAGAAGAAACAAGAACGCAGTATTATATAGCGGAAGTGAGAGCAAAGATGAACTTAACATCAGGATAGATGATCAAGGCATTCATGGCCAACAGATGTATATTAGTGCCAAATATAAGACTCAATTTGAGGAATACACTTTGAGAATGTACGTTTGGAGCACAGCATTGAACGGTAGTGAAATACGGACAGTCGTAGGACTTCTGTTAAGACATTACGGAGTAACTTCTATGGCAGTAGAGGTAGTTGATGAGAGTAAAAACTGTAGAGGAAAACAGATACTGAATAACATTCAGCAAACAACTGAGGGCGTAGGTTCAAAGGGCTTCTCTGAGATGAAGAGGTTTCCACAGGAAAAGAATCCTTGAGGAGCTGCGTCAGTCAGACGGTTGGCGACTAAAGAAAGAAAGAAAGAAAGAAAGAAACATAGCTTACCAGAAGCGCGAAAAATAAGTTGTGAGATTGCGACTGTTAACCTCCAGACGGAAAGTGTACCCGGTTCACGTAGGTTATTTAATAGAAGAGGGAAGTCCGGTGTGATTACTGTGTCTGTGGTTCTATTACCGATTGCAGCGGCTCAGTGTTTGTGTTTGTCCTGGTACTGGGTGACTAGAGGGCAGTTGGCCGGAAGGTGGTGCAAGTAAGCTGCACTGGACGCGGTTATAGGGCTGCGCTTAGATAGCTATATAAAGTATTTTCTGGCAGCAGTGCGCAGTTGGAAGTCGGCATTTATCTAGGACGTGTGAGCGTTGTGTTTGTCCGAACATAGCTGGAATGAGACGGCGCGACCTGTTGGGTGGTGTTGGCTCCATCACGCGGGTTGGTCGTTAAACCGTCAGCTAGTCGATTTTTGAAGGAGACCAAAGAGCTTGTCTGCCCATGTGGTGGAGAACAATCCTTAATTTTGTTAACAGCTGCATTATCGTTGCTCACGTGCGAACTTCAGTTTTTCCCTCACTTTGATCGAGAGTGGACCAGTAGAAAAGGTAGCCCCGTGCCAGGCGTTTGATTATGAATTTGGGAAGTAACGGTTTAAATGGCTGTGAGCATTATGGGACTTAACTTCTGAGGTCATCAGTCCCCTAGAATTTAGAACTACTTAAACCTAACGAACCTAAGGACGTCAAACACATCCATGTCCGAGGCAGGATTCGAACCTGCGTCCGTAGCGGTCGCGCGGTTCCAGACTGTAGCGCTTAGAACCGGTCGGCCACTCTGGCCGGCTGCGGAGTAATCATGTAGAAGTAGTTATAATTGTAACTTTTGTCATTACTCGGTTTTGTGTTGTGAGCTGAAGGACCTCACTTTGTAAGGAGTGTGTCACAACTCTCCATCACATCGATTAAATATTACACTGAGCATCGAAAACAATATAGCGAACTTAAGGCTATTCTTTGCATTGTGTAAAGTTCTGCAATTCTCTGTGGAAATAAATAAGCACTCAGATGTCGATAGTAACACTCCATGGGCGAAACATGGCAGCGCGATTCTAAGCATTGTTGTGAGACGAGGTCTGTCTGTGACAGTAAAATTTTAGTAGTGTTGGTCAAGGGCCCAGAGGTAGAAGACATGTTACGCTGCCCTCACGTCGGTGAAATACGAAAGAAAGTAAATAAAATAGACGGCTACATCTCGTCTCGTATCACTTTCTTTTCACAATCCCTTATAATATGTAATTAAGGGACAGACGGAACTTCTGTCAACACCAGAAAACTTATTTTCAATGCTAGTGCTTTCAACATGACTCCTAGCACATGTGGCACAGATCTTGGATACTATTAATCTGATATCTTTGGAGATGTCATAAATTCAAGTATTTTGTTGATGTAGCTGCCGGCAACGCGGGTTTGTCAACGTTGTACTTGTGACAAAGTTCTCCTGGAGACTGCGCGTAACCTTCCTCGTGAGAGTGGTTTATGTGTTGCTCTGTATTGTAAATGATTGTGTTATCTCATGTGTATGTAATGAATTTTGTGTTACTTATCACTACGCAAGAGCGAAGTTGGCGTAGAACAATTCCTGGTATAATCGAACAGTTTCCACCTCCTCTTCCGTAGGGCTCTAAGTACCTTAACTGATTATGTCCTGCCCGCATCTCGTGGTCGTGCGGTAGCGTTCTCGCTTCCCACGCCCGGGTTCCCGGGTTCGATTCCCGGCGGGGTCAGGGATTTTCTCTGCCTCGTGATGGCTGGGTGTTGTGTGATGTCCTTAGGTTAGTTAGGTTTAAGTAGTTCTAAGTTCTAGGGGACTGATGACCATAGATGTTAAGTCCCATAGTGCTCAGAGCCATTTTTTTGATTATGTCCTCCTGCCCTTAGTGACTACACCTTTAACAGTGCATACTAGTCTCTCTGATCAATATGAGATGCAAAATTTAGCCTGGGACACTGTGTAACGATTTTACAATTGGAAATACACGGAAAACGGTGTGTAACATTTTCACTGACCACTCTCGCCGAGTAATTTTAAAATTTAGCCTAGAGGATTGACTTAAATACTTTTGGTTTCCAGCAGATTTTATGTTACTTGGTGCAATACTTTTAAAGCTCTCCTCGATGTTTAGTTCAGATGCGGTGATCTCAGATATTGATTGTTACCTTGTTTTCCATCAAACTGGACTCTATTAGTAAGCTGGGAGCTTTTGTAACAACTCTGGCTGGATGTGTTATGACGATAGGTTCCTTCATGTTCTCGGCAGAGGTGACATAGGCATAACACAATATGCCTGAAGATCACACTTTAAGCACTGTGGAACGTTACGTGGAGAGCACTATCATGGAAAAATTTATACCAGAAAAAGTGGGTTATATTCCAAAAACACCTAGCAAGGTGTCGCAGCGATTACCACATTGGACTTGCATGCGGGAAGCGACAGTTCAAACTCGAGTCCGGCCATCCAGCGCTAGGTTTTCCGTTATTTCCCTCAATCACTCAAGACAAATACCGTGATGGCTCCTCTGAAAGAGCACGGCCGATTTCCTTCCCTATCCTCAAAACATACGAGCTTGTGCTCCGTCTCGAATGACCTCCTTCCTTTCTTCGTGATTATATTGTAACTGTTTCGTAGTATTGCATCAACACATATAAAAACATCTACATCCCCATGTACTAATATTGAGCTGTGAATTCTGCGATGTAGTGATGGAATATTGGTGAAGGAACCAGCCCGAATGGACAGCTGAGATTGTGGGAACAACCCCTCAAAACGTCTGTAGTTTCTGGCTCCAAGCTCCCGAGGGCTTATGGTAACTATAATACCCTGTATGTTTCATTAGGAAGAAACTTGAAACTGGACAGTGGGACATGTCGTGGGAACGTGAGATAGGACATCTGAACTTTTCATTATAGTAGGAGAGATTTCAGGTTACAAACACATTTAGAAACAGTTTCGCAAAGAAACAATTTATTAATTTCAATACATGGCGAAAATGCTTACTAATCGCTCAATGCTTAGACTAATAAATTTGGTAAACATATGTTTCTCGTCGAAAGTCGTTGTCTCATTTCAGTTATATGTGTAAGAGGTACAGCCTGACTAGGGTAATTCGAAAGAATTGAGTTATGGCTGTCAAATGGCGGTGACTTCAGTAATCCAGGAGCGTAAGTTGCCCACGTTGACGTAGACGGCGCCCCCAAGGAGGCAGTAGCCACTACTCCACGACACGATGCCCACCTGCGTAGAGCCGCTCACCAGAGGACCGCCCGAATCTCCGTGGCACACGCTCTTGCCCGTTTCTCCGGCGCATACCATACGGGGGGTCACCTCGCGCCCTGTGTTAGGGAAGTTACACTCGGATCGATCCCTAATGGCGATGTCCACTTTCTTCAGGATGCTGGGCAGGTACTCGTCCTCCGTGTCTCCCCAGCCGGTCGCCGTGACAGCTAGGCCGGCTGGCGGGTCGTAGCCGTCCTCTGGGAGGTTCACGATTGCCACGGTGGTGCCAAGTGGGAAAGAACCGTCGATCTGCAAAATTAAATGTCAGCTAGAGCGAGGGAAAATTTTCTCATGTTTGAAGCATTTCTTGAATTATTAGAAATGTTCAAATGTGTGTGAAATCTTATGGGACTTAACTGCTAAGGTCATCAGTCCCAAGCTTACACACTACTTAACCTAAATTATCCTAAGGACAAACACACATACCCATGCCCGAAGGAGGACTCAACCTCCGCCGGGACCACTCGCACAGTCTATGACTGCAGTGCCCTAGTCCGCTCGGCTAATCCCGCGCGGCCAAAATTTATATTTAAAACTTTGTCAAATTATAGTTTAGTGTAATAATGTTCCAAATACCGAGTATTGATGTTCTAAACTTAATAGTTTACGGGAAAATGCCGTTTTAAGAGAAAAATCAGAGGCGCTAAAATTAATAATGACGCTAGGAAGCCAGAATTTGGCCAGAAGGTGCAGTTAGAAGTTATAAATAAGTGAT